>NC_062562.1:6056875-6768750 GCF_022837055.1 Prionailurus viverrinus | reverse complement strand
AGTCTGCAGCTAGGCTCTGCATCCCAACTCTGCCAGGAGTGGCCTCAGCGTCCTTGAACAAGTAACTGCTTTGAGCGTGTTTCCTCCTTTGTAAAACGGGTCTGGTAATTGATCTGCCTTCTTAGCTGGTCCATGTGGAGGTGGCACTGGGTGGCTCCCTTCAGCCCCTGGTGACTCCGTATCCTTTGGCTTCTTTCTCCGCAGGAAGTGCACGACCTGCTCAGCGACTATGAGCTCAAGTACTGTTTTGTGGACAAATACAAAGGGACAGGTTTGTGGGGCGTGTGGGTTGGGCTAGTGGCAGGAGGTGACAGTCCCTCAAGCTGGGAGGGTCCAGGCCCAGTGCTTCCTCTCTTGAACTTCAGGCCCAACATTGTCCCCTAGGTCAGGGCAGGACAGACTGTTGTCCCAGTCTGTCTTTCATCCTGGGTACCCACTGCGGGGCAGCTTTGGTGTTCCTCCCCTGGGCTGCCCGACCTGGGCATTGGGCTCCCCACTTCCCGTGCCCATCCCCCCAGCCAGCCAGTCACCCAGGCCTGTCTGGTCTTCTCCTTCAAGCCCTCCAGAACAGTCGGTGCCCTTCCATCCCTCAGCTTCCTTCCGATCCGTACCTTCTCCATCTCTTCCAAACTGGCAGCTTCCCGCTGGCCTCTCTGCCTCCTTGACTTCAAGCCCCTGCTTGTCCTCCCCCAGTAGCCAGCTCTGTATCTAGTTGCAAATCTGATCCAATCTGGTCCTAACCTTGATTATTCTTCTCTCTCCAAAACTCTCCGAGAGCCTTCTCCTGACTCTGCCTTGCAGGGATGTGCCCCAGCCTCACCAGCACCTCGGGCACCCATAAGGTTCCAGGCTGTTCCCTCTCCCAGTGTTCTTTTTTTTTTTTTTCTTAATGTTTATTTATTTTTGAGAGAGAGAGACAGAGTATGAGTGGGGGAGGGACAGAGAGAGAGGGAGACAGAATCTGAAGCAGGCTCCAGGCTCTGAGCTGTCAACACAGAGCCTGACGAGGGGCTTGAACCCACGAGTCGTGAGATCATGACCTGAGCCAACGTCAGATGCCCAACTGACCTGAACCACCCAGGTTCCCCACCCTCTCCCAGTGTTCTTAGCTGTCCCTTCTGCCATCTTCACAGTGCCCTGAACACCACACCCGTCATGGCACTTTCTCACTCACCTGCCTCTCACACCAAGTGGTTGGTTCCCTGAGAACAAAGATGGGTCTTGTCAGCCTTGGCACCCCCCCACCCCCACCCCCACCCCTCGTATGGGAAGCTCTCTGTGGATGTCTCTGCCTTAAACCTTCCAGGGCCTTTTCTTGCAATCTATAAGATGGGTGAGAAGTAGCTGAGGACAAGTAACCCCTCGAGACTCACCTTGCAGCCTAGAGTAGTTAAGATCTTGGGCCCTGGAGACTAATAGACCTGGGTTCAAGTTCCGGTCTATCCTCACTCTGTGGCCACAGGCCAGTGATGTACCCTCCTGAGCCACAGTTTTCTCACCAGCAGATTGGGCATGACCTGCTTGAGTTATGCATGAGGCCAAACACACTAGAATACCTAAAAAGCCTGACACCTAGTAGGTGCTTAGTAAAATGTTGACAGGGGCAATGAGTCAGAAGTATTTACTGGGCATCTAATATGAGGATGTGAGAGGCATTGAGGATCCAGAAGTTAAATGACACTTTCATTCATAAAGTCTTCCAACAATGAGTGTTGAATGTCCTGTGCTGGGCACTGGGTACATAGCTGTTAACCAAATGGAGACAGTCTAGTCTGTGAAAAAGGCTGTTATTCAAACCGCTGCAAATGTGGAGGTGAAATAACCATTGGACCAGAAACTGCAGAGCCCTGTGAGAGCACAGAGCTGGGATCTGAAACAGGAACAGTCAGGGTAGGCTTTGTGGGGGAAGTGATGTTTGCAGGCCGACTGTAGGGTGGGTTGGAGTTAACCAGGTGAAGAATCCTGGAGGTCAGTGTTCCACGCTCAGGGAAAAGCCGGTGCAAAGGCCCGAGGCAGAGTGTGCGTGGCACAGTCCAGGAAGTAGCAGCAAGAGGTGGGAGAGGGCCAGCAAGGCCAGTGGGCCAGGCCACGCAGGAGCCACTGGCCCCTGCAGTGAGACACCCCTGGGCACCGGCGTGGCATTATCTGATTATCCTTTTGAAAAGTTCCCTGGGTGGAGAGAGCAAACCAGGAGTGGCAGTGGGGGCTGAGGCTGTGGCGGGTGACGGGCCTGGATTTGAGAGGTGTTGGTGGCCTGGAAAGGTGGTGAGGGAGGGGTGCAGAGCAGGGTTCTGGGGTCTGCCTGCCTGGGTTCAAGTCCGGACTCCTTCACTCGGGCAGGAGGCGCTGCTCTGGGCCTCTTTTCTTGCTGGCGAGACGGTGGCAGGCAGGAATACGTTATTCTTATTTCACGTGAAGACACGGAGACCCCAGAGCCATTCGGGCTGGAGCGGAAACCCCGGCCCCAGCGACCACATGCTTAAGCACTCCCGTGTGTCACCTGAGTTAGCAAGTTTTTAGGACCCAGCCAGGCCCGCAGTAGGCGAGCACTGCTGTGGGTTGGGAGCGCAGACGAGGGGTAGGAAGCAGGCCTCACGGAGGCAGGAGACGCCTGTAGCAGTCGTTAAGGCTGGCAACCGTCCCATCTGGCTGGTGCCTGAAATGTCCCGGTTGTTGGATACCCCAAAGTCACACGAGGAGGCTTAAAGGGAGGTGGCGGGCGGCCCCGGGGTGAAGGGTCGGCCTCCGCTGACCCCTGCCCTCCTCCCCCTCCCGCTGCAGCCTTCGTGACCCTGCTGAACGGGGAGCAGGCCGAGGCTGCCATCAGCGCCTTCCACCAGAGCCGCCTGCGGGAGCGGGAGCTGTCGGTGCAGCTGCAGCCCACGGACGCCCTGCTGTGCGTGGCCAACCTGCCCCCCAGCTTCACCCAGCAGCAGTTCGAGGAGCTGGTGCGGCCCTTCGGCAGCCTGGAGCGCTGCTTTCTGGTCTACAGCGAGCGCACCGGCCACTCCAAGGGCTACGGCTTCGCCGAGTACATGAAGAAGGACTCGGCCGCCCGTGCCAAGTCGGACCTGCTGGGCAAGCCACTGGGCCCACGCACCCTCTACGTGCACTGGACAGACGCGGGGCAGCTGACGCCCGTCCTGCTCCACTCCCGCTGCCTCTGTGTTGACCGCCTGCCCCCCGGCTTCAGCGACGTGGACGCCCTGCGTCGGGCGCTGTCGGCGGTCCACACGCCCACCTTCTGCCAGGTGAGCCCTGCGCCCAGTGCAGGGGCCAGCGCACCTCAGAGGGGCCCTTTGAAGTCACCTGCCTTTCCTAATCTCCCGGGTCCCTTTTAGTAAGACAGCGGCAGTGCCACTTTGAATGGGGTTCTTGTTTGAAAAGCCACGTGGTATAGGGGGTGACAGCCCAGCTAGGAGCCAGATGGCTGGGGTTCAAATCCCTGCGAACCCTTTAGTGACTTGCTTAATCTCGGTGGCCTCGGTCCTCCGTATAACACGCAGGTGAGACCACCTTGGTGAAAGGTCAGTGCGAGGCTCGCTTGCCTCTCGCTCTCGTGTTGATCAGGTTTGTCGAGTGCCTGCTGGCTCCCAGGCCTGGCACGAAGGAGGCGGCTCAAGAGAAGCCCACGGTCCATGTAAGCCTTGAGGTCAGGAAGTTGGGTTTGGTTGGATTCCAGCCGTGCTCTGTGGCTCTGGGCAGTCACTCACTCACTCTGAGTCTTGGTTTCCCTCCTCCGTAAGAAAGGAGTCGATACGCACACATCACGTTGGCCAAATGGTCTCTGGTTCATTCGAGTCACATTTGTCATGCGCTTCTTTGTGTGCGGCACGAGCCCCGGCACAGGCACAGTGTGGGGAGAACGGGCCAGGCCCGGTTCTCAGCCGGCAGATAGTCTCGCCCGCAGACCCCCAGCAGGGACATTCCTTCAGCACCCACCGAGCACATTCCTTGGAATCCCCTCATCCTAATACAGCCCAGAGAAGCAGGTGATATCCCCATTTTCAGGGGGCGCAAAGAATTCAAGCGCCCTGCCGAGGGCTGGACAGCCAGGGCATGGCAGGGCCGGGATCGGAGTGCCGTGGCCTGGCTCCAGAGCCCCAGGCCGGCGTGGTGGAGGCTGGTATATGGCTCTGACCCCGGTTCTGTGGCCACGGGTGCGTCCCGTTTCCCTTGTATAAAGGGAGTGTGGGGCCTGGGGACCCTGACATCTTAGGAACCCCTCTCCTTGCTCCCTTTGCATTTGGTCATGCTGCTGCTTTCCGTTGGGGATCTCCTGTGTGCTTGTCCCTGGGTAGGCCTCCTGCCGTGTGCTAGGCTCTCTGGTGGGGCTCAGGACAGATGACTTAGCTTGACAGCGACATCCTCTCTTGCAGGTAGGACAGCAGGGCCACGACCACCACCAAGTTCTCACTCTGAGCCTCAGGTTCCCCATCCGGAAATGGGGCTGACAGTGTTTTGTGATTGGGTTGTTGTGCTGGCTGTTTGTTCCTTCTTCCACTTACAGTAGGTGTCCTGGTTGAATGGAGGCCAGGCCCAGGTGTCAGGGACGTTGCAGTTGGAGCCTTAATCTCCCTAGGTGGGAGCCACGAAGCCTTGGTTGCCCTCTGACCCCTCTATTCATCTGTGAGACAGGGCATGTCGTGAGAAGGTGTGCATCTGGGCCTTGGTCAGACGTGAAGGTGGAGTGCTCAGTCGAGGTGGGCTGATGGCTGGAGCCACCCTGTGCGGGCACTGAGCAGGTGCACATCTAGGGCACGACCTTTCTCTGTCACCGTGGAGCAGCTTCTTGAATCCCCACAACCACCCTTTGAGGTGGGTTCGTTTGCTGGCCCCACCTTGCAGATGAAGAAAACAAGGCCCAGGGATGGGCATGTGCAGTGATATGCCTGCCAGTAAGGTGGGCTGGGAGTCAAGGTCAGTCAGCTGACCCCGGGGGGTGCAGGGAGTCCACATTCTTAAGGTGGTCACCCTCACCTCCCAGGAAGGCTGGATGCTGAGCTGGGAGTTTGCTGTCCTGCTGGGGAGTGTCATTTTCAACATAACCGAGATGTTGAAAGGAAATCCCGTAGCTCACAGGCCAATTGACATCACATCTGATATGCTGATGCCATAGACATGAATAGAGCACGTATCGTAAGACCTTGGGTGTTGTAAGAAGCCTTTCCCGTTTTATTTTTTTTTGTGAATGGGCAGTCCAGTCTTGTTTTGAAACTCAGCACGTCCAGAAAGGTCACTGGCAAAGGCTCCCTCCGGCCCCACAGCGCCTTTGCCTGCAGCCCCTGCTCAAACCAGTTTGTTGTGTCTCCTTCCAGGGTGATTTTATCACGCATTTCAAGCAGATGTTCATATGCCCTTGCGTTCCCCTTTCCCTGACCCAGATACTGCCATGGCTGCTTTGGTTTGGTTCTTACACGCTTTCTTGGACACATTTTCGTGTTTAGGCATGAGAGCTTTCTCATTCCTGTTGAGGCTGCGATATTTTCCATTTCGTGGGTTCTGCCGTCCTCTGTGGATGGACGTTGTCTTGGTTCCAAACCACACTGTGCATCACTGGGGACCAGGAGGAGCATTGCTGGCTCTTTTTTTTAATGTTTACTTATTTGAGAGAGAGAGAGAGAGAGAGAGAGAGAGAGAGAGTGAGAGCGAGAGAGAGAGAGCATGAGCAGCAGAGGGGCAGAGAGAGAGAGGGAGACACAGAATCCAGAGCAGGCCCCAGGCTCTGAGCTGTCAGCACACAGCCCGACACGGGGCTTGAACCCACAAACCGGGAGATCATGACCTGAGCCGAAATCGGACACTTAACCGACTGAGCTATCCAGGGACCCCAGCACCATTGGTTCTTAAATATCTTTTTTTTTTTAATTATTATTATTATTATTTTTATGTTTATTCATTTTTGAGAGAGAGAGACAGAGCATGAGCGGGAGAGGGGTTGAAAGAGAGAGGGAGACACAGAATCTGAAGCAAGCTCCAGGCTCCCAGCTGTCAGCACAGAGCCCGACGTGGGGCTCAAACTCATGAACCGTGAGATCATAACCTAAGCTGAAACCAAGAGTAGGACACTTAACTGACTGAGCCCCCCAGGCGCCCTGAGCATCATTGGTTCTTGAGACCGCCATAGCCACAGTGAGGCGGGTAGTGTCCTTTTTTTTTTTTTTTTTTTTTTTTTTTTTTTTTTTTTTTTTTTAATTTTTTTTTTTCAACGTTTATTTATTTTTGGGACAGAGAGAGACAGAGCATGAACGGGGGAGGGGCAGAGAGAGAGGGAGACACAGAATCGGAAACAGGCTCCAGGCTCCAAGCCGTCAGCCCAGAGCCTGACGCGGGGCTCGAACTCACAGACCGCGAGATCGTGACCTGGCTGAAGTCGGACGCTTAACCGACTGCGCCACCCAGGCGCCCCAAGGCGGGTAGTGTCCTTAAGGCCATCAGCCTGCCTCATCTGATGCTAGCTCCAGCTCTGTGGCCTGAGCAAAAGGACTGCCCTTCTCTGAGCCTCAGTTTCCTCACCTGCTAAGTGGGCATGCTGACGGTGCCTGCCTCTGCGATGTGGTGAAACAGCTCCTGCAGCACCCAGCCCGTGGGTGTGCAAGGTCCCACTGGGTGTCCTTCCAGTATCTGCTTGCTCTGGGACACCACCAGCCCACAATTCCAGCACCCACAATGCCCTGAAAACCCAGAGGTTTGCTCTCTGAGTTGGTGACGGGCTCTGACCTGACCTGACACGGGGCCATCTGTGGCCTTTATCTTTGTGCCTTGCTGCAGAGTTATCTGTGTGTCTGATTCATGGGAGCCTCGACCCCACTGGGGGAGCGGACACATGATACACAGCGCGGGCTGCATCCTTCTTTCTCCCAAACAGCGTTGATCCTGGAACACATCTGGCCCCAGGGTCTGGATCGGGGGTGGCGGGCCTGGAGTACCAAAGGGCCGCCATCAAGGGAGGTGAAGGGGCCTCCCTCCCTCCCGGCCCTGCCAGCCTGGAACCCGAGCTTGGAGCCACCTGTCTCACCCCCAGGCTGTGTGTCCTTCCCGGTCCCGGCTGCCGTGTCTTCAGCCTGAGGCTCGTGGTTGAGCAGCACTTTGCAGCCACCCACCTCGTCTCCTGCCAGCATGTCCTCTTCCCAGCTCTATAACCCGAGCGTGCCATCCTGCCTCCCTGAGGCTGCCTGTGCTTGGCAGCCCCCATCGGGGCCCCCAAGTGGCGCTGACGAGAGGCCCAGGGGGCTTGACCCATGCGAGGCCAGGTCCCAGCTTTGCCCTCCCACCAGCTGTGTGACCTTGGGCACGTCGACCTATTTGAACCTCAGTTGTCGCCTCTGAAAAGTGGGTAGGGTGCGGCCTCCTAGGGCCATTGAGAAGATTCCATGAGCCAGTGCAGGAACAGGGTTCGGAAGAGGGTAGGACCAAGAACCCACCCCCTCTGGGGAGTTCGCTGTCATGATCCGGGTCTGGTTGCTGTGGTCACTCTGTGTGAGAGTGGCCACTGTCACTCGGGTGCTCACGTCTGCCTCCCCCTGCCCCACGCCCCCACCAGCTGGCATATGGGCAGGATGGGCAGCTGAAGGGCTTCGCTGTGCTGGAGTACGAGACGGCAGAGATGGCTGAAGAGGCGCAGCAGCGGGCGGACGGCCTGGCGCTGGGGGGCAGCCACCTGCGAGTCTCCTTCTGTGCCCCGGGGCCCCCTGGCCGCAGCATGCTGGCTGCGCTCATCGCCGCCCAGGCCACGGTGAGTGTGTGCCTGGGACGGGTGCCCCCGGGGGGGGGGGGGGGACCGGGGGGCGAGCCCTCCTCTCTGGGAAAGTCAGGGTGCCAGCTGGGCTCTGGGGGTGAGAGGGAGGGGCGAGCCGGCCTCCCCGTGGCCGGGTGGCGCCCTGAGCCGCTCTTCTGTTTCTCTCTGCAGGCCCTCAACCGGGGCAAAGGGCTCCTGCCCGAGCCCAACATCCTGCAGCTGCTCAACAACCTGGGGCCCTCTGCCTCCCTCCAGCTGCTGCTGAACCCCCTGCTCCATGGCAACGCGGGGGGCAAGCAGGGTAAGGTGGGGCCGGGCAGAGTGGCGGCCGCAGTCCCCATCGCGCTCAGAACCCCAGCCTCCCCACACCGTTTTCCCATCTGAGCTATAAGGGACTTGAACCCACAAGCAGGGGCTGGGGTGAGTGGCAGTCACCAGGGTGAGCTGGTGCCCTGAGCCCCTCACTGGAGCGAGTGAGGCAGGGTGGTGGGAAGGGGCCGGCCCTCCCCACAGCAGACTCCCTTTCCTGGGCCCCTCTTTTGGGCACGTCAGTTGCTTTCTGGGAGCTTCGGGCCCCGGGTTGCGCCTAACCGGGGCAAAGGCTTCCGTCTGTGGTCCGCTCTTCACTTCCCGGTCTCCCCCAGGCCTGTTGGGCGCACCTCCAGCCGTGCCGCTCCTCAGCGGGCCGGCCCTGTCCACGGCACTGCTGCAGCTCGCCCTGAAGACCCAGGGTCAGAAGGTAAGTGCGTGCCCGGCCCGGGGCCCCCGGGACCTCCTCGTCCACACGGACTCCCCAGTCCTTGTTTCTCCACCTCACGCCCTTCTCGCATCTGCCGGGGGGCTTGCCGTCGCCGGGGTGATGGGACATCTGGTCGTGTCTGTGGGGCTCAGTACGTGGCCTGGTCTGTCGCAGGCGCTCGGGACTCAGGAAGGGACTCAGTCTAGGGAGGAAAGTCCAGGCCTCGCGGGGGAGGAGTGCGGTCTCTCGCTCCCACCTCCTCAGCGCGCATACAGGGAGACCCGTACAGACCAAGGCACACACAGATAGGTATACCGCGCATAGAAATACATACGCCACGTCACCACTCTCTCGGTGCACGTACGCGGAGACCCGTACGCGGGAGGCATGCGCACACGCCTGCAAGCAGACCCGCCGCACACGGACACACGTGCCGCTGACCTGTCTGTCAGGGCCACGTCAGTGACACGGGTGTGGCTGACAGTAACTGACGGGATTAGGGAATTAGGGGCTCACCCTTGCGTGGCTGGTACACACACTGTGTTGGACACTGTGCTTCCGTAATAATCAGGGGGGCTGGGTGTGGGCAGTGTGCCTAGGAAGGACTGTCCTGTGTGGGGTGACAGGCCCTGATGCGTTGAGCATATGGTGCACGCCCTCTGGGGCTCCCCGGGGTCTCAGATGGGCCCTGGCAGACAGGAGGCCCTCCGTCCCCATGGGACAGCTGGATGGGTGATGGCTGAGATGTCGCAGACACTGGGGGACGCTGTGCGCGTCTGCCCGTGACCGGCCGTGGCCTGCACTCTGGGTGTGCTGGGTGTTGTGACTGTTGAGACCCTGGGTGCCACCTGTCTGCTGCCCGGGCCACCCTGGCCCATCTCCAGCTGATTGTGCTCTGTCTCCAGAAGCCTGGGATCCTGGGAGACTCTCCCCTAGGCACCCTTCAGCCTGGGGCCCAGCCGGCCAACCCCCTCCTCGGAGAGCTGTCTGCAGGTAACACAGACCCCCGCCTCTCCTCATCTTTCTGGGCCCCTTCCCACTTTCTCTTCCTGAGGCCCCTGTCCTCACTGGGCCTGGGAAAATGACCTACTGTCTCTGGGTCTCAATAGTCCCATCCGTCCGTTGGGCCCCCACCTCCCAGGGTGGCCGTGAGCATCCTGGGAGTTGATGTACTCAGAGGGGTCTCTTCATTGCCCAGCACGTACCTGCTGATCCTTGTCCAAGCTCAGGGCCCTGGGAAGACAGGTCTAGTGTGGTTGGACACCAACACCTCCTTCTCTCTGTAGGGGGGGCCCTGCCCCCGGAGCTGCCACCCCGGCGAGGGAAGCCACCACCTCTGCTGCCGCCACTGCTTGGCCCCTCTGGGGGTGACCGGGAAGCCATAGGCCTGGGTCCCCCAGCAGCCCAGCTCACTCCACCCCCTGCCCCGGTGGGCCTCCGAGGCACTGGCCTTAGAAGCCTCCAGAAAGACAGTGGGCCTCTGCCACCACCCCCCGGGGTAAGGCTCCTCCCCACATCCAGTACCATTCCAGCCTCCCCCGCCGCAAGGTGCCGCCCGCCAGGGGCCCTCACGAACCCAGCCCTCCTGCTACAGGTCTCGCTGCTGGGGGAACCCCCAAAGGACTTCCGGATCCCCCTGAATCCCTACCTGAACCTACACAGCCTACTCCCAGCCAGCAACCTGGCGGGTAAGGAGGCTCGGGGCTGGGGAGGCACAGGGAGAAGCCGCCGCCCAGCTGAGGGCCACCTGCCTCACCCCCCAGCCCCCGGAGGCGGTGGCGGAGGTGGTGGCAGCAGCAAAGCCTTCCAGCTCAAGTCCCGCCTGCTCAGCCCTCTCGCCAGCTCCCGCCTGCCCCCCGAACCAGGGCTGCCCGACAGCTATGGTTTCGACTACCCCTCGGTGAGTACCCAGCTCCCATGTGGTCCACCCTCCCGAGGGCCACTGCCGTGGCCCCTTGTCCCCTTGATAGCAAGTCATTCTCCAAACGAGTATTTCGCTAATACTGACTGCCCGGCAAGCACAAGGGAGACAGAGAAGAATGTGCCAGACACTGTCCCTGCCCTGAGTCTCCTGTCTGTTTGTCTGTGCCCATCAGACCTGGTTCCTGTCTGTCTTTTTCTCCCCAGAGACTTTAGGCTGCGCTTCCCCTTGGAGACCAGGATCAGTGTCTTGTCGGTCTCTGTCCTGCTCTCCCATCCTTGATTCCTGTCTCTGTCACTGGAGAGCTGCTCCTTCTATGATTCCAACCTCCTCTAGCTCAGACGTTGCAGCCTGGCCACCTGTGTAACCCCTGTGTTATGTTACGTTTGGTCCACGTTGGGTTTTAAAAAATTTAACAGCTGAAATAAACGTCACTGCTGACATGTAGAAGAGTTCACACAACCCGGATCCCTCGCCGGCCTTGAAGAACTCTGAACACCTAGGTCCATGGGAGCCACATGCCTTCCCGGCAGCCATCTCTGGGGCCAGGGTATCACCACTCCTGGCAATGGGGCACACTTTCTGTCTCACTGCAGCTGCCCCACCTGCAGTGGGAAGTTGCCCCCACACAGTAGAGCGTGCCCCCTCTTGGCGGGAGCACTTCCCCAGTAACAGCTGTGCTGTGGGATTCAGCCAGGGGTGAGGTTGGTGCAGACTCCAACCCAGCGTGCTTCTCCCACTTTCATTCAGGACGTGGGACCTCGGCGGCTCTTCTCCCACCCACGGGAGCCAGCTCTAGGGCCCCACGGACCCAGCCGACACAAAGTAAGAGCTGCCCTGTCCATCTCCCCTCCTGGGTGTATCAGTTAGCCTGTGCTGCCTAACAAGCGGCCCCACCACTTTGTGGCTTAGAACAGCAAACATTTTTTCTCACCATTCTTCCTGGTGTGTGGGGGGGGGGTGGGGTGGGTCTCTGCAGTCACATGACGTGACAGTCACATGATAGCACAGCTGGGGCTCAGCAGTCTGCAGTGGTTTTAGCCACATACCTTGCAGCAGAGGCCTCAGCTGCAGCGATTTAGCTGCTGCATGTGGAGCCCATCCTCCAGCAGGCCACCCTGTGATGCTGTCCTGCGTGTGGTGGTGGTCCCGGGGTTCCCAAGAGGAAAGGAGGTTCCCAGAGGCAGGCCCCTCTGCCTTTACAGTCATGCTACCCTCCTGTTGGCCAAAGCTAGTCACAGGACAAAGCCCAGTGTCATTTGGGAGGGTCTGCAAAAGGGGTTGGATTCTTCAATAATCTGTCTCACTCAGCCCGGCCCCCTCTCTGCAGATGTCACCCCCGCCCAGTGGTTTTGGTGAACGGAGCGGCGGGGGCGGCGGGGGGCCCCTCTCCCACTTCTATTCGGGCTCGCCCACTTCCTACTTCACCAGTGGCCTGCAGGCTGGCCTCAAGCAGAGCCACCTGAACAAGGTGAGGAGCCTCCCCAGCCGAGGACAGGTCCCCAGGGACAGGCAGGATGCGGGAGGCCCTGTGACCCTTGGTGCCTGGGACAAGCCTGGGGTGGTGACAGAGCAGGGGTCAGCTTTGCTCAGGGCCGGCCTGAAACAGGCTGTGCTCCCCACACCTGTGTGGCTCTCACCTGGTATTGCCCAGCCTTCCTGGCCGCCTTTTACTCCCTCTCCAGTAGCCCACGGTGTGGGTGATGTTAGCCCCGGTTGACAGATGAAGAAACCGGTTCAGAGGAGGGAAGTAGTCTCCCCCCCCCCCCCCCCCGTGTCCTAGCTAATGAGTGGGAGAGGCAGGATTTGAGCCCGAAACCCCTTGCCTTCGCCCTGGGGGCTGCTTCCTCTCCCACTCCATCTCTCTCCCATGTCTCCCAGGCGGTCGGCTCCTCTCCACTGGGCTCTGGAGAAGGGCTCCTGGGCCTCGGCCCTGGGCCCAACGGCCACAGCCACCTGTTGAAGGTATGGAGCTGGGGAGGGGCAACGGGAGCACGCGGGGCTGGGGAGCAGTGGCCCCCAGATGGCCCCTGACGTGCCACCCCCTCCCCTCTGTCTCTAGACTCCGCTGGGTGGCCAGAAACGCAGCTTTGCCCACCTGCTGCCCTCGCCCGAGCCCAGTCCAGAAGGCAGCTACGTCGGCCAGCACTCCCAGGGCCTCGGCGGCCACTACGCAGACTCCTACCTGAAGCGCAAGAGGATTTTCTAAGGGGCCGGCGCCAGATGCTCAAGGGCCTGCACCGAATTGCTTTTGGGTTTTCTGGTGTTCTGTTTGTGTTTCCCTCTCCCCCTTTCAGTAATAGAAAAATCTCTGAAAGACTTTGTTGACCAACCAGCCGGAGCCCAAGGAGTGTGGGGGAGTCTGGGGGCCAGCTCCCGGCACGGAAACTCTACAGCCTTAAGAGAGAGGGGCCCTGGCCAGCTCTCTCTCCCCTCCCCTGTATCCGCCTGTGTCTGTCTCTCTGGGAGTCCTCTCCTGCCTCGTCACTCCTGTATCTTGGCCTTTCGAGTGCCTTGGAGGTTCCCCTGGCCTCCCGTGAGGATCAGAGACTGTCCCCCTTTTTTAACTTTGACGATTGACTTTTGTTTCCTTTTCTAATTTGTATTATTTTTTAAACAATCCAGGACGACCCCCAGCTCTGATTCCTTCAAGGTCCAGCCTGTCTGGGCCTTCATTCCACACTTTCGGTTTGAAATGGCTCAGCCCTTTTCCTGTCCTGTCTGCTGCAGGCATGGATGTGCCCTGCCCCTGCCCGCCCACTCTGGCCTGTATTCCAGCTCGGGGTCCCCAGCCTCCTGCCACAGTTCCCTCACCTTCTGATGCCTTAAAGCCGGGTCCCAGGCCCTGCGGTCAGAGCCTCTTAGATGCCGAGCTCCGGAAGCTTGACTCAGGACCAAATGGCTCTGGCCTGGGGATTGGGCCCCTCTACCCAGAGTCCCCACTCTGGGGACAGTAAAAGGCCAAAGCCTTGGTTTTGGCAAACCAACTCATCATCCCTCCTGCCCAGGCCTAGGTGCAGAGACGGGTTTTCTCTGCCAGCTCAAACCAGTCCTGCTGTCAGTCTGTGGGAGTGGGGTATTGTGCATCTCACTGAGCCTCTGCTGTCTCCCCCCACCCCCACCCCCCATGTTGAAGATGAGCTCCACCTCTCCATCCCCAGGCTAGATCACCTGGAGCTGGCCTCCCGGCCTCCTGTGGGCCCAGTGGGAGTCCAGCAACTTCAGGCGGATAAGCTCTGCCCTTGCCCAGCAGCAGGACCTTTGGGCCTGAGGAGAGCCTGGGCCCCTCCCCCTGGCCGGCTGGGCCACCAGCTTCTCTACCCGGACTCTTGGGGGGGTCCACATCCACTCCAGGGGGGTGTCGTCTCCCCAGTCCTCTCTCACAGACTTTCCTTTGCTGAATTAAAGTTTGTAAGTAAATGGTTTTAAAGAAAGCAGAGCTGGCTGGTTCTTGGGACAAACAGTGGGCGTGGGTGGGAGGTCAGGGATGGCCCCGCAGGGCTTTTGTGTGGGTGAGCTAGCCTGGCGCCCTCCTACCTTGGCAGTTCCTTCCTGAAGCCCTTCCTCTCACGAGCCCCACGCAAACGACAGGGCTTATATTCGGGCAATTACGGGCGCTTTGGTCGCGCGGCTGCCACTGGGCATGCCCAGCCCCGGGTCACGTGATGTCTGTCATGGCCGCCTCCGTGGCCCGGGGAGGCGTGAGTGCTGGGCTGCTGCTGCGGGCGGCCAGGGGAGCCTGGTGGAGCCGGCCCGGAGGCAGTTGGGGGTCTGGGGAGGCGGCGGCGCCAGCGGCAGCCAGAGGATTCCGAGCGACAGGTACCTGGGGCGCTTCGGGGGCTAGCGTTCATCCGTCGGACCCCCGCAAGGCGCCGCGGGGCCGCTCACCGAACCGTGTTTTTCAGGCTCGCACCCGGCGGGGGAGGAGGAAGCTGGCGGCCCCGAGCGGCCCGGGGACGTGTGAGTGTAGGGGGACAAGGCCCCCATTCTTTATCCCATGCGGTCCCTCCAGTCCCCACCTTGCCCTGCAGCCTCATCTCTGTCCCCTTCTACGTCGTCCTATTCCCCTGACCGTCAAGCCCTCCCCACCCCCCCAACCGTAGGTTCCACCGGGCCACCGCGTCCATCATCAAGTTTGGCATCTGCACCTCCATCTGTCCCCAGGGTGAACGTGGTGTTCGTAGACCGGTCAGGCCAACGGATTCCGGTGAGCGGCAGAGTGGGGGACAATGTTCTCCACTTGGCCCAGCGCCACGGAGTGGACCTGGAAGGTGGGAGCCCGGCACAGGGAATTGGGGAGGGCCTTATTCATTGTTTAAAAAGACCCACAAATCAGATAGGGTTCTCCATTACTTAACCCTCCTGTGGCTTCCCATCAAACATGGTTAAAATCCAGATTCCTCACCAATGTCTCTGACCAGCTCTAAACCTCTTCACTCACTCAGCAGTTATTTGCTGAGCATTTGTTAGAGGTTATTTCCACCACTGCCCTCCAGGAGCTTGTATTCTCTTCCTCCTCCTTCTCTCTAGTCTAGACACACTGGCTTTCTTGCTGTTCCTCAAACAAAAAACCAAGTTCGTTCCTGCCTCGGGGCTTTTGCACTTGCTGCTCCAGACATCTGAAGTACTTTCCCACCAGATCTTCTGGCTCTCCATCTCATCCTTCAGGTCTCAATGTAAATGTCACCTTTCTGACAATCTCATCCCTTCATCCCAGTTAACGTCCCCATCCCCAGTCACACTAGGTTCTCAGTGTGCTTTATTGCCTCCGTAGTGCTTCTCATTGCTTTCTTTCCATTTTGCCGTCTGTCCTCAGAATGAGACCAGAAACCCTCTTTGCCACTTATCGGTTGCCTGTCATGGTATTTAGATGCAACAAGTATTAAGTCAGTGTCTGTTGAGTGAAAGATAATAATAGCAGACATTACCTTAAGCGTGTTAAATAGCTCTTGACTTGATAAACTCTTCATAACAACGCTACATAATAGGGGGGATTATCTCATTTTTTAGGTGAAAAAACTGAGCCCCAGGTTAAGTTGACACAGCCCAAGGTCAAGTAAGTGGCAAAACTAGATGCAAAGCCAGTTTATTTTAGCCGCTAATCTGTGCTGCTCTTCTGTGCGTATTGAATACCCACTGTGTGCCAGGCAACAGTGTACAAAACAGATGAGGCCCCTGTTGTTTCACACCAGTTTCAACCTAACAGGGACAATGATCTCACGAGTATACATGTAATTATATCATGAGCAGCTGGAGAGGGCGGTCTGAAACAAAAATATACAGGGTTACTGGTTGGGTGAATATAATACAGAGCCTAAAGTATTGAATCATTACAGGGGGCGGAGGTATTGGGGGGGCTGGGCATGGCAGGCCTACTTCAAGTTCTGTTCTGGGATCCAGTCACCAGGAGACCAGGACAGAGATTGGAACATGAGTTTTCGAGGCAAGTGGCCTACGGTCAAATTTTGCCTGTTACCAGCTGTATGACCCTGAACCAGGGTCCTTAACATCTCTGGACCTCTGTTTCCTCCTCTATAATATGGGGTAATTCAGTTACTATGGGTTGCTATGGAGAATTACACAGATCTCGTAAGTAGTGCTTAATCCCTGGCATGTGGTTAGTGCCCAGTGACTAGTTGGGACTGTTAACGTTAGATAATCTCCCTCTCATGGGGTGAGGCTGCTAATGAGGTGGGAAACAGGGCTGAGGAAGAGATCCCTGGGGACTACCTGGAGCTTCAAGGCCCAGACATTTTCTCCCCAGGAGATGGGGAGGGTGAGCTAAGCCACCAGGTCCCCCAAGGAGCTTCTTCCGGGTCAGGAGGCTGCCTTGCAGCTTCATCGTCATCGTCCAACATGTCTGGAGGAGAGAGAATTGTGTCCCATTCACTTAGAACACGTGTCTCTTGAGCATCCACAGCATGCCAGCCTCAGTGCCAAGTACACAGAGAGGAGGCCAGGTTGACGGAGCATAGGTAAACCCAGAGATTAAGACGGGAACTTTAGACTGTGGTAAATGCCGTGCAGAAATTAGAGTCATCAAGGCCAAGGGGAAGGATAAGAAATCGGAGGTGGGGGAACTGGAAGACAGTGGAGTTGGGTCCCTGAAGCCAAGAAGGATCTAACCATGGAAAAAGTAGAGAGAAGAGCATTTCAGGGCAAGGGTACAGCAAGTGCAGAGGTCCTGTGGTGGGGGACGAGGTTGGCATGTTGGAGTTGAGCAGAGGGCCCAGTGTGGCTGATGTGGAATGAGGGAGAGATCGGGAGGATCTTAAGGATTGGTTTTATTCTGGCTATGAAAACCCTTTGGAGGGGTGCCTGGGTAGCTCAGTCAGTTAAGCGTCTGACTCTTGGTTTCGGTTCAGGTCATGGTCTCACGGTTGGGGGGTTCAAGCCCCAAATCGGGCTCCGTGCTGACAGTGCGGGGCCTGCTTGGTATTCTCTCTCTCTCAAAATAAACTTTAACATTTATTTATTTCAGAGAGAGAGAGAGAGAGAGAAACAGCGTGAGCAGGGGAAGGGCAGAGAGAGAGGGAAACACAGAATCCGAAGCACGCTCCAAGCTCTGAGCTGTCAGCATAGAGCCCGACGCGGGCCTCAAACTCATGAACCGTGAGATCATGGCTTGAGCTGAAGCTGGATGCTTAACTGACTGAACCACCCAGATGCCCCACTCAAAGTAAACTTAAAAACAGAAAACAAAAGAAAGAAAGAAAACCCTTTGGAAGGTTTTAGGCCAGGAAGGACATTATCCTGAAGCACAGTTCTCAGTGATCAATCCAAAAGTTGGGAATGTGTCCAGGGAAAAGCAGGAAACCCCAGTTTCTGCATCTTGCAACCCTGATATTCTGATCTCTTCTCCTGCCACACTAGGTGTGGAGTGAGCTGGTCCCATCTTTAGGAGCAACGGAGAGATGGGTACACCCTTGCCTGGTGCGGCGAGAGGGTCCCAGCCAGGGCTTACAGGCTATGGGGACCCTGCCTGAGTTTTCACCTCTCAGCTACACTGAAGTCAAGTCCATGTTCCTTCATGGTGCCATGCACGTAGGCCACTGGGGAGTCCTTGGGAGACAGGACACCCTGGACGTCCCTTTGCAGGCCTAGCCGCAGTTCAGGAACGGCTAGCTGAGCGAATGACAGGGTGGGGGGGCCACACGGTGCGTGTGCAGAGGACGGAGAGAGGAGGGGCGTCTGGTGAAACGAACGGCCTCTCCTCCCTCATGCCTTCGACCGAGCGGCACCTGCCTGACCGTGTCCCTCACCGGCACGTCCCCACTTGTTGCCCCCAGGGGCCTGTGAAGCTTCCCTGGCGTGCTCCACCTGCCATGTGTACGTGAGCGAGGACCACCTGGACCTCCTGCCTCCTCCTGATGAGCGGTGAGCAGGCGGCCCCTCCCGGGCCTGCGCGGCAGGGCCCGGCCGCTGAGTCCGCGCCCCTGCTGCCCGGCGGTGGAAGGCAGCCCCAGCTCCTCGCCCCCTCGCGGCTGCCGGCGGCGGCGCTGCCCCCTGACCGTCCCCCCTGGATTTGGGCAGCCTGCTCCTGCCCGCCCTTCGGGGCCCCCGCCAGCCAGACACCGTGCCCGCCGCTGACGGCTGTTCTCCTTGCTCCAGGGAGGACGACATGCTGGACATGGCCCCCCTTCTTCAGGAGAACTCCCGGCTGGGCTGCCAAATCGTGCTGACTCCAGAGCTGGAAGGGGCCGAATTCACCCTGCCGAAGATCACCAGGAACTTCTACGTGGACGGCCATGTCCCCAAGCCCCACTGACGTGGGCAGCCGTCGTGGCCCTCGGGGCCAGGACTGGAAGAATAGCCAAGCCGCCCGCCCAGCCCAGAGCGTGGACAGGCCCGAGAGAGATGTTGGGAGCAGCCAGAAGCCCAAAGCCCCTGCTTCAGATCCCATGTCCAGGCTCTGGGTGGGGGGTGGGGTGGGGGGTGGGAGGGGCACCAGCCCCTGCCCGGGAGCCTCCCCCAAACTCAGGAGAATCAGTGTGTGGATGGGGTGGAATCTGACTGGAATGACAATAAAACTGTCTCACAGACCTCCAGCATCTTGAGTGTCCTCGGGGGCGGGCAGGCCTGGGGTCTATGGCTGCATCTTCTTCACCTGGACCCCCAACTCTGCCCTCTCATAGCAGCGATGGGGCCGCGGGGGTGGGGGACCACCGGGCGGAGACCTGGAAGCTCCCGGGAGGAGAGGGCCTGGGGGCCCGAGCACACGTGGATCGGCGTGGCAAGGCCCCGCCCCCACCGCCGCGGAGGGATTCGGAGGGGTCCGGGCCGGCCCGGCGGGGTGCGAAGTCCACCTGAGCCCGGTGGCCAGAGTGGCACCGAGGCTGGCCCGCGGCGCTGGGAACCCGGTGCCGGGCATCGCCTGCTAGAGGCGCCCGACCCCGCTGGCCCCGCCCAGGTGGGGCTCATTGCACCCTCTGCAGAGGCGCCCCCACCAGGCGCGTCCTGCTCCCCTCAGGTGGGGCTCATCGAGTGGGCCCAGGGTGGGCGGGGCCGGGCGCGATCGGGGCGGGGGAGGTGGGGCTGGGCCGGGGCGCGATGGAGGCCCGGCCTGTCCCAGACTTCTCCAAGCTCCAGGAGCTGCTGGCGCCGCCGTGTCTGGACCCTAAGGCGTCTCGGGCGCCCCCTCTTCAGCAGGCACCAAGGACCCCAGGATGCCCCAGACCCAATGGCAGGTGCGTGAAGGAGCGGCCCCTTCCCCAAACCTGACCCAGTGGTCAAAGGGTCGGGACCTCTGGTTCCTGGGGTTATCCAGGGGTCACGGTGTTAGTTACTGGTGCTTAAAAAAGAAGTTCTGGTCCCCAGGGAGAGTTGGGGTCATATGGGGGTCAGAGGCCACGCAATCCCCTTAGCCCATGTCTCTGAAGACTGCACAGGTGCTGCCCACACTGTCCCTTGTCCCCAGGTCCTTCTGGCCTGCACGCCAGGACTCCGTCACTGCCCTGCGTTTTCTCCAAGAAACAGCAGAGGGGCTGGTCCAGCGCCCTGCCCAGGACACCCAAACCCTGGGGGCCTCCCGGGAGCTGAAGGCCTTGGAGTCTCTGGGACCTTCGCCTCTGGCAAGGGATGCCGAGAACATGCTGACCCCAATCGGCCAGCAATGCTGCAGCTCGAGGCCCCCGGAGGCTCCCCCAGCCCCCTCAGCCCTACCCCAGAGGAGGCCCCGGAAGCAGTCAAAGCCCCACCGGGGCGCTGAGAGAGTGGATCCCCGGTTTGAGGGGGTGACCCTGAAGTTTCAAATAAAGCCGGATTCCAGCCTCCAGATCCTAGCCAGCTACAGGTAGGGGCTGGCCCAGAGGAGGGCGCCCTTTTTGCAAATTATAGTTATAGTGATAATGGTGGGGGCAGGGACCTCCAGGCATCTGCTCATGGACGCCCACGCCAGCCCTACAGTTACAAAGGGCTCATCTCTGAGCGAGACCTCGGGCTGGTGCCCGTCCCAGCCCTGCTGCTCTGATCCAGCGACGTTCTGGTCTGAGCGCAGGTTCTTTTTTTTTTTTTTTTTTTCCACTGTATTCATTTTTGAGAGAGAGCACAAAAGCGGGGAAGGGGCAGAGAGGGAGAGGGAGACACGGAATCCAAAGCAGGCTCCAGGCTCTGAGCCATCAGCACAGAGCCCAGCATGGGGCACGAACTCGTGAACTGTGAGCCTGTGACCCGAGCCGAAGTCGGCGAGCATCGGTCACTGGCTTTATGAGATGGGCCCGACCATCCTGAGGGCCGCCGCTACTGTTACTTTTTTCAATAATGTTAATGACTGCCATTTGTCAGGAACAACAATAAGAGGTAACAGGCAGCACTTGATGTGTGTGGGCTCATTGAAGCCTCGTGAATCCCATTTTACAGATCTGGAAACTGAGGTGCAGAGGGTGAGATCACTTGTCCAGAGTCACGAGGTGGGGACTTGGGAGAAATAGGATCTCAAACTGGCAGGCTGGCCCCAGGCTTCCTACCTCTTCATATGATAATCACCATTATTATTGCTAACGAGGGGCAAGGTCAGGCCTTTCAGACATCAGAAGCCTCCTTGGGGGATGCCTGGACAGTGAATCATCTTCATCATGGAGGGGCGCAGCCCTGGACGAGATACAGATCCCCCAGTGCTAACTCCTGTCTATTCTCCAGCCTGACCTGCACTAGCCGCTCCCAGGGTCCCTCCACAGGCCCTGCGGGGGGCCCTGAGGCCAACTCAGGAGGCGGCGAGGCCCTGGGTGAGTCCCGGAGACTTGACAGCTATAAATATTTGTGGGGGGGAGGCAATTTCCCATCGTCTCTGTCTTTCTTCCCGTCCTGCTTCCCCATTTAGACCCATCCAGAAGGAGTCATGGTGCACCTCCCTCCACTCGAGCTGAGTCACCCCCACCCCCGGTTTCCTCCTCTGTTTAGCTTTGCCATCTGTCTCCCTTCCTGGCTTTCCCTCTGCTTTAGATCTGGTAATACCCAGGGCTGGCCCGGAGCCGGGTGGGGCCCTCGTCGAGACTCCAACAACATGCCCCACCTGCACGGGCCTCCTGAGCCCAGACTCTTGGCCTCTGCCCCTTACCCTGACCTCTGCCCCTTCAGGGCCCCGGTGCTGTGCTTCCTGTAGGACCCAGAGGACCCCACTCTGGAGAGATGCTGAAGACGGGACCCCTCTCTGCAATGCGTGTGGTATCAGGTCCTCAGAACGGAGGAGGAGTTTGGATGCTTAGCCAGTGTGGGGTGCCGGGAAGGGAAACACCCTCGGGGAAAGTGGTTCCCTTGAGGCAGTTTCTGGGCCCCTGCTGCATCCTGATGTTGGTTTCTTGTGCCCCCCACCCCAGGTACAAAAAATATGGCACCCGCTGCTCCAGCTGCTGGCTGGTGCCCAGGAAGAGCGTCCACCCCAAGAAGTTATGTGGCAGATGTGGGGTGTCCCTGGGCCCCCACCAAGGCCCGGCCCAGGAAGGGTAAGCCCTTCCTCACCTAGCTGAGCCCATCCGGACTCAGTTTCTCCAGGGAGGAGATGGGCAGGAGCCCTCCTGGGAGGAGTGGGGAAACAGCTGGAGTCTTTGGGGGTCTAGCCTTCCTCCTCTCTCTGCCCCCTCCCCTTCAGGGATCCCAGGTGGAAGACCCAGGCCTCCGGCTCCAGAGCCCCTGTCTCAGGGGGCCACTGTGCCCCATCTTGGCCCCTGGTCCAATCCGGCTTGGCTGAGCCTCTCCTCAGAAAATGCCCTCAGCAGTGACACTCATATTGTTGACAGCAGTAACAATAAAGAACAAAACGACTCTGAGAAAAGCACCGTGACTCGGGGATCGCGTCTCACGCACGCAGGCACGTGGGGGCAGGTGTTTTCTCATTTGGATTCTGAGGGACACACACAGAGTCGTCTGTACGGGCACCAGCCGCCCCACAGGGAATTAGTCACCTTCACCGCAACTCCCCATACAGGGCGACAGCCACCACACGCAGAGACAGACAACAGTAGACAGACACACACATGAGGCGCCTGGCTGGCTCAGCCCATGGAGTGGGCGACTCTTGACCTCGGGGTTGTGGGTTCAAGCCCCACGTTGGGGGTAGAGATTACTTACAAAAATAAGATCTTAAAAAGAGAGAGAGACGGGCACCGACTTGGGCGGCTCAGTCGGTTGAGCGTCTGAGGCTCAGTTCAGGTCACGGTCTCACGGTTTGTGGGTTTGAGCCCCACATCCGGCTTCAGCGCCATAGAAGCCTGCTTCGGATTCTCTGTCTCCCTCTCTCTCTCTCTGCCCCTCCCTCCGCTCGCTCTCTTTCTCTCTCAAAAACAAACAAACATTAAAAAAAAGGCAAGACAAATACATGAGTGGGGCTGACACACGCCTTCACACACACACAAGACACATGGACAAGCTCACATGTGCTGACACTCACATGAGACAGACCACACACTAGCCAGAAACATGCACTGATACTCACACCTGCTGACACACACACGTGACAACACACAGGAAATACACCTAGATGACACACATTGGCACACGGTGATATCCACACCCTGGGCCCTCTGTCAGCTCTCCCCCTGCCTGCAGAATGTCACCTTCCCATGTCTCTACGCATACCAGTCCCTTCTGTGCCCCGCTGCTCCTCTTTCAAGGTCTCTTTCACCCCATCAAGGTGTGTCCCTAGCCTGAAGCCAAAAGCCACGTGGGAGAGGAGGGCCCTGGACACACAGGACACCCGTGCTCACTGGGAGGATGGGTGGGCTGCAGCCAGGGTGGGGATGTCACCCCCCGTGACAGTGAGCGAGACCTGCCTGGCCACACACTCCAGGAAGGTGAAACCCCCTTTGTCTCTCCCGGGTGAGCCCACAGGGAAGGCCTGGGCCCGGGATTCCTCAGCCCTCAGATCCCTGACTCATTCGGTCTCACTCTTCCTCAGCTCAGAACACCCTCCCGCCCTGTCTCCCCATAGCCGCTGCCTTCTCATGACTGGGGGGCAGGGCTCAGCCCTGCACCACATATTCAGAGAAGTCTTCCTTGACCACCCAGTCTAAAATAGACACCCCAATCCCATGCTATGTCAGGTTCTAGTTCAGCTCCTCACTGGTCTCCCTCTTAGAACCTACCAGAATTAAAAAAAAAAAAAAAAAAAAAAGAACATACCAGAATTTTCAAGTCTCTACTACTCTGAGCTTATTTCATTCACATTCATCTCCCCACCTGGACCGTGATTTCAGAGGTGCAAAGGCACATCTGTGTCCCTGACCATGACAGGCCACCCCAGTGCCCAGCGTGAAGTTCCTTGGGGATACACGTTGAACACACAGAGGTCTCAGACTGTGTGTGAACTCCCGGCTGTTTTTACCCATTTATTCAGCATTTATGGAGCAACTCCTGTGTGCCAGGCCAGCGGGGACACTATATGGTAAATAGAACAAAGGTCCCCGCTCTAGTGAAGCCAAAATTCTAACGTGACAGTAAACAAATAAATATCTAGTCGAATGGCAAGTAGTGGCTGGTGCTTTATTTAGAGAAAATAAAGTATGTAAGGAGCTAGGAGTTGGGGGCTACCTTAGTGATGGTCCTCTCTGAGGGGGGACAGCCAAGGCCTCTCTGACATCTGTGTAGAGACCTGGGGGTAAGGAACTAGCTGTGGGACTTGAAGATGAAGACAGTCCAGGCAGAGTGAATGGCAAAAGCAAAGGCCCTGTGGCAGGTGGGACCTTGTGGGACTCCGAGGAATCGAGAAGAGGCTGGTGGGAGTGGAGAGAGGTGGTTAAGGGTGTGTGTGACAGTAGGGGCTGCACCATGCTTGTGCCTTTTCTCCTTCTGTACCCTGACTAGGCCTCTCGGCAGCCCCCCAGCCCAACCCCCGTTTCCTGCTCTTACCTTTGCTCGGGAAATGTTTGCCTGGGGCAGCTGATGGAGTGGGAGCTGTCCAGGACTGTTTCCTTCTCTCTGGCTCTGTTCCTGCTTTGGAGAGAGGCAGAGACTGCAAGGGTGGGGGGAGGTCCAGCTGTTCTCTCCTTATGCTGCTGGGCGGTGAGGGAGGTGGTGCTGTGCGGGGGGGGGGGGGGGGGGGGGAGTGCGGTTGCAGCTGATACTGCCGTGTCTCTTGTGAGTCGTGATGGGCAGTCAAAAGGCAGGTTAGGGGTAAACTGAGACACCATGAATGGACACAGGATGGAGAAGGCATTGAGGGTGGGGGCAGGGATGCACCCTTTAACGGGAGGGACATTTTGGGGGCTGACGCTCATAACTGCAGTCCCTGTTTGCATTTACTCATCCTGGCGAGGCCTCAGGACGGGAGCCCGGTGTCCAGACCCCTGGGAGGGGCCTCCACCCATCCTGGGGAGGCAGCTTTAGCTCTTCCGGGAACCAGGCCTGGGGGAATCACCTAGCTCCCCCCCCCACCCCCCAAGTGTTAGCTGGGTTAGAGGGCAGCGCTCTGGGCGGAAGAGATAAAGGGTAGGGAGCTGGAGGAAGGAGTGCGGTCCCCACCCCGGCCCAAGGGTCAGCTGAGAGCAGGAAACTGGACACCGAGAGAGCAAGCCCCGGGTCACACCGCATGAAGGCGGCTTGCACTGCGCCTGACACATAGTAGGCCCTCAAAAACAAACAAGCAAAAATAGTTTATTTAGGAATATCCCGCGGGGTTGGCATTGGAACCTTGGGCTGCTTCCACATCGCAGACTGAAGCAGACGGACCGAGAGTCCTTTATAAAAACTTTATTGGGGGGCGGGGTAGAAAAAGGGGATGACGCCCCTGGAATTGAATAAATAAGTGAATAAATAAATAAATACATAAATAAATAGAACAATACGTAAGCCCCCCTGTGCCTCTAGGGGGCGTCCCCCGGCCCGCGGGGAGAGGGGAGCGGGCTCACGCTGACGTCAGCTGGATGGCAAAGACCTCGCCCCCGGCCTTCGCCTCCGCGGTGCCCGCAGCCTCGGTTCCACCTTCGGCTGCGGCCGTGCTCCCTCCAGCGCCGCCGCCCGCGCCGTTGAGACACACGGCCTCACCAGAGCTTTCTGCCTCCTGCACATTATACTCGCCCTTCTTGCAAGCGGTGGACTGCACGTAGAAGGCCAGGCCGGCCCCCGCGGCCAGCAGCGCTGCGCCCCCCGCCGCGCCGCCCACGGCGACCCACAGCCACGGACCTGCGGGGTGGAGATCCTCAAAGAAGGTGAACCGGCTCAAGGCTCCCAAGCCCGGCCTCCTCTTTTCCCTCCCCGCAGGCACAAGGTCAGACCTCCCAGGCCTGGCAGAGAACCCCAGGGAACTCACAGCGCGGGGTGGGGGATAGGAGAAAGCCCGGAAGGCTACCCCGAGCGCCCCGACCCCGAGGAGTGTCATCTCGGCATTGGATAGAAGCCCCTAGCCCCAGAGATACCCACAAGTCAACCAACTCACCCCCAAAAGGATGAAGGTGGGGGGAGACCGGGTCATTCCTTCACCCGGAAAAACCACAGAGATACGCGAAGTAGGGGGAAGGGATCTTGGCGAGGGCCCCCCTCACCCGCCTCCTCTGCTCTAGGTCCCTCTCCAACCCACCTTCTCCACAGCGACGCAGTGAAGGGCGAATTATTAGATCAAGTCTCTTATCACACATAACCGACCCCCAAGTTAATAAGCTCCTTCCGACAGCCATCACAGCCGTGGAGGGTCCCTCCCCGTGAGCTCCAGTCCTCCCTCCACCTTCCGCCCCCAACCTGCCATCGAAACCCCACTCGCCAGGGCGCCCCTGACTTCGGCCCTGGCACACTTCAGTCTCGGGTGCGGCGGAATGGGAGCGGAAACAAGGACCGGGTCCAGGGGCCCCAAACCGCAGGCCACGCCCCCTGAAGATTCCCTCGCCCCGCCCCTCCAGCCGCCACTCACCAGCCACGCGCACTGTGATGCGCCGCGCGTGGCGCCCATGCGCGTTGGTGGCTGCGCACTCGTACTCGCCGCCGTGGCTGCCCATGGCACCCGCCACGCTCAGCGTGCTGTTGTTACTCGAGAGGCCGATGTTGGGCGCCCCCGGGGGCGCGCGCCAGCTGATCTGGGCTGGGGGCCAGGCCTCCGCGCGGCAGGTCAACGTGAAGTTCCCACCTGGCCGCACGCCTCCGGGAGGCGAGGCTGCCAACTCGGCCACCACCGGGCGGTCTGCAGGGGACAGGAGGTTGGAGGGGCCGCTCAGAGCCGGTCCAGCCACTGACCTACTGCCCTTCCACCCAACCACAATCTGAGAGCACCCTTCTTCAGATGGGCAGGCGAGGACCCTGCCTCCCACCAGAGCCACCTCTCCCCATAATCAGGCTGTCATCAGCACTAAAATCCTGTGCCCTGCCTCAAGGAATGAGAAGTGGGGCCCTACACCAGTGCTCTTTTGACCTAGAACTTGAGGGGGCCCGGGCTCCTGTTCCCTAGAGTTTTCATTCTCCTCAGGTTTAGATGAGGAATTCTTGTCCCCAGGAAGGGGTCTGGGGAGGTGGCCTTGAACTGTCTTGGTGCTGCAAGTCACTGTTTGGGGGACCGGGTGCCCTCCATCTGGTGCTGCTCCCACTCACATTCCACGCCCACGGTGACAGTCCGTGCGTCCGTGCCATGCGTGTTGGTGGCCAAGCAGCGGTAGGTACCCGCATCTTCTCGGGACACGCGCAGCCGCTGAGGCCTGGGCACGCCCTCCCGGGAGCAGCGCACTTGCGGGGAGGGGCGACCTCGGGCGGCGCAGGCCAGCGCGGCAGCCTCAGTCCCTTCCAGCCACGTCTGGTGACTCGGGCAGGTGGACTCATCCATTTGCGGCGGCGCTGCAAAGCAGCCATGGGGGACGTTAGGGGGGGCGCGGACCCTGGGCCACCCCTACTTCCCACCAGCCTGGGCCCCGCTCACACTCCGTGCTCACGGCGACTGTCTTGACCACGGAGCCGTGCCTGTTGGTAGCGTTGCAGACGTAGATACCAGGTACCAGTTCACTAGAGATGCGGGGGACTCTGGGACTAGGGTCTGGGGGTGCCAGCGGGAGCAGCATCCCTTCACTGGTGCCCTCTGAGCCGATGCACTCCACGCTTGGCTCTGGCTTTCCATCCCCCTCACAAGAAAACAGCTGCCCAGATCCTTCCACCCATGTCCAATTGCTGGGGCAGCTGAGCTCCTCAAAACTGGGGCCATCTGGGGAGCAGAAGGTCACACAGAGACTGCAAGTCAGGCCAAGGTTATCCTCACCTACCATCCTGCCCCGTGTTGTCCCCACTCACATTCCACTGTGACAGCCACATTTTTGGCTGCAGAACCTCGAGCATTGGTGGCTTCACAGCGGTAGGTTCCTGCGTGCTCCCGGACCACATGCAGCAGGCCCTCCAGGACCCTGGCCTCCCCAGAGCGCACACAGCTCACGCTCGGCGGCGGGACTCCATGCGCCACACAGCTCAGTGAGACTTCTGTTCCTTCCAGCCATGTAATGTGTTCTGGGCAGCCCACGCTGTCCAGCGCTGGGGCGTCTGGAGGAAGATATGTTGTTCGGTTTGGGGTTTAGGGAGTGGCCTAATGTCCCTAGACCCCTTTTCCGTCCAAGGGCGGCCACAAAGTGTTGGGCAGGCACAAAGACACTGAACCAAAGAGGTTTCACGCTGGTCGAGCTGTGAGCTGTTTGGAGCCCTTTTTCTGATTCCTACAAAGCGCCCACAGGACCGTCCCCGAGTCTTTGACCTAAAAATTGTTAGAGGGCTTGGAAAGTCCCCCTTTCCAAAATTCCGTCCAGATGTCGCACCCCAGACCCTTATGGACACGTCTACTTCTTCCTCTCCCTCTTTCCCCAAGATCTTCCCCTAATCCCACTCGCCAGCCTCTTCCCTTTTCCAAAATCCTGCCCAAAGGCACACTTCAGATCCTGTTCCCACTCTTCCTTGTAGGCTTAGTTGCCCCTAGACCCTGTTAGAGATGCGCCCTGTGCACCCCCACTCACACTCCACCGTCAGCGTCACGTCCTTGACTGCCTGGCCCTGGACATTGGCCGCAGTGCAGCGGTAAGTGCCGGCGAGAGCGCGAGTGACTGGACCCAGCAGGCCCAGCGCCAGCACTGCTCCGCTGTCAGGCCGTGCGCAGTGCACGGAGGGAGCGGGGTTTCCTCGGGCTTCACAGCGCAGCGTCTGTTCTGGGCCCTCAGGCCACGTCCAGCTCCTGGGACAGTCCGAATCGTCCAGCCGAGGGGCGTCTGCGGGCAGGGGCGTGGGATACAGAGAAGCCGGACATGGACCTTGAGGAAAAGCCCCACTTCCACAGCAGGGCCAGGGGCTGGACAGGTCCTTGGAAATCACGGGGAGGCGAGGTTAAAGGCCAACTCACATAGGACGCGGAGTTCGGCGCTCTTGTTCTTGCTTAGGGTCTCCCCGTCCACCCCGAGAGTGGCATCACAGAAGAAGCTGCGCCTGTCGTCGTCCTCGGTGGCATTTAGCTGAAGCTGGGTGGGCTGCCCCGGGAGCACGGCTGGAATTCCGTCCAGTGTGACCAGGACTCTGGCCCCAGCTGAGCAAGTTACTGTCACCACCTTCCCTTCGGGGATGGTGGGCTCGCTCAGGGTCAGGACCGGCGCCGGGAAGCCTGGGGACAGGGCATTGGCGGTGAATCCCTTGACCACGCCCCTCCTGCGGGTCGAGGCTGACCCTTATCTACATGAGCCCTCCCGGCTCTGCGGCCAAAGTAAGGGTATCGCGCTCCGCCCCTCGGGAGGCGCAGGCTCCGCCCCATCTCGCCCCGCCCCCTTGAGGTTGTCTCCGCCAAATCTTTCGGAGATCCTCGCTGGGTTTGCGGCCTTCCCTGTCCGGCGTCTCATATACAGCCTGCTATTCAGTCTCTGTCACCCCTTATGGACTTTCGGACCACACTTATTCCTAGACTAAGGCCCCGCCCATTATTTGCCCCGCCTTCCCGTTCCTCTGGCTCCACCCCAGAGCCGCGCAGGGCCCGCGTCACTCCCTCTTACTATAAATAGTCACGTTCTCCCGGGTCTCGCGGCTCTCGCCCCCCAGGGTCACGTTGCAGACCAGCTGGCTGGCGCCCTCCTGTTCCGCACTAGCTGTGGCTGTGGCAGTGGCCATAAGCGCGTCCCCCTCGAAGGTGATATCGGGACTCAGCCTCTGATCCCCTAGCGCCAGGTAGACCCAAGCCTCCGAGGCTGGAAATAGCTCGTCCAAGGCGCAGCTCACGGGTCTTTCTGAGCCCACTTCCAAGAGTCGGGGGGCAGCGAGGCGCGGGCGGTCCGGAGACAGGGCTGGGAGTCACAGAACAGCTTGAATTTATGTATCAAACGCTCAGTATGTACTAAGCACGTTCCATGCACCATCTTATCGTATTATCCTCAAGGCACGTAGGGGAAAACAACGTGCAGCTGGGGCATGTTGGAATTAGGATTAGAATTCAGATTTCCCTGCCTCCAAACTTCTTAACACTTGCCCGACCCCTTTTGGTCCCCTTCTCCCGACACTCACTCACCGAAGGTTCGGAGCTGTCTGGGGGCGGAGCTGTTTTCAAAGAGCCCCAGGCCGTGCGGCCTCAGGTCCAGCTCCGCGCGGCAAGAGAAATTGGCCCCATGGTCCTCCCTTCGCGCCAGTACTGTAGCTGTAAGAACAGCGCCCCGCGCTCGGGGTGGCTCCCCCGCGAAGCTGCGACGGATGAGCTCCTGGGCGCCCCGCAACAGGGTCAATGTGAGGCTCCCACGAGGCCCAGCGCCCGGGACCCTACAGCTCAGGGTAAAGTTCTCGCCCACAGGCTGCCAGGCAGGCAGCGGCACCAGCTCTACACGATCCGGCCGCTCTGGAAAGGGTAACCACAGCTTTTTGGAAACGCGGGGGTTTAGAGGGACGTGGCGTGGAACCAGGGGCCCAGAGAGGGAGCGCGTGGGGATCCAGAGGGTGGAGCCCGAAGGGGAGGACTCTGTGACCCAGGGGGCGGGGCTTGGAAGGGAGGGAAAGTAGTAGAGTAAGCGTGGCCGCTGAGAACTCACGGAAAGTACGAATGAGCCCACGCGCCTGCAGTGTGCGCCGCGCGCAGCGGAAGAAGCAGACAGGCTGGGTCTCCGGCTCACGGATGTCCACCAGCTGCCGAGCCAGCCAGCGCAAGCCCCTCTGGGTCCCATTCCGGCGCAGCGAGGTCTCCAGGCCACCGCGCTCAGGTCGTGGGCAGTTAGTGCTGCAATTCAGCCACAAAGATCCCCCGCGCTCCACGAGCGCCACGCGGGGCTGCAGATCCGCCCAAAAGGGCTCCTGCGCGACCGCTGCCCAGGGAAACGTGGGCTCAGCCTGGGGAGCCACTTTCCTGGGATCTTAGTGCCCCTGTTCGAATCAGGGATTCTTAGGGAATTAGCAGGGGGCAAGAAAGAACTCAGGAGCCCTGCATCCTGTCCCGGCCTCAGGTTTGCAGGCGCGCTCCCAGGGTTCAAACCTCGAGGGCGTCTCTGGGACGGGGCAGCGGAGACACCCCCGTCTCCAAGATGCCCATGGAGCGATGGGAAAGCATGGGGGGAGGGGGGAGGGGATGAAAGATGGGGTCTTTGACGCACACCGCAACGATGGGAGGAGGGGACCTCGTGTGGAGGAAGGAAAACGAACTGGTTCTCAGGATTCTTGCCGGAGAGGGGGGAGACAGGTTGAGGCGAGGGCAAAGGGGAAGTGAAACTGAGTCAAGCATAAGTGAGGACCCCCCAAACCCGGGAGAACACAGAAGGCTGGGCTCTTGGAAGGAATCGCGGTAACAGCTGAGGGACTCGGTTGCCAGGGCTCCGGATGGAGCGGGAATAGCTCCTCTGAGTCACGGCAGTTGGGGAAATCGGGTCTTTCCGGACCACGAGTGAGGAAGATGTCAGTCCATGGACCAGGGTGCATAACAGAGCGTGGGGAGGTACCCCGGAAGGGGACAAGGGAGACACGGGGTATCCAGAGCATGAGGCTGGATTCGGAAGAGCACCCAGGATCTCGAAGAAGACGGTAGGGTAGAGATCTGGGCGAACGAGGAGTCTGGAAGCTGGGTCTCCAGTGTATGTTGGTGGGAAGAGGGATAGAGGGGAAAGGTCAGGGCTCAAGGTGGGGCAGAAGCGTGGGAGTGGAGCGAGAGGAGGGCGGAGCCGGGAGGGGCTTGTGGCCGCTTATCTGGTCCGGGAACTCCGCCCCCACCCTGTCCACCCTGAGCCAGGACCCGGCTCTTACCTGAGAGGCCGAGGAACCCCAGGCCCAGGGCAGCCCAGAGGCCGAGCAACGCCCGGCACAGCCCTGGCGAGGGCCCTGGCATCGCCGCCGCGGGGGAAGCGCAGGAGGCGAGGAGAGCGCGAGCGCGGAGCTGGGCTAGAGGACGGCGCGGCGGGTGGGTTGTGGAGGAGGCAGAGTTGCGTTCGGGGATTGGTTTAACGTTGGTAACTTGGTTTCCAAGGAGGGGGCGGCGGCAGAGGCGGCTGGGGGGGCGGGAGGGCGAGCGTGCTCCAGGCTCCCGGCCTTGGCGAAGGCGTGCTGGCAGGAGCGAGCGACCCCCGGGGTCTACGTGGAAGCCCGCCCCATCGCCCGGAGCCTTCTGGGGGCGGCCGCGCGCTCCCGCGTCATCCTCCGCGGCGAAGCGGAGGTCCGGGGATGCTGGGTTGCCCTTCTCAAACCCCCACGCTACCCCTAGCTTGGATGCCGTGGTAATAAGCTGGACTCAGAGCTCCGCCCCCATAGTTATCCGTCCCCCCCCCCCGCTCCGCCTCCGCCCCGCGCCCCTTGAGCAGGGGGTTGAGGGTTTGAGGGCTAGGAGAGATCTGGAAAGAGCAGGATGGGGGAAGGCACAGTTCTAGGGAAGGGTGTGGGGAGGCCTCCCTCACGGATCTTTCTCCTTTTGACCCGGAGAGCTGAGGATTACAGCCACGCCCCTAGTCCCCCTCCGGCTCCGCCCCCGCACGCGACAGAGGGGGTGGGGACGAAAGTGCCAGCGAGTCGGGAACACGTGTGCATGCGCGCAGCGTTCGCGGGCGTCTAAATTAGGGTCGGCTCCGCTCTGGGTCGGTATTTACCCAGCGTGCAGCGGGCACGTGTCTACGCGGCGTGTATGAGCTCAAGCCTCGGAAGAGCACCCCAGAATCCGCTTTCCGCGCGGTAGGCGGGGCCCTGGACAGCCCGGGCCCTGCCAGATTCCCAGTGCGGGCTCGGATTCTGTCCACGCGAGACCAAGAGACCAACTATAACACTTCGACCCTTCATCCGGGCCCCAAGCTTTGACACCCCCGCATGTGCCCGGTGACTATCAAGACATTGCCAGGACATGAGTCTGTGACACCCCACGTGGGCCATCTGATTGCTCCTTCCCTGCAGTCACCACATGGGTACCTTTTCTTCATATCTCTGTCCCTCAGTGTCATGGGCCCCCTCCCATTTGTGCTCTCCCCCCAGCACTAACAGTGAAACTGTGGGGGCCAGTTCTCGCTCCACCCCTGTCCTCCAGGAAAGTGCTAGGTTTTAAGGGGGGTGGGGGATAGGAAAGGAAACTTAACATCCAATCAGAGCTGCAGCGTGGCAGCAGCAGAGCCAATCGGGAAAAACCATACTGTGAGCCACCCCCTACCACCACCACAGCCCAAAGCCCTCCAGTGCCCAAACTATGCCTATCTGCACCCCTCTGATAATGCCTGCAGGAGAAGTACTTTGCCACACTTGGCTGGAAATGCAGAGGGACTGGGACGCCCAGGTCCCCAGGTGGTTGAGAATGAGGAAACCTCAGGTGCCCTAAGAGAGACCAGGAACTTGGGGAAAGTGATTGAGGCAAGGCCAAAAAGGAACCCTAATGGGGGACGTTTAGGCCATGGGACAGAGGCTGACTGAGGAAGGCTTTATTGAACCAGTCAGGGTTCCCCAAATTGCTTCTGATTCCTTTTTCCTCTGGCTCAGCGGTCATGGACCACCCCCTCTGCGCCCCGAGACTGCATCAATAGCCATTTTCGCAGGTAGGTGGCCCCCACGACGAGAAGGATCCCCACAAAGGCCGCGATGGAGGTGGAGGCCAAGACCTTGGGCGCGGGGCTCCAAGCTGGGGACAGGAGGTGAGAATTAGGAACGGAACACATGTTGATGTGACGCCCCGCATGGAGCTGCCGCTTGGCTCTCTCACCCTGCCGGGGTCATAACCCTTCCCCACCCCTCCTCAAGTCTCCAGGATTCCAAAGGTGCCTCACCGAGGACTGTGAGCGTCATGGGTGCCGAGCTGCTGCGGACCACCAAGCCATCAAGATTGAGGCGTGCGTGGCAGGTCACGGGCTGCAAGAAGTCGCGGGGCCTAGCGGGTAACGTGTACGTCAGCGTCACATTGGCCAGGTCCAGGCCAGTGAAGCGCTCCAGGTTCTCAGAGTAGATGACCCGGCCGCCGCGCCTCAGAGTCACCACCAGGAAGCCCACGGGGAATACGTGTGTCACGTGGCAGCGCAGCGTGTACTCACTGCCCACTAAGACTGGGGGATCCAGGATCACGCTGTGCGGCTGTTCTAAAGCAAGAGGGGGCCGCTGAGCAAGGTGCGCGTGCGCCCCCTAACGCGACTGTCAAATACCCCCCCTCCGTCCCCCTCCCCTCACCCCAGAAGAACCTGAGCCCCAGTCCCTCACTGTAGGCGGTGATCTTGGCCGTGGCCCCCCGCGTTTCTCCTGCGCAGGTGACGAAGCAGCGCACCTCGGAGCTCCAGGCCCTCACATCCAACAGCTCGTAGGATACCCAGCCGGGCCCACTAAGCGTTCGGCCCCGCCGCAGCCGAGTGCTGAGGCTGGAATTCTCCGGCAGGGGGCAGCTGCTGCTGCAGTTAAGCCACACTGAACCCCCCGGCGGCACGGCCTTGAACGCCGGGCTCACGCGCACCCAGAAGGACGCCGAGGTCTCCGAGGGCTCCGGAGAGTTGCCTCCGGGGCCTTGAGCCCGCGCAGCCCGGCGCCAACGCGCGCTCCCGCCTCCCCGGTAGGCAGCCGCCAGCAAAACCAGCAGCGAGAGGGGGAGCAGAGACCCCATGGGAAAGGGCCCAGACTGAGGGGCCCCGCGCCAGGGAGCCAAAGCTGGCTGTGGAGATAAGGAGGCCCGCAGCCCCGCCTCCTCAGCCCCACCCGGAGAGACAGAGGCCCCTAGAGGGCCCTGGAGCCTGCGTAAAGACCCTCAGCCCCTCCCTCGGCTCAAGAACGGGATTCCAAACCACCAGAAACCAAGGGTCAGAGAGTTTTCTGGAGAGGAATCTTTAATTTTCGCTAGAATCTTAAGAGGTTCTGAAGAGCCCCAGATTTGGACTACAGCCTCAGGGGTGGGCCTTGAACCGGCAGCCTTTTCTTAGGGGAGGAAATGGGAGGATGAGGAGGAAGTGGGAGGATGGGACTAGAAAGGGCTCCAAATGGACGTTGGACATCTTCCCTCAACTCACACAAGGCAGGCGCACTGAGAAGAAGCTTTATTAGCACAAGAAAGAGGCTTCTGGAACTGGGAGGGGATCCTCCCAGGCCCCTCCTCCACACTGCCTGCCGGGCCCTTGTCTCCGCTGGAATTCGGAGCTGCCAGAGTGCTCTGTTCTTGCATGGTCCCAAGATGGAACCAGGTAGGACAAGGCAGGGACACACAGCGGTTGGGCATAGTTTCATGGGACTACATGGTTTAGCTGCCAGTGAATGGGCATTCATGTTTAGGCACGCCACAGTGTCGCTGTGAGCACTAGCAGATGCTTATGGGCAGAGAGGTGGTTAACGGAGGTCAGTGTCAGAGATGGGGGGAGGCGTAAGGGCTCAGTGGTTGTCCCTGGGTAGGTTACCAACTAAACCATATCACCATTGCCAGTCCCCTTCTGGGGGAAAGCAGCTTAGCCAGCCGGAGTAGGAAATTCTAGCCCCACTTGATCTTTTTGCCAGGCACTCCTTTGCAGTGCACAGCCAGTACAACTGTACCTGGCGGCCCTGAATGAGACTAGACTGAGAGCTCCCTGAGGACAGGAACCTATGTTCCTCTTCTTTACTATTCTAACCCACATAAAAGGCACTCAATAAATAGCTCATAAGAGAACAAATTAATAAATACATCCATCAAAAGTTGGGGACAGTCAATGGACAGCCGCACTGGAGCTGGCATGTCAGAGGAAGGATGGGGATATGTTTCCATGCTGTATGTGTTTGTGCAGGCCACTTCTCCCTAGGACTGCGGGGCCTCAGCACACGTGGCAGGGGTGAGTTTCACTGTTTCGCAGTTGGGTGTCCCAGGTCAAGTGTCCCACCACACCCCCTCTGGTCTAGTCAGGCTTTGGCACCCCTCACAGTCATGACCCAAGTCCCGCCCCCTCCTCATGGCTCAGTCCTGTGACTACAGGTCAGGTGTGAGGCTTGGGGATCCTAAGTGTGCATGCGCCTTGATCCCCAATGCTGTCTGTATCCTGAGGCCTCTGTCCTGTCCTCGGGCGTCCTGGGAAGGTGGGTGGAGCTGAATGGACCATTGTTCAATGTGGCACCGCTGCCACTGTGTGGGGGGCTGAGGAGGAGGCCCTGTCCTGGGACAGGTTCAGGGTGGCGTGGCTGGTGTGTTCAGCTTCATGGCAGCCGCCTCCTGGGCCTTCTGTAACTTGTATTTCTGGATCTTCCGCTGGCGGTTATAGAAGTAAGCAGCTAGGCCCGCAGCTCCTATGGTGAAAGCAACTGTCACCAGAATGGTGGTGAGGATGTAATTCCGGTGGTCTGTGGGGGAGGACACAGTGGGTGATGAAGGCCGCGCCAGGCTCACTGCCTCTGCCCTGCCCAGCCCTAAACACCGGCACACTCACAGATCACGTTCACGACCACTTCACGGGTGACCTCACCACGGGGGCTCCTGGCCTGACACAGGTAAGTGCCTGCAACCTCCCGCGTGACAGGTCTCAGGTCCCCGATGGGCAGCAGAGCATTATCCCCCTTCCGGCGACACTTCAGCTCAGGAACTGGATTTCCCCAAGCTTGGCATGTCAGGGTCTGCTGGGAGCCTTCCTGCCACGTCCAGTTTCCCAGACAATCCCTCTTGTCTAGTCGGGGACCATCTGGAGAAACACAGCAAGATGAGGGATGAGGTCAGGGACCAGGACACCCCTCACCACCTGGGACAGGAGGACTCTGGAATCTGGGGAGAGGGCTGGAGGGGACCCCCAGAGGGCAGGAGCTCCAGGGGCCTTAGGGGTTGGGTCTTGAGGATTAGGAGTCATTGTCCAGCAGCTCCACTCACACAGGACACGGAGCTCCCGGGTCTGGTTCTTGTGTAGCACCTGCCCGGCCACCTCCAGGAGAGCAGAGCAGAAGAAGACGCGCCCGTTGTCCTCGGCGCTGGCATTTAGTTGGAGCTGGGCCCTGGGTCCTGGAAGCCTTGCCGGGACCCCCCCGCTCAGCATCACCAGGGCCCCGGCCTGGGCTTCACACTCCACGGTCACCACAGTCTGTTCTGAGACTTCTGGCTCACTCAGGGTCAGGTTGGGAGCCGGGAAGCCTGGGGGCGGGGCACACGGTGAGCACCGCCTCCCAGTACCGGTCCCACCCCTTGGAAGCCCCGCCCCGTCTCTACTTACTGTAGATGGTCACATTCTCCTGCCACCACCGGCTCTGGTGTCCCAGGGTCACCACGCACGACAGCTGCCGGGTGCCCTCCTCTTCCATGTTGGCCTTGTCATGGGCCGTGGCCAAGAGGGAGTCGTTGTTGTGCGTGACTGTGGGGTGCAGATTCCGGCCAGACAGCTCCAGGCGGACTTCGGCCTCCGAAGCTGGGAACAGCCCGTCCATGGTGCAGTTTACGGGCCACTCTGTGCCTGCTTCCACAACGCTGTGGGTAGCAAGGTTTGGGTGCGTCGCTGGCAGGACTGGTGAGAGAGGGTGGGTGTGAACACAGAGGGGACAGGCAACCTAAAGCCCTTTTCTGGGGGCATCTTCATTCCCTCATCTGGGGCATCCTCTTCCCAAGAGCCTCCGTGGCCCGGGGTCACCCCTGCCCCGGCACACATATGGGGTGACATATGGGGTTACCGCCTTCTCAGAAGATCCTGCAGCTGGGGCGCCCCATCCCAGCGTACCCCACCCCAATGGCCGAGAACATGCTCTTTCCTGGGAGCCCCTGTAATCTAGGTAGGTCACCACCTTAGCACCCCCATGACCAAAGGTCCCTTTCTTCCCCACGCGCCAAGCAGGACCCTCCCCCCCCCCATCCTCTCTGGCAGCTCCCCAGCGCCTCACCGAAAGTTCGGAGCTGCCTGGGGGCCGAGCTGTTCTGGAACAGACCCAGCCCTCGGGACCGCAAGTCCAGTTCCGTGCGGCACGAGAAATTGGCGAGGTGGTCGTCTCTGCCCGCCAGCACCGTGACCGTGGCCTCGGCGGGCTCCCCGACGGCCGGCTCCCGGCTCAGCTCCTCCTCCCCGCGGAGCAGCACCACCGTGAGGTTGGTCCGGGGCGCCCCACCGGCCACCTGGCAGCGCAGGGTGAGGTTTTCGCCCACGGGCTGCCAGCGGGGCAGGGGGGCCAACTCCACGCGCTCCGGGAACCCTGGGGGTGGGGGGGTGTTGTGTGAGCCAGAGAGGCTGCCCGCCCGCAGGGGGCGCTGGGGCGCCGGCTGCGTCCCGTCCAGGGGCCTCCCCCCTCCCCGCTCTTCACGCGACACACCCCAAACCACCTGAGCCAGACAGGAATGTTAAGAGCTTCAGGATAAACCGGTGGGAAGTCCCAGGTGGCTGAGAAGGGGGCAAAAACAATTTATCCACTGCAGCGTCTGAGAGTGAAGGGTGGGAAAAACCAAACAAACCCCAAAACCTCAAAATCTATCACCGGGAGTCCCGTCAAATACATACAGTAAATTTAAACTGCCCAGTCCAGTAGAGATTGTTTTTAAGAGACCCTATGCTCCCCCCTCCTCTTCTTCTTGGCCTTATTTCCTCCCACAGCACACCTCACTGTCCGACACCCAAGGGTGACACACATCTTCTCAGTTAACTCGTTTCTCTATTTCCCCGTCCTGCCAGGTAACTTCAGCCCGGGGGGGGGGGGGGGGGGAGGTCTTTGTCAGCTTTGTTCCCTGATCTGTTGGTGGCACACAGTAGGCTCTCTGTATTTATAGAAAAAATAAGTTTGAGCCACCCGCACTGACTTAAGGCCTTTCAGGAGCCCCCCTTTAGGGGAAAGAAGTTCCCAAATGCGCTGCGTGGTCCCCTGAAATGTTAAAAATGCAAGAATAACCAACAGACACTCAAAACGGAACTCTGAGTATCCCCTGAAAACACAACATGTGGGCTTGGGTTTTGCAGGCCAGGGTCCCCGTTACACATAAAGTAACAGAATTTCAGGCCAGGACTGAAAGTGAAAATTAAAAGCAGAGTCCCAGTGAGCTGCGACTTAGCACTGAGGGCCCTGGGTTTGATTCCTAGCTTTGGCGCTTCTGTGCTATGAGCTGTAGGCGAGCGACTTTGCCCTGGAAATTGCTCCAGCCCTCGCAGTTGGGGAAATCGAATCTCAGTTTCCTGAGCTGTAAAATGGGTTATTGGAGGTAGGGCTTTCATTAATGCATTTAAGAAATAGAATGACTGTAAATGGACATGAGGTTTCCTTTTAGGGTGATGGAAATGTTCTAAAATTAGATGGTGGTGAGGGCTGTGCTACTCTATAAATACATGCAAATTTGTTGAATCGTACACTTGAAAGGGGTGACTTATGTATGTATTCTGTAAATGATATCTCAGTATAGCTTTAAAAACAAACGGGGGGGGGGCAAGAAAACCTTTAGACGTCCAGTGCTTACCCATAAGCACCTGCTGCAAACAAGAATTTGCAGAGCTGGGTGCAAACCTCAAACCTCAGCCCCCAAAAGGAGTTCCTATCTCTGAGCACAGCTCCTTGCCCTGAAGGCCAGACTGGGGGAGGAGGTCTGTCTTGCCCCTGCCTCTCCCTGAACCCCAACCTTCAGTGCTGGTTAGTTCCCTCTTCCAAGTATTTGTCTGCCCTCCCTTCCTGTACCCAGCCACTGCCCACACATGTGGCCTGGACAAGGTCCACGGCCAACTGCTCGCTGGCTTCCCAAAAGGCCAGCCTTCTGCTAATGATTTTTTCTTTTTAAGTTTATTTGCTTATTTATTTTGAGAGAGAGAGAGAGCCAAAGAGAGAGACGTGGGAGGGGCAGAGAAAGAGAAAATCCCATTAGGGGCTCGAACCCATGAACCAGGAGATCGTGACCTGAGCCAAAACCAAGAGTTGGATACTTAACCAACTGAGCCACCCAGGCAGCCCAGCCTTCTGCTATCTAGATCCCTGGCCTGCTCTCACACCCTCCATGGCTTCCTAACACCCTGAGGAAATCCCCACCAATCTGCTGGTATTCAGCCCTTCCTAACACCGACCCCCTCCGTTCAGCATGTTTTCCCATTCAAACCTAGGCTGTTCCCTCTGCCCTGAATGCCTGTCTATACCAACTTCTACTCACCCTTCAAGGCCCAGTTAGGGGTCATCTCCTACAGGAGGTAACACGCTTATCCTTTCTAGAGAAAGTTCAGCCACCCAGGGATCTTTACACCAGGGGTGGGGCAGGACCAAGCTAGATAGGGCCTCTCCTAGGTGACCCCCTGCCTGTGTGCAGGACATCGGCTCCATTTCACAAAGCTGGGAATTAAGGCAAAGCCTGGTACCCAAAGTCACAGAGGGAGAGACGTGGCAGACCCAGGCCCCAAAGTTGGAGCACTGGGTTTTCAACTATCACGCCAAGATGCAGAAGTCCCTCGAGGAGGTTTGCCTGGGGTTTTACAGGCCACTGGGAACGTTTGGGGACTCTCCTCAGCTGGCCAGAATCTGCCCAAACATGCTCCAAATCAGAAGCAAAGCCGCTGTTTTCCCCAAAGGCTTTGCCCAGACACCATGATGGTGGAGTGTCCTTCACGCCTCAATGCATCATTACACCCACGCGAGGAGGTCTCATGGCAAAGTCAGTGAACAAGCCATATCCCCCGTGGCCACCCGGTCCATAAAGGCCATGCTGGGACTGGAACCCAAAGCTGTCTAACCCCGAGACCAGTTGGCTAACTCTTTCTGTCCTTTCTTCCTTGTTTGTTTGTTCCATCTTGTTTTCATCTGAATTTTATTTATTCATTGCCTATGGTAATAGTAGTTCTCACAGTTGAAAGTGCCCAGAGAAGAAGAAGACACATAGAAAACACTGGCCCCATGCCCTCTCCCGGAGCGCCCCTCCCCCAGCCTCTCTCTCTCATTTCTTGGATTTCCTCTCCTGGCTCCTTTCTGTGTCAACACGGGCGGCCCTCACCCCACCCTGCTGGTCCTCAACACCAAGGATGGCATGCCACTCGTTCTGGGCACGCCTCTCTTCTCTTGAACGTGACGGGACACCTTGGAGGTCATTTCTCTTTCAGGACACGGGAGCTTCCTCCTTCTCTTTGGGCAGTTGCATACTGAGCCTTCAAGTGAGCAAACTACAACGTCTCTCCCCCGTGCCCTGTGCCCGAGTGGCTTGCAAACTTTGGCCCATGCAAATAAAGCCACAGTAAAATAACCCCATCCCGCAGCCTGCGCCGCTCCCGCGGGGCTGGGGACACACATAAGCCCAATCCCGAGGAATGGGGTTTCTGTGTCAAAGCACACATGCGTGGGCCACTTAGAGAACTGACACCACTTCCCCACTCGGGGCTGTGCTTCTCTGTTCCCACGTTGTCAGCGATGTCCCAGGACTGCCCGCTTCCCCACCGTCTTGCCAGCATGGCTGTTATCAACCCTTTTGACTGCTGCCAATATGTGAAAATTGCCATGTCCGGGCTACTTTTAAATTGCATCTTCTTTAACATTTTGTTTTAAATGTTTATTTATTTTTGAGAGAGAGAGAGAGAGAGAGGCCGAGCACTAGCGGGGGAGGGGCAGAGAGAGAGGAAGACACAGAATCTGAAGCAGCTTCCAGGCTCTGAGCTGTCAGCAGAGTCCGACGCGGGGCTCGAACTCACGGACCGTGAGATCATGACCTGAGCCGAAGTCAGACGCGTTTAACCCACTGAGTCACCCAGGTGCCCCTAAACTGCATCTCCTTTTTTGTTAATGTTTATTTATTTTGAGAGAGAGACAGAGAGAGTATGTATAAGCAGGGGAGAGGCAGAGAGAGAGGGAGAGAGACAGTCCCAAGCAGACTCCGCACTGTCGGTGCAGAGCCCAAAGTAGGGCTTGAACCCACGAACAGTGAGATCCTGACCTGAGCCAAAATCAGGAGTCAGATGTTCAACCGACCATGCCATCCAGGCGCCCCTAAACTACATCTTTTAAAAAGTCTTATCTAGGGGCGCCTGGGTGGCTCGGTCGGTTAAGCGTCCAACTTTGGCTCAGGTCATGAGCTCGCGGTTGGGGAGTTCGAGCCCCGTGTTGGGCTCTGTACTGACAACTCAGAGCCTGGAGCCTGCTTTGGATTCTATGTCTCCCTCTCTCTCTGTTCCTCCCCTGCTCTTGTACTCTCTCTCTCTCTCTCTCTCTCTCTCTGTCAAAAATTAAGATTTAAAACAATTTTTTTAGTAATAAAAAAATTTTAAAAATAAAGAGTCATATCTAGGATCTGTCACATGTTTCCAGAGGCCTATAGTACTCAAATGTACTGAATCTCTGCAATACGCTAAATGCACCCAAGAAAATTCAAGAAGGGGTTTCAAACGACAATGAGGCTTTCCGAAGATGTGCCCACCGGTGCTCTGGCGAGCCAGCTCTGTCCCCACCACCAAGCAACAAAGGCTATCCCAGCCCGAGGGGACTCGCACGCGTCCACCTCCCCCGGCCAGCCTGCCTTGTCCAGCCCCTGGGCCCAGCCACTCACAGTACACGGTGAGAGACATCGAAACCATTGTCTGTGCTTGACAGTATGAGAAGCATATTGGGGTGCTATCTTCCTGCACACCACTCAGTTCAAAGATCTTCCAGTTGTCCCCCTGGGCGACCTCCTTCTTAGTCAGCTGCGTCTCCAGGCCCAAGACGGGGCGGCGATGGTCACAAGAAGCACTACAGTTCACCTGCACAGAGCCGCCTCGGGGTATGATGGCTTCTAGGGGGTGCACTGATGTTTGGGCCCCTCCAAGTCCTAGAACAAAAGATGGAAGTCAGGACAAATCGGGTTCATCAGCAATTGACGTGTACCCAGCCTGGGTTGAGGGCTGGGCACAGAGCCCTGAACGAGGCAAAACGCTGCCTTCAGTGTGGGAGACAGAAAAATTCATAGGCAAACAAGATAATTAATAACTGATGTTAATAAGAGCTTTGGCAAAAACAAAACAGGGTGAGAGAACAGACAGTGACTTGGTGACAGGGTAACGTGTGAGCAGAGATCCGAATGATGAGAAGGGGCTGGCCATTCAGAGAAGAGAGAAATTAATTTTAGGCAACAGGCACAAGTGCAAAGGTCCTGAGGCAGGGTGGCTGGAGAGAGTTAGTGAGGAGGAAGAGCTGGGAGAAAGGTCAGGAAGATGGATCATGTGGGCAGGGCAGGCCATGCCAAGGACTTGTTCTTCATTCGGAGGGCAGTGGGGAGCCACGGAGGACTTGAGCAGAGGAGGGACATGAAGTCAGTGTGCTTCTCTCTCCCAGGACGTGAGGTGGAGGAGGCTAGCCCTCCAGAATGGAAAAGTTCCAACTGAGTTGTCTCCTCACTTCCTCTGCCAAGTGGTCTCCGCTCTCAAGGCCTCAATTTCCCCTTCTGTAAGGTGGGTAAATATAGTCATCCCAGCCCCCGCTTAATGCAAGGGACTCCTAGCACAGGGCAGACAGTGCCTGGTTGCAGGGAAGAAGGGGGCTTGTGGTGATTAGCTCCCTCGGACTCCTTGGTGCCTCCAAAGCTGAAAAAAATATCTATCTGGGCCCTTCCAAAGGGCCTATCTATCTGCCTCTTGCAAAGATTCCTGTCCTCAGCTTTGGGTCTCCTCTATCTGGATGGAGGTGTGGGAAAACAGCAGCTCCGTGAATTCTCCGAGAGTGATTCTGGGATAGTTCCCATTTCACAGAGTGAACTGGTGAGGCTGGGAGAAGTGCGGTTACTCAGCTGAAAAGCAGTAGAAACCACATTGGCATCTGGACTAGAACCCTTTGTTGGGCTGGTAACCACAGGTGTCCCTTTTCCACTCTCCCGCTTCCCAACACAGACCACCATTTGGCGCTCCCCCTGTCTCCCTTTGGCAACCCCCAGACTGGGGTTGGTGGAGGGGTGCTGGGGCATGCCACTCTCAGCCTCTGGCCTTTGGGCAAGTCAGCCCTGGAATTCCCCTGAGCAGAGGCAGTCCTGGACTTCCCCAGGGGCAGGGGGGACGAGGAACAGAATGTACATGTGTGTGTGTTGGGAGGGGGGGGTCCCCAGCCTACTCAGCTTGGTGCCGGACACGTCCGCACACAATCAGACCGAGTCTTGGAGCCAGGCGTGGCACTCGGCCAGGACACGACCATTTCGAGTGGCCGCTCTTACGTTCTCCATCTTACAGCTGAGAAACTGAGGCTCCGGGAATGTCAACCTCTAACTTGAGGCCTCCCGTGGAAGTGATCCAGGGTCTGGATTCGAACCCACTGCTGTCAACTTTCAGCCGGCGGCTCTAGCCCCAACTTCCCCTAAACAGCTACCTAAGTACGACAGGGGCTTATCCCCAGCCGGTCGGGAGCGGGTCCCCCCCGTGCGGCCGGGGCGCAGCGGGGATCGGGGGAGATGGCTCGACGGCAGCCCCACCCCGACTCACCTGGGAGCAGGGGGGAGATGGCTCGACGGCAGCCCCACCCCAACTCACCTGGGAGCAGAGCTCCGATCAGGGCCAGGAGCGCTGGCAGCGCGGGACGGGCGGTGCCGAGAGCCATAGCGGGCCGAAGCTGGGAGAGCAGGGCACCGACCTCCGGCAGCGCAGAGACGTGCGGCGCCGACTGGGCTCATGGCCGCAGCGCGTGGGCCTTTTATTGTGGCCGGGCACGGGGGGCAGAGGGGCGGTGCTACTTTCCCGGAAACCTCGCGCCTTCCCCTCCGGAACGAGGGCTCCGGCATTTCCGGATTGAAAGGGTGCCGAGCCTAAGTCGCGTTGTCCCCCCTCGTTGGCCGCTGGAGCGCTGGAATTTCCAAACTGAAGCAACGAGGGGCGCGGCGGTCGGGCGAGCTCAGGGGGGGCTGCTCCCGGTGCGACAGGTTCGGTCCCCGGGCCGGGCTCACCGCGGTGCTGCGGTTCCGCTGCTCTAAGCGCTCTACGGAATACCGCCAACTACCCTGGACGGTAGGGACTGTTATTGTGCCCATTCCACAGAGGGGTAAACCGAGCCTCCGAGCGGCGAGGAGGTTCGAACTCGTCTGACTCTCCAGCGCATGCAGGCCTCTTTAACCGAGTGGACGATCCTTCTTTAGGGTGGGGACCCAGGAATCTCTTCGGGGAACTCTCTATCAAGGGTGCCCCTCCCCCAGGGGGCAAGCCCTTGCTCAGCTGACAGATTTCCCAAGAAGCGGCAGGAGCAAGCCTGGGCGCATGCAAGGCTCAGCGAAACCATGGGGTGAGGACTCGAGGCGTCATCACGTCCGGGGCCCTGCATCGCCCCCCCCCCCCCCCAGCCAATGCCGCGTCCGCCCCCGCGGCCGCGCTTCTCCTTTCGGCCTCCGCAGCGGGGGCGTCTTTACAGCCTCCAGAAAAAGGAAGGAAGCCTTGTGGTCCTGACGCGCCGAGGTCCCCGCTGCCGTCCCCAGGCCCCTCGGGGAAACTGAGGTAGCACACCTTGAATGGAGAGGGGGCGCTCGGACCCTTCCTTTCCACAGGGAAACAACTACGCCCCGAAGTGGGGCGAGGAGAGGAGGCGGTCAAACTCCAAGCGCTGCACCTGGCTCTTGAAACTTGAACTCTGGGCGCCAGCGGTAAATTGTGCGGATATTTGCTGGGGCTAGTTCCATTAGGAAGGGGCGTGGGGGGGAGGGATTGTGTCTATACACCGCCGCCGCGCCCCCCACCCCAAGGCCACGGCCTACGCGTGTGACCCCAAGGCTTGGCATCTACCACGTCGAGGCTGGGGGCCCTGGGGTCTCCCAGCGCTTAGCCACGCCGCCTAAGACTTCCTGTTGTGGGATGCGCGCCGCGTCGCCATGGAGACCTCTGAGGGGCCAGGGAGGTCGCGCAGCAGAAGGGGAAGGGAGGGAGCCCAGGGGACGTTCGAGCCCTTCCTTCGGAGGATAGGGCTTCGAGTCACTCATCAGCTGGAAAAGCATCCCTTCTCCTGCCCTGATGATTCCTAAGGGATTTCCACGGGGATCTTCCTACGCGGGGTGTGGTGGGTGCTGAAATCCCTCCCCGAACTGCCTGGGCAAAGGTGCAGGGTAGGACCAGGGACGCCCCAAACCTCGAAGGGACTGGGAAAATCCTGTGCGGGAGGGAGAGGGGGGGTTATTTTCCGGCGGATTTTTCTCGGGCTTTCCGCAATGGGTCTCTGGACTTTGGTCCACGGTGCGCGGGCGGCGAGCTCCCCCGCGCGGCCCAAGTCTTCCTTGCAGCCATAAAAGCGCGGTTCTTTCGGATCTCTCCCGACAGGCCCTGCGGTGTTCAGTGGGTGCCTGCAGTGATAGGAATCCTTCCAAGAGCTGGCGACAGGGCAGTGATGAGGAAAGACAAACATTTCGTCATTGTGCAGAGATGGTTCCAACGTGGGGGGACCGATAAGAAACAAAAATAAAATGTATGGGGTGAGTGTTGGTGATTAGTGCCGAGAGGAAATAGAATAGGAGGGATAGGGAATGTGAGGGTTAATGAACTTTTAAGTAGAGTGCTCTGGGAAAGACTGAGAAGGCGACATTTGAGCAAAGACACGGGGAAGTGAGGAGGCTCCTCTGACAATATCAGGGAGGGAAGGTGCCAGACAGAGTGCTGAATGTGCAAAGGCCCTGAGGTAGGGACGGCCTGGAGGCCCATATGACTGGAGTGCAGTAAGGAAGGGAGGAGGAAACAAGGGCAGGGAGGAGGTGGTGCCCGGCATGCTTGTCAGTCTGCAGAGGACTTTGGCTTTTCTTCCCAGTGAGGTGGGAGCCATGGAGGAGGGACAGCCCCAGCTCCAGTGTTGACAGGCACCCTCCTGAGACAGCAGGAGCTATGTCCCAGGGCCAGGGAGGACAGGAGGCCAGAGAGGAGGTGACTACTCTAGTCGAGGTGGGTAATAATGGGCCCTTGCTCTGGGCAGTGCCATCGGAGAAGTGATCTGACATTCGTTTTGGTGGGAAGGTCACCTGTGCTTGCTGGGACATGAGGACAGAGCGGAGTTAAGAATGACTTCTTGGTTCTGGCCTGGTCCCCTGGGAAGACAGAGAGCCATTTCCTGAAATGAAGATGGGGTGGTAATGGGGGCCAGGGTAGCGAGAGGAGGGTCCGCCTCCTGGTCTCACATTTCCTTTGTGTTCCCTCTAGGAAAAGGAAAGCGGAGGCTCCCCAGCCCTTCGCTGGAGTTGCCAGGAAGGGCAAGGCTTCCTCCCGGGTGCCAGGCAGTCTTGGGCAGTCCAGTGAGTGGACCCACTACAGACTAGAGGCCGCGGACTCATGTCCCGCTTTGTGGCCTGGCCCCTGCTCTCCCTTCACTCTGAGCTGTGGCGTGGCCACCCCGCCCTTCCTGGCAGCTTCAGTGAATTTCTTTTGTCCCCGAGCATTCTGAACATGCTGTTCCTCTAGCCCAGACTTTCCTTCCCACCGCTTTTACAGGAGGTTCTCAGAGCATTTCATCCACAAGGTTGTGCCAGAAGGAGGAGCAGATTGGGGTTTGGATCCAGGCTCTGACAACTTAGCGGCTGTTTTAGTGGACGTTCTCCCCAAAAGCAGCCCCTGGAACCAAGCTTGGTGTTCTGGCAGTTTATACCTGGGATGGGGGTTTGGGGGGGAGTCGGGGAAGGCAACCAGGAAAGCTGTGGGTTCGTATGGAGACCTCCTTTGGGGGCCACTGTGGTTCAGTCTCACTGAGGAACCCCTTGGAGATGGGCGGACTTTTTACGCCAATCCTGTGCCTCGCTGGGTCGAAGCTCCTCCGGGAATGTCAACTCCCTAATACTTCATTACTCCATATGTACATTTCTATTCATTTATTTAAACAGTTTTGGTCACCGGGCTGTCCATCGCATCCCAGGACCTATTTACCTTGTAACCGGAAGTTTGTACCCTTTGACCCGCTTCACCCATTCCCCCCACCCCCTGCCTCTGGCAACCACCAGTCTGTTCTGTAGGTAAATTCAGGGGTTTCTTTTGTTTTGCTTTAAAGTTGATTTATTTATTTTGAGAGAGAGGGCGGGGCATAGAGAAAGAATTCCAGGCAGGCTCCACACTGAGAACAGAGCCCGATGCAGGATCACACAAAGCACGAGATCCTGACCAGAGCTGAAATGGGACGCTTAACCAGCTGAGCCACACAGGTACTCCTCAAGTGGTTTGTTTTTGTTGCTGTTGTTTGTTTTTAAGATTCCACATATAAGTGAGGTCATGCAGTATTTGTCATTCTCTAACCTATCTCACTTAGCGTAATGACCTCAAGGTCCATCTGTGACATAGCAAATGGCGAGATTTCCTTCTTTTTATGGACGAATAGTATTCCGTTGTGTATATGTGTGTGTATACACTTATATGTATACGCATATACACACATACTATATGTCAATTACATATGTGTATACATATTTATGTGTGTGTGCGTATGTATATAGTATGTATCTATATCTATATATCTATATCTACCTATATATATCCGTTCATACATTGATGGACATTTAGGTTGTTTCCATGTCTTGGGTATTGTAAATAATGCTGCAGTAACATAGGGGTGTAGATATCTTTTCAAGATACTGATTTTGTTTCCTTCAGATAAATATCCAGAAGTAAAATTGGTCGATCATATGGTAGTACTATTTTTTTTAATTTAATATTTATTCTTTTTTTTCGAGAGAGAGAGAGTGTGAGCTGGGGAAGGGGCAAGAGAGAGGGAGACACAGAATCCGAAGCAGACTCCAGGCTCTGAGCTGTCAGCATAGAGCCCGCCACGGGGCTCGCACCCACAAGCCATGAGATCGTGACCTGAGCCGAAGTTGGACGCTAGAACGACTGAGCCACCCAAACACCCCGGTAGTACTATTTTTAATTTGGGGGGAAACCCACAATACTAGTTTTCAAAGGGGCTATACCAATTTACATTTATATGCTGTGTGTGTGTGTATATATATATATACATATATATACACATATATGTATATATGTATGTATATATGTGTATATATGTGTGTGTATATATATATATATTTGAGACAAATTCACAATACAAAACTTACTTTTTGCCCTTTAAAAATTTTCCTGTGTATTCACAATCTTGTACAACCAGTATATGATTCTGGAATATTTCCATCACCATCCCCAAAAACCTGGTACCTCCCAATCCTCTCTCCTCTCAGCCCCTGGCAACCACTAATCTGCTGTCTCTGTGGGCTTGCACATTCTGGACATTTCCTATCAGTGGAATCACACACTACGTGGCCTTTTGTGTTTGGACTCTTTCCCTTAGCATAATGTTTGTGACGTTTAGCATAACGTTTCGTCCATGTTGTAGCATGTATTAATACGTTTTCCTTTTTTTTTAATTTAAATTTAAATTTTTTTATTAAGTGGGCTCCACGCCCACTTTAAGAGTCAGACTCAACCAACTGAGCCCCCCAGGCGCCCCTATACTGAATTTCTTTTTAGGGCTGGATAATATTGCATTGTATGGAGATAGGACCTTTGCTTTATTCATTCACCAGCTGATGGACATTTGGGTTGTTTCTCCCTTTTGGCTACCCTGAATCATGCTGCTATGCACGTTCATGCGCAAGTGTTGGTATGAACATTTTTTCAGTCCTTTCGGGAATATACTTAGACATGCAATTGCTTGGGGGGGGAGCGCCTGGGTGGCTCAGACGGTTGAGGGTCTGACTTTGGCTCAGGTCATGATCTCGCGGTTTGTGAGTTCGAGCCCCATGTCGGGCTCTGCGCTGACAGCCCGGAGCCCGGAGCCTGCTTCGGATTCTGTGTCTCCCTCTCTCTCTGCCCCATCCCTGCTCATGCTCTGTCTCTCTGTCTCTGTCTCTCAAAAATAAATAAACGTTAAAAAATTTTTTTTAGAATTCTTTCTGCACATCCTCATCGATACTATTGTCTGTTTTTAATTTTTTTTTTTTTACATTTTATTTATTTTTGAGAGAGAGAGACAGAGCACAAGTGGGGGAGAGGCAGAGAGAGAAGGAGACACAGAATCTGAAGCAGGCTCCAGGCTCTGAGCTGGCAGCACAGAGTCCGACGGGGGGCCTGAACCCACAAACCACGAGATCGTGACCTGAGCCAAAGTGGGACGCTCAACTGACTGAGCCAGCCAGGCACAGAAGGCTTTTTAAAGCTCCACTGGCATCCAGTAAGTGACATTTTAGGGATTCCTGTATTTTGCCCCCATTTTCTGTTGTGTGATTACTGTTATTATTGCCATCCTAATGGGGTGGGAGGAAGTGATGTATCATTGTGGGTCCCCAGTTCTTCTGACCTGCCCAGCAGACAAACCCACCATGGTCCTGCGGCACTGACGGTTGGGGGGAGTGCGTGGGACAGCAGGTGTCAAGGGTTGTGGTCAGGATGCTGACAGCCCCTGTCATAAGCTGTGACCTTGAGCAAGCCCCTTCCCCTGGTTGCGCCTTGATGGCCTCAGCTGTAGAATGGGATGGTAACCCAAACCTCAAAGGGCGGCCATGGGGTTCCGCTAACACAGTGTGGATGCAGCGCCTGACGAGCACACAGCCAGAACGGGTAGTAGCAGTCGCTGTGTCTGTTTCATTAGGACTCAGCTCTGAGAATCTCGCCTCCAACTTCCCAGGCAGAAATACACATTTCCTCTGTGTTGCCACCGATCTGGTCGATACATCACATTTCGTCCTCGCAGCCCTAGCTGGTAAGGCAGAAATTCATGTTGTTGACATCTCAGTCAAAACACAACTTCGCTTCCTCTTTCGCCCCTTTATTCTGTGGTGGAACCTTGCCCCACCCCCTGGCTGAGAATTCTGCCCGGGACTCAGGCTCAGGTCGGTGTCATAGTCACATCTCTGAACTTGGCTCAACGTTGGATGGGAGCCCTCTCCAGGCTGGAGGCCTCGGTGGAGGGGAGAAAGGGTCTGGTCTCTCTGCTGTCGACTCTTCTGTCTGCCTCGCCCCTTCTCACTAGCCTTTGGATCCCTCCTGCCCGGGTGGGGACATGGCAGCTGGAGGCTTTGCCCTCTTTGGATGACCCAGCAGTGCATTAACTTTAATCCACTCCTGGTGGATTGGTGGGTATGTGTTTGGGAGGAGGTGCTCTGAGGCTTTCTTTCCTAGACACCCTTTCACTGGAGTGGGGACATCTTTGGTCTGGTTGTGGCCCTTCCCTCATCCCCACCCAGTGGGCCTCCGTGCCGACCCCCAATAAGTAGACACCCTAAATCCACCATCAAAGCTGCCTGCCTTTCACCCCTGTGTTTCCGGGGAGTCTGATCCCAGCCCCAGTGGCTCGATTTTGCTTTCAGTTTCCTTCTTTCTCTCTCTCTTTCTTTCTCTCTCTCTCTCTCTTCCTTCCTTTCTTTCTTTCTTTCTTTCTTTCTTTCTTTCTTTCTTTTTTGTTTTTTTTTTTTAACGTTTATTTATTTTTGAGACAGAGAAAGACAGAGCATGAACAGGTGAGGGGCAGAGAGAGAGGGAGACACAGAATCTGAAACAGGCTCCAGGCTCTGAGCCATCAGCACAGAGCCTGACACGGGGCTCGAACTCACGGACTGCGAGATCATGACCTGAGCTGAAGTTGGACGCTTAACCAAGTGAGCCCCCCAGGCACCCCCATCTCTCTCTCTCTTTTAATGTTTATTAGTTTTATTTATTTTTGAGAGAGAGAGAGAGAGAGCAGGGGAGGGGCAGAGAGAGAAAGGGAGAGAAAGAATCCTAAGCAGGCTCTGTGCTGTCAGCACAGAGCCCCATGTGAGGCTCAATCCCACGACACTGGGATCGTGACCTGAGCCAAAATCAAGAGTTGGAGGTTCAAATGACTGAGTCACCCAGGCGCCCCCGTCTCTCTCTTTTCAGAAAGGCTTATTATAGAGAATTTCAAACACAGGCAATCATGGGTCCAACTGTCTCTCCTTCCTGCAAGGAAAAAGAAAAAAAAAAGCACTAATCCTCAGTATCTGGGAATGATTAAGATGAGGTTGGGGTGGGGGGGGGGTGGCGGAACGAACTCAACATGACTGGCGTCCTTATAAAAGGGGGGAATCTAAGGCGCCTGGGTGGCTCAGTCGGTTAAGCGTCCGACTTCGGCTCAGGTCGTGAACTCGCAGTTCATGGGTTCGAGCCCCACACTGGGCTCTCTGATGTCAGCACTGAGCTTCGGATCCACCCTCCCCTGCTCGTGCACATTAAGTAAACATTAAAAAAACGGGGGGGGGGGGATGGTGCCCAGGGGCACCTGAGTGTCTCAGTTAAGTGTCTGACTCTTGGCTTTGGCTCAAGTCGTGATCTCATGGTTCATGAATTCGAGCCCCACGTCGGGGTCCACGCTGACAGTGCAAAGCCTGCTTGGGATTCTCTCTCCCTCTCTCCCTGTCCCCCCCCCCATATAAATACATAAACAAAATAAATAAACTAAAAAGGAGAAACCTGGACACATACCCAGAGACATTGCCATTCGAAGATGAGGGCATACCTTGGAATGACTACCAGCCATGTAACGTCAAGGTTTGCCAGCAGATGCCCAGAAGCCAGGGGAAGGAAGAGGTTGGGACAGACTCTCCCTCACAGCCTCAGAAGGAATCAACCCTGCTGGCACCTTGATCTTAGATTCCTAGCTTCTAGAACCATGAGACAGTACATTTCTGTTGTTTCACCTCCCCCAGGCTGTGGTACTTGGTTAAGACAGTGCTGGAAAACTAATGTGTACATATTCATACTGCCTCCTGATTATTGGAAAGCGCGTTTTAATTATCGGATTTTCTGTGTGTTTTTTTTCCTTTTTTTAATGGTTAGTTTCGAGAGAGAGACAGAGACAGAGCACGAGCAGGGAAGGGGCAGAGAGAGCGAGAGGGAGACACAGAATCCGAAACAGGCTCCAGGCTCTGAGCTGTCAGCACAGAGCCCAGGCGCCCCAATCAGGTCGTTTTCCTAATGCCTTTTTCCATCCTTGGTCTGGCTGGGGTCTCCGGTGCGGCGGGACAGGTTCTGACCCTTCTTTTCACAGTCTATGTGGGCAGAGGTTGGCCTTGCTGTTGCCTGACCGCTGTAAGGTAGATAACTCCACGGCCGTACTTGTGGCTAGAAAGCTCTACAGTAGTCTGGGCACCGTCCGAACAGCTGGGTCTTACCCGAAGCCTCGTGTCCCCGCGTGGCCGGCCAGACGCACAGGGAGAGGTAGGTTAACAGTTTGGCTTTGGCCCAAGCAATGTTTTCCCACCCGCCCTCTGCACCCCTTCTTAACTACTGGCTCCAAGTGGCTTTTTTACTTGGTCAAATCTGGTGCCTTAAAGGATCAAAGTTTGTATCCGCAGAGGATTTTCAAAGAATGTGTTATGAGCTCTGAAGGCACTCCCTAGAGAGGCATTCCAGAGATGTTTTTGGCCAGGGGCAGCCCAGCCCATGGGTGGTCACCGCGGCCACCTGGCCTGGCCGGGCCTACATCCACAGGTGGCAGTTCTGGAGAACTTTAAAGAGATTGACCACATCGCAGTCTGTGTTAGGACTGTTTTTAAAGATTAACTGGGGGAGCAAACAGCAGACTCAAGAGTTAGGATACCGGTTTGGGGGGGCGCCTGGGTGGCTCCGTCGGTTAACTGTCCAACTCAGGTCATGATCTCACCGTTCGTGGGCTCAAGCCCTGCGATGGGCTCTGTGTTGACAGCTTGGAGCCCGGAGGCTGCTTCAGATTCTCTCTTTCTCTGCCCCTTACCCACTTGCGCACTCTCTCATGACAATAAGTAAATATTAAAAAAGGGAGGGGGTGCCTGGATGGCTCAGTTGGCTGTTTGACTCCTGGTTACTGCTCAGGTCATGCTCTCGTGGTTTGTGGGTTCAAGCCCCGCACTGGGCTGTACGCGGAGTGTGGAGCCTGCTTCAGATTCTCTCTCTCTCTGCCCCTCCCTGCTCGTGCTTTCTCTCTCAAAATAAGGAAATAAAACTTAAAAAAATTTTTTTTTTGTAAATAGAAGAGAAAAAAGCATTAGGATACCGGTTTGGTGTTTTTAAAAAAACGTGTTTATTCACTCATTTATAGACCACATGGATTCAGACTCTGCTTAGGGGAAATCATTATGACGACAGCTCAGGTCTCCACTTCCCATTTTTAGATCCGGTTTTTAGACTTAAACCCACTGCTTGGCATGAAGGACCATGACCAATGGCACCACAAACCCCATCAGGGACGTGAATTCTTGGTGCCAGTGCTTGGGAATGGGGACGCACCAGGAGCAGGCTCCTAATGACAGCAGTGCCCCTGGTTCCTCGAGTCTGAGTCGCCCTGGGAAAGTTGACTGTGTCGCTGCTATTGACAGCCCTGAGGTTGTCCCCAGGAGAGGTACCCAGCAGCGCCTAGCACTCCGGAAAGAGCTTGACTTGCCACGTGGAGTTATTTACAAAATGACAATGTGCTGTTCTGTTTCTCTCCTTTGATTAAAAAATAAAATTGATCTTAAAAATGAAAGAGAAAATGGGGGCCAAAGTTCAGTCGGGCTGTCTGCCAAGTCGCCTCTTCCTGGTAGTGACGCCGCTCAGCCACTCTGTGTGGCCTTCAGCTCCCTACTGGGATGGGGGGGGTTGGGGCGGTGCGGCTCTGCCCTCACGGGGTGGGCACAAGGCTCCCAGGCCCGCCGGCGGCTTGGCCCAGCTCAGAGCAGGCGCCCGCGTGGAGCGGTCCAGGGAGAGGGCGGCCGATGGGCCCTGAGGTGCACAGGGTCACGGCTCAGGGGAAGTCCCGGTAGGGCAGGCGGAAGGGGTAGAGCGGCGTGTAGCGGGAGTCATGCCAGAGCAGCTTCTCCTCCAGGAAGGCGACCGTCTGCAGGGTCAGGACCAGGGTCTGGTGTTTGAGCATGCTGTGCACGTTCAGGCCTGGGAGGCAGGGGGAGAGGTGCAGTCGAGGCTGGGGTGCCCTACCACACCCGGGGTCCCTTTCCCTCCCATATTCCCCTACTATAGAGGCACCATGGTCTGGCGTGGGGTCACGAATCTTGCAGTCTAGCTGCTCACTGATGGCAAGACCCCGGGCAAGGGACTGTCCTCAGCCCAACTTGTCATCGAGAGCCTCCTGCGTGCCTGGCCCTGCCCTGCGCTCGGGCTGTGATTCCCACCTCATGCTGGGAGGCACTGACCATAACCACAGCAGATGTGTAAACAATGTACTGTGGGAGGCCTGTGCGCCTGCGGTTAGTCGGGAGGTGGAGGGGGTGGGGGGGGGTTGGCCAGGGCAGGGAGAGGATGGGGCAAGTCGTGCGGGATCCTGTGGGCCTCGGGAAGAACTTGGGCTTTGACCCAGAGGGAGGTGGGACCCGGAGAGGACTGGGGGCAGAGGCGGGAGGAGCTGGACTCAGGTCGCACGGGCGCCCTCTGGTGGCCGCAGGGGAGAACAGTGCGGAACGGAGCAGGAACCCGGGACCAGGGCAGAGGTGACCCCGCCAGTCCAGGAGGGAGATGGGGGTGCTGGGTGGAAAGAAGTGGTCGAATTCTGGATATGTTTAAACTCAGAGCTGACAGGGGGAGGTAGCAGGGACGGGAGCAGAGGGTGACGGCATGCTCTGTGGCCTGAGCCACGGGAAGGAAGGAGTTCTCGTGCCAAGGTGCCTACGAGACCCCCACCCCCGACCCCAGAAGCAGCTGTCGGGGAGGCAGCCAGACCTCAATCAGGACACCAAGAGAGAGCTTTCGGGGCCGAGTCAAGGTAGTGACGGGTGGGATGGATCTCACCTCGCAGCCTCTCTGACTAAGGAGCCAGATGAGCAGAGCCGGCAGCCCTCACGCTTACTCTGTACCGAGCACTGAGGCCCGAGCCGGGACAGACGCAACCTCAGAGCCTTTCCTTAAGGATGCCATTTTCCCGACACTCCATTTGGGCAAGCTGAGGGCTGGCTGGGGGAGGGTGGCCACTGCCCAAGGCCACTCAGCTGCTGAGTGAGTGGCAGGTATCGAACTTGAACTGGCCCATGGACTCTTGGGGGCCTAGGGGGAAGAACCAGGGCCCTCTGCTCACCGACGGCCGGGATCAGGTTGAAGGTCTTGAGCCCGGAGGTGGCGGCCACGGCGTTCTGAGGCATGTCCTCGTGTGCTCTGAAACGGAGGCCAGAAGGTGAGCGCGGCAGAGGACAGCACCCAGCACCCCCACCCCTGCTCTCCCCGCACCCTCACAGGTCCACCAGGAGCACGGAGTCCCCCCAGTGGCGGTAGCGGGCCAGCTCCGTCAGGTACTGGGGGTCCGAGGTGGGCAGTTCCAGGGAGTCCACGATGTGCAGGTAATCCTGTTAGGAAGAAAGGACAGTCTGAGCCCCCCACGGCTCGGCCCCCACAGCCCACACCCTAGGACCCCTGCGGCCCCTGGCGGGATCGGGCCTGTACCTGGGCCAGCTTGACAGTCAGAGCCACCTTGAGGCCCTGCACCCGCACTTTCATGGGCAGCATGTAGTAGTAGCTCGTGGGGCCCCGGGGGCCGTGGGCAATGCCTCCTGCAGAGACAGAGGTGTGCGAACAGGTGAGGACCCCCGCTGGGCTTGGGGGCAGAAATCGGTCACGGTGGCTGGTGTAGGGAGGCTGCCCGCAGGCAAACGGAACCGGCAAAGAGGAGAGGGCCTCGGGTAGAGATGGGGAGGGGATGTTGGATTGAGGATCACCTGGGACAGGTGACTGTGCCTCACTGGGCCTCGATTTCCTCAGCTGTCAAACCCTGAGTGAGGATCCTCTTCCGGGCCCTGGGAGTGCAGCAGGGAACAAGATGGACAGGAGCCCTGCCCTCATGTCATTCATATTCAGACACAGGCTCAACGGCAGAGGGAATCGGGGCTATTCTTTTCGGAGCGGCACGAGGAGTTGCTGGGGGCTGGGGGCCCAAAGGAGGTCAGGGAGGGCTTCCTGGGGGAGGCACAGCCCAAACACATCATAAGGATGAGAGGCATTGGCCACGGGAGGTGAGAGAGGACACGGAATCAGCTGTGTCTGGTCAGAGAGGATGTGGAGGGACAAGGGGGGGTCTGCAGGCACCCGTGCCTGGAATGCCAAGGTAGGGAGCTCAGACTTCCCACAAAGGCTACAGGGACTGGGAGGTTTAGGAAGAGCACCCTGGGTGCTGTGTGAAGTGTGGGCCACGAGAAGTGAGACGGGAGTTAGGGCCAAAAGGGGCTGTGGCCATAGTCTGATGAGAGACGCTAAGGCCAGAGCTGGGGAGGGCTGGGAAGGTGGACTCTCAGGTCTCTGATCCGCACATGGGCAGTGAGGTCCGTGGGCCTGAGTCCTGCTGCCCCTGCCCAGGTAGAAGGAATGGGACTGACGAGATATCACCCCAGATGTGTGCGCAGAATCACCCAGGGCCCCTCCCCTCCCTGCCCCGCTCACCTCCTCGCCAGATCGGGGAGCGGATGCTGCCATGCCTAGAACGCCCACTGCCCTTCTGTGGCCAGGGCTTCCGGCCCCCACCCTTCACCTCGGCCCTAGTCTTGGTCTTGGCGTAGCTCTGCGGGCACGAAGAAAGGAGAGGGTCAGGTTCCCGAGGCAGACATGTCGCGGCTTAAAGGCACCAGGCCTGGGAATACAGCAGTGAGCCGGGCATACTGGGGCTGCCGCTGGGGAGCCCGGCAGGAGGCACAGAGATTAGGGGGCCGGGACAAGCACACAGCACTTCGGGAGGGAGTGAAGGATAAAGAAATCAAGAGTTCCCTCATCCACTCCAGAATGTCAGCAGCCTCTCTGCTGCCTGGCACACAGCAGGCGCTCAGTAGTTTTTGAATGATTTCAATGTGGTGGCAACTGAAAGGAAGGTGTGGCATAGGGAAAGGTGTGTGCAGAGGCTCGAGAAAATCGGGGAGAGGTATGGGGTGAGGGATTTCCAATGCCAGGCTGTAGACCTCATTTCTAGGACCAGGGTGGACCAGGGAGGAGGACTCCCTAGATTTCTGAGATAAGCAGAGGGAAACAAAGAGATCCTGATTGATAACGGCTTCTTCAATGCACTTGGCAAAAACTCCAAACTATTCACCATCGCTCCTGCTGACCTCTGTGACCACACAAGGCTCCCTTCTGTCCCTGCCGCAGGACTTTTGCATGTGCCGCTCCCGTTAGCGCCACTGCCCCCCTTTACCTAGTTAGCACCTACTACGCACCCGAGGTTAAATGTCTCTTCCTCTGGGACGTCTTCCCTAATCATGTATTTACAGGCATGACTACTCGACTCAAGTTCACCTCTCCGACTAGACTACGAGTTTCGCGAGGATAGAGATCGTGCCTGTCTTGTCCACTAGCACAGTGTCTCACCTAATGCACAATGGGTGTTCAGAAAACACCTGGCAAGTAACCCATTGGTGAATGGTTCAGGAGAGAAGAGAAGGCCTGAGCCTAGCAGTCCAGGAGCTTCCCTCGGCACCCCCCCCCCCCCCCCCGGGCACTCACAATTCTCTTGAAGTTCTTCTGCCAGATGGCAACCTGGTGCAAGATATCCATCCTGTGGAGAACGAACAGGATGTGAAAGGCCCCCCTCCAACCGAAGTCCTCGCCACCTCACGAGATGCAAACAGGGGCTCCTCCCTTCAGTGCCAGGGCCCTGTGTGATCCGCCCCCCGCCCCCTCTGCCCCATCTCACACCACCTCCAGGCCCGGTCCATCTCCATTCTGTGAGATGGGGTCCAGCCTCCATGCCTTTGCGCCCACTGTTCCCTCTGCCTGAAATGCTCTTCCCCTGGCTGGTCCCTTCTCGGCCCCAAACAACATCTCTGAGAGGAGCCTCCTTGCTAGGAAGAGGGCCACCTCTTCCTGCTTCTCCCAGTACCTTACTCTCTTCCTAGGCTTCCAACTTACTCATTGCCACCCTCTTTATGGGCTGCTTTGCCTCTCTAGCCCTGTGACCCCATTCAGTAGACACTGGTCACAGGCGTGGTCATCGAACGCCTGAAGTGTGGCCAGTGCCATGTGTTGCAATGACAATATTGTAGACGCAGCAGGTTAAAGAAAATAAATCCTTGTTTCTTCTTTTTTTTTTTTTAAACGTGGCTACTAGCAAAATTTAAGTTATACGTGTGATTGGCGTTACGTGGCTACATCGGACACGACTGCCAGGGTAGTCTGCCAGGGGTTGGCAAACTATGGCTAGTAGGCCAAATCTGGCCTGCTGCCTGTTCCTGTCAATATGTTTTACTGGAACACAACTCCGCTTTTGCTTACAAACTGTCTGTGGCTGCTGTTGTGCTCCACCACAGAGATGAGTAGTTGCCATGGGGACGTTATAGCCTGCAAAGCCTAAAATACTTTCCTATCTGGCCCTTCACGGGAGAAGTTTGCTGACCCCTGCTCTAGACTGTAAACAACATTGGCAACCTTGGCGCTCATTCACTGCTGTATTCCCAACACCTAGAATGGAATCTGGCACATAGCAGATGCTCCCTAAGTATTTACAGAATAAGCAAAATATGTTGTTTTTAATTTCTTTAAGTTTATTTATTTTGAGAGAGCGCACGGGGGGGGGGGGGGGGGGCGGGGAGAGAGGGAGAGGGAGAGAGTGAGTGAGTATCCCAAGCAGGCTCTGCCCTCTCAGCGCAGAGCCCAGCTCAGGGCTCAAACTCACGAACCGCGGGATCATGACCTGAGCGGAGATCAAGAGTTGGATGCTTCACCAACTGAGCCACCCAAGTGCCCCATGTTGTTTTAAATTTAATTTTGTCACCCTCTACTAGATTGAGACTTTGAGACTCTGGAAAAGTAGGGGGCAAACCATACCAATACCAGTAATAGTAATAAATAAACAGCACTTATTATGTGGCAGATATGATGCACTTCAGAGGTATCATATGCTTTAGCAAGCCATAACCCAGCCCAAGGAGTCGGTCCACACACGGTTGAGATCCTGGCTCTAAATCTTACAAGCTGTGCGACGCCAAGCAAATTTCTTAACCTGTCTGTGTTCTCAGTTTTCTTATCTACAAAGCAGGAATAACTGAACCCAGGGTTGCTATGATGGTCTGCTTAACCAAACTGCAAATAGGCTATTCCAGGCACATAGAAAGGGCTTAACCATCGTCCTGCTCATTTTTACAAAACTCAATTAACAGCAACGATAATCAATGTATCTATAGAACTTCTGCTGTGCCAGAATTAACTCGCTTCATCATCACAGCAAACTCTTGAGGTTTCATAGAATGGGGACACTGAAGCATAAGAGGGGAAGGCAGGATTTGAACTCAGTCACTTAACTCCTTGGAGATGTTACCTCTTAGATCTCAACCTCACAAAACTCTGTAGCTGGGAAAATCATCATATCCCCCTTTGGCAGGTGGAAAAACCGAGGCTCGAGCCCAGATCATCCTGATTCCTAAAGCCCCGCGTCTCATCCCTCTGGCACTCAGTTCACCATTTCACTCACTCACCTGGGCGCCGTGGAGAAAACGTCGGGGTGCAGTTCGGCCAGACCCACACGCTCCTGCTGGTAGCCCCGCAGGGACTCCACCCAGGCCTGCACCGGACGCCGGGTCGCGGGGACCGGGAGCTCGCACCTGCGCAGCACAGGCGCCTGGGGACCTGAAGCGATTGGGAGGTCAAGGATCAGGACCGAGCGTCAGGGCTCCCGGTCGCCGCCCCTCCTAGGGCGACCCTGACAACCTCACCCGCGCTAACTACTGCCTCTGGCTTCGCCACCGGGTGCACTGCCTCTTCCGCCAGCGCGTTCAGGCCCTGTAAACCGTGCACGAGAGTGAACGACGACGCCCGGAACCTCCAACCTTTGTCCTCCCATCCCGTCCCCAGTCTCGGGCCTCACCCGGCAGCCGGTGGGCCGAAGCCAGGCCCGCGCCCCGGCCCGCACTAGCTGCAGCATTGTCCCGCAGCTCCCCATGCGGAGAGGTCACGGCTCCTCTCGGTGTGCGCGACGCCCGGTGATGACATCACTCCCGCGACACCGCCCACCTCGCTCGGCTCGGCGCTGGAAAGCTGAGTGTGCAAGAGCGAAGACGGCGGGGCCTGGCCCGGCGTGCCTCCATCTCCGCCCCAAGACTAGTCCCCAAGCCCCAACTTTCACGCCTGGCCTAAAGGACCCTCTGCGACCCCTGGAAACGCGACTTGCAGCAAATAGCCGCGCCCCCTCAACACGCCCAGCTCTTCTTTGGGGGTCCCGCCCCCTAAGAGCAGGAATCCAGCCAATGAGACCTCCGCGCCGAAAGGCACCCTCCTCGTTCAGCCAATGAACGTTAAGCCTGGCAAAGTGGCCCCGCCTATGGCTGGGCGGTTCTGGGGCAGGCTTTAAGAGAACATGACCAATAACCGTTACCCTTTTGGTGTCGGTCACGCCCTCCATTCCCCTCCGCGTCCCCTGTATCTTCCTAGAATTTCTGAGGTGGTTTTGGGGTTTCCGATAACGTGCTTTTGTGTGTTTAAGTGCAGGTCCTTATCTCCCACAGAAAGCTCTTAGGACTGAGCCTGTGGGACCGTGCCTCTCCTCTCAGATCCCCCAGAGCAGGGGTATGTTCCCTCTCAAACCAAAGATTAGGTCTGTCTTCTCCGCCTCCTAGGCCAGGGTGCGGTCCACTGTCAGACCGCTCTCCGAAAACAGAGCGAAGTGGGGAGTCCGCAGATCCTGGATTCCCTCCCTCGTTGCGCATCCTTACAACCGAAACGCAAATGTTCATTTTTAGGTTCTTGGCCACTTACCCCGCGCGACCTCCAGAGGGCGTCACGAACCCCTCGCTTCGCTGCCTCGCCAAGTCTGAACACCCGGCTGCCAGGGTGCCCTGGACCAGGAGGGGAGCTCAGTGGCCTAGAACGTGGTCTGGGAGCCAACCTCAGTTTCCTCATCTGGAAAATGGAGAGGTCGTGAGACTTGAATGAAGTGTTGAAGGCCAAGCCCTCCCTGCCTTGCACAAAGTGAACACTTAAAGGGGTATTATTATTGTTATTATTATTGTTATTGAAGGTAAGTTTTGTCATCAAAACAAGGCAAGAGCCAAGGCAGGGATGAGGGGGACCCCGGAAGACTTGAATGCTGTGCTAAAGATGTGGGCGCTTTTTTTTTTTTTTTTTGCATCTGATATGTATCATAGATATTTTTGTGTAATAGCAACAAAAATTTACAATGTATTTCATTGTGTACTTTATCCCTGCTAGAATAATTGTGGATGTGAATTTAAAGCTCCACCCACCTTGTAATTGAAAAAGGTCTTTAAATCCTTCATGTTGTAGAATTTTATTCATTCATTTTATGTTTGTGTAGGTGACTCACACACCGGGTAAAGAAAATGTGAACAATTACAAGAGTATAACTAGAATGAAATGTCTCCTCCAATCTCTGACCTCTGCTCCTCCCTGTTCTCTCCCAAAAGCCGCTACTACAGCTATGTGTCTCCTCCCAGAACCAGTTTATGATTTCAAAGGCAGATTTACAAGTCTGTCCTCTGCCGGGAAGTTTGGGTTTCATGTAGCAAACGATGGAACAGTACTTAGTTGCTTAATGATTTATTAGGCACCTACTGTGTACTGTGTAGGTAAATCCAGCAGACACTAAGATACAGTGCAGTGCAGAAGACTGAAGAATCGAAACAGGGGAAGGAAGATCTACAGGGTCTGTGGAAGCCCAGAGGAAGAACTCTTCACCCCTGGGGGCAGGGATCTCAGAGGTGAATTCCCTAAAGCTGTAACCTGAGAGCTAAGGTTTGAGGGTCCATCAGGAGTTCATCCAGAGGAGAAAAGGTGTTCCAGACTGAAAAAACAGGATTCCAAAGGCCAGGAGTGGGGAGAGAGTGGCAGGGCTCAGAGGCGGCCGGCTGGACCTTCCTGATGGCAACTCCTTCAAGTTGAACCCACTGCGGGGCCTTCACACTGTTCCTTCATCCTGGAACATACTTTTCCCAGGGCTCCACATGGCTCTACCTCTCACCTCCTTCAATTCTTTGCTCACACGTCACCTCCTCCGAGAAGCCTGTCCTGAACACCCTATTCAAAACTGTAACCCCCACTCCTGGCCCTTATCCTGTCTTATTTTTTTCCCACCGGTATTTATCTTCTAACATCCTCTGTAATTTCCTGGGTTTTCATGCTTTTTCTCTGTCTCCTCCATTAGAATATAAACCCCCAGGACGGAAATTTTGCTCTGTAACACAGTAGGGGCTCAGGACGTGTTTCTTGAGTGGATTCCTTTCCTAATCATCCTGCTGCAGGGGTCTTACCGGAAACAGAGAAAGCCCTCCCTTTGTCTCCTGGGTCTCAAGATCTCCATTCCCCTGGATGCCACAGGCACATAAGGTACAAGAAAAAAAAAAGATCATTTACCCAATGACACTGTAGTCACATAGACACAGGTTCAAATTTAGGGGGTGTCGCTAGTTGGCTGGGTGTCCCTGGGCAACTGGTTAGCTCTTTCAGAATTTGGTCTCCTCATTCTTATAAGTGGGGTATACACAAACCCTTCCCTACAGAGCTGTGTGAAGGGTCAGAGTTCTCTTTCCTTCCCTCCCTACTCCCCACAGTCTTTTTCCCACCACAGAAGGAGGCTGGAAACTCCTGCATCAGATCACGTCCCTCCTCTGCTCAGAACCCTCTCTCTAGGCCTCTCATTTCACTTTGAGCAAAAGCCAAACTCCTCGCTGCAGCCCACAAGGCCTTGCAGGTCCTGTCCTCCCTTCCTTCCACCTTCACCCTTTATCACTCTGTGGTTTAGGCCACAATGATCTTCTCACCAGAACCTGTCAATCTGATGCCAGCCTCAGGGCCCTTGCACTGCCGCTTCCCTCTCCCTGGACCTCTCTTCCTTAAATATCTACATGACTCACTCCCTCACCTCCTTCACATCTTGACTCAAATACCACCTTCTCAGGTGACATTGGGTCTAAGGTCACTGTTCCCTTCCTACCCCACATTCCTCATATGACTTCCCAATATCATTGTTTCTTGTATATCTTCCACATTCTAACAGATCATATCATGTTCTTCTTTGTCTTGATTCTTGCCTCCCCCCCCCCCCCCGCCCCAACACTAGAACATCAGCTCCTGGAGGACCAGGTCTTTATTTCTTTCACTGCTGGGCCTCATTGCTAAGAAGGGTGCCAAGCACCCGGTGTGTTTTCAGTACATAGTAACGGATGGAACCAACGTGGTGTAGAGAAAGAAGTTTGCACAGGAATCCCCCACCAGCCTATTGATTGTGAGCCTTAATGAAAGAGAGGTAATGACCTTGAGACCTGCATACTGCAAGGCTCAAAGTTTGACCATTTTGGCCCAAACCTGGGTGGAGGTCAAAGGTTGATGTTTCTAGCCCACTCCTGTGGATCAAAGGCTCAATTGCAGGTGACCTCTGTCCCCAGTGGCATGTGGCAGATGTCAGCCTTGCAACCCAGAGAGGATCTCTGCTGGCCATGGGCATGATAGCAATTTAGGGAGCCTACACCGGAAGCTGGAGGACCCCCCTCCCCCAAACATCTGGCCGTTCCTAGTCCCCCAGGACTGTGCAGGACTTTTCACAAAGGCCGGAGGTCAAGGATTGAATATTGGGGGCAGCTGTCAGATAGGAGGTGCAGGGCATGGGTGCAGGCTTGATGGCGGGGCCTGACCTCCTGGGGAGAGCTGCTCCCTCATCACTGCCAGAACATCTGCTGTGTGTTCGTTTGCAGCTCAGTTTGTGGGTAATCGCCAAGCACCACGAGGAGCAGGGGGAGTCTCCCCTCGCAGCACGCCCCACCAGCCCTTGGGGATGGGCCTGATTTGCATAGACATTTCCATTGCCTTCGGTTCCCTTCAGTTGGATCCAGATGGGAAGTAGAGCAGAAAAAAAGGGGCTTGAACCCCTGGGCAGGGCACCTGCACTCTCCAGGCCTCAGTTTCCTCCTCTGTAAAATGGGCCTATAATTACTCTTCCTCACGTGGTTTGTGTGAGCCGTAGGCCTGTGTGCCCTCAGATCATCCGTTCCCTGCTCTGCTGGGCCCCACGGCTCAGGGCTGCCCCTCGCATACACCAGCTCCTAGCCCAGTGGCTTCTGCTCAGATTTAGCCAACGGCAGGCACTGAGGGGAGATCGGAGGGCGGGAGGACGGGGGCAGGGGGACAGGGTAATTCTCCCCATCTGCTCTGGCGGCTTCTCCCACTGGACATGGCCTCCCTACCTGCTAATTTCTAAATAGTCTAACCCTTTCCCCAACTTCGGTGTCTCATCTATGTAACCAGGCCCTGTGCTAAATCCCCTCTGTCTGAGATATTTCTAGTCTCCTGCGTAGACCCTGACTGATGTAAGGCAGCCGTGAGGCATTCGTGTTTTGTTTGTTTTAAGATGCAATTTATGTGTACAGTTCTTCAAGCTCCCACAAACATATATAGTCACACAACCACTACCACAATCCACATACAGAACTGTTTCCACTGTGCGCCCCCCCTTTTTTGAAGTTTATTTATTTATTTTGAGAGACGGAAAGAGGAGTGGGGGAGGGGCAGAGAGAGAGAGGAAAAGAGGGAACCCCAAACAGGCTCCCTACGGTGAGTGCAGAGCCCGATGTGGGGCTTGAACTCACCAATCACGGGATCGTGACCTGAGCTGAAACCGAGAGTCGGGCCCTTAACCAACTGAGCCACCCAGGTGCCCACCCCCCCCCCGACCTTTTTTAATGTTAATTTATTTCAAGAGAGAGAGAAGGACAGGGGCAGAAAGAAAGAGGGAGAGAGAGCATCCCAGGCTGGCTCCACACTTAGTGCAGAGCCCAACGAGGGGCTCGATCTCCCGAACAGTGAGATCATGACCAGAGCTGAAATCAAGAGTTGGTCGCTTGAGGCACCTGGGTGGCTCAGTCAGTTAAGCCTCCGACTTCAGCTCAGGTCATGATCTCATGGCTCGTGAGTCCAAGCCCCACATCAGGCTTTGTGCTGACAGCTCAGAGCCTGGAGCCTGTTTCGGGTTCTGTGTCTCCGTCTGTCTCCGCCCCTTCCCTGCTCATGCTCATGCTCTGTCTCTCTCTCTCTCTCAGAAATAAATAAACATTTAAAAAAATTAAATTAAATTAAACAAAAACAAACAAAAGAACTGACTGAGCCACCCCAGGGACCCCTCCACTGTGCCCTTTCAGGCCGTCCCCAGCTCCTGCCGGCCATGAGTCTGTTCACCACCCCTACAGTTTGGCCTTTTCTAGAATGTCACAGAAATGGAATCATATAGTATGTGGGGTTTGGCTACTTTCCCTCCTGATAACACACTGGAGATTCATCCGTGTTGTTTTTAGAAAAATTTTTTTTTCAACGTTTATTTACTTTTGGGACAGAGAGAGACAGAGCATGAACAGGGGAGAGGCAGAGAGAGAGGGAGACACAGAATCGGAAACAGGCTCCAGGCTCCGAGCCATCAGCCCAGAGCCCGACGCGGGGCTCGAACTCACGGACTGCGAGATCGTGACCTGGCTGAAGTCGGACGCTTAACCGACTGCGCCACCCAGGTGCCCCTCATCCGTGTTGTTAATATCCTAGTTCCTCACTTTGGAAGCTAGTGGTTGCAAAGATTATATCCTTGAGTGGTCTCCCGTGTAAGTGCTATACTATGTCTATCCATTCTCTGGTTGAGGGAGCTGCCGTGAGCTTTGGGTGAGTTGACACTCGCAATGCACTCAGGACAATAACGGGCGCATTATATATATAAGTCGGCTCTTATTACTATGCTGGGGGTGGGCCTGCTGCGGAACAGACTTCTGACGCTCCCCTCTCCCCTAACCGCCTGCCTCCCTCTTCCAGAAGAGAGAGCCCCCCTTCCTAGGCCGGAAGGGCCAAGACTGTATCTGCCGCGGATGCATCAGAGGTTGGCTTCCAAAGGGAACCTTCCCACCCCATCCCCGAAGCTGAGAGTGGGCCCCGAGCCTATGGGTGAGACCAGGCGGCTGCAGCCCCAGTGTCTGCCAAGATCAGCATCTGGAAAGCTTCTCTGCAGTTGGGGCCCCTTCCCCCAGCGCTGTGGTGATGACGAGAAGCTTGGGACCTGTCTCAGACACTTCTCTTCACGAAGTTCCTCCTGCCAAAAGCCAAGAGCGGGGGGTTGGGGAGGACAGTGGAGGCCCAGGGAGGCTGGAGGGATCAAGGAGAAGAATGTTCCGCATCTCACCAGCGATGGGATGTGGTCCAGAGCGGTAAGCGCGTGGTAAGCACTGCCCTTCTGTTTCCACCCGCTGGGGCAGGGATGGGGGCCACTGCCTCGGAGCCAGGGCGGAACGCAGGATGAGCAAGAGGGCAAATCCCACCACTGCTGCTTTGGTTCCGTCATCTTTAAAATGGGGAGATGAGGAAAAGGCAAAACTATGAAGGCAGTAAATGGAGGGGTTTGCCGGGAGTTAGTGGGGAGGGGGGCACGAGGAGGCCGAGCACAGAGGATTCTTAGGGCAGTGAAACTACTCTGTGCGACACTGTAACGGTGGCTACATTCACTACGCGTTCGTCTGGACCCAAGAGCGGACGCCAGTGTAAAAAAACCATGGACCCTGGATGACCCGTTGTGACAAATGGGCCACTCCGGTGGGCATATGCAAGAGGGAAGGCTGTATCTATGTGGGGGCAGAAGATATATGGGAAGTCTCTGTACTTTCCCCTCAGTTTTGCTGTGAACTTAAAACTATTCTAAAAACTAAGGTCTATAGGGGCGCCTGGGTGGCTCAGTCGGTTGAGCGTCCGACCTGGGCTGAGGTCATGATCTCGCAGCTAGTGAGTTTGAGCCCCGCCGTCTGGCTCTGTGCTGACAGCTCGGAGCCTGGAGCCTGGAGCCTGGAGCCTGCTTCTGTGTCTCCTTCTCTCTGCCCCTAACCCACTCACATTCTGTCTCTGTCTCTCTCAAAAATAAATAAAGATTAAAAAAAAAAAAAAACCTTTAAAAATAAGGTCTATTAAAAACAGTGGGATGATCGGAAGAATAATACCACCTTGCTGGAGGCGTGACGATTCGAAGCGTCGTGGCCCAGCGCGGTGGTCTGTGTTGAGGGGAGCGTTAGCCATTATTGTCAGGGGCCCTGTAATTAGTGGAGGCTGGTCCAAGCTTCTTCCTTCTCCTCTCTTCCCCTGCCTGGGAGCTCCCCAAGAAAAGGGGGCCCCATTTCACTCATTCCTCACCCCCCCCCCTCTCATTCAGGGGCCCCCTAGGCAGGGCTCCACTTTCCCCTTGACCTCTCAGACCATCAGGAAGTCTAGGCTTACAGTGCTTCCCAGTTCTCTTTCCAAAGCCATTCCCTCAGCTGACCGGCAAGACCTTGAGTTGACCCAGAAGCGGGAGGTAGGGGGTGAGGGGGAGGCGGAAATTGTCTGTTGGTGTATCTGCGCGTCCCTAGGGACATCACCTTTGTCTAGGAGCCATGATCCCCTTACAGACAGCCGGATATGTCTGTGGCCTTGATATTCCCGCCCACTGCAGGTCCCTTGGGGAGGTGTGGCAAAGTGCTGAGCCAGCCGGGGCAAGTGGGGGGGGGGGGCACTTCCTCCCCAGCCTTCAGGTCCCCACAGGGCTGAGATTTCCGCTCTGATAGCTCCCTGGTGAGGAGAGGACCCAGTTTTCTTTGTGTTTTGTACCCCGTGGGTTGAACACCTGGTTTCTAGAGGTTGTGCGAGCAACACGCAATACACATCACTCGGCAGGGGTTTCAGTGAGCTTTTGCTGAGGTCTGATGGCACCCCAAGATCTGGCCTGGCAGTGACTGGACGCTGAAAATGACCTCAGGAAAAGGAGCAGTCATTTTCTGAGTTCTCTTATCTCCCCATCAAAGCCCTGCCACCTTTGTTAGAACTGTCTGGTTTGCCTCCTCCGTCAGACTGTCAGGCTCAGAAACCAGCAACGGGGCATAGCCAGAGCTAGTACTGAGGATTCTATGAATATATATGCTGCATACATATACATATACACATACATATACATAGCATAATATATTGATTTTTTCTTTAAAAAAAACTTCTGTTTATGTATTTTTGAGAGACAGAGAGACAGAGACAGAGACAGAGTGCAAGCCGGGGAGGGGCAGAGAAAGAGGGAGACACAGAATCCGAAGCAGGTTCCAGGCTCTGAGCTGTCAGCACAGAGCCGGACGTGGAGCTCAGACTCACAAACCGTGAGATCACGACCTGAGCCGAAGTCAGACGCTTAACCGATTGAGCCACCCAGGCGTCCCTTCTTTTTTCTTTTTTTAAGTAACCTGTATGCCCAACGTGGGGCTTGAACCCAGGACCCTGAGTTCAAGAGTCTCATGCTCTACCAACTGAGCCAGCCAGGTGCCCCAACGTATTGCTTCTTAATGCTCACTTCTTTATTCATAAGTTAAATATATTGTTCTTTTTAAAAAGTGTATTATTAATATAAATTTATTTAATAGCAAGATGTTGAATAATATCAGTATGTTTATTTGTCATGTTATTACTTATATTATTGGAAATATTTATTTATTTTTCTTACAAGAACAATTTTATGACTAGAAGTCTGGTGACTTGTCACCTATTTGATTTTTCATGCCCTTGCCAATTTTTTTAAGTTTATTTATTCATTTTGAGAGAGAGAGCACAAGCAAGGGAGGGGCAGAGACAAAGAGAGAGAGAGAGAGAGAGAGAGAGAGAGAATCCCAAGCAGGCTCCATGTTGTCGGCAAGGAACCTAACTCGGGGCTCAATCCCACAAAACGTGAGATCATGACCTGAACCGAAATCAAGAGTCGGATGCTCAACCGACTGAACCACCCAGGTGCCCCTCAATTTTTTAAATTGGTACCATGAACTAAAAATTTCAAACAGTCCCCCAAGGGTACACCATAAAAATCTGGCCCCTCTCACCTGTTCCTCTGCCCCCAGCTCCCTGCCCTGAGGGTAACCGCTGTGACCAGTGTCTTGTGCCTTCTCCGGGAGGTGGCCCGTGGGCCCGCAGGCAAATGTGTGTGTATTTATACAGCCCTTATAAATACACCTGGACGTGCAGGCCTACAATGCAAACTGATTTACATTGTGGTTTTTTTTCAACTTAATACGTTGAAGACAGTTTCAGATCAAGACTCCTCCATTTTTACTTTATAATAGGCAGAAATGGATCAATTTTAATTTCCTTTTTTGTTGCTTTGCTTTTCAACACTTTTTATGAAGTATAACATACATACAGAAGAGTGTACCAAACCTCTTCTTCTATTGGTTGCATTGTCTGCGTATCAAGCAGCCTTAATTATTTTTTTAATGTTTGTTTGTTTGTTTGTTTGTTTGTTTTGAGGTGGGGGGAGGGGCAGAGATAGAGGGAAAGAGAATCCCAAGCACGGGGCTCCATGTCACGACAGTGAATCATGACCTGAGCAGAAATCAAGAGTCAGACGCTTAACCAACTGAGCCACCTAGGCATCCGCCCCCCTGTTAATTTTAATTTCAGCTTTCTTGAGGTATCATTGACATATAAAACCGTGAGATATGTAAAGTGTACATCATGTTGATTTGATATATGTATACCTTCCAAAGGGATTCATTCATAGCTAGTTGGGGTGCCTGGGTGGCTCACTCGGTTGAGCGCCCAACTTCCCTCAGGTCATGATCTCACCGTCTGTGAGTCCAAGCCCCACATTGGGCTCTCTGGTGACAGCTCAGAGCCTGGAGCTGCTTCGGATTCTGTGTCTCCTTCTCTCTCTGCCCCTCCCCAACTTGTGCGCCCCCCCCCGCCGCCCCGTCTATCTCTCAAAAATAAACCTTAAAATTTTTTTTAATTAAAAAAAAAGGATTCACAGCTAGTTAACTGACACATTGATCATCTCACATACTTATTCTTTGTGTGTGCGAGAACATTTAAGTTCTACTCTCTTCGCAAATTTCAACTGTACATCACAGTGTTAGCAAGCAGAGTCCCCACATTTGACCTTAGATCCTCAGACCTTGTTCATCGTACAGCTGCAAACTTGTGCCCTTTTACTAATCTCCCCCTTTCCCCTCCCCACCCCAGCCCCTGGCAACCACCACTTTCCTACTTTCTGTTTCTTTGAGTTTGACCTTGTTTTGTTTTGTTTAGATTCCATATATAAGTGATACGAAGCAGTTTTATCTTTTTCTCCTTGGTTTATTTCACTTTGTGTAATCTCTCCGGGTTCATCCATGCTGTCGAAAATGGCAGGATTTTCTTCTTTCTCGTGGCTGAATAAAATTCCATTATATATATATATTATAATATATATGTTATATATAAAATAAAATATGTTATATAAAATATTATATAAATATGTTATATATTATATGTTATATATATAAAATTCCACTATATATATATTTCCACTATATATTTCTACATATATATATTTCATATATATATATAATAAGTATATCACATTTTCTTTTCTTTTTTTAAAATTTATTTTTTTTTATGTTTATTTATTTTATTTTATTTTATTTTTTTTTAGATTTTTTTTTCAATGTTTATTTATTTTTGGGACAGAGAGAGACAGAGCATGAATGGGGGAGGGGCAGAGAGAGAGGGAGACACAGAATCGGAAACAGGCCCCAGGCTCCGAGCCATCAGCCCAGAGCCTGACGTGGGGCTTGAACTCCCGGACCGCGAGATCGTGACCTGGCTGAAGTTGGACGCTTAACCGACTGCGCCACCCAGGCGCCCCAATGTTTATTTATTTTTGAGACAGATAGAGACAGAGCATGAACAGGGGAGGGCAGAGAGAGAGGGAGACACAGAATCCGAAGCAGGCTCCAGGCTCCGAGCTGTCAGCACAGAGCCCGACATGGGGCTCGAACCCACAAACTGTGAGATCATGACCTGAGCCGAAGTCGGAAGCTCAACCGGCTGAGCCATCCAGGTGCCCCTCTTTTCTTTTTTTTTTTTTTTAAGTTTATTTATTTTTAGAAAGAGGGGGAATTTAGAAAGAGGGGGAATCCCAAGCAGGCTCTGCATCGTCAGCACAGAGCCTGACTATGGGGCTCGAACTCGTGAAATGTATGATCGCGACCTGAGCCGAAATCAAGGGCCTGTCGCTTGGGACGCCTGGCTGGCTCAGTCGGTTGTGTTGTGTCAGACTTTGGTTCAGGCCATGATCTCAAGGCTCGTGGGTTGGAGTTCCTCTTCCAGCTCTGTGCTGACAGCCCAGAGCCTGGAGCCTGCTTCAGATTCAGTGTCTCCCTCCCTCTCTGCCTCTCCCCGATCATTCTCTCTCTCCCTCTCTCTTTCTCAGACATAAACATTAAAAAAAATTGTTTTCAATTAAAAAAAAAAAAAGTCTGTCGCTTAACTGACTCAGCCACCCAGGCACCCCCTACCACATTTTCTTTATCAGTTCCTCCACTGATGAACATTTAGGTTGCTTACATATCTTGGCTGTTGTGAATAATGCTGCAATGAACACAGGAGTGCAGATATCCTTTTTTGTTATTTTGCACTTCAACATTCTTTACTGAAGTATGATATACACACAGAAAGTGCCCTGAACCTTTCAAAGAGAGAGAGAGAGAGAGAGAGAGAGAGAGAGAGAGCCTGTGTGCAAGCAGAGGAAGGGCAGAGAGAGAGAGAGAGAGAGAGGGAGAGAGAATCCCAAGGAGGCTCGGCCTTGTCAGTGCAGTGCACAGCTGGAGGTGGGATTTGTCCTCACCAACCCTGAGATCATGATCTGAGCCAAAATCAAGAGCTGGACACTAAGCTGACTGAGCCACCCAGGCACCCCTATAGCAGTCAATTATTATTGGCATTGGACACATGTGCACATTAAAAAAAAATCAAAAATCAAAAGTTCATAGAATGAAAGCAGCCTCCTTCCCGTGCCCTATCCCCATCTTTCACTTCCTCTCCCAGGAAATTCACCAGTTTCTTCTGCCTGCAATATTCTGGATATTCTGAGCACAGGTTGTGGAACATCAGCTCCAGGGAGTTTTGTCTGGTTTGTCCCTGATACATCTCCAGCCTTTTAGAACAGTATCTGGCACATACCAGCCAAATGCTTAATGTTATCTGGTAAATAAACATATAGGAAGGTTATATACACATTTTCACAAATAGTAGAGTCCTACAAGGCTGTCTCTTGCACCTGAACATAAGCTCCATGAAGGCGAGCACTCTGATGAATCTGGGCCTGCCTCGCTGGTTGACCACAGCAAGGGCAGAGGTAGGGTAGATAGGCTGGTGGGTGCTCTGAGTTTTCTAGGAGTCTTATCTGAATTCTGAGGTCTTATCAAGGCAAAACTAATCCTGTCTTTGCGGCAGGGCGTGGCACATAGTAGGAACTTGACCATTTGTTGTGGGAACTCAGAGTAGGCGCATAATGCCCATTTGCTGCATCGACACAAAGGTGCTTCAGTAGCTCCTTGTTGCGTAAAGGGGATCTCATGCTCTCCTCCAATTCCAAGGTCCCAAGGAACGGGCCAAGAGTATATCTGGAATCAAAGAGTTGTTTCAGGTTGAAGCCACCTGGCCAGGAGAAACGTGACATCACGGAGTCGTGTGACGTCATACGCCGGCAGGTTCTCACGAGTTGGGGGCTGGGAGGGGCAGGGCGAGAGGTGGGGGAGGCGAACAAAGGGACCCCGCGCGCCTCCCCCGCCGTCCCCAGCGCGCGCCCGGGCCCGACCGACCACAGCTGGAATTCATTTAGCCGCCGCCGGAAAGGGGAGGAGAGGAGGGCGGGGCGAGTGGGGGGCCGAGGCGGTGTCTCTCCCGCCCCCCTCCGTCCCAGGTCCCCAGCCCCGGGACGCAGCCCCAGCCCGGCAGGCAGCCCCAGCCCCTGCCGATGCCGTCCCGGGGACGCAGACGCCGAAGCCCCTCCGGCCAGAGCAGGGACCCGGCCTGCCCAGCCAGGTGAGTGCGGGGCGAGGGGAAAGCAGAAAAGACGGGGCCCGGGGCCCGGGAGTCGCAGGGTCGGAGCTGGGGGGGCCAGGCGAGGGGTTGGGGGCGCACCCGGGCGCGCACGCGCCGCCCGTGCTCCTGCTGCACGGAGGGAGTGGTCACTGTGAACCTTCTCCACGACTCCGGGCCGCCCCTACAGCCTCCGCCGCGAACCCCCAGACTGAGCTCCCCGCCTTCCTCAGCGGCAGGAAGTTGGCGCCGAACAGAAGGCGGAATCCGAGCGCTTTAGGCCGGACACTGGGAGACAGAACCGAGGGGTTCGGGGAGTGCGTATGGGGGGAGGGGGGAGGGCCCTCCTCCTGGCTGACTCCCGCCGGGCGAGAGCGAAAAGTGCAAGCCTCCAAGCCGAGGGGCGGAGTCCCCAGGGAGGGCAGTCTGCCCCACCGCCTGCAGGTCGGCCTCGGTGCCTCAGTTTCCCCGAGTAGTCCGTCTTCTTCAGTCACCCCGCGGGGGCGTGGCTTTGTTCTGGAAGGAATGGGAACGTGACTGCGTGGCTCCGGCGCCTCATCTTTCTCCTGGGGCCCAGGGATGGGGCGACGGTGCGAACGCGCGTGGCGCGGACCCCGCGTGGTCCCGGGCCCAGCAGATTGTCGGAACCTCGCCCCCTCCTCCGGCACGAGTTGACTCACCCGGGGATTTCCATACCCTCCCCAACTCTGCCCTAGTCAGAGACAACGGGCGCCACGCGCTGAGCCCACGGTCCCCCCGCGTTGGCGCGACGGCGGTTCGGTATTTGCCGTGTGGCTGAAGCTGGGGTCACCCCTCCTCCCCGCGCCTAAGCCCTCCGGGAATACCGAGACGAAGCTCCTTGGGGAGTGGGGGGGAGAGGCGTTCCCCACCCCCACGGGAGATGTAGGGATTCCTCGCGTGTGGCTGTCGCGGGAGAGGAGGCGCGGCCCCGGCGGGAGCGAGTGTAGATACCGCGCATTCCACCGCCAGATAAGGAGGCCAGACTGCAGCCCGAGGGCGGGGGCGGGTCCTGTCGCTGTCTCCACGGAGACGCGCTGGGCTTCGCCTAGTCTGGGGGCTGCCAGCGACCAGAGGCGTCTCCAGCCTTTGCTGTTGTTTGCGACTCAGCTGAGTTTAGGTGCCTCTACCCTCGGGGGCCCACGGGGCTTTGTTCATTTGTTCATTTGTTCATCCATCCATCCATTCATTCATCCATCCATCCATCCTTCTGTATGGCACGTTTCGTGAGCACCTTCTGTATGCCAAGCATCATGCCACAGGGGCTGAAAACAGACTTGGTCGCTGGCCTCCAACACTCGTGCACTACCGTGCAAGCCAGACAGAAAACAACAGGTACAATAATAATATCCGAAAATGGCAAGTTGTGTGAAGATAAAGCAAGATGCTGCAATAGAAAGGCCCTGGGGAAAGTGGCTATAGTAGACTGATGGTCTGAGGCGACCCCCCCCCCCCCCCAGCCAGTGACCTTGAAACTGAAACCTGAAAGAGGAGACAGTCATTCAAGGATTGGCAGGGATGGCACCCAGGAGGCCACTGTGGTTGGAGTTGGGTGGCCCTGCGGGAGAGTGGGAGGAGGCTAGATGGACAGGGGCCAGGCCATTTTGGGCAATGGGGAGCCATAGAAGAATATGGAAGTTGGAGTGACACCCTGTACTGGAGTTGTAAATTAGATAGCTCCCCCTGGCTGCTGCATGGAGAATGGCAGTGTAGGGTGGGCCTGACTGCAGAAGGGAAACCAAAAGAAAAGGTAGGGGCTCTGCCCCAGGGCAAACGGCATGGGATCAGTGAATGACAGTAGAACTGTAAGCTGCCTCCGTGGAACTTGGAGGAGGGACTCCTGGAAGCCTCTGAGGCTTCCTCTCTGTCTTTCCTCTTTTCTAATCTCCCCCTGAACAGTCTTGGTCTGTCTTCCCTTCCCTCCAAACTCTGTCACTTGTCCCTCTCATTCCATTTCAGGCCTGGCCATTCCCAGGTTCTGAGCCCAGCGATCCCCTACTGAGCCTCTGGGAGGAAGTTAGGGCTGCCTTGGAGAAGGTGAGCAGGAGACAGGCCCTGTATTTAGCCAGCCGGGTCTGGGAGCCAGACACAGGGAGGGGAAACAGCCAAGGCCTGTATCTGCCTAGGGCTGACTCTCCTGTCAGTCCCAACCTCCAGGCTCTGCTTCCTCTTTCTGGAAAGCATGGACCTGCTTTAAGCTCTCTCTGTCTTCTGCAAAGTCCTAGTGGGGAAGATGAGAAGAGGAAGGCAGTGTGAGCCTCCGTTTCCCCTTCTCTGACTAGAGGAGCTACTCCTCCTTCTGAGGATGCCCTGATGGTCTCCTGGGGCTGCAGACAGTGAGTGTGCAGACTGCCAATCTTCCCCCCAGGGAAGAAGACAGACTTTTTGGTCAGTCTCTGGGATGTGAGGAGTGAACCCAATTCTCAATTCTCCAGGAAGCATCCATAAATCTTCCTCTTGGCTGCCAGAGAGGGTTGGTGGCCCCATGTGTGGGAGGGGTGGAGGGGGTGGCCATGGGACACACCCTGGGCTTCTTGCCCACCCGCAAGGGTGTTTCCCAGGCCTGCAACGGGCCCTTGATTCCCAATCACGAATCCTAGGAGGGGCCCAGTAGGCCAGGGCAGCCTGGGGGCGTCTGGTTGTCGTGACCCTGCGGTCAGGCCGCGTTTCACACTCTCCCCAGAGACATGTCCACAGCCTTAACTCTGTCTTCTGAAAGAAGCCGTTGGCCGGTGAAGGACTGCTCACTGGCGCTTCCCTTAGGGCGCCCCCAACTGGGCCAATCAAATGCCGAGGACGGGAAGCTCTGGCCAGTTGGCGAATCGCTCAATGCCCTGGGATTGAAAACAAGCCAATCAGGGCGCCGGCTGTTTCTGCCCCGAAGGTCGGTCCAGTAAGGCCGAGGCCAGGGCCAAGTTAGCTCCGGGCCGGCTGCAGCCTGCATCGGGCAGAGGGCATCGGGGCGCCCAGGGCCCGGTCCGTCAGGGGAACAAGGGGCCTCTGTGTGGCGATCTGGGCGGGGCGGCAGTCTCCGGGGATGCGCACAAGCCCTTCTCTGTTTCCAAACTAGGACGGATGCCCCTTTACCCAGGGGGAGCAGCTGCCTCTGTCAGGCCCGGGGCCAGGACGCCCCCTCCGAGGACTGAGATGGCTGAGTGACCCCGGAAGCCCCCCATAGTTCCCAGGCTCACTAGGAACCGGCCTAACCAGCCTTTTTCTGGAACGGTACTCCTGGAGCGCACGTGGTCCTTGCCCGGCATGTTTCCAGGGACCCAGGGCGGGCTCTTCCTGCGCCCTCCCCCATCAGCTAAAGACTGGAGCTTCTTCCTGGCTCCCCTCCTTAAAGACAGACACAGCACCAGCTCCTCTGAGACATCCCCCCCCCCCCCCCCCCACCGCCAGCAAGCTGGGAGGAGGCCATGATGTTGGCTTCTCATCCTCTGCCCACGCTTCTTCCCGCCCCCTCCCCCCATGGATCAGTTTTCTTTGAGACGGGGGTGACTCAGGCTTTCATGGAAATAAATGCCGGTCCCCCCCTTCCCCTGAGCCCCCTCCCCGCAGGGCTGCACGCCCCCTCCTCGGCTCACATGACTTGAGCGTTGCAGCAGCTGCCTGGTCCTCCCAGCCAGGACCTCCCAGACTGGTCTCCTGTGGCTCCCCCATCCCATCACCCCCTCCCAGCCTTTCCCACACCGGATGTGACTGGGGAGTGAGGACTCCACCCTGTTTGTTCCAGGGGCCTCACATCTGGATTTCATCCTGGCTGGGGATGGGGGGGGGGGGTGTGCCAGTGCCCTGCTTACCCCGCTGGGACCCTCTGCAGGGCAGGGCTAGATGGTGCTGATGAGAACAGGATGTTGGGAGTCTGGCCTGTAGCTCAGTCTCCATCCCTTCCTAAAAGATTGGATGGAGGGCACCTAAGGGAGCTAATATATTAGCTAATATTTATTGAGTGCTTGCTATGTGCTAGGGGTGCTGCATGTACCATTCGACAGGATTTTCCCATTACCCCTATGAAGTAGGTTTTCCTCTCCCCATTGCACAAATGAGGACGTTGGGGCTGAGAGGCCGGGCATTCGGTGACTTGCCCAAGGTCCCACAGCAGGTCGGGTGGAGTGCGGTTCAACCCTGGATTACCTCCAAGGTCTTTGTCCTTGAAGTTGCCATGACCTCTGAGATGCTTAAACCTCAGGCCGCCCTGGTGTCTCCCCAAGACCTTATCTTGGGAGCACCCATGGCCTCAAGGCTCAGACCCAGCCTGAAATCCAGGGCTGTGGGTGGTAATGAGCAGGGGACGGTGCTATTAGTGAGCATCTTGCTGACCCAGGTTGGCAGGCAGCATGAAGCCCCAGGCTCTAGTGTATTCTGGAAAGGAGACAAGCCCTCCCAGCCCTGCCCAAGGCTCACTTTCCGGGTGGGTGAGCATGGGTTCTGGAAGTTCACTTTGTATTTGGGGGACTTTCTGCTCTTTTTGGAAGACAGTGCAGCCTAGAAGTTATAGAGGCTTTGGAGTGGGTCTCCGGCTCTGCCACTTGGAGACTTACTAGCTTTGAGACTTACGGGAAGCGAATTGACCTCTCTGGGTTTCCCACTGGTAAAGCAGGGACGATGGTAATCCTGACTTCATACGGCCACTCGGTGAGAAGTGAGGAAGCTGGGACTCACACCGCGTCCACCTGGAGTCAGAGCCCAGGGAGCGGCCACAACACTGACCTGTCTGTTGGTCTTTTCCCTCTGCAGCTCTGACAGCCCCATGGCCCTGGCTGGCCACTGAGCCCCACCATGGGCAGCCTGTACTCAGAGTACCTAAGCCCCAGCAAGGTCCTGGAACACTATAATTACACCAAGGAGACGCTGGACACTCAGGAGACCACCTCCCGCTGGGTGGCGTTGGCCATCATCGTCCTCATCTGCTTCACCATCGTGGTGGAGAACCTGATGGTGCTCATTGCTGTCGCTCGCAACAGCAAGTTCCACTCGGCCATGTACCTGTTCCTGGGCAACCTAGCCGCCTCGGACCTGCTGACAGGTGTGGCCTTTGTAGCCAATACCTTGCTCTCAGGCCCCGTCACGCTGGGGCTGACCCCTTTGGAGTGGTTTGCCCGAGAGGGCTCTGCCTTCATCACGCTTTCCGCCTCCGTCTTCAGCCTCCTGGCCATTGCCATTGAGCGGCACGTGGCCATCGCCAAGGTCAAGCTCTACGGCAGCGACAAGAGCTGCCGCATGCTGCTGCTCATCGTGGCCTCGTGGCTCATCTCGCTTGTTCTCGGAGGCCTGCCCATCCTGGGCTGGAACTGCCTGGGCCATCTCGAGGCCTGTTCCACCGTGCTGCCGCTTTATACCAAGCACTATGTGCTCTGCGTGGTGACCATCTTCTCCGTCATCTTACTGGCCATCGTCGCTCTGTACGTCCGCATCTACTGCGTGGTCCGCTCCAGCCACGTCGACGTGACCGGCCCACAGACGCTGGCCCTGCTCAAGACGGTCACCATCGTGCTGGGTGTCTTCATCGTCTGCTGGCTGCCTGCCTTTAGCATCCTGCTCCTGGACTATGCCTGTCCCGTCCGGTCCTGCCCCGTCCTCTACAAGGCCCACTACTTCTTTGCCTTTGCCACCCTGAACTCGCTGCTCAACCCCATCATCTACACATGGCGCAGCCGGGACCTGCGGCGGGAGGTACTGCGGCCGCTGCAGTGCTGCCGGCGGGCGGCGGGCGTTCAAGGGCGGCGGGGCGGGACCCCGGGCCATCGCCTCCTGCCTCTCCGCAGCTCCAGCTCGCTAGAGAGGGGCACACACATGCCCACGTCGCCCACGTTTCTGGAGGGCAACACGATGGTCTGAGGGGTAAAGTGGGCCACGAGGCCATGGCAGAGGGCTCCGTGGAGAGACACCGGGTGACCTTGGACAGAGACGTGGGGTTGCCAAGCAAGATACCCCCACTCCACAGACCTGGGTGGTATTGAAAATACTTCACGCCAGGGCTGGCCGGCTGAGACACCAGCCAGTCGGATGGCAGAGCTGCAGGGTCAGAGGCTAGTGCAGTAACTGGTGTGGCCCCTTCAGAACTGGATCGTGGGGAGGACTGGGGGACCTGGAAGGGGCCTGGGTGACAGCAGGCAAGCACTCAGGGGGAGCTCAGGGCAGGAGCCACTTATAACCCCTTACAAGGGATTTCAACATTTCATGACCATCTGACCCTCTGCCCTGTACAGGGCTCCCCTCTCTGAATCTAGCCCCCTTGTCACCTCCTGGCAACCTTAGGCCACTTCCCCCAGAACCATTGCCCCAGGGGCCGGAGGCCTCCTCCTTGACCGTCCTGGGTGGCCCCGGCTGACAGTTGCAAAGCCCAAATCCACAGCTTCCCCAAATGTCACCAGCTGCCACTTTGGCCTCTTCTTCTTTTCTCCTCTCTCTCTCCATGACATGCTGGGAAACCATGGGGTGGAGAGGGGGGGCTGGATGCCGTTCTCAGACCTCATCGGCCAATTGCACTATTTGGGGCACAGAGGAATCACCGAGGGCTGGAAAAACTGGTCTGGGGGAGCTGAGGAGGGCTTTGGGCCTCCTGGTGGGAAAGGGTGGAACTTGAGAAAGTTCTAGGGGAACTGTTTGCACAGGATCCCCCCCCCCAAAAAAAAAAAAAAGAAAAAACAACCACCCAGAACTACTCCCACCTCCAGCCCAGCGGAGGTACTGGATCTCCTGGGGCGGGGCAACCTTGAACCCACTATGCCTCCTTTCGAGTTGTCTCGTACGGAGGAGCACGGGGGTGGGCATGCCGAGGACATTTGTGGGATGCTCTCCCCTCACCTGCCCCAGAAGGACTTTACTAAATTCCATGGATAGATGGAAGGGACATTGCGGTACAAATGTATATTTATGTGTGTCTGTGTGCGTGTGTGGTATCTGTGACCCGCTCTCCCCACCATGTTCCCCCCGAATGGATGCTGTTGTCGTCTCGTGTCTGTTTTGAAGCTGCCAAAGAGGGATCTGGCCCTGCACAGACCCCTTTGTAATTAATGGCTCATCTCCCCACTTGAGAGCTGGGGTACAGCTCTCCTCGGGGAAGGAAACCTCACGCCTCAAAGTGATTTCTCGTGAATGCAAAGGCTGGGGAGGGGGTCTCGGGGGGCAAGGAGCCAGTTGGGGGCTTGTCTCCCCTCGTACAGCTCCCCAGATGCCCCCCATGCCTGAGATCCAGGCCCAGGCCAATAAACGGTTCAATCTCTCATTCTGGTGGTGGTTGTCTTTTTAGGGCTAAGGCAGCATCCCACTAGCACCCCGTGGCTGGAGGGGGGATGGGATGGGGGGGTGGCTGCCATCCAGGCCACTCCTACTTTGCCGGCTTTCCTATTCTGTGCCCCAACCCCTAACCCCACCCAAACCAGGATTACAGTGGCTTCGGGTAAATGCTGACCTTTCCCTAAGGCATCTGTCTGGCCCCTCCCAGTGGTTAATTAGACTCCAGGCCTTCTTGCTTCCCTTTAAAGATAGCCTGGCGTGTTTAGGGAGGTCCCCTACTTCATCCCAAGTACATGTTCCTCCCTGAGGGATGGTCTTGGGGGACACGGGCCCAGATAACCTTCCAGGCCTCAGTATTCCCCAAAGGAACGGGTAACTTTTCATCAAGCACTTTCCAAGACGTGAATCCTCAGGAGGTGGGAGTTACTAGGCACGATCGTGGCGATGTGGGTTCAGAGAAGGTACGTGACCTGCTCAGGGTCACACAGCAAGTTAGGGCAGTGCCTGTCTGCATATGATCCTCCCAGCTCCACCACTGGGCCACAGAGAGTATCCTCAACCCCCTCTTTGCCACCGAGGGAGTGGGGAGTGCAGGCTGCCAGCCGCACCCAGAACCAGGAGAAACCCAGATGGGACACAGCTGGGAGGTGGCTTCCTAGCTCAGCTCCAGGGTGACACTCCCCTCTGCCCAGAGGCACCAGGCCCAGCGGCTCCTTTGGAGATAGATTTGGAACTTTGATGGGGGAACCCAGTCCCTAAGCTAGAGCCCCACCTAGGTCGCCCCAGCACCAGCGCAAACACTGGGGCAGCCCCGGGGGGGAAGGAGTGGGGCAGACGGCAGCCAGAGGCTGAGGTCTGCACTTCCTATCAGGATTCCCCTCCTCTAACAGTTTGGGGACAACCTCCCTTTGGAAACCCAAGCCCCAGCTAAAACTGGGAGGAGAAAGAGGCACAGGCCAGGCCAGAGTCAGTCCAAAGATTTCCCCCAGATATATACCTGCTTTCTCTACCTTCTTCAGGCCTCTGTTCAACTACCACGTCATCAGAGAGGCCTGTCTTGACCATCTTTTTTCTCTTTTGAGTCCCTCTCCAGCTTATCCCCTGGGAGGAGATTATAGGTCAGTTTATCTGTCTCCCCCAGGAAAATGTGAGCATTTGAAGATAAGACTGCATCTGTCTTATTACTGTGTCTCTAGAACTTGTTTTTGAGTTTATCTATTTTTGAGAGAGAGAGAGAATGAGCAGAGGAGGAGCAGAGAGGGGGACAGAGGATCCGACGCAGGACTCAAACTCACGAACTATGAGATCATGAACTGAGCTGAAGTCAGATGCTTAACCGACTGAGCCGCCCAGGCGCCCCCGTGTCTCTCACATCTTAAACAGTACTTGGCATGTTCCCACTGCAGGGCTTTTCCACCTGCTGGTCCCTCTGCCTGGAATGATCTTCCCATCTTCCCCCACATATGCCCGGGACTCCTCTCTGCTCCTTCTGGTCTACCATAAAATACCACCTTGGGTGAGGCCCCTGGCCACGCGAACATTTCTTGTCCTGCCTGCTTCCTTTGCTAATCTCCGACATGGAGCACATTTTGCTTCTTTATCCTGTTAATTTTCTACCTGCCCTTTAGGATGCCCGTTCTGTGACAGCAGGGACTCATATAGGTCTTGTTCACTGCTTGGCCCCGGTGCTCAGAACGGTGGTGAGGACACAGCAGGTGCTCAAGAAATGTTTGTCAAATGAGTTGAAGCCAAAACAAATGCTGGCCATTTCACGTAGTGTCAAGTTTATTTTCTGTGAAGAAACTAAAATAGGGGAAGCAACGGCTTCAGGTACTCTGTAGAATAGACTGGTATTGGTGCTCTGACAGGTGAAAAACCCTGAGGCACCAGAGAGGTCAAGTAATCTGACCAGGGTCACGCGGCATGGGAGTGGAGGGGCAGGGATTTGAACCCATGCGGTCCTTGATTGAAAAATGTAGTCACATCTGATCCTCCTGATCTGAAGATCTAATTTACTGATATCTCTCAAATCTTGGAGCCTAGGACAGAACAGACCAACTCACAGGGATGCATAATGATGTTCACCTCCTCTCTCCTTCCCGAGGCTGTTGGATATTAGGGGGCATCAGAATTACCTGGAACAACCTGGTAAAATGCAGATCCTTAAGCTACTAGCACATGGAATGTGGCCAGCGTGATGCAGGGGCTGAATTTTAACTTTTTAGAAAAGTGATTTTATTTTATTTTATTTTATTTTTTAATTTAGAGAGAGAGCATGTGCTCGCACGAGGGAGGGAGAGGGACGGGGGAGAGGGAGAGAGAATCTTAAGCAGACTCCATGCTCAGCGGGGAGCCCAACATAGGGCTTGATCCCACGAACCATGGGATCATGACCTGAGCAGAAATCAAGAGTGGGATGCTGGGTGCTTAGCTGACTGAGCCACCCAGGCGCTCCTGGAATATTTCTTTTAATTATGATATCAAGTTATTAGGCTCAGCTGCAAATGACAGAAAACACAGAATATTAGTAACTTAAATTGAGAGAGAGAAATTGATTTCTCTCATATAAAAGGATTTGGAAATTGGTCCTGAATAAGGACAGATGCCCACTTACCAGCAGTCTAGGCTCCTCCTATCTACCTCTCTCTCTCTCTCTCTCTCTCTCTCTCTCCATCCATCCATGCGTCCATTGACCTACCTAAATACCTCACCGTGTTTCCTAAGAACAAAGCATTCTCTTATATAACCTTAGTAAAATAATCAAAATCAGGAATCTATACATGTTGATCAGATTTCACCAATTGTCCTATTACTGACCTATAAAGCAGAAGAAAATCCCAGATCACTTGTTATATTTGGTTGTCTTTTTAGTTTCCTTCAACTGGAACAGTTTCTGAACCTTTCTTTGTCTTTTGTGACCTTGACATTTTTGAAAAATATAGGTCAGTTATCTCATGAGCCAAAGTTGGATGCTTAACCAACTGAGCCACCCAGGTGCCCCATCACTGAAGATTTTTAAGAATATCGGAGGATATCACATCATTTTCTTCGTATATACTCCACTTTTTATCTTTAGAAGAAAGCAACACTTTTTTTTTTAACTTAACCACAATACCATGGTTGTACTTATCAAAAGTATTAATCAGCGTTAAAATTTCCCTGTCACAGCTTTTTTTTTTTTTTTTTTTGATGTTTTATTTATTTTTGAGAGAGAGAGACAGAGTATGATCGGAGGCGGGGAGGGGGCAGGTAGAAAGAGAGGAAGACACAGAATCCAAAGCAGGCTCCAGGCTCTGAACTGTGAGCACAGAGTTCAATGTGGGGCTGGAACCCACGGACCGCAAGACCATGACCTGAGCCGAAGTCTGATACTTAATTGACTGAGCCATCCGGGCGCCCCTCAGCTTTCTTTTTTAACATTTTACTTGTTTGAATCAGAATCCAAACAAAGTCCCCTCATGACCTTTGGGTAATGAATCTCCATAATGCTTTTAACAAGCTTTCCTTGTGAAACCAATTTAACCTTGTTTAACCAGGTTTAACAGTTTCCTTTCTTTCCCGTTTCTTTCCTTCTTTCCTTCCTGCCTTCCTTCTTTCCTCCCCCCTTTCTCCTCCCCACCTTACTTCTTTCCTTCCTTCTTTCTTTTCTCCCTCCCTCCCTTCCTAACTCATTTGTTGAAGAAACCAGGTTGTTTGTCCTGGAGTCCTGGAGAGTTTCCCGTAGTTTGGTATGGGTTGATGGCAGCCCCTTATGTCATTTAATATGTTTCCTTGTCGGATTCAAGATTGGTATTTTGGTTTCAATTTTGATAGGTAGCTGGAAACTTCCATTAGGAAGACATGATGTCTAGCTGTCTCTCTCTTTTGCTGGTAACAAAGACTGATGGGGTGTTCAGATGCCATCAGCCTGATCCTACCTTTATCAGTTCCCCAACCAGGGGCACGTGGGTGGCTCAGTTGGTTGAGCTCCCACTCTTTTTTTTTTTTTTTTTTTTTTTTTTAATTTTTTTTTTCAACGTTTATTTATTTTTGGGACAGAGAGAGACAGAGCATGAACGGGGGAGGGGCAGAGAGAGAGGGAGACACAGTATCGGAAACAGGCTCCAGGCTCTGAGCCATCAGCCAAGAGCCCGACGCGGGGCTCGAACTCACGGACCGCGAGATCGTGACCTGGCTGAAGTCGGACGCTTAACCGACTGCGCCACCCAGGCGCCCCGAGCTCCCACTCTTGATGTCCCATCAGGTCATGATCTTATGGTCCTGGGATCAAGCCCTGCATCCGGCTCCGCCCTGAGCATGGAGTCTGCTTGAGATTCTCTCCCTCTCTCTCAAGATAAATAAATGAAAACTTGAAAAAAAAAGATGTCACGATCTTTCCCTGAATATCTTGTCTGGAATAGTTAAAGCTATCAAAAAAAGGGAAATGAAGTTGGGTGGGTAGGTTTCACTTTCAGTGGTGATTGTGGCATAAGTATTAAGGATGCAAACTACAAAATCAGAAAAATCAGATTTCAGTCTCAAATGCAACAACTGAAAGCACAAGCAGACTTTGGACAAATCACCTGGCAAGCCTCCACTGGTTTCTTCATTTGTAAAATGGATATATTAATAATCCCAACTTCGAATGTAAAATGGTACTGCCACTTGAGAACACAGTTTGGGGACGCCTGGGTGGCTCAGTCGATTAAGCGTCTGACTTCAGCTCAGGTCATGATCTCGCGGTTTGTGAGTTCGAGCCCCGCATCAGGTTCTGTGCTGACGGCTTGGAGCCTGGAGCCTGCTTCAGATTCTGTGTCTCCCTCTCTCTCTCTGCCCCTTCCCCACTTGTGCTCTGTTCTCTCTATCAAAAATAAATAAAATGTAAAAAAAAAGACACTTAAAAAAAAGAAGAGAGAAAGAAACTCAACTTCTCAAAATAAATGTTGAGTGTTCTTTTTTATTCCTGCCTTCAGAGATCTTACATTCTAGGAGGGGAGACAGTCCATAAAAATAAATATATAATCCAATGTTAGAAAGTTTCCATTATGGAAAAGAGTATGCAGGTCCCTTATAAGATTAAAAATAGAACTACCATATGGTCTAACAATTGCAGTTCTGGGTATATATCCAATGGAAATGAAATCACTACCTCGAAGAGATATCTGCACTCCCATGTTTATTGTAGCCTTATTCACAGCAGCTAAGATATGGAAACATCCTAAGTGTTTGTCAAAGGATGAATGAATAAAGAGAATGTGAGAGATATACATATGTTTGTGTGTGTACTAAATATGTGTTACATATATATCTATAAATATGAATTACATAATATAAAATGTGAGAGAAATACATTCACACATACATAATCACAATGGAATATTATTCAGCCATCAGGAAGGGAATCCGGGGGGGCCTGAGGGGCTCAGTCGGTTGAGCGCATGACTTTGGCTCAGGTCACGATCTCCTGGTTTGTGAATCCGAGCCCCACATCGGGCTTGCTGCTGTCAGCGCAGAGCCCGCTTCAGATACTCTGTCCACCCCCCTCTCTCTGCCCCTCCCCTGCTCATGCTCTCTCTCTCAAAAATTAAGAAGGAGAGGATCCTGCCACTTGCAACAATATGGATGAACCCGCAGGACACCATGCTGAGTGAAATAAGCCTGACACAGACAAATACCGTATGATCTTGTGTATATGTGGAATCTGAAAGAATGGAACTCACAGAAGCAGAAAGTAGAATTGTGGCTTCCGGGGGCTGGGGAGTGGGGGAAATGGGGAGATACTGGTCAAAGGGTACAAACTTTCAGTTATAAGATGAACAAGTTCTGAGGATCTGATGTACAGAATGGTGATTGTAGTTAATACTGTATCGTACAGTTGGAATTTGCTAGGACAGCAGTGTTCTCATTACACCCCAAAATAATAACTAAGTGAGGGGCTGGACATGCTAATTAGCTGGATTGTGGTAATCATTTCACAGTGTGTACGTGTATCAAATCCTCACGTCGTGCGCTTCAAATATATGCGATTTTTGATTATTGATGATGCCACGATAAAGCTGGGGAAAACTTTTGCTTCTTAAACTTTCACAAGTGGGGAGCTTGTGAAAAATACAGTTTCCTGGGACCTACCAGGTCTGGAAGAATCTGATGCCAGGGCCCAGGACTCTACATTTTTACCCTGTGCTGCTCCTGATGTGACCCATCCGTGACTTCCAATTTTCAAAATGCTGGTTTGGAGGCTGTAAGATACCCCCCCCCCCCCCCCCCCCCCCCGCCCCGGAGGAGATACGGCTCAGACAAGGCCATTACTTTGTCCTGTTCTCATCCAGGGTGGTTCCACACCCCCAGGGGATGTATGACAAAGTCTGGAGACATTTTTGGTTGCCCCCTACCTGAGGGCGGAGGTGCTACTGGCGTCTGGTGGGTAGAGGTCAGGGATGTCGCTGGTCTTCCTGCAACGTATAGGACAGTCTCCTGTAACGAAGGATCATTCGGCCCCAAATATCAGCAGTGCCCGGATTGAAGCAAATGCTCTCCTCGCTCCTTCTGCTTGATGAGCTGGTTCAAGACTCCTAGGCTACAGTTGGGAGTGTGAGGAAACTTAAAAAAAAAAAAAAATGTTTGGTTTATTTGAGAGAGAGAGAGAGAGAGAGAGAGAGAGAGAGAGAGAGAGAGAGAGAAGGGTCAGGAGAGGGAGACAGAGAATCCGAAGCAGGCTCCAGGCTCCGAGCTGTCAGCATGGAGCCCCGACGCAGCGCTCGAACTCACAAACTGCGAGGCCATGACCTGAAGTCGATGCTTAACTGACTGAGCCACCGTGGCACTCCGGTGTGAGAAAACTTCTAGAGGCACCCCCAGTGCCCTAATTGGAGACTGTCTGGTCACCTCTCTTTGCCAGGTAGTTTCAATGACTTAGCGATTGCCTTTGGAGAGGCAGTTGCGGTTAATTAGTGGTCATTTCCAGGAAGGAGCTGTTTCACGTGAAGTCCCTCTGATTTAATGGCCAGGGCAGGCCCAATTCTCATCCCTGCTCAGTGTGGTGAGGAAGATTTTCTTTGCAGTTCTAGAGCGGACACTGTGTGCTTTCACTTTGTGCGCCACGAGGTGGGTCATTCCCCAGGGTCTGTCCGCTGTTTTCCTTTAGGGTCTGGTGGGCTATAATGGGTGATAGCCATGGGACTCAGGCAGGCTAAAGAAGGCTGCGGTGGACTGAGGGAGGCAAGGCAGGATTTGAGTGTCTTAGAAGGAAGGAAGGAAGGAAGGAGGCCCAAGCTTGAAGTGGGTTAGAGAAGTGGGGAGAAGTACTCTAGTGATTTACATAAATAGAATCATGCGGTACGTCCTCCTCTATGCCTGATTTCTCTCACATGTTTTTGAAACTTGTCTGTATTTTTGCATGGAGTAAGAGTGCTTATTCTCAATACTGAAGAGCAGGGTTCTGTAAACTGTAGTTTGCAGGCCAAATCCACACCCCACCCCCCCAGTCTGTTTTTGCGGAAACTATAAGCTAAGAATGGTTCTTACAACGTTTGATTGTTGGGGAGAAAAAGAACAATATTTTGGGACATGTGAAAATAGTAGGAGATCATTGAAATTTCAGAGTGTCCATAAATAAAGTTTTATTGGAATATAGCTGTGCTCACTCTGTTACATAATTGCCGAGGGCTGTTCTTTGCAACGGATGAATTGAGTTGTCGCAGCAGAGACTATGACCCACTTGTCCTAAAATATTTACTATCTGACCCTTCCCAGAAAAAAAATTGTGACCCCTAGGTTTAGTATTCCATCGCATAATACGTAACTGTCTGTTTTATTATCATTAGATGTTGATGTGGTCTTCAGGTCTTAGCTAATGCGAATAAAGTTCCTATGAATATTTCTGTACGTTTCCTTTGGTGGATAGAAGAAGCATTTACTCCAGGAGAGGAATTACTGGGTCATAGGGCAGGAGTACATTTAGCTTTAGCAGACATTGGAAAATGATTTTGCAAAGTGGCCATACCATTTTGGACTTCTCTAGTAGAGAGTTTTGGTCTTGCTAACACTTGCAACTTTTTCCTTTCTTTTCATATTAGTCATCCTGGTGTGTGTGTGTGTGTGTGTGTGTGTGTGTGTGTGAGTGTAAGCTAACATTGCATTGAGGTTTTATTTTGCATTTCCCTGATGACTCATGTTGGGCAGCTTTTCACAGGAGTCTTGGCCATTTGGATATCCTCTTTTGTGAAGTGCCTATTCAGCTCTTGTCCACTTAAAGCTCCAGACCATTATTTTTTATTAATTTGAAGGCATTCTGTGTGTATAGCAGATAGGAATCCTTGGTTGGTGAACATCTATCTATGGCTTGTCTTCTAGTGATATCTTTTGATGGACAAAAAAATCCTCTTAATCCAGCCTAAAATTTTCTTTTATGATTAATGCACTTTATGTCCTGTTAAACAATTGCCTATCCCCAAGTCCCAAAGATGTTGTATGTTTTATTTTAAAAACTTTCTTGACTTTGCTTTCCTATTTAGACCTGGAAGTCATCCGGAATTGAGTTGTGTATATGGTGTGAGGTAGGGATCAAGATTTACCTTCTTCCATTTAACCATCCAATGGGTCCCGCATCGTGTACTGAAAACACGAGCCTTTCCTTGCTGCTTTCCCAGTTGTTTTTATTTGACATAAATAACCACATGCATTCCAGAAAAAGCAAAATGAAAAAAAATCTTCAGAAAAACTCCTTTTCCTGCCCAAAGCTCCTACCCTGCTAGTTAACATTCCTTATCTCCAGGAAGTTAACCATTTCTTGTTTCTTTCCCAAGGTTTTATGTATAAACAAGTAAGTACACAGAATTCTCGCCACTTTTTTGCATAAGCCGTATCACACTATGCATTCTGTTCTACATATTTTTTTTTCCTAGTAGCAATTAAACAGAAAACTCTAAAGTATTAAATGGAAAAATATCCCTTTTGTTGTTGTTGTTGCTGAGATCTGTCACTGTGTGAATAGAATACGTCTTTAGCTTGATTTCACTGATGGAGAACTAGGTTTTTTCCAGTCCTTGGCTACAGACAAAGCTTAGTGAATAGCTGTGTCCACTTCTCATTTTGCACATGTGAGTGAATCTTGTGAGAAATTCCTGGAACTAGAATAGCTGAATAAAAGGGTGTATACATTTGTCATTTTGCTGAATGTTTGCAGACTAAACATTTAATGTTTGGGGGAAGGGGGGAAAGGCATCACACCTTCACCTATGCAGGGTTCTATGAACCCTTTTTTTTTTTTTTAAGTTTTTTTTATTTTGAGAGACAGCACAAGTGGGGGAGGGGCAGAGAGAGCTAGAGAAGGAGAGAGAAAATTCCAAGCAGGCTCTGTGCTGCGCCTGACATGGGGCTCCATCTCCTGGCGGTAAGATCATGACCTGAGCCAAAATCAAGAGTTGGACACTCAACTGACTGAGCCACCACAGTGCTCCCCTTTTTAAGCATGTTTATTTATTTTTGAGAAAGAGAGAGGGGAGGGGAGGGGAGGGGAGGTAAGGGAGGGGCAGAGGGGGGTATGGAAGACCCAGAGCAGGCTCAGCGCTGTCAGCACAGAGCCCAACTCAGGGCTTGAACTTCTGAGCTGTGAGATCATGACCTGAGCTGAAGTTGGATGCTTAATTGACTTATTCACCTGGGCACCCTTCCACACCCCTTTTTAAAGTAATCTCCATGCCCAGCGTGGGGCTCAACTCACCCTGAGATCCAGTAGCATGCTCTACTGAGTGAGCCAGCCACGTGCCCCTCCATGAGTCTCTATTGTGTGCTAACTATATCCTGGGCACTTTGCTAGGTATTGGGCATAGGGGGGTATGACTGACCTAAACCATCACCCCCAAAATATGTGACCACCAGCTAAGGCAAGGGCTCTAAAAGAGCTGTGGTTCTCAGAGCCTCACAGACATCTGTTGGGCTGGGGGAGATCAGGAAAGGCTCCTCGAAGGAGGTGATGGTTGAGCCAAAGTAGAAAGAATGGATTAAAGATTTTCCAAGCAGGAGAGGTGGGTGTGTGGAGCAGCAGGGCTTTCCAGACCAAGGGAACAGCAAATGCAGAAACCTTGCAACAATGGCCTATGGTTGTATCACAAAACCCCCACAGTCTAGTGGCTTAGAACAACACCCATGTATTATCCTTCTCAACCCAACTGTGAGTTAGGAATTGGGCAGCAAAGTGAGTCGTTGCAGCTTGAGGGCTCTCCTACGTTACTGTCAGGTATTTCTGGGGCTGGAATAGCCACTTCTGGAAATGGCCTGCTCACATGGCTGGCTGATTGGTTCTTCTTGCCCTGCCCCCGCCCCCCCCTCCACCCCCACAAGGCTGCTTGAGCCTCCTGACAATATGGCTGTTGGCTTCCCCTGCAAGAAGAAAGTGTTGCTGCAATGCATCTTATGACCTAGCCTCAGAGGTCCTGTATGTTCAGTTCTACATTCCTTTGGCCCTGGCTCCAAGTGGGAGAGGAACCCCCCCCCCCCCAAGAGGATGCATACCAAAAAGGCAAAGGATGTTGGGGGCCCTCTTGGAGACTGGCTACCACTGGAGACTGGCAGGAAAGGGCTGGGAATGACCAGATGTGGCTCAGCCAGGGTGAGCCAAGGAGTTATGTATGGCAACAGCTGACGTGGGTGGGGCTAAGTGCATGGGGTGGGGTTGGCCCTAAGAGCACAGACACGCCATGGGGTAGGGAGGAGGTGACCTGATCAGATGGATTCTGAGAAGAGCCCTCCCACTGCTGTGGATGCAAGAGCTGACTCTGTGGTGGGAGGGCTGAGTGGCAGCCCGGGAAAGAGGCCGGCAGGCATCCGGGAGAGAGGTGAGGATGACCTAGGTTGGAGGCGGTGGCCTTGGAGGAGCAGATCGGCACACTGATTCAAGAGCTGTTGGAAGGAAAAACCTGCTGAGCTCGGTGGCAGGCCTCCTGTGACCCCAAACAGAAAGCCGTCTGCCTGTTCAAGGTCCCTGCAAGGAGCAAGTGGGTCCGTCCGGCACACTCCCGAGTTGGTTTCCCCAGCTCAGATTCCCGGCCACTTGAGCCCAGAGAGCATGCTTGAGAGACGTACCCTGTGGGTCTCTTCCTGCCTGGCCCCTGTCTGGGGTGAGTGGCAGAGTGTCCCTTTTGAAACCTGGAGCGTCAGTGTCACCGCCTGAGGCTCTTGCTGGGCCTGGCACCAAGTGAGAGCTCAGCAGCCGTGACTAATTCCCCAGCATGTGGGGTGACTCAGCTCTGGCCTTCTGGCTCAGAAGGCATGTGGCTCAAGGCATGTGGCCGTCCCTCCAGCAGCCCTGGCACTCGGGGCTGCCCTGACCTTGGTTGGGCTGACACCTAGCCTCTCCCGGCTTCTGGAGTGTGGCCCTCCCGCTGACGGCTGGAATGTGGCCTGGAAAGCAGGGAGTTCAGGCCTGTTAAGTCTTTCTCTTGAGGTGTTTATGAACGCTACTTTGGAGGTTGAGAGGTGGAGGTGGCTGAATGCCAGCAAGAGCTGAACCTGGTTTCTTCTGGAAGTTCCATTTGCTTCTCCCAAGGGAGGAGCCCATTTTTAGGTGCAAGAAGGGTCTCCAGGTCACTCTGGAGGTGCTTCAAAGCCATAAGTAGCACTTGGGCAAATCTATGTCCCTGAGCCATTGCCTGGTCTGTAAGGCAAGTTGAATCCTCCCTCGGCAAAGGGATTGTGAAAAGAATCCTCTGAGAGGGGGCCTCCACTAATGCAGCTGCTCTCCTGTGAGCTGAGGTCCCCGACAAAGACTCACGGTCTATCTTCTCTCTTTCCCCTGCCCTGTGAGCACCCTGTTTCCTAAGGAGTGTTAGGGGCCCAGATGCTGGCTTCTGGCCGGTTTACATGGCCCGATTCACCTTTTGGTGAGATGGTCTTCCATCAACTACACCCTTCCTGCTCATTAATGTACTCCCCCCAGCACTGCTCCTGGGCCTCCCCGGGGCCTGACAACTGGTGGGGGCCAGAATTTTGCATTCAGGTTCTGGAGCTAAAGACCCTTTGGATTCATGGTCCTGCTGCTTACGGAGTCTATGATCTTGGATAAGCAGCCTCTGAGCCGGACTCCTTTCTGACAAGTCTCCCAGGCCATGGGAAATGGGGTCCTGGGGCACCTGGGTGGCTCAGTCGGTTGAGTGTCTGAATTTGGCTCAGGTCATGATCTCACAGTTCATGAGTTTAGCCCCACATTGGGCTCTCTCTGTGCTGAGAGCAGAGAGCCTGCTTGGGATCTTCTGTCTCCCTCTCTCTCTCTACCCCTTCCCTGCCCTCACAGTCTCTCTCTCTCTCTTAAAAATAAACATTAAAAAAAAAAAGACAAAGAAAGAAAGAAAGAAAGAAAGAAAGAAAGAAAGAAAGAAAGAAAGAAAAGGGGTCCTGATCTTTCCCTTTACGGTTAAGAATTAAAATAATTCTCTAGGGGCACCTTGGTGGCTCAGTCCGTTAAGAGTCCGACGTTGGCTCAGACCATGATCTCATGGCTGCATCGGGCGGGCTCCCTTCTGTCCGAGCAAAGCCCACTTTGGATCCTCTGTCCCCCTCTCTGTCTGCCCCTCCCCTGCTCGTTCTCTCTCTCTCTCTCTCTCAAAATAATAATAAATAAACTTTAAAAGAAAAAAATAATTTCTCTAAAGAGCATAGTATAGTGTATAAGTGTTGATTAACTATTAAACTGATAGCTATGAATTTTAGTCTTATTAATATTTCAGTCTTCCTGAATCCTGCCATGTGTGGGTAACCCATAGCAACCAGAGTCTGAGGTCCACGTCTGGCCAGGCTGACCCCTTCCGACCGGCTGTTGGGGGAATCTAGTTTACATGTAACTAGTAAACCTAGTTTATGTGTATGTTTACAAATAAATTCACTTGTAAATTCTGTAACATAAAAAAGTAAAAATGTACCATTATTTGTACCATAGTTTGTAACTCTGTTCTGGTGCTTTTTCCTTTGCTGTGGCAGATACATTTTTTTTTTTTAACTCAGCCCTATATTATTAATGGCTTATTTTTATTGTGGCAAGAAACACATAGCATTGACCATCTTAAGGTTTTTTTTTAATGTTTTTATTTATTTTTGAGACAGAGACAGAGCATGAGCAGGGTAGGGGCAGAGAGAGAGGGAGGGAGACACAGACTCTGAAGCAGGCTCCAGGCTCTGAGCTGTCAGCTCAGAGCACGACGCGGGGCTTGAACTCACGGACTGTGAGACCGTGACCTGAGCTGAAGTCGGACGCCCAACCGACTGAGCCACCCAGGCGACCCTTAAGTACTTTTTTTAACGTTTATTTATTTTTGAGAGAGAGAGAGAGACAGAGCATGAGTGGGGAGGGGCAGAGAGAGAGAGAGAGAGAGAGAGAGAGAGAGAGACAAAGAATCCAAAGCAGGCTCTGGGCTCTGAGCTGTCAGCACAGAGCTGGTTGCGGGGCTCGAATCCCCAAACCATGAGATCATGACCTGAGCTGAAGTTGGATGCTCAGCCACCTAAGCCACCCAGGTGCCCCCTTCCTATTTTTTAAGTGTATGATAATGTTAACTACATGCACACCGTTGTGCTGCAGATCTCTGGAACTTTCTCATCTTGTTTAAAAGAGATTCTGTTCCCACTGAACTACTTCCCTTTTCCTCCTCACCAGTCCTTGGTAACACCACTGTTTTTTTGTTTGTTTAGTTTTGATGTCTTTTTTTTTTTTTTTACTTTATATATATATTTTAAGTAATCTCCCAACCCAGTGTGGGGCTCGAACCCACAACCCCAAGATCAAGAGTCCTCCACTCTACTGAGTCAGCCAGGCACCCCTTGTTCTTTTTCTTTCTGAGCGTTTGACGACTTCAGATACTTCAAATAAGTGGAATCATGCAACATTGGTCTTTTCATGACTGGCTTCCTTCACTTGTCCTGATGATCTCAAGGTTTGTGCAGGTTGTCACAAAGGGCAGGGTTTCCTTTTTTTAAAGGCTGAATAATCCATTGTATGTAGATACCAAATTTTCTTCACCCCTACATCTTTCTGGGGCATTTGGGTTACTTCCACCTTTTGCCTCCTCTGAATAAGGCTGCAGTGAAGGTGAGCGTGCAAATATCTCTTCAAGATCGTGCTTTCAATTCCTTTGAATATATACTCAGAAGTGGGATTGCTGGATCATATGGTAATCCTATTTTTTTTAATGTTTGTTTATTTTGAGAGAGAGAGAGAGAGAGCACAAGCAGGGAAGGAGCAGAGAGAGAGGGAGATAGAGAATCTGAAACAGGTTCTGCCCCTGCAGCACAGAGCCCAACATGGGGCTCAAACTCATGAACTGGGAGATCACGACCTAAGCCGAAATCAAGAGTCGGATGCTTAACTGATTGAACCACCCAGGCACTTCCTCATAATTCTATTTTTAATCTTTTGTGGAACCTCCATTCTTTTCCTTGGTGGCTGTAGTATTTTTACATCCCCACCAATAGAACACATGGGTCCTAATTTCTACATTCTTGCCAGCATTTATTTGCTTTTGTTGTTGTTGTTGCTGTTGTGTGTGTGTGTGTATGTGTGTGTGTGTGTGTGTGTGTGTGTGTGTGTATACATATACATATACATATACATATACATATACATATATATATATATATATAATTTTTATAGTGGTCATTCTAATGGGAATGAGGTGACTTCTCAGTGTGGTTTTGATTTAGATTTCCTGGATTAGTGAAGTTGGGTGTCTTTTCACAAAGTCTGTTGGCCATTTGTGTACTTTTAGGTAGTGGTTTATTCAAATTTTTTGCCCATTTAAAAAAAAAAATGTCTATTTTGAGAGAGAGAGGCAGAGAGAGAATCCCAAGCAGGTTCCATGCTGTCGGGACAGATCCTGACGCAGGACTCCATCCTGTGAACCCTGAGATCATGACCTGAGCTGAAATTAAGAGTTGGACGCTCAACAAACTGAGCCACCCAGGCTCCCCTTGTCCGTTAAAAAATTTTTTTCTTAGTGTTTTTGTTTTATTTTTGAGAGAGAGAGAGCGTGAGCGGTGAAGGGGCAGAGAGAGGGGGAGACACAGAATCCGAAGCAGGCTCTAGGCTCTGAGCTGTGGGCACACAGTCTGATACAGGGCTCGAACTCACATGACCTGAGCTGAGTGAGATCATGACCTGAGCTGAAGTTGGATGCTTAACTAAACCAGGTGCTCCTCCCTTGCCCATTAAAATTTTTTTTAATTTAATTTTTTTTTTTTTTTTTTTTAATTTTTGAGAGCATGGGAGAGGGGCAGAGAGAGAGGGAGACAGGATCCAAAGTAGTCTCCGAGCTGTCAGTGCAGAGTGCAATGCTGGGCTCTAACCCAAGGACTGTAAGATCAAGACCTCAGCTGAAGTTGGATGCCTAATGTTTTTTATTAGAGAGAGAGGTAGAGAGGGATGGGAAGAGAGAGAGGGAGGGAGGGAGGGAGGGTCTTAGGCAGACTCCACACTCGGCACAGAACCCACGACCCTGGGATTATGACCTGAGCTGAAATCCAGAGTTGGACGCTCAACCGAGCCACGCAGGTGCCCCTGTTTTGCCCATTTCGAAAATCAGTTTGTCTTTTTTTGTTGTTGAGTTGTAGCTCTTTATTCCGGATATTAACACCTGATCAGATACATGGTCTGCAAATATTTTTTTCCCCATTCTGTAGGTTGCCTGTTCACTTTGTTGACTCCCTTATTGTGCATAAATGAAATCTGATGCAGTCCCATCTATTTTAGCTTTTGTTGCCTGTGCTTTGGTGACCTAATAAATCATTGCTAAATCCAATGTTGTGAAGCTGTCTTCCCTCCCCTTTTGTTCCTCCCCTCCCCCCTGCTCCTAAGAGTTCTATGGTTTTAAATCTGCATTTAGATCTTTAATCCATTTTGAGTTAATTTTTAAATGGTGTAAGGTAAGGATCCAACTTTACTTGTTTGCATATTGATACCCAATTTTCCCAACACCATTTGTTGAAGAGACTATCTCAAGTTCTGGTGCTTTTTTTAAACACACAGGCTGTGGAAGTGGCCTGAGCCGCCCCACGCCGGGAGATCCTACATAGTTTGTGCATTCTCAAGATTTTCTGCGATTAGCACCTTTTTAAAGATGAGGAAATGGAGACTTGTCCAAGGTCGTTATAGTGAGCATATAGATGGAATTGAGTTCAAGTCCTCAGTTACAATCCCAAGAGCCCACATGCTGGAACCCCGACGCTCCCTGCTTTATCCCCAGCATGCTAGGAAGAATGAATGAACGAACCTCTCAAGCAAGGCTCCCAGCAAACAGCGGAGTTTGGACGAGCCCACTGCTCCATATGGGGGTGTGCGCCGGTCTCGCGCATGCGCGGCCCCTGTGCACGACCCGCTCCGCTCCATCTGCCGGCACATGGTATGGCCTCTATCCCTATGGTATGTCCCGCCTTCCCCCACGCCCGGGCCGAGATGGTACGCCCCGCCTCTGCTCGCCGCCCCTCCCCGTTGGTTTCCGCGCGAAAAGCCAGGGCTGCCTCTGCCGCCGCGGTCTCTGCTGCAGTTTCCAAGATGCCTGCCCGCACCGCCCCGGCCCGGGTGCCCACGCTGGCTTCCCGGGCCATCTCGCTGCCCGATGATGTCCGTAGGCGGTAGGTGCTGTGGGGGGGTCCGTGAACTCGGATCGGGGGTGAGGGGGAAGTGGCACGGCGTTGGGGGTGGGGGGGGGGTTGCTTCCCCTGTAGGTAGCCCTTGGCTGCCGCTGACAGACGGGCGCGCATGCGCGGGACGGCTCGGCGGCGGTTGGCGCGGGCAGGGTGGCACTTCCGGTCGCGCGCACCCCTGGCCGTTTGGCGCCAAAATGGGCCGAGGCCCTTCACAGTTCCCTGGTGACTAGTAACTTGGGGGTCCTTCCTGATTTCAAAGTAGAGCGAGCTTTGGGTTCTCCTTGGGGATCGCCAGCCCAGAGGAGCCACGGGCCTGGCTCCTGCCGCCGGCCGGCTCGCGCAGGAAGTGGGCAGCCCGCGGCCTCAGGACACCCCTCGGCCCGGGCACTTCGGCCTCCACTTCCGGTGCCCGGCCCGCTTGGGGGGTCGAGCTGGTCCGGTCCCCGGGGGGCGTTTCGGGGGGCCCCCCCTTGGCACCCGGCGCAGCGCATCCCGATGGCGGCCTCCAGAGACAGACGTCGCCGCTCGGGGCCCGGGCGCGGCCGGCTCAGGTTTGCGAGCCCCGTCTTTCTTGGGGGGCTTCCTCCATCTCGGCCTGCCGGGGAAGTCAAGTTCTGGAAGGAACCCCCACCACGCAGCGCAGAAGCGGGGCTCGGGCAGCGTGAAGGCTGTAAGAGCCTTTCCCAGTAAATCTGTGCCTGGGAGCGGGCATCAAGGAAGCCTTGCTAGGCTTCTGTGCACGGGGGTTGGGGGGGTCAGAACACTGGGCTCCCCTTTGTGAAAGGGCTCCAATTTCACTCCTGAAAACTTGCACCCCTTGGAACACGAGTCCCGGGAACCTCGCCCAGGCCTGAACACTTCAGCCGGATTTGTGAGCCTGGTTGAGCCTTTGCCCGATTTCCCTGTGCCGGTTTCCTATGGTCGAGCCTGGCCAGTCGGATGGGGTATTTTGGAGTTGGAGGTGTGTATGTGTGTGTGTATGTGGGGGAGGTGTTTGGGACTCCCTACCAGGTATTTAAGGTCGAGGCCACTTCTTAAGCACAAGAGGGGGTGTGTCTTGCCCAAGAAGCCTTACCTGTAGTCTCCAGGGATATGACTTAGAATGTAAACAGAATTGTGGAAGTCCCTGGCTTCATGATGTTGGACCCAACCTAGAGGCGTTTGGGCCCGATCTTCTTTACTCTGATGGTGAGACCTCCCGTCTCCACTGGCTGGTTTGACCTGGGGCGAGTGTCATGAACAAGCTATCGGTGTGGACTAGATTGACATGGGCTCGAAATGGATAGTGGATGAAATGAGAATGTGCCGAGACATAAAGGCCCACCTGTTAGCATTGTTATTGGCTAAGCCAACTTTTTTTTTTTTCCAGTTCTGCCAGTCAATTGTATACAAAACTTGACATATTCTCATTTAATCCTCAAGAGTTCTTTAGAGTGGGTGCTGCAGGAGTTCATCAAGAGGAAGCAAGGATTCCTGCTGTCTGCTTTTTGCCAAAACCGTTCCTTTCAACTAGGGTCTTTGAACAGGCCACTGGCTTGGGGGTTGTCTTGGGCCAGTGCAAGTGCTTGGCTGAATTTGAATGCTCTTAGGTGAGTTTTACAATCCACCATTCACCCTAGGTTCCATATTACTTTGAACTAGAATTGCTTACTGTAGGTGTGGTTTGGTGTTTCTGTCTTAGACCACGTGGTGGACGTTGAAATGGTCTCATGTGACTCTCAACAGCTTTTGTTACATTTTGAATTTCAGTGTACAAAATCCACACATAAACATGGCATTCAACACTCCCTTAAAAGACTTGTAAATAGAGGTACGACTTCTTTATCTATGAGAATTAGAAGTATGATTTATAACACAGGAGGTCTCTAAGTCCAGTAGAATACTCTAAGAACAAAGTTAGGCCTGGTCCTCCTGCATTTGTCACTTCTACTTGTATATATATATATCAGCTTCTTTTTTTTTAGAGGGTGAGCATGGGAGGGGCAGAGAGAATTTTAAGCAGGCTCCACTCTCAGAACGCGGGGCTCGATCTCACAACCCTGAGATCGTGAACTGAGCCAAAATCAAGAGCCTGATGCTTAACTGATTGAGCCACCCGGGTGCCCCATGTCAGCTGCTTTTTTTAAACCCGCAGTTCCATTAGATATGTATCAGAAAGAATTTTCAATGTCTGGGTTTTTAAGTCTTTAACTTCTTTTTTGAAGTATACTATGCCCCAAGTCTAAAAATGTTGCCTTTTTAGGACAAGCCACATTCTTCTACTTATTTTTCTTACTCTGTCGAAACCACCATTTGCACAGGAAAAGCGAGAATTCTTTCACTGGTCTTCCTGTTGCCACTCAAGGCTTTTCTAGCAGCGGAAACTGTGATCCTCTTAAAAAAGTTGGATCTGATGGTTTCCTTGCCCCACACACTGCCTGGTGCACTGGTCCTGAAGTTCAGAATCCCTGTCCACTTGCGTCACTCATCCTGTGTTCATCTCACAAGCCATACAGACCTCCTTTTAGGTTCTCAGGGCCTGAGACCTTGCAGAGCAGCTGGTGTGAGGCTGAGCTCTAGCTACTCCTTCCCTAGGCTGGCTACTGTCCATTCATCCTTAAGACCGTCCTCAGAAAGACCATCCCTTTTCCCCATAATAGGAAGGGTGTTGAATTCTGTCTGTGCACCCGCATGCTGCCTTTCCAAACCTGGAGCTGATGGTGATTCGTTTGCCTTGTTCACTGTATCTGTAGCTTGTGTAGACTCTGAAAGGCATGCATGCCAGACTTTCCCCTTTTATGAAGCCTGGATTCACACATTGATTATAGCAACCTCCTTTGCACAACTCTGATTAGCTTTTGTAATTGTGACAGCTCTTTTAACTGCTAGCCATTCTGTGATTAGATTAAGCTGTTTTTCAGGTTTTAAAAAATGTTATTTATTTATTTGTTTGTTTTTAATGTTTTTTGAGAGCACAAGCGGGGGAAGGACCGAGAGAGAGGGGGACAGAGGGATCCGAAGTGAGTTCTGTGTCGACAGCAGCAAGCCCGATATCAGGCTCAAACTCACAAACCATGAGAGCATGACCTGAGCCGAAGTCGAATGCTCAACTGACTGAGCCACCCAGGCACCCTTCAACTTCTTAGCTCTAGTTCCATGGCTCCCACTAAGTGGGTATTGAATGGACTTACCTTTTTTTTTTTTTTTATGTTTATTTATTTTTGAGAGAGCGCGTGCGCAGAGGGGCAGACGGAGGGAGAATCCGAAGCAGGCTCCAGGCTCCCAGCTGTTGGCACAAGCCTGATGCACGAACTGTGAGATCATGATCTGAGCTGAACTGTGAGATCAAACCCACGAACTGTTGAGATCATGATCTGAGCTGAAGTCAGGCACTCAACCGACTGAGCCACCCAGATGCCCCGGGACTTCTCTTTTCTAGTTCTCCTCTGCAGGAGTATTCTAGAGGTGCAGACTGCTGGGGTTCAAATCCTTCCTACCATAGCTGTAGGACTAAGTTGTTTAACCTCTTGGTGCTCTATCTGTAAAATGGTGTGGCGCTACCCGCTGCCCCTGGGCGTTATGAAGACTCGCCCGGCTGATAGGTGTAAATGTGGCGGGGTAGCACCTGCAAGAAGACCCGTGCTGCTTATCACAAGGTCACCTGTGTGTGTCATTTCCATCAGGGGAGCATAATTTAGTGCAGCAACATGCACATCTGATACTGAGGCAGATGCTCATGTGGTGGTGAGTGCCATTCAGAGATGATGTAAATTCCTGCTAATCATTCCAACCTTCATCTTGGCTTGGCTGCTTATAGAATTGTCTGGTGGTCTGGACTTGTTCCTTCTGCCACCTTAGCTTTTGCGCCAGGTATCCAGTCCTACTTCTTTTTTTTTTTTTTTTTTTTTTCTTAAGTGTGTTTATTTGGAGAGAGGGGGGCAGAGGCAGACAGAGAGGAAGAGCAAGAATCCCAAGCAGGCTCCGTGCCAGTAGCACGGAGCCTGATGCGGGGCTTGATCTCCTGAACCGTGAGATCATGACCTGAGCCGAAATGAAGAGTCGGACTCTTAACCCGCTGAGTCACCCAGGCACCCCCAGTTCTACCCTTGATCAGGCATTCTTTTATTAAGGATTGAGGTGGTGATCTATCCTTTTTCATCTCTCAGTATCTTGCTTTTTAATCCTTTCTATCCTTGGCTTTTGTGATGCTGTTTACTACCAGGGATGCTCTTTCTTCATCAATCCCCCCGCCAACCCCCTTAATCATTTTTCTTTCATTCTTGGACCCTTATCTCTTCTAGTCCTAGGACTTTTTTGTTGTTGTCGTTGTTACTTACTTATTTATTTATTTATTTAAATGATTTTATTTTTTAACATTTATTATCGAGAGACAGAGACACACAGAGCGTGAGCAGAGGAGGGGTAGAGAGAGGGGGAGACACAGAATCTGAAACAGGCTCCAGGCTCTGAGCTGTCAGCACAGAGCTTGACGCGGGGCTCGAACTCAAACCACGAGATGATGACCTGAGCGGAAGTTGGTCACCCAACCAACTGCGCCACCCAGGCACCCCTTAATTTGTTTTTTAATGTTTATTTACTTTTGAGAGGGAGAGAGAGACAGCATGCGAAAAGGGGAGGGGCAGAGAAAGAGGGAGACACAGAATCTGAAGCAGGTTCCAGGCTCTGAGCTGTCAGCACAGAGCCTGACGCGGGGCTCGAACCCACAAACCTTGAGATCATGACCTGAGCCGAAGTTGGCTGTTTAACCGACTGAGCCACCCAGGCTCCCCTAGTCCTAGGACTTCTGTGTAGCAGTTGGGCCTGTCAGCAGGACAGGACTACCTCCAGTTTTGATATCTCTCTCAGGAGAGCCACTTTTAATCTCTAGCTGCTGAATAGCCATCTAGAGAGCTGCTATTCATTGAACCATCACTCTTCAAACTCCTGGCCTTTTTACTTTTTCCCTACCAAAATGTCCTGAATTTCTGATACAGTATTCGTTTTCAGTTGCAGCCATAACCAGTTATCTCAGTGGCTTAAATAACCCATACATCTGTTTTAACAGTTCTATAGGTCTGAAATCTGGTTTGGGTCTCCCTGGATGCAAAAGTGTCCACAGGCTGCATTCCTTTCTTGCAGGCTCTAGGGGAGAATCTGTTGCTTCCTCTTTCAAGTTGGCAGAATTCAGTTCCTTGTGGTTGTAAGACTGAGGTCGTTCTTCTCTTGCTGGCTCTAACCATGCCCAGCTTCTGGAGGTGATGTATCCTTTGGCTCATGGCCCACTTCCTCCCATATTTAAAGCCGGTTCTCCTGTCACATCTCTCTCTGAACCTTCTGTAGTCACATCTTTCGAAATGCAGCTGGGATTTTTTTCTGCTTTTAAGGATTTAAGTGATTAGTTTGGGCCCACCTGGCTAATCCAGGATAATCTGCCCATCTCAAAGGCTCTAACCTTAATCACATCTGCAGAGTCCCTTTTGCCAGGTAAGACAACATATTAATAGGTTCTGGGGGATTAGGGCATGGACATCTCTCTTGGGAGGGGTCACTATCCTGCCTACCACAGATACTGTCTCAGATGGCCCTACCCCAACTGCCACGTAGACAGTTACAAAACTCCGTTAATTCTGCCTCTTGTAACTTCTCTAGCGTGCTCTCCATTCCTGCTGCTAAATCCTGTTTCAGACCAGCATTTCTAGTTTCAGGGTGTTAGGGAGTGATTTAATATCTTGTAATCTCTTCCTGTCTAATCTACATCATGTATTTTTTGCCAGATTAATTTTCTTAAAACGTGGCTCTGATGTCTTGGGTTCCTCCTCCCCCAATGGTTCCTTCAGTGGTGTAACTATGGAAGAAAATCAGTTTTTTAGCCTGGTGTTGCCTACCTCCCTCAGACTGGCACTAGCCTGACTTGTGTGGGTTTCTTGGGTGTACCCTGAGCCAGCTCCCTGTTTGGGCAGGTCTCCCTGCTCCGTTCCCACTGAGCCCTCTCCACTCCCCTGGGCCAGTCCTTCCTGATGGTGTTCTTAGACCTTTGCTCTTCAGAAGCCCTCGGAACTGTATTTGCTTTATTCCTTCAGTTGTTGATATACATTTTAAAAATGTATTTATTTATTTACGACTGTGCTTGTGCAAGCAGGGGAAGGACAGAGAGAGAGGGAGAGAGAAAGTCTCAAGCAGGTTCCACTCTGTCAGTGTGGAGCCCGACGTGGGGCTCGATCTCCTGAACCGTGAGATCACAACCTGAACCAAAGTCAATAGCTGGACGCTTAGCTGACTGAGCCACCCAGGGACCCGGATATGTTTTTATTTCCCTTCTAGGACTACTGCATGAGGGAAGCAACTAGAAATGAATCATGGGATCTTGGGCTGGAAGGGACCTAAAGTTTTATCTCATAACATGGCTGCCGTTCTGAGTATTCTACCTGGTCCTTCACGTCTTTCTGATCCTCCTGGCCCTGAATGTAAAGCAGATGTGTGGTGGCGTCATCGGTTTTGCCGGGGAAGGGATGGACTCTCCGGTGGCAGTCTGGGTGTCAGGGGCGGTGCGCTGACCAGCTTCCTCCTTGCCCCACTCTGGCTCCTCAGTGCCTGCCCTGGGCTCTTAACCTTCCTGTCTGGGGCCAGACACAGGTTAAATCCAGTCTTCGCAGGGCATGACATTTTTGGTATTCTGAAGATTTTTTGGTTTTTCTCTGCCAAGCTAGACAATCCCAGTTCATAGGAGAGGTCAACAGCATTTAGACCCACAGATCTGTCTCGTGCCCAGATGTAGGGGTTGTCAGCATTGGTGAAGAGGGTACTTTGATGGGCTTCACAGGCAGCTGAGCATTGCTCTTAATGCCTGACTTGAGGATCAAGGGGCTGTGTGTTGCCACAGTTTTGTGAGTGGGATGACTGGGAAGTCCAATGTTCCATTCCTGTAGCGGGATGTGTACCTCTGGCTGTGCATACAGAGTCGTGTAGCTATTCTCATCTGGCTCTCCCAGAACCTGGGTTACTTTGAAAGTGGAATGACTTGGGAATGCAAACTGGTACAGCCACTCTGGAAAACAGTGTGGAGGTTCCTCAAAAAATTAAAAATTTTTAAGATCTACCCTATGACCCAGCAATAGCACTGTAGGAATTTACCCAAGGGATACAGGAGTGCTGATGCATAGGGGCACTTGTACCCCAATGTTTATAGCAGCACTTTCAACAATAGCCAAATGATGGAAAGAGCCTAAATGTCCATCAACTGATGAATGGATAAAGAAATTGTGGTTTCTATGCATAATGGAATACTACTTGGCAATCAGAAAGAATGGATTATGGCCTTTTGTTTTTTTTATTTTTTTATTTTTTTAAATTTTTTTTTTTCAACGTTTATTTATTTTTGGGACAGAGAGAGACAGAGCATGAACGGGGGAGGGGCAGAGAGAGGGAGACACAGAATCGGAAACACGCTCCAGGCTCTGAGCCATCAGCCCAGAGCCAGACGCGGGGCTCGAACTCACGGACCGCGAGATCGTGACCTGGCTGAAGTCGGACGCTTAACCGACTGCGCCACCCAGGCGCCGGATTATGGCCTTTTGTAGCAACATGGATGGAACTGGAGAGTGTTATGCTAAGTGAAATAAGTCATACAGAGAAAGACAGATACCATGCGTTTTCACTTTTATGTGGATCCTGAGAAACCTAACAGAAGACCATGGGGGAGGGGAAGGAAAAAAAAAAGTTAGAGGGGCGCCTGGGTGGCTCAGTCGGTTAAGCAGCTGACTTTGGCTCAGGTCATGATCTCGCGGTCTGTGAGTTCGAGCTCCGCGTCGGGCTCTGTGCTGACAGCTCAGAGCCTGGAGCCTGTTTCAGATTCTGTCTCCCTCCCTCTGACCCTCCCCCGATCATGCTCTGTCTCTCTCTGTCTCAAAAATAAATAAATGTTAAAAAAAAAAAAAAGTTAGAGAGGGAGAGAGCCAAACCATAAGAGACTCTTAAAAACGGAGAATAAACTGAGGGTTGATGGGGGGTGAGAGGGAGGGAAGGGTGGGTGATGGGCATTGAGGAGGGCACCTGTTGGGATGAGCACTGGGTGTTGTATGGAAACCAATTTGACAATAAATTTCATATTAAAAAAAAAAAGAAAGTAGAATGACTTGGCCTGGAAGGGGTTACATGCAAGGAGTGTGTGTGTGTGTGTGTGTGTGTGTGTGTGTGTGTGTGTGTATAATATATATAGTATATACTGTCACCATATCTGCAGTCAGTCTTGTCTATACTATAGAAAGACCTTTCCTGACCCACCCAGGTCAGGAGGTCCCTGCCCAGCAGTCCCTGCATCCAGTTACCCAACTCACTGCCTGGAATAGGGCTTGGCATAACAGGGACCCATAGATGTGTTGGGGATCAAAGCTAGAGGCGAGGTCCACATGCACTTGGAGCAGCCACTGTATGACCTTAGTCCAGCAAAGCCTGTTGCTTGCCTTCCTGGTTTTGCTGCTCACACTTGCCCTTGGAAAAACCAGCCTGGGAGAGCCCTGTTCTTGCCCTTTCAGCCGGTGATAGATAACGGGTTATGCCATCTGTACAGGTGCTGAGTGGGAGGGTTCAGAGATGATGAAGGCCTGGTCCCTGCACAGGGTACTTCTTCTCCAGTGACAGATGCTAACCAAGCTGGTTAGACCTGTTCTCCTCCCATGTCTACAGCTGGCACCCGGGCTAGGAACCACAGCTTGTTTCTTCCTCTCTCTTTCCTTGGTGTCTTCTGCTCTTGCTCCTTTCCTCTTCTCTCCTGCCACTGCCCCCCGCCCCCCCCCCCAAAAAAAAAAAAGGCAAGACGCTAATCCTCAATAATCAAATCAGGTTGTGCTTTTCCAGCCAAACTCCTGACCAGTGTGCACTCCTAAGAGATTAGGTACAGTCACTCGAAACGGAGAGATCTTTGGTGAGGTGCCAGCCAGTCTTCTCACTCCCATCTGTTGCCCCTGAGTGTGGGCGCCCCTGCTGCCCCAGATGCCTTTACTTCCCCAATGCTTACGTTCCTCATTAGAATGCTGCCTACCCCCCCTCCCCACATCCCCCCAGCCTTTGGGAATGTTAGCTGGCTGTTCCCCACAGCATCTTGTGGCCTTGGTCTACTCACTCCAACGCTGGCCACCCTGTGGTGTGCCCTTCCTTGGGGTCTTGCCAGAAGAACTGGAGGGAGACCACCTGTAAGTCAGTGAACAGGAGGACCCCAACTGTGCGGGCTGCTTCCACTGTCCCAGTTCCTTTGGAAATAGCACCTGTTCTCTCAAACTCCTCTAGCCCCTCAGCTTCAGAAAAAGTGAAGAAGAAAAACTGAAAAACTAAAGAGGGGGACCTCCTTCAGGTTGCATGTGCCTTCTTAATGACTTTGTAGGCATTCTAGCAGGACTTGAGGACCTCAGGAGGAGGAGAAAACCACCACGTATATATATATTTTCTAACACTCATGTATATCCAGTTTAGTTCCAAAGTTCTTTAAAACTGTGGTATTCTTAAAGTAAACAAAGTTGCTTAACAGCCTTTCTTTCTCCCCTGTTTTCTTCCCACAGGCTCAAAGATTTGGAAAGAGATAGCCTTACAGAAAAGGTAATCCCCACCTTAAATTTTATTACCAAATGTGATTATTTGATGGACACTTTGTGGCTCAAGCATTTTTTTTTTTCACGTACGTTTGTTTTTGAGAGAGAGAGAGAGAGAGAGAGACAGAGAGAGAGCGTGCACGCAAGAGCACCCAAGTGGGAGAGGGACAGACAGACAGAGACAGAGAATCCAAAACGGGCTCCAGGCTCTGAGCTGTCAGCACAGAGCTTGATGTGGGGCTTGAACTCCTGAACCAGGAGATCATGACCTGAGCCAAAGTCAGACACTCAACTGAATGAGCCACCCAGGTGCCCCTGTGGCTCATAAAAAGTTTAAGTTGGAGTTGGCTTATCCCCATAGTTTCAAGGATAACCTAAATATTCTTTTTCTTAAAATTTTTTTTTAACGTTTATTTATTTTTGAGACAGAGAGAGACAGAGCGTGAATGGGGGAGGGTCAGAGAGAGAGGGAGACACAGAATCTGAAACAGGCTCCAGGCTCTGAGCTGTCAGCACAGAGCCCGATGCGGGGCTTGAGTTCATGAACCGCGAGATCATGACCTGAGCTGAAGTCGGACGCTTCACCGACTGAGCCACCCAGGCGCCCTTAGATATTATTCTTAATGTGCTGCTAATTTGGTTCATTTTTGGTAACTCATTGACAAGTTTCCCAGTCTAGGTTCCACACCATCAGTTCTGAATTGTAACTTATCCTGGTCTTATTCCTCAAAAGCGCAGTTTTTCCTACAACACTGTTCTAGGTCTCTGTCCCACATCTAGCCTTTCGTTTTTCACCACTCTGGAGATACATTTGTTAAGATCACATTGTACCATCACAAACGTGTCTTGTGAATATTCAGTTTTTTAAGGCTGAATCAGCATTGCCTGCCATTCGGTTATTTTGTGATCAGGCAGCTTAATTATCTGTGTATTAGTCCATTAATTAGTAACTCGAGAGTTTGAGGACATCTAAACCTATATTCCTTCCTTAGGAATGTGTGAAGGAGAAATTGAATCTCTTGCATGAATTTCTGCAAACAGAAATAAAGAATCAGTTATGTGACTTGGAAACCAAATTACATAAAGAAGAATTATCAGAGGTAAGTCACTTCTTGACATCCTGGCGTCTAGGAAACATCCCCTCCCGTGTTAACTCCTGTGTGACCAGGGAGGCAGAATCCTCCCCGGCTCTCCCTGTTACCCAATAGTTATAAAGGAAATGCGTGTTTCCTTATTCTCTTATTGCCACGTGTTTGCATTCACTGCTACTTAAATTATCCTTTCCTGCTATAGGAGGGCTACCTGGCTAAAGTCAAATCCCTTTTAAATAAAGATTTATCCTTGGAGAATGGAGCTCATGCTCTCAGTCGGGAAGTGAATGGATGTCTAGAAAACGGGAGCCAGACAAGTGGTGAGGACCGCAGAGTGGGAATGGCAGAGGAAAACAAATCCCCCAAACCTGTTTCCAAACTTTACACACCCAGAAGAAGCAAATCGGACGGAGAGACAAAGTGTAAGACCCCTTGACTCCTTTCATCTTGGTGGAGACTGGCTGTCCCCTTACACGGTACCAGACTTGGAGCCATAGGTCCCCTGGGGTGGTACTTCCTCGTTTGTTTCTTGTCTATACTTCCTAACTAGCTTAGATGTATATGCTGTACTTCTTCAGATTTGTTTCTGTAACCAAATATCGAGCATTAGATCCCAAAACAGCTACACTTATGCTGTATAAGGTAACAGGAGTTATTAATACTTATTGTTTCTAAGTTCTATGCCTATTGAAGCTAAATGTATAGACTCCTTCCCAATTTGTAGTCAAAGTAACTCTTCTGGAATTTTTAAAACTCAAAGAGCATGGGACTTGAGTGCAGGTTGGGTTCTTGGCCACTTTATCTTTTGATGATCTGAGAGTTTGTTTCCTTGTCTGGTTCAGGGTTTGGCCCCTCCAATAAGAGCTCCAGTAACATGGCTCAGCAAACTGGCAGGTGCTAATTGCTACCTTTATCAAGACTGTTCCTGGTTAGAACAAGAGAAGGGTACTTAATCTTCAGAACCTGATTCTCTGTGCTATCTTGGTAATGCCAAAGAACTGCACCTTTTCTGTGAACTTTTTTATTCATAGTGGCTTTTTTTGTTTCTTTTTTCTTTAAACAGCTGAAGTTTCATCTAGCCCCAGGATTACAAGGCAAACTACCAGGCAGACCACCATCCTATCTCATTTCTCAAGGGGGTCAGTATATAATGAATCGACCACCACCTTTTCTTGGGGCCAACTGTTTCTGGTAAAACAGGAATGGAATTAGGGTATAATGTAGCAATTTTTTTTTTTTTTTTTAAGTTTTATTTAGAGACAGTGGGGGAGGGGCAGAGTGAGAGAGGGAGAGCGAGAATCCTGAGCAGGCTCCATGCTGTCTGCAGAGCCTGATGTGAGGCTCAATGAGATTATGACCCGAACCAAAATCGAGAGTTGGACACTTAGCTGATTGAGCCACCCAGGTGCCCCTAATTTAGCAATTCTGACTTCCACATTGCATAGGTTTTCATCTTGCAGTTTTTTTTATTAAATATTCACGAAGAGCATTTCTCAAGATCTCCTGTCTACTTACTCTTATAGGAACCTTCAAATATACACAAAACTAGCCAGGACAGTAAAATGAACACCAAGTACCTGTCCCCCAGTGGCCATAGTTACCAGCTGGCCATCTTTTCGTCTGTACCCCTGTAAACTCTCCCCCAACTGGATTGCTTTGAAACCCATCTCAGATATGTCCTTTGAATTTTTTTTTTAATGTTTATTGATTTTTGAGAGTGAGAGAGACAGAGCACGAGTGGGGGAGGTGCAGAGAGAGAGAGGAAGAGAGACAGAATCCGAAGTAGGCCTCAGGCTCTGAGCTGTCAGCACAGAGCCCAATGCGGGGCTTGAACTCATGAACTGTGAGATCATGACTTGGGCCGAAGTCAGACGCTTAACTGAATGAGCCACCCAGGCACCCCCTCAGATGTCATTTGAAACCCATCTCAGAAATGTAGATTTCTAGATGATAAAATATTTTTTTAACCTTTTATTCATATTTTTCTAGAATTACTAATGTTTAGCAAACATGTTTTATCTTTTTAAAAAGACTAACTCTAATATTTTCATACTTTATAAAGCATAACAATTCCTTACTATCAAGTATGTAACCAGTGTTTGTATTTTCCCATGTGTGGCAAATTGTGTTTACTTGATTTGTTTTGAAGCCCTTCAAATTATAGATTCCTTTTTTCTTGCCATTTATTTGAAGAAATTAGTTCACTTGTCCAATAGAGTTTCTAGGTCTCGCTGACTGCATCCTTTGGTGGTTAATGTCTTCCTTGTCTTGTTTCTCGTAAACTGGTAGTTAGGTTTAGAAGTTGGATCAGATTCCAGCTCTATCATTTTCTGAGACTTCTTCACAGATGGTGCCGTCTTTCCATCAGAGGCATGTGATGTCTCTTCTGTGATGCCAGCGGCTGTTGATCGATGTCTAGCTCCATGATTTCTTAGGTTTGCAAAGTGGTGCGCTTCTAACCCGTCACTCAAGAGTTAAAGCCTCTTTCGATATCCTGGCAGTGAGGGCATTTCCTTGGAGGGAAGAAGGCACCCATGCCCTGAGTCTGTCTTAAAGAGGCCGCCTTTGGTAGGGAGGAATACAAGTCCTCTCATGCCTGGTAGAGGTCTGGGGTCTGGCGAAGCTAACGGTCGGCTTTCCTGTTTGTGTCAGCCCTGCCAAACGGAAACCTGAGGAAGAGCGTGAAAAAGCGAAATCGGATGATCATGTTGAGGAAGAAAAAGACCAGGTAGGGCTGACATTATCAAGTTTCTTCACTCTGTCTTCTTTTGGTATTTTGCTGGTAGCCCTGACTTTACACTTGACCTATCTAAATGGACTTGAAGTGACCAAGAAGGTGTTAGGACCTTCTGTCCCTGGACCCGGGTAGTATGAAGTATGTCAGTTAGGCCTGAGGGCTCCACAGGCCCCTGCTACTCACAAGGCAGCCCCATAACTTCAGAATCTGTTACTTCCTATGTCTGCTTTCTTACTTCTCTAGCTGATAAGATTGGCCATCAACTGTGACATTTTATTCTTTGGGCTTATTTATTTTGAGAGAGATGGAGAGGAGAAAGTGAATCCCAAGCAGGCTGCATGTTGTCCACGCAGAGCCTGATGCGGGCTCGAACCCAGGAACCGTGAGATCATGACCTGAGCTGAAACCAAGAGTCAGATGCTCAACCGACTGAGCAACCCAGGCGCCCCTGTTTATTTTTTAAAGCTTTTTTAAAAAAATGTATTTTTTTTTAAAGTTTTCTTTATTTTGAGAGAGAGAGAGAGAGCGAGAGCGAGCAGGGGAGGGGCATAGAGAGAATCCCAAGCAGGCTCTGCACTGCCAGAACAGCCTGACACGGGGCTCGAACTCACAAACCACAAGACCATGACCCTAGCTAAAATCAAGAGTCGGACACCCAACCAACTGAGCCACTCAGGTGCTACTTATTTTCCTTAAGTTTATTTATTTTTGAGAGAGACAGAAAGTGTGAGCCGGGTAGGAGCAGAGAGAAAGAGAGAGAATCCTAAGCAGGATATGCGCTGCCTGCTGTGGAGCCTGACTTGGGGCTTGAATCCATGAACCATGAGATCATGACTTGAGCTGAAACCAAGAGTTGGATGCTTAACCAAGTGAGCCACCTAGGTGCCCCAAATGTTTATTTTTGAGAGAGAGAGAGAGAGAGAGTGAAGGAGGGCAGAGAGTGAGGGGGGAGAGGGAATCCCAAGCAGGCTCTGCACTGTCAGCGTAGAGCCCGATGCAGAGGTTGAACTCACGAACCATGAGATCATGACCTGGAGCCAAGCTCAAGAGTCGGATGTTTAACCAACTGAGTCATCCAGGTACCCCCGAAACTTTAATTAATTAATTAATTAATTTTGAGAGACTGAGAGCAGGGAGGGGGTAGAGAGCAGGAGAGAGCGAGAATCCCAAGCAGGCTCTGTGTTATCAGCGCAGAGCCCAATGTGGGGCTCGATCTGACAAGCTGTGAGATCATGACCTGAGCCAAAATCCAGAGTCTGGCGCTTAACTGACCGAGCCACCCAGGCACCCCCAGCTGTGACATGTTTAAAGCATTTGCTTCTGTCATCCTTAGCTCCTTTTCCACATCTAACGTGTCTAACAGCAGAGCATTAGAGTTGCTGTATGTAGTGTAATAATGCTACTTAGACCTCATAGGTTAGAAAACCAGTGGCTTACTGAAGGTCTGTGATACAGAAGATGTTAGTCTGTGATGGTGCTTTCCCTTGTGACTTGAGGCCCAAACCTAGATAATACCAGATGGTCGCACATCAATTTTCTTTTTGATTTTGCTGCAGGATTAGCTATGTACGTTGAAGGGAAGTCTATAGGTTTATGTGTGGGTAGTAAATGCCTTACTGCTACTGATAGAGCAGCCGTGGCATTATTGACTTTTGGGGCTAGATAATCCTTTGCTGTGGAGGCGGTGGGGAGGTCCTGTGGTTTATCGCATGTAGCGGCGTCCCGACCTCTACTCACTAGATACCAGTAGTAATCCCCCTCTCCCCTCTCAGTTGTCACCACCAAAAATCATCGTCAGACACTTCCAACTTGGGGGGAGGGGTAAAATTACTCTGGCTGAGAAGCACTGGGCTAAGGGGTGTCAAGTGTCACCGGGCTACCACTCTCCTTGAGGTAGGCTTGACAACCTATTGTAAGACCCATGGATTCTGTTTTTAGAAACCACATGTTACTGTCCATGACCTTTATTCTGATGTCTATAGTTAAGTTTAGGTTACCTGCTTTTAAGTGGGAAACTGAGGTACAGAGGGAACCATGTGTTCAGATCAGTGGCCAAGTCTCTTGTCTCTTAGGAGAAAGCATTACAGACAAAACAGGCTTGCTCTTGTAATATCAATAGCTCTCTTCCACATGCACCTGTTTTAGAGTGGTTTCTTGCACCCTAACCTTTTAGAAGGCTTGTGTAGCCTTTTCATCTGGCTTTTCAAGAAACCTACCATTTCACTGGCAGTTTGTGTGAGGCCTGGGAGGCTTTGTTTATGAAGGCTTGTAAAAACATTGTCGCAATATGCTAGATAAGACTTGGTGTATCCAGCCAGCAGTGTCAGATAGTTTTGTCACATAAGTCCTCATACAGGGATCATCTTTTTTAGTCCATTTAAAGTTACGAGAACTTGGGGCGCCTGGGTGGCTCAGTCGGTTGAGCATCTGACTTCAGCTCAGGTCACGATCTCATGGTTCGTGAGTTCGAGCCCCGTGTCAGGCTCTGGGCTGGCGGCTCGGAGCCTGGAGCCTGTTTCCGATTCTGTGTCTCCCTCTCTCTCTGACCCTCCCCCATTCATGCTCTGTCTCTCTCTGTCTCAAAAATAAATAAACATTAAAAGAAAAAAAATAATTAAAAAAAAATAAAGTTACGAGAACTTATTATGTTTTAAAAATGGGTATTACAAGCATTTAGTAAAACTTCTAAATAGTATAAAAGGATGTTTGGTGCATAGATCTCCCTTCCTCCTGACCTTCCAGAGCGGGGAAGAGGCAAGGATTTATTAGTTTCCTCTATGTTGTCTGAGAGAGAGCGAGAAAGAGACTTAGTATGAAATCTACCATTAGAGTTCTCTAGAGAAACAAGATGTATGTGTAAGATTAATTTTAAACTTGGCTCCTGCGGTTAAGGCTGGCAAGACTAAAGCATGCAGGACAGGCCAACAGGCTGGAGACTCAGGGAAGAGCTGGTGTAGATCCAGTCTGAAGGCAGCCTGGAGGCAGAGTTTTCCATCTGCACCTACATATACCACAGATTTTTGTGTATGTGTTGCTTATAATAGAATACAACAAGGTTCTGTGTACTTCCCTAAATTTCTCCAATGGTAACATCTAGAACTGTAATACCTCAGCAAAACCAGGAAAGTGACCTCGCTGTACAATCTAGACTTTATTCAGATTTTACCAGTTTTCGCATGTGTGTATATGCACTCACGTGTATGGAGTCTTGTCACCTCTACCCCAAACAGGATCCAGATCTGTTTCGTCACTGCAATAGATCTATCCCTCTTAAATACACGTAGATACCCTGGAGACGGCAGACGGTGTGAAATGGTACACCAGGGTGTTCGTCCGGGAAGAGCTAGTGTCCTCACTTCCTGCTGTGAATCCCAAATTACTATTTTGTTTTTTCCTAATATTAAAGACTTCCTGACTGGGGGTGGAGGATCTTTGATTCTTTTATAGAGCGTCACTGGAAACCTCTGGTACGCGGGCATGTGCTGGGCCAACTCCTGGGCCTCCTTCGTTTTGAGGGTAGTGGGACGGCACTACCAGACTGATGCTGATTCCCCAGATCTTTTCCTTAAACCCAGGCCCCCCCCCCCCCATTTTTAACTGTGCCAAATGTATTTAATACTGTCACTCATGCTTTTCATGTTGATCTTCTTTGAAATGAATGTTCTTGTCTTCCTTCTCTCCACACAGGAGGAAAAGAGGCGGAGAGTTACATCCAGAGAACAGTAAGAACGATTAATATACCTGTTCTGTACAATGTGCAATCTTCATTACCGAAATTACTTTTCTGCAAAGTTTTAAAGAGCTTTATTGTGAGTTGCCGTGGCGACCATAGATGGCTCAAGAATGCTGAATTTGGGGTCAGATTATTAGACTTTAATTCATGTAGAATTCTCATTGCAAAGAATGAATTGAGGGGAACCGGCCGTTGTCAGAACCAGATTTAAAGGTCTGATTAAATATTAAAGTAGTATGTGCCTTTCAGGGCCTCTGAGATGGAGATTGCTCTCTGGGGTAGGAAGAGGAGGACCTTAGGAAAACTGCTGGCAGGGGAGGGGTTGGGGAAAGTCACCCTTGGGGTGTGTGTTACTTTGCTTGACAGAGTTGCTAGACCGCTCCCTGCAGAAGAACCGGAGAGAGTAGGACCTGGAACACACATGGAAGAAGAGGAGGAAAGAGACGAAAAAGTAAAGCCTGGTCACATCCGAGTTTGTCCATTGTACTTTACTTGGAGTCCCCGTTCGGTTTCAGGAAAGGGGTCACCGGGAGGGGGGCCACGTGTAGGAACAAAAGGACTTTGTCTCCTGATCAAAATGACCTTGACTTTAGCCAAAATGCTTTCCAGACTTCTTTTTCTGTGATTCTCTACCCAGAAGGGGGGTTGTGTGGCTTTCGTGATAAGGACACTGCGTTAGGCTTGGGGAGCAGCTGGACCTTCTGCTGCTATTCCATCAGTGACAGAACTTCAGTCTGTGCCCCTGCCCATCTGCCTCCCTTGCTCACCAAGTCTTTGTGGGAATCTGACTTTCAAACACAAGGGGTGCTGAAATTCTATGGCATCATCCAGATATAAAGTTGCATTCTTTTTTTTTTTTTTTTAAGTTTATTTATTTTGAAAGAGAGCAAGCATGCGAGCAGGGGAGGGACAGAGAGAGAATCCCAATCAGGTTCCACGCTGTCAGCACAGAGCCCACGTGGGGCTTGATCTCCCCAGCTGTGAGATTATGACCTGACCTGAAATCAAGAATCAGCCACTCAGCCAACCGAGTCACCCAGGTGCCCCTAAAGTTGCATTCTTCATGGCGATCAGACCAGATCTCCCCAGGTCTTCCTCGGACCTCCAGTTTCTTTGTACAATCCGAATTTAAGGTTCTGTGAAAGACCGATGTGCCACCTGAACCCCCTCGAGGAGAGGATAGGGGAGGGAATGGGGGTTTGATAATGGGAAGCTTACCATTGGGCAGTGTTGTCCTATATGACAGAAAGGCTAACGTTGGGCAGCCACCGGCGACAGGGCAACATTGGGTCCTGTTTTGGGGCGTCTGGCTGGTTCAGGTGGTTCAGTGTCTGACTCCTGAATTCAGCTCAGGTCATGATCTCATGGTTCATGAGACTGAACCCCAAGTTGGGCTCTGTGCTGAGCATGGAGCCTGCTTAAGATTCTCTCCCTCTCTCTCTGTCCCTCCCCCGCATGCATGTGCCTCTCTCTCTCTCTCTCTCTCTCTCTCTCTCTCTCTCTCTCAAAATATGTAGAAGTTTCTTACAAACTTGGATGGAGGGTAAAGGATGGGTGTCTGTTATTGCTCTAGTTGGGGATCAACTAAGTGAGTGACCATTCTTGAAGAACCATTTGGTATAAAGCTAGCCTTCAATTGATCACCTCTCCTACCCTAATACTAGTTAGATAGCAGTTATAGTCCAGCTCATTTGGGAACAGGCAGTTCTAGTGGGCTTGCTCAACTACCCTCAGGGCACGTTGGGCAGGATTGAAATTCCTTGCCTGTGGTCAGACTCCCAGTACCTCTTCTTGCAGTAGATGGGTCTTCAGTGTGTTTCTTCTCTTAACATCACTAACCCTTGTGGTCTCTTCACAAAATGTGGAGTTTGGGGCCGAATTCACTCGGACCTTTTCCACAAAGGTGTGTTTAGCTCTTTTAAACTTGGGTTCAGAACGATCGTCATCAGTGTTTGAGGCGGAGCACTTGTTGAGAGTGGGCCATCCTGTTTCATGCTTTTATTATAGATTCCTGGTTCTGTTAGCCAGTTGTCTGTGAGGTCGTCCACACGTACTCATGACGTGTGATAGAGGGGTTTGGGGGCAAAGCACTTAGATTACAGAACTCTTAGATCCTGCAACTTCCTGCTTACTTACCACCCCCCCCCCCCAAAAAAAAAAACAAAAAACCTTGCTATCTTGAAGATAGATCGTATTTACTCCCACCAGCTAGACTGTAGGATCAGTTTAGGTATTGTTTCCACAGAACAATGGAAAGATCAGGGCTAAATGGGGGAAAATTAACTAGTTTCTTTTTTACCCCCCTTCTTAGGAAGAAAAGAGGCTCAGAAGTCAAACCAAAGAACCGTAAGTATAGTTAACATGCCTTTGTACTTCCTAGTGTGAAAGTCGTTAAAATAAGTGTTCTGGTAAAAATAACGGGTTAGGCAGAGCATTAAGTATGTAAGTTATATGTGTGTGGGTGGTTCCACTTGGGGAAGGTCGGAGTACCGGAGTGAAGGCTGAGCTCAGCTGATCTTGACCAGAGGCCCTTCCTCAGTGGTGGTCATTCAACACGTAGTTTGTGAGGTGGTGAGAAAGGGCATCAAATGAGCTGCTGCATTCCTCCCCCGTTGGCCGTGAGGATGCCGGGTAATTATGGTTGCCGAAGCTCAGTGACTTAAGACCTCATTTACTGAGCTTGCAAGTCTGCCTCCTGGTGTCTGTTGACTGATCTTGGCCAGGCTTGGTGGAGATGATGGGGACGACCTGGCCGGCCCGGGTGTGCTTTTGTGGCGGTGGCGGAGTGCGAGGGCAGAGGTCAAGAGCATTTCAAGTCTCTGTTGACATCCAGTTGGCTGGAGGAAATGTCGAGACCGGGCCTCTGTCTAGGGGTGGGTAGAGCACCCAAACGGAGGGGCAGAGCCCGGAAGTGAAGATCCTGTGTGGCTAGTCGGCTTTCCACGGTTACTGATGCAGGTCACACATCCGACCGGCTGTCGTGAACCCACACGGGGTTCACCTCTGGGCCAGACACTTGCCTTCTGCCTCTGTGGGCAGAATTCCCATCAGGTTACAGGAAATCGATGGAGTCCTATTTGTGTGTGTGTGGGCGGGGGGTGGAGGTTATTTTGTTTTAAACTGTTCATTTAAGCTGTTTGTTTCATTTATATGAAATGTTGATGGCATCTCTGAAGATCATAAGTTCTGAAGTCATAAATGGCTTTCGGGCTTCCTATAGGGAAGACTTGCCCTTCAGCTGGGAAAGGCAGTCCATGCTCTGGGTCCGGGGAGGAGACCGTAAGCCATCACTGGGGGTGCTTGCGTGGTATCCGCCTCCCCAAGCTGATCGCGTGGATGTGTCCGGTTTTGTGTGACAGAACACCTAAACTGAAGTCGAAGGAGGAGCTGGACCGAGAAGGAAGAACAGGAGTGCAGGCCGAAACGGATGAAGGAGACGAGAGGGTAAAGACTGAATCTTTGCTTCTTAGATTCCGCTTTTCTTCTATTCCCATTTGGTCGGGACACATGGTGTGGGGCAGGGCTCTGGGTTCAAATCCAGCCCTACCTCCCCACAGGGCGACTCTGGGAAAGTTCCCTAATGCCCCTCATGGGGGTTGGTGGTTGTCTCATGTCTGTGTGTACAGTGGTCTGCTTCCCTGTAACGGTGGACAGGGCCTGTGTGCACCTTGACGAAGGTGTGTGCGCGTTTGGTTGCACTTGATCCTCCCCTCGGACGCGCCAGCCACACCTGTGTTGCTCTGCCAGCCTCCTAAGTTCCGAGTCTAGGTCTCCCCGTCCTGCCAGCCTCCCCCGTTCAGCTAAGTGAACATATTTAAACTCTGCAACTTTATGCATGGAGTGGGGCTGGGCCTTCGTACAAGTGCAGGATGGCAAGGTCATCTGCAGGGCGGTCCTGCTGACTGAACTCCAGGGAGGGGAGGTTCGTGCACTGGGGGGCCGCAGCACGGGACTCCCCAGCTCTATAAGCCGTGTGGTCCCTGTCTAAGAGAAGTCCAACTGGGGTAATCCCAGGATTGTCTGTGGTTCTTCTGTCTCTTGAGATTTAGATGGTGGAGCCCATGGTCACGGACTTGCTGGGTCATGCACTTCCTTACTTCTGACCTGGCTGGCAACAGGCATCCATTCTTGTTCCGTGGCGTTTGACCCTTTTGGTGTCACTTCCAGCATGCTCTGCCATCTTAGCTGTCTCTCACCTTTTCTGTCCAGATATTGGTTATCTTGCTGTCGGCACTTGCCTGGAATCCCTGCCAGGCCCCCTGGAGAGATCCTAGTGATGGTGTCAGACCGCTCATTCTCTGCAGACACAAACTGGCGGGAGCTCTTGCCTCATGGTAGAAAGAGATGGAAGGATCAAACATTTGACCCTTTCTAATATTGTTGGCTCTCCTATTTTTTTTTTTTTTTTTACGTTTATTTATTTTTGAGACAGAGCATGAACAGGGGAGGGGCAGAGAGAGAGGGAGACACAGAATCTGAAATGGGCTCCAGGCTCCGAGCTGTCAGCACAGAGCCCGACGCGGGGCTCGAACTCACGGAGCGTGAGATCATGACCTGAGCCGAAGTCGGACGCCCAACTGACTGAGCCACCCAGGCGCCCTGGCTCTCCTATTTTAATAAACCTAACAGACTTGTTAATCTATGAAGATTAGATCAATAAATTTATCAGAAAGTTATTTAATCTGACAAGACACTAGATTGTTTATATATAACAAGGAGTTGGTGACGGAGTTGGGAATTCTTTTATTTCTTAATTTTCCATGCTAGATTGCTAAGTTTTGTCCTTGTTTTTCCTTCTGTCCCGATACCTTTCTATATGACATCTTTACCTCTGACCAGATGACAAATGGAAGTATAGGCATTTGGCCAACTTAAGGTACATGGGTATAATCCCTTTTACAACGAGGTTTCCTGGGACAGAGTTGGCAAATTATGGCCCAAATCTGGCCCTTTGCCCATTTTTATAAATTTTTTTGGAACACAGTCGTGCCTTTTCACTTCTGTGTTTTCTCTGGTTGCTTTTATGTTACAATGGTGGGATTGAGTAGTTGTGACACAGACCACGAGCCTTACAAAATCTGAGAATGTTTTCTAGCTCTTTATAGAAACCGCCTGCCCAGTCCCGGCCAACTCTTGCTTGTAGGGGGTTAGGGAATGGAGTTAAAAATGTGAAGTCTCCTCTGTACCCTGTAGGCCTGTGTAGATTTTCCTGTTCTCCAGTTTCACGGTGCTGTGATCATTAACTGGTACTTTCAGTTTGGTCTTGGTCTTTTCTCAGAAACTAACTTTTCCCCTCTATCTCTCTCCACCCCTGTTTCACCCTCGCAGGATGAAAGGAGACCCAGAAGTCAACCCAAAGATCTGTAAGTGGTTGAAATGCTTGTGCCTTTGTGCTGTGCTTTGTGTAATTTTCGTTACTGAAATTACCATTCTAGAGATCGGTGCTGATGTAGAGGTTTACACGGAGGTGCTGATGCGCTCAGAAGACTGGATCCGCTCGGGCGGGGTTGGATAAGAAATTAAACTGGGCCTCCTCTGCCACTTGGGTGGCCGTGCCACCCCTGCACGTCTTGTGGGTCCCTTCCCTCCCGGCACTTCTCGCTTGGCCCGCGTTGGAGGGGTCACGGAGGCTGCTTTTGGAGTTCAAACAACTTATCAGTGCTCCTTTTAGAGCCACCGTGACAAGGGGCTTTCTTTATTGGATCGGAAGAAAGAATCTTGCCCAGATATATTCTGAATATTTTGCTTTTCAATATGGAGGCATTAGTTTTTGTTTTCGATGTGAGTTGGCAGTAGGGTTATTCTGAGCAAAGATTTGGCATATGTTTATTTACCTAACAGAGCTGCCAAACGGAGACCTGAAGAAAAAGAACCTGAAAGAGTAAAACCACAAGTTTCTGAAGAAAAAGATGAGGATGAAAAGGTAAGCTCTTGTTTTTTAATCCTTTGTTTCCTACATCCCAAAGTGACTTTTTTTTTTAAGTAAACTTTTTGTTCTGGAGACATTCGAGCATACCCCGAAGTAGGCCGAATAGGGCAGCAGGGCCTCGTGTTCTCATCGGCCTGCAACAGCTCTCTGCTCATGGCCAAGTGTTTGAGTCGGTCCCTGCCTGTTCTCCCAGCCTCCCTCACCCCTGGGTGATGCTGAACAAATCCCTGACATTACTGAGACAGTTACAGAAGAACTTCCTATAAAAGGACTCTCTTCTTAAATATCCCACAAGGTCATCATTAATACAATGTCAAAGGTCTAGTCTGTTCAGATTTCCCTGCCTAGAAAAAAGAAACAACGGGGACTCTGAATCAGGACCCAAACAAGGCCTATACGGTGAATTTGGTTTCTATTTGTCCTGTCTCCTCCAGAGTCTTACCCCCTCATCTGCCTTGCAATTTATGAAGGGATCTGGCTTACCCATAGAGTTTCTGGGTCCTGGTGTTTTGTTGTTGCACCCCTCTTGAGTTAAACCTCTCTCCAGCCCTGTCTCCTACAGACTGATGGTTAGGTCTGGGGGCTCGACCAGATGCAGGTCCTTTGTTGCCCAGTGGACTCTGAGGGGGTGCCAGGTGCTTCCTGTCATGTCACACCGGAAGGCACAGTTGTCTATTTATGGTGTTAAGACTGATCCATCCATTGTAAAGCTTCTCTCTGCTTCTTACCTAATGTTTGTAACAGTCATTGCTTAAATCTGTTTCACTGGGAGCTGCGAAGTGGTGATAGTCCACAGTTCTCTCATTCCTTCACTCGCTGAACATAACTCCAGAAAGAAGTTTCCTCTTTTTTTAATGGTAGACTAATCCAGTGGTGCACTCTGGGTGGTTTAAACAACAGACGTTTATTTTTCCACAGTTCTGGAGATTCAGAGTCCAAGATCAGAGTGCCGCCAGGGTTAGTTCCTGGTGAGGCCTTTCTTCCTGGCTTGCCGACGGCTGCCTTCTCACTGCGTCCTCCCAGGCTCTTTCCTGTGTGAGTGTGGAGGGAGAAGAGGGAGCCTGGTGTCTCTTCCCCTTCTGAAGAGGACACCAGCCCTGTTGGATTAGGGCCACCCTTAGAACCTTGGTCACCTCCTTAAAAGCCTCTTCTCCAAATACAGCCACATTCGGGGTTAGGGCTTCAACATGAACTTTAGAGGGACTTAATTCAGTCCACAGACCCCTCATCAGTTCTTTATTTGACTTGAGTTACTGCTTGTACGGGTAAGCTAAGCTTTATTTTTGTTTTTAATGGTTTTTGTTAGGAGTCTCTTAAGGAAGTCTTTAGTTACAAGAATTTTGAATAGAAGACTCTAGACACTGGAGATGGCTTGGACCTCGCTGGTCCCTTGACTTTCTTCCTCTCTGCCTCTGACTAGGTTTTGTGATAACTGTGTATATAAAATTGTGGAACATTGGTGCGCCTGGGTGACTCAGTCAGTTAAGCATCTGACTTCGGCTCAGGTCATGATCTCATGGTCCGTGAGTTTGAGCCCCGTGTCAGGCTCTGTGCTGACAGCTTAGAGCCTGGAGTCTGCTTCAGATTCTGTGTCTCCTTCTCTGCCCCTCCCTTGCTCGCGCTCGGTCTCTCTCTCTCTCTCTCTCTCTCTCTCTCTCTCTCTCTCAAAAATAAATAAATATTTTAAAAAATGTAAAAAATAAAATTCTGGAGCATTGTCCAGATGTAAAATACTTTTGTACCCTCTTTTGTTCTCTCCATTTAGGAAGAGAAGAGACGCAAAACTACGTCCAAAGAACCGTAAGCACTTATTGTTGTCTTGGTACAAAGCGAATCATATTAAGATTCTCATTCTAGAAAAAAAGATGAAGGGGTTTTAATGAATTGCTAGAGCAGCCTTAGCTTAGCTTTATTTCTTATGGAGTCTGTGAGCTCAGGACCCAAACGCTCCAATTCTGCGTGAGGCAGGTCCCCTCCTTGTGGTACGGAGACACCGAGGACCTGGCACTTCTCCCTCCAAGGCAGCAGCTGGTGCTCACCTGTGTCAGTAGATTAGGTGTAACTTGGGTAGCTTCTCACATGTTCCTATAGGATTAAAAACACACAAACTATGTTCTGCTTTATTCTCAGAACGGAGAAAAAAATGGCTCGAACCAAAACCGTGGTGTCCTCCAAGGTAAACCCACAACTGGGAGTAAAACGGGTGCTGTGGCGCTGGTGGGGTTGCCCAGAGCCGGCCCTCTGAGTGCTGTTTGTGTTCGTGCCCCCAGCCCAATCCTCTGCGGTGTGTTCAGTGTGGGCAGTACCTGGACGATGCCGAGCTGAAGTACGAACAGCATCCCCCCGACGCAGTAAGTTCCGGCTCTACTTCCCGCCTTCTCTTTCCTGCCTCGGCCTCGGCCTCGGCCTCGGCCTAACGGTCGCTGTCTCTCAGGTGGATGAGCCACAGCTGTTGACAAATGAGAGACTCTCCATCTTCGATGCCAACGAGTCTGGCTTCGAGAGTTATGAGGCCCTTCCCCAACACAAACTGACCTGCTTTAGGTAACGCATATGCTTCTGCTTCATTGTAATAGAGCACTTTCCTGAAGGCGCCGAAGTTCTTGATGTCCTCTTGAGGTTCTTTAGCGTTTGACCCGTAGCCTTTCTCAAGTTCCTAACGCCTCCTGGATCAGAGCCCCAAAGATGGTGGGAGTGTAGTAGATCTCCGCTGTGTGGGTTGTTAAAACCGTACACGTCTAATCTTCAGTCTGTACGCATCCTGAAGCTCATTGATCCAGATGAGGGCCAACCATGTGCTAGGTAGGTACTGACTTAGGTGTTATGGGTACAACACCGTGGGTCCCTGCTTTCCTGGGGGCAGAAGCTAAGTTCTGCGTGTCAGGTGGTAGTAACCGCGGCACATGCGAAAGGCATGGTGAGCAGAGAGGGGCCGGGAGAGTGTGTTTGGGACAGAGGGAAGTGACTCGAGCAGAACCCTTCGTGGCATAGAGCGTAAGTCGAGGGGACAGCTGGGGAAGGACACCCCAGCTGGAGGGAACAGCAGGTACAGAGACCCCGAGGTGGGCTCCTGTTGGCTGTGCAGGACTCAGTGATGAGGCTGGTGTGGCCAGAGTTGCGGGAGCAGAGGGCCCGGGAGGGGGCTAGACCAAGCAGGGCTGCACAGGTTGTGGCAGTGGCCCTTGAGGTTCTGGATTGAAGGTCCTGGCGTCTGGACTGCGCCTTTGGCAAGGCTCAAACAAGCCTGTGAGTACGCAGTCCCGTGTTCTGCACCCTGTGCCCCATTCTGCTCCTCGCTGGGGCTGCAGTTACTCTGCGGCTTCACTTTATTTCTTCGTGGGGAATGGCTTGGCTCCAGGATGCGCCCACTGTTTCTTTCACCTGCTTTAGCAGGTGCTTTTTCCCTCCCTGAGGAAAATGTGGGGGTGGATCTCTTCTACCATACCTGTTGTGGGCATCACTTTCCTAACACCCCTGCCCTACAGCAGGTTAGGGGTTCTCTTGCCCCGAGACAAGATCCCCAGTGTGTTTCTTCTGCAGCACACTTCATACTCCCTGTGGTTGGTGGTTGGCTGTATCCCCCTCTAGAATCGAACACCGTCAGGATCCTGATCTGTGTCAAGATGCTGTCCACCTACCAGTGACCCCCAGGGCCTGGCCCAACCTCTGCCTGGTGGTGCAAGTGAAATCTACTGTGTTGATGCGGCTGATGCTCATGCCCTCGTGCCGCCCTGTTGCGTGTCTCAGGACAGAGGCTCGGGAGAGGAGCAGCAGCTGGAGCCCGGGCTGCTGTAGTCAGGAATGTCAGAGCTTGGGAGTCTCTTGGCTTCCTCCTTGAGAGAGGGTCTGCTGTAGACCCTTTCCCGTAGGGTGGGGAGGCGGCACTAAGGACACGCTTCGCAGGGATAGTGTCATTGTAGCCGGACTGCCGGAGTTATTTAAGGACTCTGTTTACCTCTGGTACTTGGGCTGAAAGTGGCAGGTGAAAGCAGTCTTGAGCAGGGTCCATTTTGTGAACTAGTGGGTCCTGCCTCTGCCTAGGACTTAGAACTTCTCCCTGTCGTCGTGGATAGCTTGCCGGGCTGGGCACTGTATCCTCCCCTTCTGTGGGTCCTCCATATCCTCCCCTCCCTGGCTATGTGTCCATCTTTCCCGCTGGACTTAAGTCCCGAGGGCAGAGAGATGACCCGTGTCTATCTACCATACCTGACACGTAGTAGGGGTTTCAATTCAGGATGTTCGTGTCTGTCCACCATGCCTGGCACATGGTGGGGGTTTCAGTTCAGGGTGTCTGTGTTTGCATTTCTGAAGTTCTGTGCGGTTTCAGGATGAGGATTTCTGGCTTCCAAGGGCCTAGGCTGTGGGAATGTGATGGGGGGTGGTGCTCTCAAGACCTGCGGATTCTGTGTCGCCCGCCTGGGCCTTTGCACCACGGGATGGTACTTCTTGCCCGGAAGATGCTCTTTGAGGCCAACACGAGCGGTTCCATAAGCAGAAAGCCCCCCCCCCCCCCCACCCCCAACACACACATACACACCCTGATTTCATGTTCTTCTGAAGTTTGACATTTGGGTGGTAGGACTGTGGATGGATGCCCTCAAACTCCAGATTTAACCCTCCAAATGAGGTGGAAGTATGTCCTTCCCATATCTTTACATCTGTTTTCATGCTGTTAGGTAATAGGTCTTACTGTGCTTCTTATTAAGGTGAAGTTCCTATAACATTAAGCATGTATGAAACACTGAATGCGTAAATGCAGAGAAAGCAGAGTGGGGATTGCCAGGGGCGGGGATGCAATAGGAAGTAGTGACTGGTTAATGGAGAGAAGGTTTTCTTTGTGGGCAGTGAAAAAGCATTTTGGAGCTAGATCGAGGTGGTGGCCACAGCCGTAAGCAGCATGTGTCTGAGAAGCCAGTGCTTGTCTGATAGCAGTGTGCCGAGGGAAGACGCAGTAGTGCGTTGTTCCCTTGTGAGGTTTCCTGTCACCCCACTGTAAGACTCCCTGATTTCTTGGTGTCACCTTTGTAGATGCCTAGGTCTGCAGACATCAAGATCCTCTTGATGCATAGGTGGGAGAATTGGGTAGAAACTGGGTGAGGACACTGTGCCAATGAAGTGTTCTGACAGCTGAGGAGGTTAAGAGTCTAGGACTTGCACGTGGTCTCGTCACCTTGGGTCTGAGCTTGATTGTGTACTTCTGCCTGCCTTCACTGGTCGGCTGGTAACTGCTGTCTGTCGCCTGTCTAGCGTGTACTGTAAGCGTGGTCACCTGTGCCCGATCGACACTGGTCTCATTGAGAAGAACGTTGAGCTCTTCTTTTCCGGTTCAGCAAAACCAATCTACGATGATGACCCGTCTCTTGAAGGTCAGTGGAACGTTCCAGGTTATGTTTGGGCAAAGATCTTAAAAACAAAGCTTACCTGCAAAGCACTATTCAGTTGGAACGACTGTCCCTTAAAGTTAGGGCTTGAGACTGTTGTGAACAGCTATTAGCAAACTTGCTCTGGTGGCTCTGAGGACTGCCCAGTTTGGCTGACAAGAGAAGTCACCTCGGGGGCACTCAGAGTGCCACTGGCCCTTCTGGGGTTTGATGGGAGTCATAGTTCTTAGTCCATTTCTTTTCAGGAAACTTTCTTTTTCCTAGGTGGTGTTAATGGCAAAAATCTTGGCCCCATAAATGAATGGTGGATCACTGGCTTTGACGGAGGTGAAAAGGCGCTCATTGGCTTCAGCACCTGTAAGTGTGTGGCCAGTTGTGGACCGTGATGGAATCGGAAAGGGGCCCTTGTTCCTGTCCTACCCTGGGCTTGGTTGGGCTTGGGTGGGATGTTTCAGCCTCCCGTGAATGGCACGTGACTAACTTGTGACTATTTGGGAACCATGTCATTAGGATGGTTTCCATTACGAAGCCATCAGGATGACTTTTTTGTAGGGGTTACAGCTGGCCCTCCAGTTAGAAGTGCCAGTCCTATTCTTACAGCTCAAACACCGACTGAATTCCAAAAACAAGAGAGGAGCCCAAATAAGGCCACTTGGCCAGTCTCCCATTCTCTAGCTGTCTTCTTCCTTTTTTAAAATTTTTGTTTATCTTACACACTGTGGGGCTCAAACTCCTGACCCTGAGATCACAAGTCATGTGCTCCACTGGTTGAGCCAGCCAGGCGCCCCTTTAGCTGCCTTCTTTAAGATTTTATTTAAGTAATATTTGCACCCAGTGTGGGGCTCGAACTCAAAACCCTGAGATCAAGAGTCCCATGTTCCACCGACTGAGCCAGCCAGGCTCCTCCGTTCCCTAGCTGTCTTAGGCCACTTCTGAATGGGTTAACTCTGAATGTCCTTTGCGTTTTGTTGACTTGTGCATATGGAATGACTTTTAGACTATCCCATAGTCTTCGTAGACTCATCCCTGCCCTCTGGCCATCATAGCTGCCATCAGATTCAGACCACTTTTTAAAATTGCGGTTTACTTCAGCTTTTGCCGAATACATTCTGATGGATCCCAACCCAGAGTACGCGCCGCTGTTTAGTGTGATGCAGGAGAAGATCTACATAAGTAAGATTGTGGTTGAGTTCCTGCAGAGCAACCCAGACTCCACCTATGAAGACTTGATCAATAAGATCGAGGTGAGGGGCTCAGGGTCTCCGCAACCCGAGATTCATGCCTATTTACATGCGGCACAGATGTTGCTAGAAAACTCCTGTCTAAAATCAGAAACCGCTTTTCAGTTTGATTAGAACGGTTTTTCTTAAGCCTAAGAGAAACTTCTGATCTTTTTCTTAAAGACCACTGTTCCTCCTTCTGTGCTCAACCTGAATCGATTCACAGAGGATTCTCTCCTTCGGCACGCCCAGTTTGTGGTAGAACAAGTAGAGAGTTATGATGAGGCTGGGGACAGTGACGAGCAGCCCATCTTTCTGACCCCCTGCATGAGGGACCTGATCAAGTTGGCTGGGGTCACCCTAGGAAAAAGGTAAGGACGCAGCAGGCATAAAACCGAAGACCGGAGACCAGAGAAGGTAGAGTGTCCTGTGCACTCCTCCCCAGCCTGCTAACACGATGGAAACCTCTGTCCCAGGCGAGCTGAAAGACGTCAGACCATCGGGCATTCTGCCAAAGAGAAGGACAAAGGCCCCACTAAAGCCACCACTACCAAGCTGGTCTACCAGATCTTTGACACTTTCTTCGCAGAGCAAATCGAAAAGGATGACCGAGAAGACAAGGAGAACGCCTTCAAACGCCGACGGTGTGGCGTCTGTGAGGTAACCTCACCTGGGCCGGGCTCCCCGCGCAATCTGAAGAACTTTTCTCCTGGCTGAGACTCTCCCTGCTCAAATGTGACCCCTAACATGGAAGCTGGGAGAAAGTTATCGGGGCGGGGGCGGGGAGGGAGAGGATTGCATGCCTCATGGGACAAGCAGATTGGCCGGACAGCTGTGGAAAGAGGTGTGCTTGGGCACCGCGCTATTGATCCACTGTTACTGACTAGCCTGGCCGCCTGGGTGGCATTCGCTCTACCTGCATAGCACTGTCTAGAGGCCTCGGTGTGAGTGCAGAGGAAGGGATTACCCCACAGAGGTGCTGCCCTCTCCGAGGGGGAGGACATCCCCGCAGGCCTGCCTCGTCTCATGGTGTAACTTTCCCAGGACAGTGGGGACTCTGTCCAGGATGGATTGGAGGGCTTTTAAAAGCCCTCTCTTCCTGTGGAATTCTTTAGATTTACTTCACTCAGTATTAGGGGGATTAATTTCTCCAGTCACCTAGAGAAGAGATACTTTGGTATCTGCTACAGGCATATCTTGTCTCACTGCACTTTGCAGATACTGGGTTTTTCGTTTTGTTTTTTATTTTTTTAAACAAACTGAAGGTCTGTGGCAACCCTGCATCGAGCAAGTCAATTGGTGCCATTTTTCCAACAGCATTTGCTCACTTTGAGACTCTCTATCACGTTTTAGTAATTCTTGGAATATTTCAAACTTACTTACTGTATTTATGGTGATCTGTGACCGGTGATTATAGCTTGCTGAAAGCTCAGATGATGGTTAGCATGCTTTTAGCAGTTTTTTTTCTTTTTTTAAGTAGGTTCCATGCCCAGCATGGAGCCAAACACAGGGCTTGAACTCATGACCCTGAGCTCAAGACCTGAGCCAATATCAAGAATCGGATGCTTAACCAACTGAGCCACTCAGGCGCCCTATCAATAAATAATTTTTTTTAAATTTTTTAAATATTTGTTTTTGAGAGAGAGAGAGAGAGAGCACGCGAGCAAGCGGGGGAGGAACAGAAAGAGAGGGAGACACAGAATCCCAAGCAGGCTCCAGGTTCCGAGCTGTCAGCACAGAGCCTGATGTGGGGCCCAAGCCCACGGACCACGAGATCATGACCCGAGCTGAAGTCAGACGCCCAACTGACTGAGCCACCCAGGCGCCCCAAGAATTTTTAAATTAAAAAATATACTTTTTTTTAGATTTCATGCTATTTAATGACACATTTAACAATTTAATAGACTATAGAATAAATATAACTTGTGTATGTACTGGAAAGCCAAGAAATTAATTTGACTAGCTTTATTGGAACTGCACCTGTAATATCGGAGGTATACCGTATTTGACTGACTTTGGACAAAAACTGAAATGCAAAAATACCACAACTGCCTTCAGAACCTGCGTTCACACCGTCGGCTGGACTCTGTCTTTCCCTTTGTTTTATTAACAGGAATTCACGTGTTCTCCCCATTCTTTTGGTTTTAGTTTTTCACCTAGCACATGTACATGCACTGTCCAGAGCTTCCTGAATACGCACAACTGGTGTTTGCCACTGTTACGTGTTGATACAAGTAATCTGGTGGACTCATTCCGATTATTCCACAGTATTTCATTATATGAGTATTCCAGCTTCTTCCTCTGTTATAAATAATGCAGTGGCGACATCCTTGAATGAGGCTTCTTGGGATGGTCTCTACATAGAAGCAGAATTGCTGGGGTGTGGGTTTATGCTTAACTTTGGTCTGGAAAAGTCTCCAGAGCGGTAGTGCCCCCCCCCCCCCCCCGACCCTGTGAGCATGGCGAATTCTCAGTTCTCCACACTTGTCCCAACATGTGTCCTGCTTAATTCTCACTAACCTGGAGGGTACGAATGGGATCTTGTTCTGAACTTCTTTTTCCCCCTTCCCTGATGAGGCCAAATACAATTTTTTAAATTGGTAATTCACCCAAAACAAAAAACTGGTTACCAACGGTTACTAATGGCCATTCCATTCCCTTCCTGAATACTTTTTTAGGTGTGTCAACAGCCCGAATGTGGAAAGTGTAAAGCCTGTAAAGACATGGTTAAGTTTGGTGGTAGCGGACGGAGCAAACAGGCTTGCCAAGAGAGGAGGTAGGTTTGGCCGACGCCGCTCTCCTGGCAGAGGAACGTGAGCTTTGTTCGGGGCAGGTGGGCTGAGACGTGCAGGGAAGGCAGCGCTCCCTCTTCTGGTGTTGTCGCCAGGCCTGTCCCCATTACCCAACTAAAACAGCCCCAGTAGGTTTTACTTACCCGAGGGGACTTGCCTATAACCACTGACTCTATAGGTGTCCCAATATGGCCATGAAGGAGGCCGATGACGATGAAGAAGTTGACGACAATATTCCAGAGATGCCGTCCCCCAAAAAAATGCATCAGGGGAAGAAAAAGAAACAGAACAAGAATCGGATCTCTTGGATTGGAGAAGCTGTCAAGGTAATCCTGGAGAAGACCTAGCCTCCTGCCGCACCTCTGAGCATCAAGTCACGCCCGGTGTTAAGCAGCCTGAGCCCCAAGCAGAGAAACCTGCTCATTTGCCTGTGAGGAGCAGGGCCAGCGAGAGGCCAGAAAATGTGTTTTTGGTTGTGTGCCCACAGACTCCTGTTTTCCTATCCTTCCAAAATGGGCCTTTGACACTGTCCTAGGAGGGGTCAGGCTGGTTCCCCTTCAAAGCTTGTTTCGAAGAGAGCCTTCACTGCCCCATCCACCCCGGCCTGGCAGTGGGTGTTTTTGTGACACTCGCACATGGCCTCCCTGCCGTCCTGTGACGGTCCATCTAAGGCACAACTCCTTTACCAAAGCCGGAGAGCAAGTAATCTCTCCGCGCTGCTTCCTTGATGTCTGGAAGCCAAAGATCTGGTCTGTAGCGTGAGGCCTGCCCCTGCCAGATGCTGCTGTAGGCCTGAATGGGGCTGAGCCCCTGTCCTGTGGGGCTGAGCCCCTCGTACAGGAGGACAGGCGCGTGTTCTGTCCAATGAGTGGAGGGCTGGAGGGAGGTGGGGACCTTGGAGGCTCCCGAGGAGGCAGCGCATCTGAGTTGAGACCCAGAAGGTTGGTGAGGAACCAGCCTCAGAGACCTGCGGGCCAGTCAGGGCAGAGGCCCTCAGGTGGAAACTAGCTTTCCTTGTGGGAGAAGTAGGTCCTTGTGGCTGACAGAGTTGGGGGCGGGATGTGGCATTAGGACCACTGGGAGGGGTTGGGACCGGCGCTGTTCAAAATTAAATGCTGGAATCTGATTTGCTACTGACACTGAAGCGCGGGGCTGACGAGGAGGGGATGTGTGTGCTCTTAGTTGCAGGTTTCCAGCCAAGGGAGCGAAGGTTTTCTGTAGTAGCCAGGGCAGTAGAGCTCAGGGCTTACCAAATTGTCAGGAATTAGGCTTTTGTACAAAATAAGAGGAACAGGGGGGTCAAGCCTAGCATAGACCTTTGAACCCATCCTCACCTGAAACGAAGCTCTCGTTTCCAGACTGATGGAAAGAAGAGTTACTTTAAGAAGGTGTGCATTGACTCAGAAACCCTGGAAGTGGGGGACTGCGTCTCTGTTATTCCAGATGACTCCTCCAAACCGCTGTATTTAGCCAGGTTTGTACCTTTTCCTTCGCTTGACCTCAGCACACACTTTCTCTTGAACACCTAGGAGATGCTTATGTGTGAATACAGCAGTGGCTCTTTGCCCTGGGCTAGACACACTGCAAATACAAGTTCCCCTAAGTAGACCCGGTCCAGGTTTGCCAGTCGGGTTAGCAACTTTCTTCTGACTCCAGAGTCACTGCGCTGTGGGAGGACAGCAGCAACGGGCAGATGTTTCATGCCCACTGGTTCTGCGCGGGGACAGACACAGTCCTTGGAGCCACGTCGGACCCCTTGGAGCTGTTCCTGGTAGACGAATGTGAGGACATGCAGCTTTCCTACATTCACAGCAAGGTGAAGGTCGTCTATAAAGCTCCGTCAGAGAACTGGGCCATGGAGGTGAGTGCCCGGCGCCCCTTGGCGTGCCCTTCCCCTCCCTGCGTGGGCTCCTGGCTGACACCGGGTCCTTGTCCTCAAAGGGAGGCATGGATCCTGAGCCTCTGATGGCGGAGGACGATGGAAAGACCTACTTCTACCAGCTGTGGTATGATCAGGACTACGCAAGGTTCGAGTCCCCTCCGAAAACCCAGCCAACGGAGGACAACAAGTACAAGTGAGTGCTGGGCCCGGGCCGGGCCCGGGCCCCGGGTCCCCTCTGTGGGGCCGCCTCTGTGGTGCTCCAGGGCCGTGTGCTTATCTGTGCATCACTCTGGCCTTTCACGTGCTTCTCTCTGGTGGGGTTTCTTTCCCCTGCTAATCAAAGACCAGCCTGACTTGGTTGCAGTTGCTTTAAGTGTGTGGACAGCCTGGGCACGGAGTTGCCTTTATGAGAAGCTCTCCTATCCAGGAGCAGTATGCAGCTTTCTGTCTTCAGCCTCTTTGCGTGTGGCTCAGTGTTTCTGCTACGTATCTTGCATGTTTCCTTCTGTTTTTTAGATATTTTCTTTCATGAGTGGTATCTTTGATTCCATGTCATTCTAGCTGATGAGTGACTGCTTTTAGGGAGGCTTGGTTGTTTTTGTCTTTTTAAAAAAAAATGTTTATTTTGAGAGAGAGCAAGTGGGGCAGGGGCAGAGAGCGAATCCCAGGCAGGTTCCATGCTGTCAGTGCAGAGCCTGACACAGGGCTCGATTCCATGAATTAGGAGACCATGACCTGAGCCAATATCAAGAGTCAACCCCCACAGGGGTGCCTGGGTGGCTCAGTCGGTTAAGCGTCCTCCGACTTCGGCTCAGGTCATGGTCTCACAGTTTGTGAGTCCCAGCCCTGCGTCGGTCTCTGTGCTGAGAGCTCAGAGCCTTGGAGCCTGCTTCTGATTCTGTGTCTCCCTCTCTCTCTGCTCCTCATATTCTCATATTCTCTCTTTCTCATATTCTCTCTTTCTCTCTCTCTGTCTCTGTCTCTCTCTCTCTCTCAAAAATAAATAAATGTTAAGGGGGGAAAAAAAAGTCAAACTCCCAACCAACCAAGCCCCCCAGGTGACCCAGGAGGCTTGCTTTTTAAATTCTCTTTCGATGTTTAGTGCCCTGTGCCTTCCTTTGTAACCCCCGTACCTCACTTGTTCAAACTAAAGTCGCATTGGCACCTCTGAGGCAGTAGTTCGGCCGATGGGGTGGGGCTGGGAGGGCTGGCTTACGTGCCCCCAGTGTTTCTCCAGTCAGCCTGGTGCTGCCTCTTGATTTGATCTCTGGTGAAGGCCATTTCTAGCTCTCCTTTAAGGACTTACTAATCAGAAATGTTGAATTTTACCAATTAGCTTTTCAGCCTTTAGAGGTAACAGTAGGAGACTCCTCTGACATCGAGCTGTGACCGAACCACTCTCTGCATTCTTGCTTGTGGCGTATTCTTTTCCTTATTCTGCGTTCTGTTTGTCTTAGGGTTTTCACATCAAATTCTCAAAAGTGGAATCAGCTTGGCATTCTCTTGTGTTTCATCTCTGGTCTTTGGTCCCAAATAAGTGTTTTCAGAGTGTGAACACAAACTGCAGGAAGCCGGTTTCTTCAAGTGTCTGCAGACATCCTCTACTGGTCACCAGAAGCTTCGGATGAAGCCAGCTCAGGGCCCCTTGTTTCTGTCCCTCGCTCCTTCAGGTTCTGTGTAAGCTGTGCCCGTCTGGCTGAAATGAGGCAAAAAGAGATTCCCAGGGTCATGGAACAGCTTGAGGACCTGGACAGCCGGGTTCTCTACGGCTCAGCCACTAAGAACGGCATCCAGTATCGCGTCGGGGACGGCGTATACCTGCTGCCCGAGGCCTTCACGTTCAAGTGAGTGCCCCTTTGGCCCAGGTCAGGGCCATGAGCGCTGGGCTAGTGCAGGGTTGGCCCTGTGGTCTGTCCCCCTCCCTGTACCCCCAGGACTAGCCGCTGCCTGGACTGTTGGCCTTAGTATGTGTGGTGATCAGCAGTATCCCGCCCTCCATGGTAGAGTGACTATAGTAAGTCTGAAAGAAGTCAGAGCGTGTGCTGGCCAGGCACAAGTGTCTGTGGTGGGGGCCTGGCCCCACCCAGCCCTGAGGCTTTGGGGCAGAGACCATCTCCTGTTGTTCTGGTCTGTCACGTGGGAGGAGTATTTCACCTGCCAGGCTCTTGGGATGAAGTGTGTTAAAGGGCCTAAAGGAAAGATTGAATGAACGTGAGTTGTAATCCCATTTGCCAAGAAGTATCAAGATCTCTTTGTGTATCAGAGGATTGGGGCTCTTCAGGGAGAAATCGGCCGAGTCTCCACACTCGATCCAGTCTTTGTTCTCAGAACTAGCACGTGGTTGAATTCCAACCAACATTTCCAGAACTTCTCAGTTTCCCGACTTGCAGTTCGTAAAGTCCCAGTTCCCAACCTCAGTTCAGTCATTACGAATTACAGAGCACGGAGGTCAGGGTCCTCTCAGCCTGTGCAGCTGGTGCGAGTACCCGCTTTAGCCCCGGCTGTCCTCAGTGTGGAGGGGAGGACGCCCGTAGTGCTGTCTGCCCAGGTGCTCCCTGCACAGAAGACGTGTCCACACAGGTGCTCACAGGTACCTTCGGAGCCCAGTGGACTAAGGAGGCCTGGTGGGAAAACATGGCAGCTGCTTTCCTGAACAGCAGGCTTCAAGCCTGCAGCCGAATCCGATGACCGGTTTTACCCCCGTAGTCAGGCCAGGTTCAACTTGCCCAGACTGTGAGTCCCCACCCATGCCCTTTCAGCATTCCCTCTAGGTCAGCACCCCAGTCGGGAGAGCCTAGGTCATGCTTGGTGACAGCCCCACAGCTGTGGAAGTTGCCTTCCTGCCTGGACTGCGTGTCCTTAGTGGTTCAGCAGGGCACTTGGCCTGTTGGGTCACTCGGGGGCTGGGGCTGGTGGGAGCAGTGGCTTCTCGGGGCTGCCGGTCTGAGCCGAGGGAGAGCGTACAGGAGGCAGCTCGGCATTCCTGCCAGCACCGCTGTGCGTCCTTTCTCGCACTCGCTGGGCAGAACGAGGCACATGCCGGGAAGTGCCGTCCTGTCCCGCGGCTGGGAGCTGGGAGCTGGGCCTATTCAAACAGCGTCAGCAGCTACCGAAGCCAGCGGCACACAGATGGAGAAACCCGCTTTAAACTGGATGAGGTTTCATCTTTCTCCGTAAATCTCCAGGCGCTTAGCTGCACTGGTTTAGAAGGTGTTTGGATTTAAGTAGTAGTGTTACTGGCCGGTCACACTGAGGTGATTCCTTTTTATGGCTTCGTATTCAGTTATGCGTAACACTGGCTTCTCTGCAGCATCAAGCTGTCCAGTCCCGTGAAGCGCCCGCGGAAGGAGCCTGTGGACGAAGACCTCTACCCAGAACACTACCGGAAATACTCCGATTACATCAAAGGCAGCAACCTGGATGCCCCCGAGCCGTATCGAATTGGCCGAATCAAAGAAATCTTCTGTATCAAGAAGAGCAATGGCAGGCCCAATGAGACCGACATCAAGATCAGAATCAACAAGTTCTACAGGTCAGTGAAGGCCTCTGCTCTTCCAGGATGGCGGCAGACTTCTGGAAGTCTGAAATGGGGTTGTAACAGCACACACGGTGGTATTTTAAGACTTCGGTAGAGGTAGCTGTTTTTCTAAGTGTTTCTAATTATCTGGTGGGTGCTGACAGGGACTAGAATTGTAATTATATTTCATAGCTTTGTTTAGACCTTTGTTTTAGAGCCGCAGAGTTGTCTCCCCCAAAGAAATCCTTAAGCAGAAGTCAAGAGTATGACAAGATCGTGGGGCACCTGAGTGGCTCAGTCGGTCGAGCGACCGACTTCGGCTTAGGCCATGATCTCACGGTTTGTGGGTTCAAGCTCCGCGTCGGGCTCCGTGCTGACAGCTCAGAGCCCGGAGCCTGCTTCGGATTCTGTGTCTCCCTCTCTCTCTGCCCCTCCCCACTCATGCTCTGTCTCAGAAATAAACAAACATTAAAAAAAATTAAAAAACAAAAAAGAGTATGACAAAATCAGGAGTGGAACGTCCTGGGCTCTGCCTAAGACACCCTCAGAGAACCTCAAGTTCTGTTTATGATTGTCTGAGTTGTGTCCCCTCCCCCCCGGTTCCCCCCCATTCTCTCTTCCTGTTCTTCCTAGGTGCCTCTTCCTGTTTCTGGGCTTTCTGTCTGTCTACACTTTTCCTAAGGTCTTGGCTTCACTCTTTTTTTGGGGACCTTAGGAACTCGTACTGATCAGGAGCTAACTGGTAGAGATGGGTGTAAGGTTGCTTCACTTCTTAACTAATATACGTGAAAGATTATTACAGTCTCTGCAACAGTCATTTGTGTCTACAGAAAAGAAACCAGGCTGGCTAGTGTAGGCAAGAGGAGGAAGGTCTAGATCCTTACTGGGCAGCAGGCGGCTGCTGCTCTGGACGCAGGGCGGGGCTGTTTGCACCGCAGTCGTGGGTGTGAAGAGCAAGCAGACAAGCAGACCAGCCGCTGAGTTCGTGGCAAGGAGGCCCACTCTGGCGGCGGTGCCGGCTTAGGGGGGGTAGTAACCGATCCCCTTAACTGGGGGGTTGTGGTCTTTACCCATGGGTTTTCTGAGCACCCCCAGAAATGGGGGGCCGTTTAATTGTCCCGTTCGCAACAAAGGAGATTGTTAACAAAGAGTCTTCCACGCTCAGGCCAGAGAACACCCACAAGTCTACGCCGGCCAGTTACCACGCGGACATCAACCTGCTTTACTGGAGTGACGAGGAGGTGGTGGTGGACTTCAAGGCCGTGCAGGGCCGCTGTACCGTGGAGTACGGGGAGGACCTGCCAGGCGGCCTCCAGGACTTCTCTGCGGGTGGCCCAGACCGCTTCTACTTCCTCGAGGTGGGACTCCGGGCTTATCGCAGGGAGAGGCTTCAGGTCACAGTCACAGCCCCTACGAAAGCAGTTGACTTACCCAGAGTATGAATCGGTGGCATTCAAATTCCTCTGGAACGAGACACTTGCCTTTAAAAGAACGGAGGGGTGCCTTGGTGGCTCTGTCAACTGAGCATCCAACTCGGGTCATGATCCCAGGGTTGCGGGATCAAGCCGCGCGTTAGGCTCAGCACTGAGCACGGAGCCTACTTTCCCCCTGCCCCTCTCCCCTGCTTGTGGGCGTGCACACACTCTCTCTGTTAAATAAAAAGACTCTATAACGCAGAATATAAACATAGGAGCATCCTTCTGCTTCCGCGGTTTATTTGGAGACTATTTAGGCGGCCTCCACCAGCCCTACTGATTCTTTTAGGGTGAGTTAGGGAAAGATGCCCCTTTCCCTGGCGGACTCGTGAGGCCCTGCCCCAGGCAGTCCCAGTCCCTTCACCGAGGCATCTGCGGCCAGGTGAGGTCTATACACCGGGGCAGTGGCCCTGGTGATGGAGAAAGGATCCGGGAGTCTGTCGATTTAAGCTGATCACTTTTAAATTGTTTGAGCGTGGCTTTTCTGTGTTACGTTCTCTGAAGTTGATACATGCCTGGGTTTCCCCAGGTTCCACTGTGGATGGCCTAATATATCACTTTTTCCAGTTTTTAGAACGAGTAGTCCAGGGGCTTTGAACAGCAGGAATTCTAATGTTGGGCACATAAAATACTTACATTCTAGAACTTTTTTTCCCTGTTGCCAGTGTAATCAAATCAGAGTATTTTCACTGATGGCTAATTGCTTGTGGCCAAATTTAGGGAGAAATCAAGTGGATCTTCAGCAAGTTAATTTAAATTGTCCTTGTTAGAGAAGAGACCGGTGTGTTTCTCTCCCAGACTATTGTCGTTCTTTCCTTCTCAGGCCTATAATGCCAAGAACAAAAGCTTTGAAGATCCTCCTAACCATGCCCGTAGCCCTGGAAATAAAGGGAAGGGGAAGGGGAAAGGTAAGTCGTTGTCCGCAGGGTTCTTTTCAAGTCTGCCTTACGTAATTCAGGCTACTGATGAGTCATTTGGTATGAAATGCCTCTGATGTTACCTCATTCTTTGCTGTTAATTCAGAATGAGGGTTTAGGGACAGCAGGTTAGGGGTCAGACTTGACTTTTGGCCTGTCTCCAGGGAAGGGCAAGGCAAAGTCTCAAACATGCGAGCCAAGTGAACCAGAGACCGAAATTCAGCTGCCTAAGCTGCGGACCCTGGACGTGTTTTCTGGCTGTGGAGGGTTGTCGGAAGGATTCCACCAAGCAGGTAAATGCCAGGGGGTTTTTCTCTGCAGAGCTAGTAAAACCGGATCAGGCAGGTTCTACCTGGAAGGCCTTCCTGGCTCTGGTCCCGGTTCTGCCTTGAGCGTAATTCGAGGGGGTTCTTAGCACGTATCTGTCCTCGTATCTGCCAGGCATCTCGGAAACACTGTGGGCCATTGAGATGTGGGACCCTGCGGCCCAGGCGTTCCGGCTGAACAATCCCGGGTCCACGGTGTTCACGGAGGACTGCAACGTGCTGCTGAAGCTGGTCATGGCCGGGGAGGCCACCAACTCCCGCGGTCAGAAGCTGCCTCAGAAGGGAGATGTGGAGATGCTGTGCGGTGGGCCGCCTTGCCAAGGGTTTAGCGGCATGAACCGCTTCAACTCTCGCACCTACTCCAAGTTCAAGAACTCCTTGGTGGTTTCCTTTCTCAGGTAAACAGAGTAGCAGCCCCTGTGCTCAGGACTGCCTGGCGGTGATTAGACTGCCGGCCCTGGGGTGTGCCGGGGTAGCAGCAGCTGGCTTAGCCGCTGTACCTGCTGAAGGCCACGTGTGGAGGGGAGGCGCCCGGCCTTTGCTTCCAGGGCATTCGCAGCTGGCTTCTTGCCAGGGAGACGGAGAGTCAGCAGGTGCAGCTTCCCAGCAAGCAGATATCAAGGATTTGGGTGTAGCTTCGGGTAGAGTAGGTCTTTCTCTTCACTTGGTGCGTGCAGATGACCCTCGTAGTCTCTCCCGCCTCCCACAGCTACTGTGACTACTACCGGCCCCGCTACTTCCTCTTGGAGAATGTCCGGAATTTCGTTTCCTTCAAACGCTCCATGGTCCTGAAGCTCACTCTCCGCTGCCTTGTCCGTATGGGCTATCAGTGCACCTTCGGCGTGTTGCAGGTAGGCTCTCTTGGGGAAGGGGGCAAAGGTGGGCTGACAGGTGTGGACAGGAGGGGGGCTCGGTGGTCCCTGCACCGCAGCAGATGGTCTCTACCTGAAGGTAGAGTTGAAAAGGACGGGCGTGCAGTGCCGTGAGCTGTGGGGGTGCCGGTGCGGGTGGGGGGAGACGGCAAGTGGGCCCGCACGCCCTGCCGTGAAGCTCGCGGCATCTGGGTCTGGGGAGCACAGAACTCGTGTGCCAGTAAGGCCACCTGCCTCTTCTCAAGAGTCCCATCCTCGTGCCTGAGGAGGGGCCGTGTGTTTCCGGCCCCTTCCTCTCGAGAGGCCAGGGTGGTGGCCAGCTGTGGAACTCTAGTAGCAATTTGATCCCTGCGGTGGGGGGCGGGTGAAGCAAGAATGGCAGAAGGATGCACAGACTAAACCGTCGCGGGTTAACGGTTCTCTCCTGGGTGAATGTACACGTGTACAAACCTCAGGAGGAGGTGGGAGACCGCCCTCCAGGAGCTACTGGGAGCTTTGTCTGCAAGGACGGAGATCTGGGGTGACCAGAGGGAACTAGGCTTGACCTGAAAAGCAGCTACCGTGTACGTGCCTGTTCAGTAATTAACAGCATAACTAGAGCTGAGACGGCGCTCTGACACGAAGCCTGGCTGGAAGGCAGTGAGGGAGCGTCTGCCCCCTACCCGGTCCAGCCTCCCTGGGTCTGGGGCTCACCAGCCAAACCTTGTTGGCAGCTCTTGTGACCGCCTACTGCTAGGTAGGCGGCAGGGCTCCGTGGCCTCTCTGCTCCCTCTTGTCTCCCGAGTGCTGAGACCACAGGGTCCTTCGCAGGGCTCTGGAAAGAGCCGGCTGGAATTGCCAGCAGGGCTTACTCCATCGTCTCCAGAGGCTTGTGGCCCTCACGTGGGATCTTTTGTCCCTCTTACTCGTTAAGAGTAATCCTGCCGAGGGGCGTCTGGGTGGCTCAGTTGGTTGAGCGTCCAGCGTCGGCTCAGGTCACAGTCTCACAGTTCATGAGTTCAAACCCCGCGTCGGGCTCTCTGCTGTCAGCCTGGAGCCTGCTTCGGGTCCACGTCCCCCTCTCTCTCTGCCCCTCCCCCCAAAAAATCAACATTAAAAAGTAAATCTGCAGACTTAACTAGGGGCTTGACTGTGCGTGTCTGGCCCTTTCCACAGGCTGGTCAGTATGGCGTGGCCCAGACCCGGAGGCGGGCCATCATCCTGGCTGCAGCCCCCGGAGAGAAGCTTCCCCTGTTCCCAGAGCCACTGCACGTGTTCGCGCCCCGGGCCTGCCAGCTGAGCGTCGTGGTGGACGACAAGAAGTTTGTCAGCAACATAACCAGGTAGGAGCCCCACTCGCCCCGCCTGCCCCGCCGTGTCACGGTGCTTGTTACCCGGGAGGCGTGTTGGTGGCGGGTCTGTCGGGAGACCTGAACGGCGGAGAACGTGTTGGCGCGGACGGCGCAGCGCTTGGCCTGCCACACGAGTGCTTCTGACCTTTGAGTGAGCCGCACGCAGGCCGTGGCTGGACCTGGCTGTAGTCGAGAGCAGGGCCCACACCTCCGGGCCATCCCTGCGTAGACCGGCTCTGAGAAGAACGCCGCCCGTGTGGCCTCGGGTGGCCCTTTGACCTGGGAGCTAGGTTGCCCCCCTGGAGAGGGCGGCATCGGCCGTCGGGACGTGGCACCTGTAATGTGCGGGACAGCAGCCTCCTGGGTCCCCAGAGGTGTCAGCTGCGTGCTGTGCTCTCGCAGGTTGAGCTCGGGCCCGTTCCGAACCATCACCGTGCGGGACACGATGTCCGACCTCCCCGAGGTCCGGAACGGAGCTTCGGCGCTGGAGATCTTGTACAACGGGGAGCCTCAGTCCTGGTTCCAGAGGCAGCTCCGGGGCTCACAGTACCAGCCCATCCTCAGGGACCACATCTGTAAGGTAATGGCGCCCTGCCGGCAGCGCCGGTGTGGTCGGGCCGGCGGCCTCGTGAGCAAGAACGTGTGGTTGGAGCCCAGCCAGGGCTGGGGGTGGGAAGCGGGACCTGATCCAGGCCCCGTCCAGCTCCTACTCTGCTCGTGGCCCTGAGCCCAGACCTCCCCCTCCTCCTCCTGCTTCTCTTCTTGCCACCGCTGTCTGTGCACCCCCCCCCCCCCCCCCCCGCAGCAGCTGCAGCAGCACAGTCACGGGGAGCGTCTGCTCCTCCCGGAATCGGTGTCTGGTCCCCGCTGCCTCTGACTCCCCTCGTCTCTTGCCAGTCCTGCTCTCTGTGTGTTCTCCCAGATACGCCAAACCCGCTCTTCCCCATCCGGTTCTCCTCTCATCCTGCGGGGCTCAGCCCGCACGTCTCCCCCTCCTCCGAGAAGCCCTATCGGCTTGCCCCAAGCTGTCCTCTCACCCGTTTCCCCCCATTCTCTGCCACGTCCGTGCTTGGTTATCTTCAAGGCACGTGCAGTCTGCAGGTCGTCGGGTTGGGCTGCTCTTGGTCTCCCCCGATGGGATACGAGCCCCTCCTTGGTGATTCCTGGTCACCGTGCTGTTTCCGGTTCCTGGGATGGTGGCGCCCAGCCTACCGTGGGTGCTTAGACACTCCATGAATGATGTGACGGCCGGGGCCTGCTGTGACTTTTCAGGACATGAGCGCGCTGGTGGCCGCCCGCATGCGGCACATCCCTCTGGCCCCGGGCTCAGACTGGCGCGACCTGCCGAACATCGAGGTGCGGCTGTCCGATGGCACCATGGCCCGGAAGCTGCGATACACGTACCACGACAAGAAGAACGGCTGCAGCAGCACCGGGGCCCTCCGCGGGGTCTGCTCCTGTGTGGAAGGTGGGGGCCCTGCTGTGCCGCGGCCGGGGGTGGGGGTGCTTCCCGGCCCCAGCCCCCTGGATCCTGATCCCCCGCAGCCCCCCAGCCCCAGCCCCCTGGATCCTGATCCCCTGCAGCGGTCCAGGGGGCTTGGAGGGAGCACTGTTGCCTGGGGTCTCCTAGCAGGAGGTACTGGGGGCTGCCGCTCACTGACCTGAGGACCTGGGCTGGGCACGGACGTCCTGGCTTTAAATAGCTGCTGAGAGCATTTAAGTGATAAGAGCTTTGGGGACAGGGATTGTCGGCTGCTCGGTCCCTCCCGTTCTGTAACCACAGTCTCATGGCAGCCCTCTCTTCCAGCGGGCAAAGCCTGTGACTCCGCGGCTAGACAGTTCAACACCCTCATCCCCTGGTGCCTGCCCCACACCGGGAACAGGCACAACCACTGGGCCGGCCTCTACGGACGGCTCGAGTGGGATGGCTTCTTCAGCACGACCGTCACCAACCCCGAGCCCATGGGCAAGCAGGTGGGTCTGCAGGCCGCGGTGGTGCCAGGGAGGGGACGGAGGCAGGGGCTCACGGTGGGGGCAGCCCCTGGGGAGCCTGCACTCCTCACCCCCCCTCCCCCCGCCCCCCAGCCTCTGCCCATGGAGACCGGCTCGGCCATTGAGGCCCGAGGCTGCAGTTCTTCTCCATGGTTCAGTTTCCCTCCTCCTGCCCCGAATGGCGGGCGGGCCCAGTCCCGTTCCCCTTCCCACCTCCCCTCTCCCTTCCAGGGCCGCGTTCTCCACCCTGAGCAGCACCGCGTCGTGAGCGTGCGGGAGTGCGCCCGCTCCCAGGGCTTCCCGGACACCTACCGGCTGTTCGGCAACATCCTGGACAAGCACCGGCAGGTCAGCCGAGGGGAGCAGGGCCGGCTCTTCCTCTGTCCCTGTGTGAGGCGCCGCTGAGCCCCTCCTCCAAGCGGCCCCGACGGGAGAGAGGCCCCTCTGTCCGACCCAGGGTGCAGGTGTTCCGGGGGAAAGCAGGGCTCACGGGGTCACTTATGAGGGGACACGGAGCCCCTGGAGATTATTGGCCGATTGGCCTCAGTATTGCCAGGAAGGGGACGCCCGGAAGGAGAGAGCCTGTCACTGGGACCCAGAGTGCTTGCGGGTCAGGCTGTGGTTAATTAAGCACATTGGTTGTCACTTCACAGCTCTGAGGCAGGTTTAGCCCAAAGGAAAGTTCCAGGGCACTGAACTTGAGTGAAGGAGCAGACAAAATGGGCTCAGGGTGGGAACGAACCCACAGTTCCTCACTGATACTCAGGGTGTTAAGTTTACTATTTCTTAATTACATGTATTTCCATCTAAGGAATGCCTGTTCATGGCTTACAAAGCAACAATACCCCAGGGGTTCTAGCAACACCCCTCCCCCCCCCCCCCCCTTCCTGTTCTCTGGAAAGAATCCCTCTTGGCTGAAAGTGAAGCATGGTGACCTCCATGTCGATCTGAGTTTTCTAAAGCCCGCTAAAGGTCCCTTTTCTGTGGGTGGGCCTGGACACGGGGTTCAGGGTGGGGAGGTAGGGCGGTTGGAGGGTCCCTGAGCCGTCATGGTGGAACCGGCTCCGGAGGCCCACGTGAACGGGGCTCACGTCATTGAGAAAAGGCTGCCACTGACCCCGGCCGTGCCAAGCCACACACCGCCCTCCTTCCCTCCTTCAGGTGGGGAACGCTGTGCCGCCACCTCTGGCCAAAGCCATTGGCTTGGAGATCAAGCGCTGTATGTTGGCCAAAGCTCGAGAGAGTGCCTCAGGTACGGTGGGAGCCGCTGGCGTGCAGGTCGGGGCCCGGGGCCCTTTCCTCAGGCTGCGCGGCCTGGCTCAGATGCCAACCCAGGCTGGGAACCTAGGGAACCCCTGGGAGCAGGGCGCGGTCTCCCTCTGTTCACTCAGAGCTGCTGCACGTCTCACTTGGAGGGCCATTAACATCGACACCTGGCTGCTAACCTAGTTCTCGATTTTTCTCTTTTTTTTTAAGTATGTTTCTTTTGCGAGAGACAGGGAGTGGGGAGGGGGAGAGAGAATTGTAAGCAGGGCCTGCGCTGTCAGCACAGAGCCCGACATGGGCTCGAACCCACGAACCGTGGGACCATGACCGGAGCCGAAATCAAGAGTTGGATGCTTAATCGACTGAGCCACCCAGGGGCCCCTAGTTCTGTTCGTTACACTTGCCTGTTGCGTCGTGCAGGGTCGTGCGTGTTCTCTGCGATGACTCTACCTTTTATTTCTCTTTAGTGAAAATCAAGGAGGAGGAAGCTACCAAGGACTAGTTTTGCCCTCCCGTCACCCTTGTTTCTGGCACCAGGGATCCCCAACATGCACTGATGTTGTATTTTTAACATGTCAAAATCTGTCAGTTCAAATGTGTTGTACACGGTGTTTGTGGCCTTGGCTGACATGAAGCTGTTCTGTGAGGTTTGCTTATCAACTAATGACTTAGTGATCAAACTGTGCCGTACTTTGTGCATTCTGGATTTTAAAAGTTTTTTATTATGCGTTATATCAAATCTACCACCGTATGAGTGGGAATTAAGACTTTATGTAGTTTTTATATGTTGTAATATTTCTTCAAATAAATCTCTCCTATAAATCACCCTGGCTGGTGACTTGTGATTTACGAAGGGCTTCTGGCTGACTCTTGGCTGAGCCCGGGTGAGAATGGGCTCTCAGAGCTGCAGGTGATCCCATAGACGTGTTTGTCCGAAGTTAGATCATTCCGCATGTGCTATGCCTGTGTTTGGGGCTGAAGGTTAACTTGTTTCAGTTCTGGCTGAGACCCAAGTGAATGTCGCTTAGTGTGGCTTCCAGGAGAGCCTTTTAAAGGAACGGTCTTAGTTGGCCTTCCCCATTGTAGCCCTTCTGTGCTCTGGAATGGACTGTGATGCCTGGTGGTGCAGCAGCCATCTGTGACCATGAGCGTGGAAGCCCGTGTAGTGGGTGAGGGGGGAAGAAGACAGGAGTCCCTCGGAGCCCTGGCCTGGTCCCCCCAGACAGACCCTTTATTTAAGAGTCTGTTAGGTAGGCTTTTTCCATCCTTTCAGCCTAATTCAATCCTACTGAATTCTAAATTTTTTTGTGTGTAATGTTTATTTATTTTAGAGGCAGAGAAAGCACAAGTGGGGGAGGGGCAGAGAGAGCCGGAGACAGAATCCGAATCAGGCTGCAGGTTCTGAGCTGTCAGCACAGAGCCCAACACGGGGCTTGAACCCATGAACCAAGAGATCATGACCTGAGCCAAAGTCGGAAGCTCAACCGACTGAGCCATCCAGGCCCTCCGCCCCCCCCCCCTTTTTTTTCTTCAATCCTACTAAATTCTAAAACCATCAAACCTCTTTGGTTTGTCTTTGGGAAAGGACTTCCTGTAAAATGCCAACAAAGCAGAAGCAGACAAAGAAGTGTCAGTCACCAGCACACGACTGGGTCAGACTTTGGACTTGGCACATGTAAAAGCCTAGTGGGTACTCTTACAGCGGCTGCCTGAGTTGTACAGACTTCTGGGGAAAACTTACCTTAAGGACAAGCCTGCCTTTCGAAGTATAGGGTCAGCCCTGATTATTCAGATATTCTTTTATGTCCCTCAACGTTTCAAAATTTCAAAGTCTTCCATCTAGATACTGCCTTTTTTTGGGGTGGGGGGAAGCGAGAGCACACGGGTGGTGGGGAGGGAGAGAGAATCGTAAGCTGGCTCCCCACGCCCAGCGCCGAGCCGGACACAGGGCTCCATCCCACAACCCTGGGAAGGTGACCTGAGCCGAAATCGAGAGTCAGGGGCTCAACTGACTGAGCCACCCAGTCACTCCTAGGTACTGCATATTTCTTTGAAAACTTTTTTTTTGTAATGTTAATTTATTTTTGAGACAGAGAGAGACAGAGCATGAGCAGGGGAGGGGCAGAGAGAGAGGGAGACACAGACTCCAAAGCAGGCTCCAGGCTCTGAGCCATCAGCACAGAGCCCAGTGCGGGGCTCGAACTCACAAGCGGTGAGATCATGACCTGAGCTGCAGTCGGAGGCTCAACTAGACTGAACCACCCAGGCATCCCATGTACTACGGATTTCTTAACTGGATTCCTAGGTATTTAATCCTTTCATTCCTACCGTAAATGGGATTTCTTTTTTGTTTTCTGGTGGGAGGCAGGGAAGAGGCTCCTTTCTTAAGCAGTGGTTCTTTGCTTCTACAGAAAGATTGACTCGTATTGATTATTGACTTTGTGTACTAGGTGGTTGTTTTGTTTCGTTTTACCTAGCCAACCTGAATTCCCTTATTTTCGTGATTTTTTTTTTTTTTCCAGTTGGAGTCTGTGTTTCGGGTGTGCAACACGCTAACCAAGAACTTGAGGATTCACTTTAGCGTAAGTGGTAGAAGCTGTTTTCCGCTGTGGTTCAGCCATTAGGTCTCAGCTGGGCAGCGGGCTGTCCCTCGAGGGGTGGCCCAGGTGAGTGACTGCCTTTTGAGGCACACCTGCCTCCGAGTACCCCGAGAGCACTAGCCTGAGCCAGGCTGTGGACCAAGGGGGCGCTGCTGTGCTGGTGTGGGGCAGAGGGAGGGGACCTGGCTTCCAGCAGCTTCCGCTGCCCTGCCTGCCTGGCAGAGAATGTTCTTCCTTCTGTCAGAGTTTAGTTCAGCCTTTTCGTGGGAAGGAAACCCTAGTGGAATTGGGGACGTGACAAGAATAGTGATTGTAGTAGATTGCGGTACATTTGATCAATGAAATCCCCTGATGGCTCAAAGCCTCGTGACCATTTGAGGTGACTCATTAAACACAATGGCTGCACTTCGAGATCATTCAGAGGGGGAACTCAGGCCTTCCTTGTGGCACGAACTGTATTTAGTACGCAGGTGGTGCCCACCGGTGAGGAGAAAGCTCTGTCTGCAGTAGAATGGCAGTTGATAAATGCAGGTGAGAGAATGGATTTCGATGATCCTTTTGTGGCCTCTGATCTAATGGACTCAGTCAAGAATCATGGCTGTGCTTGGGGGTCTTCTTCCTGTGGCTGAACCTTGCTTTCTTCCCCTCTGGATTTCATTAAGGTGTGTAGATCTTCTAAGCGCAGTTGAATTACTTTTTTTTTTTTTTTTAACGTTTATTTATTATTTTTGAGACAGAGAGCGACAGAGCATGAGCAGGGGAGGGGCAGAGAGAGAGGGAGACACAGAATCCGAAGCCGGCTCCAGGCTCCGAGCCGTCAGCACGGAGCCCGACGCGGGGCTCGAACCCGCGAACGGCGAGATCATGACCTGAGCCGAAGTCGGGTGCTTCACCGACTGAGCCACCCAGGCGCCCCCTCAGCTGAATTACTTTTTACGCGTGTGCCTGCCTGTGTCATCACCCCTGCTCAGGTGGACGTGTTAGAAACTCTCATCACCCTGGGAGGATGCCTGGCACCCCTCCCTCCACCCTCAGAGAGCCTCTCAGTTCTGACTTCAGGTAGTGGTTTGAGGATTTCACACAAGTGCTATCGTGTGGGGCCACTTCCTTTGTGTCTCTGATGCGGATTCACGTCACCGTGGGTATTAGTTTGCTCCTTTATGGCTACATTGTGCCCGCTGTAGAGAAGCACACAGTTGCCTCTGGCTGCTCATTCATCTGCCGATGGACTTTTGACTTGTATTATGGGCTCCATCGTGTGCCCCCAAAACTTGTGTTTCAGCCCTGACCCCTAGGACCTCAGAATGTGAGTGTCTTTGGAGATGAGGCCTTTACAGAAATAATGGAGTTAAAATGAGGTCATTAAGGTAGACCCTACTCCAATATAAGGACCATGTGATGACACAGGGAGAAGATGGCCGTCCCCAAGCCAAGGAGAGAGGCTTCAGGAGGAACCAGCCTGCGCGACGCCTTGACCTTGGACTTCCAACCTGCAGGAATGTCCTTGACCCCCAGCCTGTGGTGCTTTTGTGGTGGTAGCCCTAGCCCACTAAGCCAAGCGGTGCTTGGCCATTGTGAATACAGTGGCTACGGACGTTCGTGTGCACATCCTAACACGCGGGTCCTCGTGGACGTGCGTTTGTTTCTTATGGAAAATACCAAGAAGTGGAATTCGGTCTACACGGGGAGATCTAGCGGATCGCCCCGAAGCTGCCGCGGAATCCCCGGAGGATGCATTCCGTGTGTGCGTGTCCTCACTCCCCTCCTCGTGCGCTTCGCACAGCTGGTTTGCTGCTGTCCTGTGGAGATTCCGGGCGTGGGAAGCATGTTGGTGCTACAAGGGAGGGCTGGAGGAGAGGGACTCGGGGGCTTTTTTTGTTATCCATCCACCCTCGGACTCCAGCTTCTCCCTACGTCCCTGTGCTCCCTTGGGGCCTCTTGTTTTTCCTTGGGAGATACCTGACTTTTTGTAAAAGTGATACATGATGTTTGAGAAATAAGCATTTCGCTTATTTAAAAAAAATATTTTTTCGGTGTTTATTTTTGAGAGAGAGACAGAGTGAGCGGGGGAGGGACAGAGAGAGAGGGAGCCACAGGATCCGAAGCAGGCTCCGGGCTCTGAGCTGTCAGCACAGAGCCTGATGTGGGGCTTAACTCACGGACCGTGAGATCATGACCTGAGCCGAAGTCAGACGCTCAACTGACTGAGCCACCCAGGTGCCCCAAGAACTATTCCGGGGCGCCTGTGTGGCTCAGTCGATTAAGTGTCCGACTCTTGATTTCAGCTCAGGTCATGCTCTCATAGTCACGGGACTGAGTCCCATGTCTGGCCCTGTGCTGGGCATAGAGCCTTCCTAAATTTCTCTTTCCCTCTCCCTCTGTCCCTCCCGTGCTCATGCTCTCTCTCAAAAACAAAACAAAACAAAACAAAAAAACCAAAAAAGCATAAAGTGCGTAATTTTATGTGTATACCTTTATTTAAACCAAAATAACATATACACATGGTAAAAAAATGTTAACTATAGGAGAAAAGTCCAAACAAAAACAAGCTTTCCTCCCCTGATGCCTTCCTCTTGAAGCATCCCTCAGACACAGTTTGAGATTTCTTTTCGGAAAATAGTTCGCATGTGTCTACCTGTATGTGCTACTAAACATTTACACGAATGGGTCCCAATATCATCTGCCATTTTACATCTTGCTCCCTCCTCGTGTCTTGGAGATTTTTTTTAAGCCACAAATCGGGAGTGCCTGGCTGCCTCGGTCAGTAGAGCATGCGGCTCTTGGTCTCGGGGTCATGAGTTCGAGCCCCATGTTGGGGGCAGAGATTACTTAGATAAACTTTAAACATAACCACAAATGGATCCGGTTCTTTGAAGACTGCAGAGCATTACACAGATTGTGGCATAATATACTGTAATCTACTTAACCTATGAGCAGATAGCATTTCCAGTTTTTTCTATCACGAACGAGACTGCACATGTATCTAATTTTTACATCTTCACATGCATTTACAAGTTTTCTCACAAGTTGAATGACTTGCTTGCTCTAAAGAAACAGATATGGGTGAGATGGGTGAAGGTGATTGAGAGGTAGAAAGTTCCAGTTTTAAAGTAACCAAGTCATGGTGGTGAAAACATAAGGAAGGCAGTCAATAATATTGGAATAACGTGGTATGATGACAGATGGTGACCGCACTGCTTGTGAATGCGGCATGATTTTTGCAATTGTCAAATCGCTATAGTGCACACCTAAAACTGATAGAATATTGTAGGTCTGTGCCACCATAAAACAAAATACATGTATGTTCATTTCAAGTTTTAGTGGATGTTGTCTGTCGAGTTGCCACCCAGAAAGTTTGCATTGGGGCGCCTGGGTGGCTCAGTTGGTTGAGCATCTGATTCTTGATTCCGGCTCGGGTCATGGTCCCAGAGTCGTAGGATAGAGCCCCGAGTTGGGCTATGGGCTGACATTGTGGAGCCTGCTTGGGATTCTCTCTCTCTCTCTCTCTCTCTCTCTCTCCTCTCTCTCTCTCTCTCTCTCTGCCCCTCCCCTGCTCGCTCTTGCTCTCTCTCTCTCTCTCATAATAAATAAATAAACTTAAAAAAATAAATAAAGACTTGTCTAGAAGAGTTGGTTTTGGAGGGCCACAAGCCATTGTAATACCTAAGGCCAAGAATTATTGTTGGCCCCCTTGGGAGCCATGTGGCTCCCACTGAGAATAATACTCTAAAGGGAGAGTTGGGCAGTAAACAAATAAGTGGAAAAGGTCACATCGGAGAGCCAAGAATGTTAGGAGGGAGAATGAAATGGAAAAGGAGGGAGAGAACATCTTGATCGTTGGAATCAGGAAAACTCTTCCCAGACTTAGGAAGACCAGCCTTGATTTCTTCAGCGGCAAAACGAAAATGATAATTTCCTCCTCACGGTGCCTGGCCTACAGTAAGCTCTCAGTAAGTGAGCTTTATAGTTATTACGTTTTTTAAAAACTTTTCTCAAAGGTAAATGGATCGCTCCTCTGCTCAGACTGGGGGCCCGCGCCCAGCGGCTCACCCAGCCGGCATCTCCACCTCCGTCCGCAGAGGGCGCTGTGGGCGCTGCGGCCGGGCCGCTCTAGGCGGCACGGGAAGTCTCGTGCTCCCTTCACTTCCGGTCTCTGGCCCGGGATTGGGCTGCGTGGAGAGGCTCGTGAAATGCCGACTGGAGACTTTGAGTGAGTCGGGGGTCCCGGAGCGAACCCTGGGAGGGGGGCTGGGGGGCCTAGGGAGCACCACGGGGCCTGGGTACGTCGAGGCGGCGTGGGCCTGGCCTCGCTGACCCAGCCCTCCCCTCCGCAAACTTCTTGCAGTTCGAAGCCCAGCTGGGCCGACCAGGTGGAGGAGGAGGGCGAGGACGGTGAGTATGCCTGGTCGTCCCCGGTCACCTCAGCCAGCCCCCGGGCCGGTCGCTGCCGCCTGCTCCGACCCTGCCACCGCGGTCCGATCCCGTAGGCCCCATCGCGGCGGCCTCTGTCCCGCGCCATCCTCCGGGCCAGCCTATCGCCAGTTCCAGATGATCGCTGGCCGGGCCCTCCTCCCGTGCCACCGCCCAGCCCTCGTAGCTGCTCCGGGGAGGAAGTTGTAGCAGCCCGCCTCCTGCCTTTATGCCTGCGCCGGGAGGGCTTTATGGGCTGCCCCCGCTTCCATCCTTGCGGTTGCTCGAGGTTACTCCAGCCAGCCCCACGTCCGGGCATGGCTGTCCCGGGGCAGTTCTTCGCCAGCGCCCAGCCCTTGTTCCGCCTTCCCGGGCTCCTGGTGTGGGCCTTCACCCAAAGGGCCCTTCATTTTGTCTCGGGCGCCCCCGCTCCTCCCAGCTCACCCTTCCTCCCCACACTCCCTTTTGTAGACAAATGTGTCACCAGCGAGCTCCTCAAGGGCATCCCTCTGGCCACTGGCGACACCAGCCCGGAACCCGAGTTAGTGCCGGGAGGTGAGTGGCGACCTCTGCTCCATTCGGGGCTGCCTCTCCCCAGCGGCGTTCCCTCCTGGTCCCCATTCCCCGGGGCCAGCTCCCTCACCTCTCCTCTCTCCCAGCTCCGCTGCCGCCTCCCAAGGAGGTCATCAATGGAAACATCAAGACGGTGACGGAGTACAAGATAGATGAGGACGGCAAGAAGTTCAAGGTGAGGCTGGGGGAGGAGGTGGGTGCCCTTGCTCTTGGGGGACTTGCGCCGGGAGGGGACGGCGTGTGGGTGTTGGGTGGGTTGGGCTGGCTGGCTCCAGGTGCCTCAGAGACACGGGAAGTCCGAGCCTCTCCCTTCCCGTCCTCAGATCGTTCGTACCTTCAGAATTGAGACTCGGAAGGCCTCAAAGGCTGTTGCGAGGAGGAAGGTGAGACCCTGCTCCTGTCTCGGGGGCTCCCCCGGGGCTGGCTCAGAGGAATTAGGAATCCCTTTTTTCTGGTGCCTTTAGTTTTAGGCACCTATTGTGTTGGAGCACGGCTGAGGTCGGTGTGTGTTCTGCTGGGGCACTGGAAAGTCAGTGGGGTTAGATTCTCAGTCCTCTCAGCTTGTCCACCAGGAGGAACGGAGCCAAGCCCTCCCCTGAGGTGGTCACAGCAGTTCCTGATCGACTGGGCTGCACGCTTGGGGAAGCAGTAACGATAAATACGTTTGGCACAACTTTCTGTGCCCTTTCTCTGTGCCAGACCCCGTGCCAAGTGCTCTGCGGGAAGTGTTCTCTCATCAGATCCCCCTAGCAACCCTGGGAGGCGGGGAGCATTTGTGGTCCCCGTCTTCTAGGGGAGGAGGCCGAGGCCTAGCTTGTTTAACTAGCTCAAGGCCCCTCATGGTCTGGGTGACCCCTGCACGCCCCTGAGCATCGCTTCCTGTGGGAGCTGGCCCACCTACTGTCACGGGTCCCCGGGAATGGTTGGCTGTGCGGCTGCTTCCTGCCGGGCCTTGGCTCTCTCATCTGGAACTTGGGGCTGAGAGCTGTCCCTACCTGCCTCCTGGAGCCGGCATGAGGTTGAGGCCCGGCACATGCCAGGAGTGGTACACACTAGGAAACAGGAACTGTCAGTGTCACCGCTCGGGGGGGCTTTGGGGGAGGGCGAAGAATGTGGTTCAGGCCCCGACAGGCTACTGTGGTCTGGGATGTCAGCGAAGGGGTCCCACGTGGCCTTAACCTGTCCCTCATCCCGCCCCGAGCCCAGAACTGGAAGAAGTTTGGGAACTCAGAGTTTGACCCACCGGGGCCCAACGTGGCCACCACCACAGTCAGTGACGATGTGTCCATGACATTCATCACTAGCAAAGAGGTGAGTGGGGCAACACGGCAGGGCCAGTGGCCGTGATGGTGGTGGCCGGGGTGTGGCAGTCCTGCTCTGAGCGTCCCCTGACTGCCCGCCTAGGATCTGAACTGCCAGGAAGAGGAGGACCCAATGAACAAGCTCAAGGGCCAGAAGATTGTGTCCTGCCGCATCTGCAAGGGTGACCACTGGACTACCCGCTGTCCCTACAAGGACACTCTGGGGCCTATGCAGAAGGAGTTGGCGGAGCAGCTGGGCCTGTCCACCGGCGAGAAGGAGAAGCTTCCTGGAGGTGCCCGTGTCTGGGGATGCGGCTTGGCGGTCTGTGGGGCGGGGGTGGGGAGGACCGCGTGCACCTCCGGGAGGGTCCTTGGTCTTCACCTGCCGTCTGGGGATGGGGCCATCCCCCTCGCCAGTTGTCCTCTCACATCAGCACCGCGAGGCTGGCTGCAGCCTGGGTGTGCGTGAGAGAGCGTGGCTGGGTTGGTGACTGCTGGTGATGTCGCGCATCCTTTCTGGTTGGGGCTGGCAGACCGTTGCTTTCCACGGCTGTGTCTACACCGCACATGCTTGAGACTTGCCAGCTGTGATTCTGTTGTGGACTCGAGTGTGCCGTGTCTGCCACAGACACGACCACGGCTCTGCGTGCGTGCGTGCGTGTGTGTGTGTGTGTTAGACAGTTCTACACCTGTGACTTGATATGCAGCATACGTGGCACTTGCCTGAGTGTGTGGGACCTGGGGACTGTCCCTGCCGTGTTCCTGTGTGTTGTGAAGCTGAGCGGTCCTCTGGCCCTCAGCTAAGATTGCCTTGGGTTGCATCAGCGTCTGTGGCTTCTTCGGACTTCCTGGATGTGACCTTTATGTCCATGTGGCCATGGGGCCTGAGAACCGGCCAGATGCATGCAGTTTGATAGATGGTGCCTGGCCCGGCTTGGGGCCAGAACTGCCAGCATCCTGGGGCGGGCCTGTCCCTCATCTGCGCCAGGTGGAGCCCTGACCCAACCGCTTTGGCCTCCAGAGCTGGAGCCGGTGCAGGCCGCCCAGAACAAGACCGGGAAGTACGTGCCCCCGAGCCTGCGGGATGGGGCCAGCCGCCGCGGGGAGTCTATGCAGCCCAACCGCAGAGGTGAGCCGGCGGGAGGGCGCCTCCCGTTCCCCCCGTGACGATCCTTTGTCCGGGGCCCGGTGAGGGCTGTTCTCTTACCAACTGCCTCTCCTTGCCTGTCCAGCTGACGACAACGCCACCATCCGTGTCACCAACCTGTCCGAGGACACTCGCGAGACCGACCTGCAGGAACTCTTCAGGCCCTTTGGCTCCATATCTCGCATCTACTTGGCAAAGGACAAGACCACTGGCCAGTCCAAGGTGGGCTGGTGGCTGTGGGGGTTGGGGAAGGGGTCGCCTGGCCTGGTTGTGCCCCTGACTCTGCCCCCCCGCCCCCGCAGGGCTTTGCCTTCATTAGCTTCCACCGCCGTGAGGATGCCGCACGTGCCATCGCCGGGGTGTCTGGCTTTGGATATGACCACCTCATCCTCAATGTCGAGTGGGCCAAGTAAGACCACTGCTGCACCCCTGCCTCCCGCCCCCTTGTCACAGCCAACACTCAGGCAGACCGTAGGCCCTGCGCCAGCTTAATAGCCACCAAGCTTGTTCCGAGGGACAGATCATTTACTGTCCTTTTCTTAAGGAGGCCCCACTGTGCCTTGTGTACCCTGTTCCCCCCCCCCCCCCCCCCATTGCCACGGAGGCCCCAGTTGTATGTAGCAAGGAGTCTTGGAATTCCCTTTGGGATCTGAACTCCTCCCCCACAGGCTGTTCTCACCACCCATTTCTCTCTTCAGGCCGTCAACCAACTAAGCCAGCAGCCACCCGGCTCCCAGGGCCCCCATGGAAGGCAGCTCCTCCGAGCGCGGGGCTCCCGGCAATAAAGAGGTTGCGGTTGTCACGTGCTGTCTTGTTTATTCACCTTGTCTAGTCACCTGCTCTGTGGCTAGTGGGGGCCAGCCCTCTCCGGGATCAGGGCTTCAGGCAGAAGTTCCTGCCCTCCCTGGCCTGGGCACCTTCAGTCCCCCATCAGGTCTTTCTGTAGACCACGGAGGAAGTGGTGGTTTGGGGCCTGCCATGCTCTCGGATGGATTCCAGGGCAGGCGGCAGTGGCTCAAAATAGGCCAGGTCGTCGGCTCAGCTCGGGGGACTAGGACCCCGAGGTTTTGGGGGTGGCTGTGACATTGAGGGGCAGGACTTGGCCAGAGCTCCCGGCGTCCTCGGGGGGTTGGCTCTCCCCGCAGCTGAGGCAGCCTCCTGGACCGGGGCGGCAGCCGAGGCTGGGTGCCACAGCCATGTAAAGCAGAGGGTGGATACAGATGGCCACGGGCATGAGGCCCCGCATCACCTGGTGGCTCACGTAGGTCCTCCAATCCAGCGCCGCCTCGGCCTCGGCCGAGTTAGCGAAGCCCGGGCAGCGGGCTCTCCAGTGCTGTCGGGCGGACACGTTGAGCACCAGCGTCACGTAGTAGGGCACGTAGGAGCCGGCGTAGAGGGCCATGCCGCTGGCCACCAGCACCGCCACACGCAGCTTCTCGGCCGCCGTCATGCCGTGGCTGCGCAGCACCGCCCACCCGAGGGCGCCGTAGGCCGTCAGGGTGAGCAACAGCGGCAGGCCGCAGCCCGCCGTGGCCAGCGCCAGGCTGTAGGCTCTGTAGGCCTCGAGGCGCTGGTCTGCCGTCCCCAGGCACTTGGTGCAGGCCCCCGGCCTGGCCACAGAGCAGTCCCCCTCCTGCTGCGGCCGCTTCAGGTGGGAAAAGCCGAGTGTGGGCGCGGCCAGCACGGCGGCCAGCACCCAGCCAGCAGCGCTGACGGCCCAGGCGTGCTTGGCGCGCAGGCTGCTGCGGGTGAAGAAGGGGTGGACGATGCCCAGGTAGCGGTTTAGGCTGATGCAGGTGATGAAGAGGACGCTGCCCAGCAGGTTGCAGGTGAAGAGGAAGCGCTCCAGGCGGCATGCCAGCTCCCCGTACTGCCAGTTTTTGGGGGGGTAGAGGTAGGCGGCCAGCGGGAGCAGCGTCAGGGCGTAGAGCAGGTCGCTGACGGCCAGCTGTGCCGAGAAGACCACAGCCGGGTGCCACGGGCGCCGCTCCTGCGTGCCGAAGCGGTATAAGGCGAAGCCGTTGCTGGCCGCGGCCACCAGGAACTCAACCACCAGCACGGGCCACAGAAAGTCTTCCTGGAAACGACCGAGGACGCGATCGGCAGCGGCCGAGAAGTTGGTCGGGCAGGGTATGGCACCTGTGGGCAGATGGTGTCACCAAGTGAGCGCGGTCCTCCTCGCGTGGCTTTTGATGCCTTCAGAGCCCAGTCCTTCAGATTACGTACCACGTGGCGGGCTGCACCAGCCCTTTGGGGACACACTTTCTCGGAGTCCTTCCCATGCCCAGGAGGGGACACCAGCCACAGCAACTTCTTACGGAGGAAATCGGGCCCAGGTGATATCTACTAGGCTTGCTCTGGGTCCTGAATTCCAGAACTAGGTAGTCATTGCCTTCACGTGACAGCCATAAGCCAGCAATGACAATCCACAACAACCAGGCCTGCGTGGAGGAGGGGGAGTCCGGGGGAGTCCCCAACCCCACCGTAGCCCTCCCAAATCCAGCAAGCCTTGCTGCCTCCACCTTCAGTCAGTCACTTTCTCAGTGCCACAGGCACTGGCCTCCCAGCTCCCAACGACCTCCCTACGTGTTCCCCCCACGGCCTCCAGGGGGCACCCAAAGACACCCGAATCAGGCGGCTTTCACCTTTGAGGCTCCCTCCTCACTGGGAGGAAAAGGCAGTGCTCACCTCTGCCACGGAGGGGCCCCAGGAGCAAACCTCCGTCCAGCTGCTCCCTCTCATCTCCCTGTGACTCATTCCCTATGTCTTTCCCACACTAGCTTTGTTTTCTTCTTCCCACACTGGCTTTCTATTCCTTAAGGCACATTCCACCTCAGGGCCTTTGCACTGATTCTCTCTTCCTGAGTCACCAGTGCCCCCACTCACCTCCTGGTCTTTAGCCCTGAGAGGGTTTGAGAGGCATATTCTGACCCTCTATTATCACAACTGCACCCTGTCCCCCTTATTTCTGCAAATCCTGTGCTTCCACCTGACCACTGTTGAGAGGAAAAAAACAAACAAACAAAAACCAAACCCAACCCAGAAGACCTCTCCTGAGGGCAGGGAGTGCCCCACAGCTGGCTTCCCAGAGCCCAGAACAAGGCCTAGGACCAGCAGCGTGGACCAGAACAGAGATCTGGAATGGATTCCCTCTCGTGTACCCAACTTGGCCTCAGCTTTGGGTGCGCGGCCTGCTCCCAGTCTGTCCAGCAGGCTGGCCACGAGTTCCGTGCAAGGTGCCAGCGGCCCTCCCTCCCCCACGCGACTGCTTCCCCAACCACGCTTCTGCCTCCTCGTCCCATCTCCGCCCTGGGAGGAAGTCCCTGTCCAGACGCGATTAAGTCCCTCCCGTCTGCCTCCCAGGAGCCGGCCACCCCCAGCCTCGGTCCTGGGCAGCGCCACAGGGGCCAGGACCCTCACCTGATGTGGCGGCAGCCATGGCCCACGTGCCCTGCCTCCGGGTCCAGCGCCGAAGCCGCGCCACCAGGAGCACTGGTGCCGAGCCGTGCCGAGCTAACCAGCGGCGTGGCGGGCCCCTTCCTTCCCAGCAGCCCCACCCTCTTTCTCTCAGCGCTGGCAGCTCAGCTCCGCCCACTGCCAACACCAGCCAGCTTCGCTTCCACCCCCGGCTTCCTTCCTCCTCACACTTTGCCCTCCAAAGCAGCCCAGTCACTGGCTTGCAGGTAACGGGGGCCTGGGGGGTTAGGCTGGGGGCAGGCCCAGGACACCCCGAGGCACCAGACTGAATCTGCCCATCGCCCTCACCTGCAAAACAGTTCCTGCGTGTCCACTGCTCAGGATGTGGGCGCGAACCTAGCCCAGTTCCCAGAAGCTCCTGGCCCCGAGCCTCTGGGCTTTCTACCACGGGACTCCAGCTCTCCCCATTCCCAATGCAGACGCAAGACTCACGGGAAATCAAGCATTCACCAGCGTGGGAGGTTGGAGAAAACCGCTCCTTTATGAAAGGAAACCGAGGGCTGCCCCTGGAGGCCCAGGTGGAAGCCCAGGGCAAAGGCTCTTGGGCCCCAATTTGGGGCATTCCATCCACTGCACCAGCCTGGCCTCAGACTGCTTTCTTAGGTGGCCGTGCTCGGCCCCGCCTGTGCTCCCAGGCAGCTCCTCTGCGTTCCAGCTTGGCCTGGGCCCGCTGGGGCCTGCCCTTGGCCTTTGGAGGCCTCCGGTCAGTGCCTCGATCTGGCCTCTGCCCCCTTCCTCGCTGCTTCTTGCCGGGGGGCCCGGCAGGCCGTCTTCGTTTGGCTGTCTTCGGAAACATGTCTGTGGGGAGAGACCACGTCAAGGCCACCAGGCCACAGGGATGGGCTCAAGGTGCCCAGCTGCACCAACCCCTGCCACATACCCTCATCAGGCTCCTCTCCCACTGCCTGGCGGAAATACTCAGCTTCATCCTCCTCTTCCTCTCGCTGGCCGGTCCCCTCTGGGGGGGCGCCGGGGTCCTCGGCATCGCTATCCCCACTGGCCTCTGCCCGCGCCCGCTTCATGCCTGCCAGGCTCTTCTTCCTGGAGGGAGAGATCATTTAGGGTGGCGGCCTGCACCTGAGACCCTGCCTCACCTGCACGGCCCACGGCCACACACCTGTGTGCCTCCCGCTGCTCCCGCTTGCGCAGAACATTCTGGGCCTGCTGGTCCTGCCTCTGGGCCTTGAGCCGTAGCTTCTCCTCCTTGGCCGCCAGGATGGCCTGAAGCTCCTCTTCAGTCTTGTGCACTGAGCAGGAAGAGATGGGTCACGGAGACCTAGATGCGTCAGTGCACCTCGCGACCCACCCGTGAGGGCCTTGGACTCCCAGCCCCTTGCTTCCCCAGCCCCGTTCTCACCGAAACTGTGGAACAGCACGTTCCCCTCCCCAACACCCTCCTGGATTTTGATGAGCTGCAGTGTCATCCGGGGCCCAATCTGGAGGGACATAGGGGACGAGTCAGTCCTTCTTCAGGGCCGGGGGGAAGGGGGGGGGGTACTGCCAGAGGAAGTCACTTCTGACCCTGGGCCTGCCCTGGGCTGGGCCTCACCTCAGTGAGCCGCACGGCACTCTGCTGGGCCCGCATGTTGCCGCGTCCCGCGACGGCTTGGGGCAGCTCCGTGATGTTGTGCTCCCCATCGGGCTCTGCCTCACTCTCGGACAGCCCGGCGCCCCTGTGCAGAGGACACACTGGTCAGTAGGGGATCCCAGGCTCCTGGAAAAGCTCCGGGGTCTCCGGCGCGGTAGTGATCTCCCCACCCAGTGCCCTCCTCACGTGGCCAATAGCTCGCTGATGTCCTGTAGACGGCTCATGTTGGGGAACTTCTCCTGTAGAAGCTTCTTCATACCACGACTTGCGCCCACAGGAACGACTTTGATGCTACTGCAGCACCCAGGGTGTGAGAAGGGGGGTTAGGGATCCTGAGACTGGAGGTCAGCTCTGCCCCCCTCCCCTTTCCACAGTGCGTCAGGGCGTTTACTTTGAAACTGGACAATCACAGAGCCTCAGCAGGAGCGTTGTCATCAGCCACACGTGGAAGCCCTGCCTCCTCCCCTCCCCCCACCCCTCAACAAGAGTACTCACTAATGACGGAAATCTAGCTCCTGGGAGTCAGGATTGTAGTTGATGAGCAGGCAGCGCTTGATGGTGTTTAGGTTCACCTGGAAGGGAGAGGCGAGGGCACAGCAACATGTCAACTGCCCACGGGCTTCCCTGTGTGCTGGAGCCACAGCAGGCCCTGGCCCTGTTCCAGAAATCTCTCAGCAGGGAGATGTGGCACTGAGGGGGACTAATGGAGTGGCAGGCGCACTGGCTAGAGTTCTTGGTTCTGAGGCCCACCGAAGCCGTCCACACCGTGGGTGGACTGCTCCCTGATGATCAGTGTCTAACAAGCCTAACCTGAGACCAGCTGGTGCCAGGGATTAGGAACTAGGGCTCTGGAGCCAGACAGCTTAGAAAACCCAGTCCTGCCCTCTGCGTCTAACCTCTGACTAATGACTTCCCCTCTGTCAGTCTGTCTCCCCATCCGTCAACTGGTGTCCCAAGTACCTGGCACGCTGCTCAGGCTAATACTCAATCCCCACTCAAGAAATAAAGGACAGGGGCGCCTGGGTGGCTCAGTCGGTTAAGCGGCTGACTTCGGCTCAGGTCATGATCTCATGGTTCATGGGTTCGAGCCCCGCATGTCCAGCTCTGTGCTGACAGCTCAGAGCCTGGAGCCTGTTTCGGATTCTGTGTCTCCCTCTCTCTCTGACCCTCCCCCGTTCATGCTCTGTCTCTGTCTCAAAAATAAATAAACGTTAAAAAAAAAAAGATTAAAAAAAATAAATAAATAAAGGACAATCAGGATCATTCTCCACCTTTCAGAGAGGAAGAAAGCTTACGAGGAAGTCTGTTACCCCAGGGTCACGAACACGTGAGGGAGACGTGACCTCAGGAGCCAGAGTGCTCTGCCTCCGCGCTGAGAGGCAAGGACCGAGCAAACAAGCCAAGGGCCTGCGTGTGGCACCTACTGTCCGCCCTTCCACCCTCACCTGCCACCGCCCCAGGCCCAGCCTACCTTGTGCACATTGATGGAGGGGAACAGGTTCTGGAACATGGTGGCCATGAGCTTCACATGCATGCCGTGGGGGCCGAAGCTGTTGAGCACCAGGAGGGGCGGATGGGCAAACTGCTGCTCGTGCATGCGGTGTCGGCGCAAGGAGGAGACCACGTCGCGCACTAGTGTGTACTGCAGGACGGGGGGAGGAGTGAGGCCTGACAGCCACACATGGCTGGCGCCCTCCTGAATTCGTCCTCTACCCAACATGGGCCTCACTACCTCTGACCCTTACCTTATTGATCCGGAAGGTCAAGGTGGGGCCTCCTGGGAGGCGCATCAGCTTCTACGGGAAAAACAAAACAAAAGGATTGGTCAGAGTCAAGGTGTCCAGCTAGGCAGCAGGGAGTGGGAACCTCCGCCCCATCTCTTCAGAGCGTTTACTTTGAAGCCAGAATCATGGCAACTCAGAGGCATATGGGTTCATCGTGAGAGTTGGGGGAGGAGGAGGGCAGGGGGAAGATGAGGGGTGTGGGTGTGTTAACTCACAAAGTAGATGTTTGTCTCCGTTTTACTCAAGATCAGAAAGTGTGTGACCCCAAGGGGCCCCGCCACTGCCACACAATCCTTCAGAGTGTTTTTCTTTCGTATCTGAGAATTACAAACACAAAATGGAAAGATCGCTAGGTATCCTCTCCCCGAGCAAGGGCTATAAGCTGAAGCTCTTATGCCCTTTCTTGCATTTAACCTGTCGCAGAAAGAAAGGAGTGGAATGTTCTTGACCTCTGGACCTAACCCGACTTAAATTTGCTCGTTTACTGTGCCTGGCCCATTTTGCAGATGAGCCACCTGGGCCCTGCGACGTTAATTAACTTTCTCCAGGCCTTTGAGAGAACCCGAGTTTCCACTCTAGCTTTGCTAACTCTAGTCCCTTTTTAACCTCCAGTCTTAGACATTCAGCCAAAGCGGGTTCATCTGCGCCCCCTCGCAGCTGCCCCACAAAATCCGAAGATGGTCCCCATAAAGGTCCCCTTCTCCTGCCAGAGAGACTGAAGGCTCGCGCGGTTCTGCGGTTGGAGCCACCTCCGTAGCGGCGAAGACGGGGCCATAGGCTGATGGAGGCGGGGTGGGAGGTGCAGACCTGCAGGCGGGTGGCGGTGAGGGGCTCCATGACCCGACGAAGGTCCAGGCTGAGCTGCCGGACGCCGCGACCCGCGCGACCCCGAGCGAACACGAACGAGTGCGGCTGCGCGGCGTAGGCCTCGAGGTTGCGGAGCTGCGCCTGGGCGCGAGCACGCTTCTGGTGACGGGACTGCAGGGGCGAAAGGCGAGCGGTCAGCGCCACGGCCTCCGCAGGGACCCCACCCGCCCCCCCACCGGCCCCCCACCGGCCCCCCACCGGCCCTGCCCGCGCCCCCGCCCCCAGGCCGCCGCGCCTCACCCGCCCCGACTGCCCCATGCCGCCGACTCCTCCGCTGGGACGCTTCTGCCGGGTGCTTCCGGCGCCGCGCCGCTCACTTCCGGCGCCGGCGAGGTGACGACTTGAGGCGGATCCGCGCGGTGACGTCACCAGGCGAGCAGAAAGCCACAGAGGGGTTGCTACGGAGACACCTGGTGCTTGTTTCTATGGAAACCGGGCGGGGCCAGTGTCTCAGCGAAGCGGCGCCGGCTTCGGAGAAATAAGTTGTGGGTTCGAATCCTACTTCGGCTCATTTATACCAGCTGGGCGATTTTGACAGCCATTTTATCCGCTCTGAGGCTCCTACAAGAGGCTCCTCTAAAGAGAGAATGGTACTCATTTCTCCTCTGATCCACTTACTAAGAAAGATGATGCACAATGCTTGGCACAAAGGCACCAGGCACTTGGGGAACAACCAGAGAAATGGGTAGAGCATAGCAATTACGTATAGAGGCCCCCAGCTCCTGAGGGCCAGCGGTCTTCCCCGGGGGCCCTGTCTGCGGCGGAGAGATGGAGAGATGGAAACTCCACATCACCTTCTGGAAACTTAGGGCAAGGCGGGCGCTTTGTGAATAACTCACCCCCTCCCGGTTTCCGCTCAAAGCCCCAGTCTTGGCCTCAGGCCTCTGGCTTCTTCCCCAGAACCTTGGGGTGGGGAAAAGGGACGCCCCCAACGTCTCTTTCCCTGTCCCATAGGTTTCCTTCCACCATCTGCTTCCCCTCCCCCATTTGCTTCCTCTCTCCTGTCTCTCCTTCCCAATTCTTTCTCCTCTTCCCCTCCTCCGTCTCCCCTTCCCCATCCTTGTCTTCTTCCTATCTGTCTCCCTCTGCCCCACTTTGTCTCTGCCATCAATTGTCTCTTTCATTGCCTTCAAGTTTCCATCTCTCTTATGTCTCTATCCCCATCTCTCTCTTCTCATCCCTCTTCCTGACTCCCCCCCCCCACCGTCTCTGTCCATCTCCTCCCATGTCTCTCCCCTTCTCTGTCTCTTGTACTCTCTCTCTCTCTCATCTGTCAGTCCCTCTCTGTGACTTATGAGGTTTCTTCTCTGCTGCCAATGGAGGAAGCTGGAGGGGGCTGCGGGTGGGGGGCCGAGGGGCCCAGTGTGGGGGGGGGGGGCCCAGCCCAGGCCTGGAGCCCAGCCTGGCAGCCTCTCTCAGATCTGGGACGACCATTTCCTCTTTCAGCCCGGGAGTCCACTCGGGTTACGAGTTCAGGACAGTAGGAACCAGGCGAAGGAGGCTGCTCCCTGAGAGTGTGTCTGCAGGTCAGTGAGGCCTTTGTGCAGGTGGGAGACCCTAGACCAGGCTCTGGGGGGGCTCTATGGGGGTCCCTTTGTACCTCTGAGGAATGACCGCATGTTTTCTGTCCCTGCATGATTTGACCTGAGGATGTGACAGTGTGCATGGGAGACAAATGGGAACATGTACACTGTGGTGGGCAAGTGGGCAGGGACCAGGGTTTCACTGTCTACCTGGTTAGCGCCTCTGTGCTTGCCAGTGTGAGACCCCACTCTGCCCACAGGGTATTTTCCTTTAAGTCGTGGTGTGTGTGAGTGTGTGTGAGTGTGTGTGTGTGTGTGTGTGTGTGTGTGTGTGTGTGTTGCTGCCAGAATCTGTGCTATGTTTCCAGCCGTGTCTTCATATGTGCCTGTGCCGGGCAAATCCGCAGACACACACACAGATTCCATGTCTACCTTTGTGGCTCCGTGCGGTGGTTTGTCTCACTGGGGACCCGTGTGTCTTGATTTCTGCCCTGTTGTGGGCACACGGTGTGTGGCAGGTCAGGCTATATGTGTGTGAGTGCGGGAGCCAAGTTACCTGGGCTGAGTTCCACCATTCTCCAGCTGTGTGGCTGTGGGCAAACCACTCACCCTCCCTCAGGCTCAGTTTTCCCTCTTGTAAAACGAGGCTTCGTAGGAACAAAGGTTGTGAAGGCAAAGGCTAAATGAGATAGAAGGCGTGGATTTTAGAGGCACGCCTGGCGGCAGCAGGTGCCAACGTTTCCTGTTGTCTTTCTCTGTGGTGTGTCTGTGTCCTCCCCCTGTCCCCCCCCCCCGCCCCCCCCCCCCCGCCCCGGCCTCACGGGGCCTGCAGCCTCCCACGCTCTGTGCTCTGCTGTGGGGGGAACATCCGGAGCACTGACCTGTGTTATCAGGCCCTGGTGGCCTGGGCAAGGGGGTCTGGCCATTCTGCCTCGGTTCTCATGCAAGAAATGATAAATATTTACAGTTGGAGCTCCTGGTCTCAGCACCACGGCTCTGGTTCCAAGCTCTGGAGGACAGGGGTGGTTACCAAGCCTCCTCCCTCCTGCTCTCCCACCAGCCTCTCCCCTTCCTCACTCAGAGGCTCCTCCTGGACCCTCAGCTCCTCCTGGGACTTCTCGTCTGCTGCAGGACTTGCTGGACTCAGGGTCTTGGTCCTGAGAGGTGAGAGGGAAGGAGGGCATGAGGACAGGGGGAGGCCGATTTTACCCGTTTGGCGACCCGGGCTTCTCCAGGCCTCCTTCGCACCCCAGGTTGAGCTCCTGGAAGGTGGTGGATGTTACACATGTAGTCTGGCTCCAAGGGGTGTGGTCCATCCCTGTCATGGGGGGGCCTGGTGTCGTCGAGGAGGGGGCAAGGAGAGCTCCGGCTTGGTGTGCATATATGATAGCAAATATGCCTTTCTCCAGCTCAGAACCTTCTGGAGCTCGCACCTCACTCAGAGTGAAAGCCCAAGTCCTTCTGGGGCCCACGAGACCCTGCACGCTTGGCCCCGTCCCCTCCCTGTTCTCATTCCTCCTGCTCTCCCCCTTGCTCACTCTGTTCCAGTCTTACGGGCCTCCCTGCTATTCCTTGGGCACCTCAAAGGCTCTAGCTCAGGGCTTGCTTCTCCCTGTGCCTGGAATGCTCTTACCCTTGTCTCTTCCTTCAGGTCTTGGCTCAAGTGTCCTCTTCTTAGTAAGTTCTGACCCCTCTGTTTCAAACGGCCCCTCTGGGCACCTGGGTGGCTCAGTCAGTTGAACATCCTCGCCTTGATTTCAGCTCAGGTCACCATCTCACAGTTCATGGGATCGAGCCCCTCGTCGGGCTGTGCACTGACAGCACAGGGCCAACTTGGGATCCTGTCTCTCCCTCTGTCCCTCTCTCTCTGCACCTCCCCTGCTCGCGTGCCTGCGGTCTCAAAATTTAAAAAAATCTTAAAAAAAAAAAAAAGGCCTCTCATCCCAGAACCCCCATCCGCATCCCCACTTAAGTGTTCTCCTAACAACTTACCACCCTCTGACCTACCCACCATCCGTCTTCCCATCCAGACGTCAGCTGCCTGGGGGCAGGGATTTTGTCTGTGTTGGTCCTGGGCGGGTCCGCTGCCTGGACCAGCTCTTGGCACACAATAGGCACGAAAGGAGCGTCTGCTGAATGTGTGAACAAGGTGATGTGTGTGACCTCGAAGACCTCGAGGCACCTGCCCGTGCGTGTGGCCACCCGGACATGTGGGTTTGGACACAGTGGAACCTGGGGCAGACCGGGGTGACGTGTGGACGTGGGGGACGTGTTCTGAGTACTGGCAAGTGCGTGTGAGAGGCCTGTGTGTCCTCTTCTGAGAGGCTGCAAGCGGCTGAACCCCGAGAGAGAAGACAAGGGGAGCCAGGGAGGTGGCCACAGTACATGCGTAGGAGCTCACCTGTGTGAGCAGGGCAACACTTGGGAGGGTACGACAGAGCTGGGGCATGTGAGTGTTGAGGGGCGTGCACTGAACAAAACCCAGGCTCAGCCTCTGCGAGCGGATATTTTGGTGGAGGAATTCAGATAATAAACACCGGCAAACAAACGAGGCAATTCCAGAGAGAGACAAATGCTAAAATGACAAAGCGGGACTGTGATAGAGAGTGCCCAGGAGGAGCAACGCTAAATGGGGGTGGTCAGGGAGGGCTTCTGAGGAGGGGTCATCTGAGCTAAGACCTGAGTAAGGAGAGAGAGGAGGCCATGTTAAAATTCCGGGAAGAATGTTCCAGACCGAGGAAAGGGCAAGTACAAAGGCCCTGAGGCAGGACTGTGCCTGGTGTGTTTGAGGAGCAACAAGGAGGCCAGTGTGCCTCGAACACACTGAGTGAGGGGTGAGTGGGAGAGGAGGGCAGGGAGGGGACAGGAAGAGGGTGCAGGGCCTTGTGGGGGCGCGGGAAGACTTGGACTTTTGCTCTGAGTGAGCTGGGAGCCACAAAGGTTCTCTAGGAAAAGGAGAGACATGACCTGATTCTTTGGCAGCTGTGGGAGAAACAGAACAGAGGCTGATGGCAGACAACTGGAGGCCTGGGGGGCAGCTGATGTAAGGAAATCCAGATGGTGTCTTGAGCTGGGATCATGGTGGGGGGTGAGCATGGGGGAATGTGGAGGAATTCAGGGTCCAAACAGAAGAGCTGACAGGCCTGGCTGATAGGTTGGATCTGTTGTGAAAAAAGAGGAGACAGGAATGACTCTGGGATTTGGGGAGATGGGGCCTCTGCTACTAGACTGAGTTAGTGAGACTTTATCTCTCACCCCACCTCACTCCTCTCACCCGTTCTCCTTCTGCTCCGGCCTCCCCATAAGTTCCTTTAATACATCAGGCACGGTCTAGCCTCAGGGCTTTTGCCTTTGCTGTTCCCCCTGCCAGGGATGGTTCTTCCCCAGATATCCTCATTACTTCCTCCCTTACCTCCCCCAGGAGGTCTTCCCTCCTTTCAAATTGCCAGGGCCCAGATCTCCGCATCTCTCTGTTTTCCTGTTATCTTAACACCGGCTAATACACTCTATTAATCCCTATTGCTTATTTGTTTCTTGCCCATCAGGGCAGGAAGTTTTGTGTTTTGTTCCATACCGTAGTCCCTAGAACCGTGGCTGGCACACAGCAAGCACTCAATGAATGAATGCATGACATGCTGTCCCGCAGGGCGCCGGGAACCAAGTGGAAAGGCCAGGGTGGGATCCCTGGGGCATCTCAGCCAGGGGGCGGGGACCTGGAGCAACGCGGGTTTGGCGCAACCCGAGAGTTGGGGGCCCGGCTAGGCTCCTGGGACTCCCCTCCTTCCTGTTCGTCCTCTGCCTTCAGGTCTGCCATGTCGGCGCCTCAGCTGCGCACGTTGCAGCTGCTGCTCCTGCTGGGCGCGACGTGGGCGCGGGCGGGCGCCCCGCGCTGCACCTACACCTTCGTGCTGCCGCAGCAGAAGTTCACGGGCGCCGTGTGCTGGAGCGGGCCGTCCGCCGCGCGCCCGGCCGCGGAGGCCGTGAACGCCAGCGAGGTGGCAGCGCTGCGCATGCGCGTGGGCCGCCACGAGGAGCTGCTGCGCGAACTTCAGCGGCTGGCGGCGGCGGATGGCGCCGTGGCCGGCGAGGTGCGCGCGCTGCGCAAAGAGAGCCGCGGCCTGAGCGCGCGCCTGGGCCAGTTGCGCGCGCAGCTGCAGCACGAGGCGGGGCCGGGGGCGGGTCCAGGACCGGGGGCGGAGCCCGCTGCTCTGCTGGCGCTGCTTGGGGAGCGCGTGCTCAACGTGTCAGCCGAGGCGCAGCGCGCCGCCGCCCGCTTCCACCAGCTGGATGTCAAGTTCCGGGAGCTGGCGCAGCTGGTCACCCAGCAGAGTGGCCTCATCGCCCGCCTGGAGCGCCTGTGCCCGGGGGGCACGGGTGGGCAGCAGCAGGTAACCTTAAAGCTGGCCAGGAATCGTAGCCACTTCCTGTTTGCATCATTTGTAAGATGGGGCTCTTGCAACCCCACGCACGATCTCTGAAACGCAGTTTTGAAATCCGAAAAGCTCCAAATACCAGATTCCTACTTCTCCTTCCACAGCTCATTTGGATCAGAACGCGACTGGCGACTACCTAAAGTCTTTACTTATCCACTTAATATAAATATTCATAGTGCCTGTAATCAAGCATATTATTACGTAAAGACCAAGGATCCATGTTAGGGAGGTGTTATGTGATATAAATATAGACCCTGTGCTACTGTTCTAACTTCTGTTATATTATTTTTAATTCTGGAACATGGCTGGCCCTAATTTTGAATAAGATTGTTGCTCCGTGACAACCCATACCTCACAAGGCTGTTGGGAGCATTCAGTAAGCTAATACTCATTGTTGGAGGTACTCTTACCATCAATACTTTACAGAAAAGGAGAGTCAGAGTCAGAGAAGTTAAGCTGTGAACACCAGACAGGAATTTAAGCTCAGCGCTGCTCTTGACAGCTAGAGTTAGGCTTTGGGAAGTATCCATTCTAGGGCTGGGACGTGCCCCTGCCTGATCCACCCATCTGGGTGTTGGGAGATTTAGGGGCCCAGTGTCTTTTCAACTGAAGGCTAGTGCAATCACATCTGAGTCTCTCGGTCACCCCAGGTCCTGCCACCGCCCCTGGTGCCTGTGGTTCCTGTCAGTCTGGTGGGTGGCATTAATGATACCAGCAGGAGGCTGGACCCGGCTCCAGAGCCCCTGAGAGACCAGACCCTGAGACAGCAGGGGCCCTTGGCTTCTCCCGTGCCTGCAGGGCACCCTGCTGTCCCCACCAAACCGACAGGTAAGATGAGGGCAGGAATGTTGGGGATGTGAGAAGCTAGGGAGTTCCCAGTGCATTGTGAGGAGATGGAAATAGGAGCCAGGATTTTAATGGCAGATTTCTCTCATGGTAAGAGGACTGGAAGAAAGGATGCTTTTATTCTGGTGATCGAACAAGGAGCCATGGCTCTCATCCTGATAAAGACCAAGATCTTTACTGTGGTATGAAAATAGGAAAGGAAAGGCTTTTCTTTCGGTGAGGGGACAGGGAATTTAGGGCTGCTTATTGGTAAGAATTTAAGTGAGCTCAGAGGGTCATGTTCAGGATTTGTACTCTGGTGAGGCTTTAGAACCAGGATTTAAATACCCCAGGCTCCACATTTGCTGTAGTGAGAAAAGAATGACCCAGAGTATTAACTCAGGTAAGGACATGGGTACTGGGGCTCTTATTTTGGCCAGGGAATGGGAGAGGCAGGACTGCTGTTCTGGTGAGGGGATGAGAGAAGAATGCAGATCTATATACCAACAAGGGGTTGGTTGGTCCAGGCTGTGCCTTCCCCTTATCTCTGTACCCACAGGCCCATGGCAGGATTGTGCAGAGGCCCACCGGTCAGGCCACAGGCAGAGTGGTGTGTATGAACTGCGACTGGGTCGGCACGTGGGGTCGGCGTGGTGTGAGCAGCAGCTGGAGGGTGGAGGCTGGACTGTGATCCAAAGGCGGCAAGATGGCTCTGTCAACTTCTTCACCACCTGGCAGCACTACAAGGTGGGCGTGGGCGGGCAGGGGCAGGGCTGTGTCGAGGAGGGGACCTGCTGACTTTCCTGTCCTGCCAGGTGGGCTTCGGGCAGCCTGATGGAGAATACTGGCTGGGTCTGGAACCTGTGCATCAGCTGACCAGCCGTGGGGACCATGAGTTATTGGTGCTCCTGGAGGATTGGGGAGGGCGTAGTGCACGTGCCCACTATGATGGTTTCTCCCTGGAGCCTGAGAGTGACCACTATCGCCTACGGCTTGGCCAGTACCATGGAGATGCTGGAGACTCTCTTTCCTGGCACAATGACAAGCCTTTCAGCACCGTGGATAGGGATCGAGACTCCTATTCTGGTAAGCAGAGCTCTTATTCTGGTGGGGAGTGGGGACAGGGGAGGAGGGACTCCTAGGGAGGGAATGCAAAGAATGAAAAGAGTGGAGTGACACTTCCCTCTGGTAAGGATCAGGGTAAGCAAGAGAACAGAGGGGAGGACTTTTATTCTGGTGAGGGGACGGAGAGCCTAGATTCCTTCTTTCATGAGGCAGTTGCTTCCCCCTGTTCTGGTGAAAGGCAAGGAGAGCTAGCAGTCTTATTCCAGAAAGGAAGTAGGGAAGATTTTTCCCTTGATAAAGGTAGAGCTTCTAGTTTTCAGAAAGAGTGGAAAAGGTATAACGTGTACTTTGGTAGGGGGATGGGGAAGGAATTAAAGTTATTACTCTAAAAAAAGAAAGGGGCCAGGGCTCTTAATCTGGTGAGGAGAGAGGATCAGGGTTGCATTCACTAAGAGCGGGAAGGGCCAGGGGATGCGTGGCAAAAGCCTTGCGCTGAGATGCTCGTAGAGGTTTTTATTCTGGTAAGAGGACATGGGTTTTCTCTCTCCTCAGGTAACTGTGCCTTGTACCAGCGGGGAGGCTGGTGGTACCATGCCTGTGCCCACTCCAACCTCAATGGCGTGTGGCACCGTGGTGGCCATTACCGCAGCCGCTACCAAGATGGGGTCTACTGGGCTGAGTTTCGTGGCGGGGCTTACTCTCTCAAGAAGGCTGCCATGCTGATCCGGCCCCTGAGGCTGTGACCATCTGTCCATCTGTCCCCCAGGTCCCAGAGGATGTTTGTCAGCAGGAGCCCAAGTCGTCCTGGCTACTCCTGCTTTGTGACTTAGTGCGGGCCACGTGCCACACACTCTCCTGTTGTGAATCTGCTCCCCGGGGTCCTGAAAACGGGACCCAGGAATCCCCCTGCCAATGTCGCAGACCCAAATGGCTCCTCGAGGGCATTTAGATCTCAGTTTGAGCTCATATTTTATAACAACACAAAATATCCACAGACTGTGTCCGGTTTGCATCTGCACCTGTCCGGGGTCACTCCCCATGCCCACCCTCGCCCTCCTCCTCCTCTTCCTCCTCCTCCTCCACCTTCAGGTCCTCCAGGATGAGGTTGTCCAGGTCTTCCAGGAGGCCCCCCTGGCTCAGGCAGGTGGCCACAGTGGAGCCACTACTGATGTGGGGGTTGCTGGGGTGCAAGACTTTAGGCAGGTGGTTCTGCTTCCGGCTCTTGGGGTGAGCGCAGGATGTCCCAGGCACGTGGGGCTCTGGGGAGGAAGAGGTTCTGAGGTCATGGAGCTTGAGGCCCACGTAAGACTCTGGGGGCAAAGGGGCTGCAGCCATGGGGACTCGGGAGGGGAGGGGCGGAGGCTACAGGCCGTAGGGCCAGACCTACAGGAAATTCAGAGACGAAAGTCGCAGGTGTTGAAGCCACTAGAGACCCAGGGACATGGGCATCACCTGAGACTACAGAAGACAAAACAGGAACCAAGGACACAGAGACCGTGGCAGAGGTCACGAGGACACAGGGGGAACCACTCAGTCTCAGGGGCAAGAGCACGGAATGTGGCTGACGCCATGGGAGATGGGTATTAGAAGGGGGAGGGTCTGGTGTTGGAGCCTGGAGATCGATGGGGGGGCCGGTGCGTGGAAGATGTGAAAGGAGAGGCTGATGTCACGGGATGAGCTACGTGGCTTTGGGGACTGAGGCCTTAGGAGGCACATGGAAGAAGCAGGCAGAGACCTTGGTACTTAAGGCCCGGGAGGCGGATGTCCCAGGAGTCAAGGTCACATAGACCGCCCAGAGTGAGGGAGGTCACGGGGACGTGGCAGGCCCTCACCTCGCCGGTTGTAGCAGTCGGCGGCCGAGCAGGAGTGGGTATGGGTGCTGCGGCGGTCCGTGTCCCGGTCCCAGCGTGGAGGGAGGATCCGTGTTGGATACACGGGGAAGCCGCACCCGTAGCAGGGGGACGAGGACCCCATCTGTGCCCAGCCCCTGGGGGCGGGCAGGGCCGTGAGGGTCCAAAGGTGAGGCCCGGGCCAGGGTGGGACCAGGGAAGGGAAGGGCAGGGCTGGGGGTGGGGGGGAGGGGGCGTGGAGGGTGGGGTGGGGGTCAGCACCCTCACCGGAAGTTGTGCCGACACTTCGGGCAGTGGAACTCAGCCACGCCCCACATCTTGTCACAAGGCACCGGCTCATAGCGCTTTCGGCATTTTCTGCACCGGGACACCTGGGTGTGCAGAGTGGGGGGCAGGCTTGCGGTCAGAGGTGAGCCCCGGTAGCTTGACCCTGGCCACAGTGCACACCACTGATCAGGGGGGGTTCAGAAGCCCGACTTGGGGTTGTGGTTTCGAGGTCAGGTTTGATTTCTGTGGTAGATGTCGAACTGTGGAGTCAGAGGACAGGCTCTGGGGTCGGGGAGGAGCTCAGAAGTCCAACTCAGGGTTGGGGGGCGGGGTCTGAGATGGAGGTTGAGCTCTGAGACTGCAGGTCAAGGGTCAAGGGTCGATATTCTTAGGTCAGAAGTTCAGATACTGAGGATGGGGATCGGGTTATCACCTCCTTCCGCTGGGGTACGCGCCGCCACCAGACATGGTCACAGGAAGAGCAGGCAAACTGCCGATCCACGGCCGGAATGAGGTCTTCCTGCGCACGCTGGAACATGCGGAGGTTGGCTTCTGTTAGTGGCAGCAGGGAGGTCGCCACGGCCTGCAGGATGGGGACAAGAGGATGGTCACGCCTGTTCCACTAACATAAACACGTCAGCCCTCTTTCCTCTACAGATATGTCGCCTCTCCCGCCCCTGTAACATCTCTCCCTCTTGTCCGTGGACATCCCCCACCATCCCCTGGGAATGTCCTCCTCACTCTGCCTCCGCCCCCCGTCCCATAGCCTGGACTCACCTGGATGTCCTGGTCCTGCTTCATATCCTCTGGTGGGTCCTGGGTGGAGACATCAGGGACAGAAACTGGGGATGCAGCTCAGACCTCTTTTTTACCAATGTGTCTTGGGGGCGGGGCTCCTGCGTGGGGAGGCAGGGTCCTGGCCCCATGTGATTAGGGTGTCCTTAGCTCAGGAGGTGCTGACTGACCAGTGTCCACTTTTAGAGGGCCAGGCGCATGACCTCAGTTATCCTTAGAGTAGCCTTGAGAGCAGGGGGAGGGGAGGAGGCACACCTATTATCCCCACTGCTCAGATGAGGAAACCGAGGCTCTGAGCCGGAGGGGTTGCCCGAGATCACCCTGAGGGAGCGCGGCAGAACGAGCCGCATCCCTGATGAGGGGCATCTCAGAGCCCAGCTCTGATCCTAGGTGGCCAAGGTTTAAATCCCAGCTGCTGCCTGCTTGCTCTTGTCACCCTGGCAAGTGACTTAGTCACTCTCTCAGTTTCCTCATCTGTAAAATGGACGTGGTAAATAATAGGACTTGTCTCAATGGATCAATAGGGTGATGAAATTCAAAACAACATGTGGAAGTCCCACTGCAGCGGTCTTTCCTAGTATTGTTTGTTTTCATTTTTAAAATTTTTAAGAAGGCTCCAGACGCAACGTGGGCCTTAAATCCATGACCCTGAGATCAAGAGTCACATGCTCCAGTGACTGAACCAGCCACACCCCCCAGAGGCCCCTCCTATTATTTTTAACATACCCTTTACATGTGTAACTGTAAAGAATATAGTGTACTTTGTTAACACTCTTTAGCAACTCTAAGAGGTGGAATCCACACTGTACTAGCCACCAAAGTCATTTAAGGGGTCAAGTGACCGTGTTGCACCTGTGCCTCAAAGCCTTTCATCCATCCATCCATCCATCCATCCATCCATCCGTTACATGGGGTTCCCAGCCCCTCTCTCCTTCCCATCTCCTGTTTATCCCAGCCTGAATGTGTGTCCTTTGCTTACTCTATTCCCTCTTGCAGGAAGCCTTTCCTGACCTCCAGGGGTCCTCTACAATGACATTAATCCTGATTCATTTCACTGCCTAGTTTCATGTCTCTCTCCCCTACTTAACGTCATCAACATGTAATGAGTGCCTACAGCTTGAGTCTCCCTGGTCTAACACATTACTGAAAGGTGAATAAGTCAATGTGGATCGTGAGTTGGGGACTGGTGGTGCACAGAAGGGGCTCATCATGGACAGGCCAGGTCCCTTCTGTTCCCCCTCCCCAGTCACCCCATCCTTTGAAGGGAAGGGGGCAGTTTACCTGGGCATCCAGATCATTACTCAGTTCCTGTCCATCTCTCTGCTTTACCCCTGGTGGGGAGAGTAAGTGTAAGTAAAAGGTCCTTCAAGGACCTTGTGGGAGTTTCAGGGTCCCCAGAGTCCCAGTATAGACCCTCCCCAGGAGATGATCTCCGCGCCTCTTCCCACCCTTAACACAGACCACACCTCTCCTGCGTGCTCCCCACGCCCAACCCCTACCAGGACCGGGACCCCAGCCTGCTCACCGTACACGATGGATCGCCCCACGCCGGTGTGGTCGCTGCCAAATTTCCTCATCAGAGTCCCCGCCTTCTTGGAGGATACCTTCCCATGAAACTTCTCCTGGAGGCGCCGGACGCTTTTCTCCAGCTGGGGTGGGCACAGGGGGGTTCCGATAGGGTAAGGAGAGGAACAATCGCCCCTCCCCCATCTCTAGGCATCCTTCTCCCAGCCCGAACTTGACCCTCGGTTTTGGCCTCTCCCCCCCGCCCCCCCCCCCCCGGCCCAATCCCTCCCCCTCCCCCCGCCATCCCTCTACGGCATTTCCTGGAAAAAGCCAAAGTCCCCACAGGGCATTGGGGGAGGGAGCGGACTGGGGCGAGCGTCCCAGACTAAGGGAGGAGGCCGGCCAGGTAACCTCTGGCTCCTGACCCTTGACCCTGCAGCCCCCGCTTTTCCTCGAGGAGGCCGCATTTCACTCTGGGGGATGTGGCGGTCATTCTCCTTTCTGAGGGGAGCCAATGCCAGCCAGGGTGAAGGTCTAGGCTTCGGATGGAGTCTCCAGAAATTGCGAAGCCCCCTCCGCGCCCCCGACCCCTCCCCAGTCTCCTGAGAGACCCCGGCCCAGCCGTAGCCATCTCCTACCTCCACACCTTCTTGAGACATGGTGGCGGCGGCGCAGGTTCCCGCGAGGGTCTGCACTGCGCGTTCAGAGCCCCCTACCCGGGCGCGCCCGTCGGTCCAGCAGCCGCGCAGGGCAGGGGGCGGGGCCTCCGGGCGGCCCCGCCCTTCCTTCCCGGCCCCCTCTTTCGCTTTCGATTGCGGGGGGTGGGGGGGGGGGTGGACGGGGCGCTCTGGCTCCGCCCTGGCTCCGCCTCTGCTCTTGCGCCCCAGACCCAGGCGGGCGCCAGGGGTCTGCACCCTGCGGCGGAGCGCGCGCACCTCGGGCGGTGGAGGCGGCGCGGCCTCTGCAGTCGGTCACATGTCCCCACGCTGCGCGGGGTCCGCGTCTTCACGTCCCTCGTGGGGGCGGGGCCGCATCGGAACGCCGCCTTGGATCTCCGTGTCCCCCTCAGTTCGCGCTCCCCCACTTGATAACCCTCTCCTCTCCTCCCGCAGGAACCAGGCGCTAATTAGGACCTGGGCCCCCTACCAGCTCTGAGTCTCTTAACGGGGCTACATCCCCTTTCTGAACCTCAGTTTACTCCTCTGTAAAATGGGTTGATACAATGGCTACATCCTGGGTATGTGTGTTTGCCAGGCTTGGAGACCCCGGGTAGGGCGCTTAGTAGCACCTGGCGTGGGGTAGGCAAACTAGTCACTGGGCCACCTACTATGTGCCTCTGCCAAAGGAGCAGGTAGTTGGACAAAGGGGAAGATGCTTGTTAAAAATACAGGTTGCTGGTCCCTAGGAGTGCGGCAGCAGTCGACTGTTTAGGGGTTCCCAGGAATCTGCATTGTAAATCGGAAGGTTGAGAATGCTCTTGGCCAGAACTTTTTTCTTTTCTTTTCTTTTTTTTTTAAGTAGGCTTCACGCCCAAGGTGGGGCTTGAACTCTCGACCCTGAGATCAAGAGCCGCATGCTCCAGCAACGGAGCCAGCCAGGGGCCCCTATTATATAAAGATATTGTTTAACAAACAAGCAAAAATGGAGATTAAAAAGTGTAGGTGTTCTAATGTCTTCTACTTGAACTCCGAAGCTTTGTTTTTGGGTCTGTGCACCCCACCTGGAAACTATTAGTGAATATAAACAGTTCATGGTTCTTTGCGACTGGATGTGGAATTTCAGGCAGGGGGCAGGGCCTGTAGTCTGCATAGAGGACCTGGGATTTTATCCTGAGGGAAGTGGGGAGGCATGGAGGGGCTCTCTTGTTATACATATACACAGTATATACATATTATGTACAGTATATTATTACTACTTACCCACTGGAGAGAGAGGTCACAGTCAGGGTGGGTGACAAGCAGGCAGGAAACAGGTAGGAGGCTGATCCAGCTCCAACATGAATCCGATCTGTTAGATTCTCCTAATGGCCAGTGCTCTTACTCTACACCAGGCGCTGTTCCAGGCACTGAGCATCGAACAAAAGAGATCCCTTCTCTCTTAGAGCTGACATTCTAGTGGAGGAGACAGACAAGAAAGTTATATGTAATAGGACAGAAGACAGTAGGTGCTACAATGAAAAATGAACTGGGGTGAGAGTATGGGTAAAGGGCGGGGGATCAGGGAAGGTGGTAGCAAGTAACCTCTGAGGGGAGACCTAAAAGGAGGTGGGTGAAGAGAGTTGTAGGCAGAATAAGCAGCAAGTGCAAAAGTCCTGAGGTAGGAGCGTGGGACTGTTGTGACCAGTTGTAGTTGTTCTCTATTTGCTGCATAACAAATTATCCCCAGAATCAGTGACTTAAAACAATAAACTTACTGTCTCATATAGCTTTTTGTGGATCAGAGAATCTAGGAGTGGCTTTGTTGTGCTTTCTAGCTCCGGGTCTCTCATAAATATCGTAGTCAAGATTTTGGTCCGGCGCTGCAGTCACCTGAATGGTTGACTGGGGCTGGAGGGTCTCCTTCCAAGATGGCTCATTCAACATGGCTGGCTGGTGGGTGCTTGTTGGCCTGATGCCTCAATTCCTCCCTATGTGGGTCGCTTGAGTATGCCCCCAACTTGGCTGCTGGCCTCCCCAGGGCAAGTGACCCAACAAGAGAAGAAAAGCCAGGTGTATCTTTTATGACCTAGTGTTGGAAGTCACGCAGCATCCCTTCCACTGCTACCCTCTGTGTGTTAAAATCAAGTCACTAGATTCAGTTTATATTCAGGGCGAGGGAATCAAGACCCCACCTTCTGCCCATTCCCATCCTCCCATCTCCTGCTGGAGCGTCTCTGGCTGCACCGGAAGGCAAGGAGAACAGGGAGCCAGTCACTCTGTCAGTCTCTCAGGATGCAGAGTATTAGACAGTCGATCTGGAAGGACAAACAGCCGATACAACCGGAGCATTTGTAGAATTGGGGCATTGGTAGATGGACAGAAAAACAAACATTTCCAGCGATCACATGGGGGCGCTGTCTACCCACCAACAGTTCACTGAGCTTTGTGACCATCTTGGCCCGGCTGACAGTGTGGCTTGTTTGTACAGTGTGGTAGGAACATTACTGCCTTTCATCCTTTGTCTCCGTGAAAAGGTGTGGAAAGGGAGAAGATACATGCGCGGATAACACTGATAACAAGTGTAGCCTCTGACACGTTGGTATAATTGAGTCAAAGACTGAGCCATTAACTGGGGCACCTAGGTGGCTCAGCTGGTTAAGTGTCTGACTTTGGCTCGGGTCATGATCTCACAGTTTGTGGGTTCGAGCCCCACGTCTGGCTCTGCGCTTTGGATCCTCAGTCTCCCTCTCTCTCTGCCCTTCCTCTCTGTGAAAAAGAAATACACATTAAAAAAAAAAAAAAAAAGACCGAGTCCTTACTGTTCAATCCAGTCGTTAATTTGACAGAAAGTGCTGGGCACCATTTCTGCCCTTCCAGAACTCATGGTCTTAATGATAAAGAGAAACATGAAGCAGATAATATCACAAGTAATTATTATATTTATGATCTATACCAAAAAAAAAAAAAAGAGTAGTAACTGAAGGGTCCATGAGAAAGGGGGACAACATGGGAACCTGACCTGGGGCAGGGTGTTCAGGGAGGGCTTCCCGGAGGAGGTACCTCTTGAGCTGAAGTCCTAACACTTTGAAACACTGTGAGAAGTGTTTGAAACTATGTATTTCATATGATCCTCTCGGTAACCTGGTGAGGGGGGGTGCGGGGGTGGGGTGGGGGTGGGGTGCGGGGGTGGGTGATATTACCAATGGGAAAACAGGTTCGGGAACTTACTTGAGGCTCTCCGAAGCATGAAGAAGTTTCCTACTTGAAGAGATGGAGCACGTGCGCATGAGGTGGGAAGGGGTTTGTCCATTACAGGAAGCTAAAGGCCACTATGGCCAAGGGCTTAGTGAGCCGCGGGGGGAGTGGAGGGAAGGGAAGCTCTTGACTTTCAGCCGGACCCTTTGAGGCGTAAGCCTTTGAGGCATAAGCTGGGTGACCAGTTCAATTGTGGAGAAAACGGACACAATTGGAGCATGGGTGTGTTTTTCTTATTTTCCCTCCCTTCCCCTATGTTCATCTGTTGCGTTTCTTAAATTCCACATACGAGTAAGATCACAGGTGTCTGTCTTTCTCGGACTGACTTATTTCGCTTAGCATAATACCCTCCAGTTCCATCCTCCTTATTGGGAGAATGTGTGTGCTTTTCATAATCTAGTCAATTTCCCCCCAGTTTTACCAAATGAAGAAATTTAGCAGTGCCCAGAGGTGGGCGGGGGGGGGGGGGGGGGGGAGGGGAGGAACTCTCCAAACTGTTAGTGAAGGCATCTGTTGGTAAAACCTTTGGGGAGGGCACTTTGGCAAAACATACTAAAGCATTATGCATGCCTTTTTTTTTTTTTTTTTTTTTTTTTTTACAGTTTATTTGTTAGAGAGAGCCTGAGTGGGGGAGGGACAGAGAGAGAGAGAAGAGAGAGAGAGAGAACCCCAAGCAGGCTCCACACTGACAGTGCAGAACTCATGTGGGGCTCGAACTCATGAACCCATGAGATCATGACCTCAGCCAAAATCAAGGGTTGGATGCTTAACTAACTGAGCCACCCAGGCACCCCAATTATTATGCATGCTGTTTTTTAAATTATTATTGTATTATTTTTTTAATGTTTATTTACTTTGGAGAGAGAGAGAGACAGAGAGACAGAGAGACAGAGTACAAGCAGGGGAGGGGCAGAGAGAGAGGGAGACACAGGATCCGAAGCAGCCTCCAGGCTCTGAGCTGTGAGCACAGAGTCCAATGCAGGGCTTGAACCCACAAACCTTGAGATTGTGACCTGAGCCGAAGTCAGACGCTCAACCGACTGAGCCACCCAAGCGCCTCTCCACATTGGATATTTCTGTAACAATTGCATTTTTTTTTTTTTGCAATAAGCACTCATCACTTATGTAAGCAGAACCAAAAAATACACAATAAGATAAATCCAATTACTTTAAAAAATTACATGTAAGTCCATCTTTGACAATGACACCTAAGAGATGCAAAGTAGCTTGAGATTTCATAATTTGCGGACTCCTTAGTAAATGTGATGTCCTTTACAGCACAGAAATCTATTGTTTGAGTTTTGCGAAATCAGCTTTAAACACATTTCCAAGAATGCTTTATGTGTGAAGGTTGGGCAACTTGCTTGGGGCTCTGCTCAAATGACTTCAGGAAGTGGAAAAATTGCAGTGGCTAAGGTTCCCTGGATGTACCCAGGGTGCGCTGGGTGCCAGGGTCTCGGGGGGTGGGGGTGGTATTTTCAGGGCTTTCAGCCACTCAATCTTCCCTCTACCTTCTGGCTTCAGCATCACTGTCCCTTTTTCAGTTGAAGGATCTGAGTTTCAGAGTGGCTAAGCAGAATATGCAGGACGCCCAGCTAGTAGGCGACATTGCCAGGACTTGAGTGCAGGCTTGCTGACCACAACACTCCTTCAAGCTGGGATTGAGGCCGGAGAGTAGAAAGGGCAAGGGGGGTACGCTTTGGAACCAGTCTGGGTTTGAGCCAATGGCTAACTCTTCCTTAGGCTTTCTGGGACTCTGTTTCCCCATCTCTGAAAGGGGAATAGAGCTGTACAGTTTTCACGAGTTAGTTTAATTTTTTTTTTCAACGTTTATTTATTTTTGGGACAGAGAGAGACAGAGCATGAACGGGGGAGGGGCAGAGAGAGAGGGAGACACAGAATCGGAAACAGGCTCCAGGCTCTGAGCCATCAGCCCAGAGCCCGACGCGGGGCTCGAACTCACGGACCGCGAGATCGTGACCTGGCTGAAGTCGGACGCTTAACCGACTGTGCCACCCAGGCACCCCTTCACGAGTTAGTTTAGATAAGCCATGTAGACCTTTGCCATGGGCCACATGTGGCATCTGAGCTCTTGATATGTGGCAGATCCTAATCCAGATGTGCTATCAATGGTGAACGCACACTGATTTTGAAGACTTAGGTAAAACAACACATCACTGTTTTTTTTTGTTTTTTTTTTAATTCAAGTTAGACGCAGTGTACTCTTGGCTTCACGAGTAGAAGCCGGTGATTCATCGCTTACATATGACACCCAGTGCTCATCCCAAAAAGCGCCCTCCTTAATGCCCATCACCCATCCAACCCATCCCCCCACCCACCTCCCTCCGGCAACCCTCAGTTTGTTCTCTGTATTTAAAGAGTCTCTTATGGTTTGCCTCCTTCTCTGTTTTTATCTTCCTTTTCCTTCCCTTCTCCTATGTTCATCTGTTGAGTTTCTCCAATTCCACATATGAGTGAAATCATATGATATCTGTCTCTCTCTGACTTATTTCGCTTAGTATAATACCCTCTATTCCATCCATGTTGTTCCTGGCTTTTTTTTTTTTTTTTAACCTTGTTACATGTTAAAGTGATAATGTGTTGGATATACTGGGCTACATACAATTATCATAATTAATTTCCCTGTTTCCTTTTTACCTTGTTAATGGGACAGCTAGAAAATGTAGATGCAACTTGCTTTATAATGCCATGGGATTGTGCTTAGAGGATACAAAGCAAATAGTAACCTTCCAAGGGGCATGTAGCTATTTTTAGTTCCATTCCACCTTGGTTTATGTTGTTCTTCCTGAGGTGTGGGCTGTGGGAAGACAGTCCTCTGCCTGGTGGCCCTGTCTCTGTTCCTGGCAGCAGAAACACGCAAGGGTTAGTCATTGACCCCATGTTCCAGAAACTGACAGGGAAAGTATTGGGAAAGTGTGTGAAGTACCCGCACCAGACCCTGAGCTCTGGGCCATCCCAGATGACTTCACCTCGTCAGAGTTGCCATTTTGAAATTTCAGAAATTGTGGCTAGCTCTCTGCACCAAAACAGGACACTTTGCCCTTTCTTTTCCTGACTACAAAAGTATAGTGTGCTTGTTCTAAAAAAAAAAAAAAAGTTAAGCATTAAGAAGTGTTTGATTTGGAAAGAGGAAATCTGTCTACACAGAAAAATAAAACCTTAAGTTATAATTTTGTCTGTGACCATTGGGGTACCCATAAGCGTGGAGGAAAGGAGCCATCAGGACATTTAAGCAAACTGGCTAGTTCTGGCTCCTGGGGAGGAGAAAAGGGTGGGGGCTTCCCGAGGGGGGCCCCTACGTTTTCTTTTCTATATGTCTGCTTTTTGGGGAATCTTTTTGCTAGGATGTCCTCAAGTGTCATTCAAAATAATAACAATATTACAAGAAGGGGCAGTAACTCATTGCCCTTGCCCCGGGATAACTCCCATTAAATCTGATGTGCATTTTCCCCAGATCTTTGTCCTTTGAACTACTCCTTTTTCTATTTCTTTTTCTTTTTTTAAGTTTTCAAATGTAAAGTCCAGTTAGCTAACATACAGTGTCATATTAGCTTCAGGTATACAATATAGTGATTGAACACCTCCATACAGCACTCGGTGCGCATCACAACAATGAACTACTTATGTTTCTATCTGACTTCATCGTGGTGATATTCAAAGAAAAACAGGAACTTAAACAGACATGTCTGGATATCTGAACAAACAGTGTTCGGGATTGAAAGCGGAACTTTGTGACCAGGAACTCCAGGAAGATACGCAACCTTTCAGTGCCTCTGTCTTCTCACTCACAAAACAGGAAGAAGACTGTCCCCATCTCAAAGAGTCGCAAGGAGAAGAAAATGTGTTAATGTGCGTGCTAACGTGCATGTGCAGTGCTTAGAACAGAGCCTGCACGTAACAGGTGCTCAGTAAGTTTTGACTCTTGTTACAAGATGCAGTCTCAGACCAGAGCCCAAGACCTCTCGCTCTCTGCCACTTACTCACGGGGGACCCCGAGCCCATGGCTGAACCTCCTGAAGCCCTTTGTTTGCTCATCCATAAAATGGGAACATGGCACTCGTGCCTATTGTAGGGTTTAATAAATAAATGAGAGAATGAGCCACACTGGAGATACCCACTCTGCCTTCAAGGGGTCCCTAGGGGCCTCAAGAAACTACCATAATGCTCCATATGTACGTCCAGGCTGGCGGAGGAGGGAGCATCTGGCCAATGTTCCAGAAGGAGGTGTTATGTGGGGTGCAAGAAGCTTTAGCATGGAGTTGGGTGAGAGGAGGAGGAAGAGCTGAGCTAGGAGTTCTCAAACTTCCTGGAGCATCAGAAGCTCACTGGCAGCTTATTCCAAGGCAATTTCCCAAGTGCCCACCCTGGGTCTATTGGAGATGCTCCCGCACATCATGGGGGTCTTGTCCATTCACTAAATGCTGAATGCCAGGCGTTGCTCTGGGAGTGAGGAACATAGACAAACATCTCTGCCCTCCAGGAGCTGTAGGCTTGTATCTTTCACCCCTCTGGGGAGTTTTCAGCCCTTACTTCTTCAAACATTTTTTTCTGCGCCACAATTCTTTCCCCTCTTTTTCTGGAACTCTGATGACAGGAGTCTTGGACCTTTTAATATTATCCCACAGCTCTGTTGTTGAGATTGGCTACTCTCTAGTGCCCTACCCTCCAGTTCATGGCCTCTTTCCTTTTCGATCTCCATCCTGCTACTTAGCCCATCCAGTGAATTATTGATTTTGGTTATTGTTGGTTTCAAGATTTCCATGTGGTTCTTTTTCTTTTCTTTTATGTGGTTCTTTTTCTAAACAACTATTTCTCTATTGAGGCTTTAGTCTGTTTCTGTTAGTTCAAGAGTGTTTGCCCTTACTTCTCAGGTATAGTTATAACAACTGCTTTAAAGTATTTGATAATTCTAGGGGCGCCTGGGTGTTGCAGTCGGTTGAGTGTCTGACTCTTGATCTCGGCTCAGGTTGTGATATCACGGTTCATGAGTTTGAGCCCCACGTCGGGCTCTGTGCTGATGGTGCAGAACCTGCTTGGGATTCTGTCTCTCCTTCTCTCTGCCCTTCCTCTGCTTGTACTCTCTCTCTCTCTCTCTCTCTCTCTCTCAAGTAAATAAATAAACTTAAAAAAATTAAAAAATAAAGTATTTGATAATTCTAACATCTGCATCATTTTAGGGTTGCCATATGATTTTCTTTTCCTTTGTGCGTGGTTAGGGATGTCGCACGCGCTCATATGTTGAGTAATGTTGGATTGAATGCTGGAAATTTTGGATATTATATATAACACGATGTTAAATTGTGATATGCTGGATCTTGTTTAAATCCTACGGAGAATGTTGATATTTTGTTTGGGCAGGCAGGCAAGCAATTCAGGTTCAGGTTGCAAGTTTCAACCCACTTTCTCCAAGATGTGGTTCTAATATCAGTCTGGTTTTCAAAGCCATTGCAGTGCTGTTTGGATCTATCCTGTGTGTGCAGCACCCATTCTCTATGACCTATAGGTCTTCCTTGCCTACTCATCAGACCAGGAATTTTTTTTTTTTTTGCATGTGTGTGTGTGTGTGTGTGTGTGTGTGTAAAGAATTCTTTTTGTCTTCTCCTAGTGAGTAGTTCTGAGTTTTGGGCTGCCTTTAAGTCTAGGCTAGGAAATACCAGAGGAAAATAATGACAAAATCATTGCTGGTTTAGTGGCAATTTGAGTTTTGAGTTGTGGTTTCCTTCCTCATCCAGACTGCTACCACTTACTTAAAAAAAAAAAAAAAAAAGACTTGGGCGCCTGGGTGGCTCAGTTGTGATTGACTTCCGCTCGGGTCATGATTTCACAGTTCATGAGTTCTAGTCCCATAACAGGTGAGCTCGAGCCCCACTTTGGGTGAATATGTGCCCCACTTTGGGTTAAAAAAAAAACAACACGAGCCCTGGGTAAGCCCCTCTTGTCTTTCTCAAAAAAATAGACTTAATTTTTTTAGAGCATTTATAGTTTACAGAAAAATTGGGCAGAGAATACAGAGGCCTCCCATGTACCCTTCCCCTACCCCAGTTTCTCCTATTATTAACATCTTGCATTTTTATGGTACACTTGTTATAATTGATGACCCAATACAAATGCATTATTATTAAGTAAAGTCCATGATTTACATTAGGCTTCACTATTCGTGTTGTATAGTTCTGTGGGTTTGGCCAAATGCATAATGTCATGTATCCACCCCTACAGGATCATGCAGAATAGTTTCATTGTCCTAAAAAAAACCCTGTGCTCCACCTAGGCATCCCTTTCCATCTACCCTCATCAACCCCTGGCAGCCAATGATCTTTCCACTGTCTCTATAGTTTCGTCTTTTCCAGGAAGTCACCTCGTTGGAATCATACGGTGCATAACCTTTTCGTACGGTTTCTTCCACTTGTTTCCTCCACGTCTTTTTAAATTTTATATTATTTTTAATTTTTTCAAATGTTTATTTGTCTTTGAAAGAGAGAGAGACAGACAGAGTGTGAGCAGGAGAGGGGCAGAGAGAGAGGAAGACACAGCATCTGAAGCAGGCTCCAGGCTCCAAGCTGTCAGCACAGAGTCCGACGCGGGGCTCGAACTCACGGGCCGCGAGATCATGACCTGAGCCGAAGTCAGACGCTCAACCGACTGAGCCACCCAGGCGCCCCGCTATTGTCAGTGGTTTGGATTTTACCCATTCTTTTTTTTTGTTTGTTTTAAGTTTATTTACTTATTTCTTTTGAGAGAGAGAGAGAGTCCGTGCTGCCAGCGTGGACCCTGCCTCCAGGCTTCATCTTACAACTGTGACCTCGTGACCTGAGCCTAAATCAAGAGTCAGAAGCTTAATGGACTGAGCCACTCAGGCGCCCCTCTTATCATTGAATCTTAAGAATTCTTTGATCCTCTGTATATTTCGGATACAAGTCCTTTACTGGAGTTGCGTTTTGCGAACATTTTCTCCCATTTGTGGCTTGTCCTTACATTCTCTTCATCCATCTTTTCTTCAGAGTCCTCAGGTAGTGTTCTGTACATTCATGGGTGAGACGGGGTAGACTGCTGAGAGCCTGATGAGAGCCAGAACCCCTGGGCTGGAGTATTAGGAAAAAAAAATTTTAATGTTTATTTATTTTTGAGAGAGAGAGAGAGAGAGAGCAAGAAGGGGAGGGGCAGAGAAAGAGGGAGACACAGAATCCAAAGCAGGCTCCAGGCTCTGAGCTGTCAGCACAGAGCCCTACGCGGGGCTTGAACTCATGAACTTTGAGGTCGTGACCTGAGCCAAAGTGGGACACTTAACCCACTGAGCCACCCAGGTGCCCCATGGGCTGGAGTATTTTAAAGAAATCCTAAGTCATCCTATGATTTCATCTATCAATATTTCATATGTTTCTCTACTGAGGGGGGTATAGCTCAGGGGTAGAGTATTTGACTGCATATGTCTCTGTAACATATAGGGACTTGTTATTTATTTATTTTTATTTTTAAGTAATCTCCACACCCAATGTATGACTTGACCTCATAACCCTGAGATCAAGAGTCACATGTTCCACCAACTGAGCCAGCCAGGTGCCCCCACAGATAAGCACTTTTCATTCATTCATTTGTTTATTTATTTTGATTTTTAAAAATGTTTATTTATTTTTGAGAGAGACGGAGAGACAGAGCGTGAGCGGGGGAGGGGCAGAGAGAGACACACACCCAGAATCCCAAGCAGGCTCCAGGCTCTGAGTTGTCAGCACAGAGCCTGATGTGGGGCTTGAACTCACGAACCACGGGATCATGACCTGAGCTGAAGTCTGGAGCTTAATGGACTGAATCACCCAGGTGCCCCTCACTCAGAACATTTTCGAGGTTCATCTACGTAGCGTATCAGTACTGCAGGGTTTTTTTTTTTCCCCTTTTCCTTTTCTTTTCTTTTTAACCGCCGAATAGTATCGTTGTATGGGTATTTTGTCTATTTCTCTCGCGTTGTTGTTTTTTCTTCAGGCTTTATTACTTTTTATTTCAGTAATGGTAATGGTCATTTGGGGGCACTGGAGGAGCTGCCTTCGGCAGCGGCCTTATTAGCTGCTTTCCCCTTTGCCAGCATGCCCTGCTTCTGCTTTGCCAGGCGCTTCCTGGCAGAATAATGGGTCCCAAGGTAGCGGTGGCGCCCTGGGAGGCCTTGCTTGGGCCACCCGGATGCACTGCTTCAGCTGCTTGGACAATTCTGCCTGTAGCTCTCGCCTTCCCTCTGGGGACAGGCTGCCAGCCTTTCGTGGGTGATGTTGTCAATTTCATGATTGACCTGGTAGTTTCTTGTCCATTACATCCCTGCTTCAAACGCGCACCAGATGTCCTTTTGATGGCACTCAGCCCCGCCCCGCCCCCGGCAGAATTCCCCGTGCAAGCGGTAATACCTGTACTTTGCATGCTGCGGCTCTCAGACTCAGGAGGGTCACGGTTCAGTGCATGAGGAAGTCAAAGGCCTTCGTCACGTAGGTGATGGGTTGGGCAGCGAGGTCTGCAGCGAGAGGGTTCTGGATACACATCCTTGGTCCTTGTCCTGGTCGTTCTGCAGGGCAGTGGAGCGCGCAGTAGGCTTTGCTTTTGGAGGGGTTGCCCCCTCCTTTGCCTGCGTCTCTTGCCTAATTTGCCCGCTGTTGCTCCTAGGCATTCTTTTTTATTCTTTTTAAAAATTTTTTTGTATATATTTTCAAGTAATCTCTACACCCAGTGTGGGGCTCGAACTTACAGCCGTGAGATCAAGAGCCACCATGCTCCATCTACTGAGCCAGCCAGGCGCCCAGCTCCTGAGTACTCTTAAATAAAACTTTCTCGCTAAATTAGCCAGAGTTGTTTAAAAAAATTAGCCAGAGTTGTTCGGTTTCTGTGATAAAGCTAACAACCTTTACTAATTTTTAAATCTACACTGTTCATGTGTGACGGACATGATTTAAGAATGAAAGAAATGTGCAGAGAAAAGTAGGGTTGGAACTTCATGCAGCCTCAGAGAGAGGAATTGCATATTTATATACGCGCATAGGTAGATACGTATCTGTATCTAGGTTATGCTCGTATGTGTAAGCTTTTAGTGCCCTGCTTTCCATTTCCTTGGTCTACGTGGGTTTCAATTGCACCTGTTATGGACAATTCCATGCAATGCAAATTGCTCCCTCAAGAGGGCGTATGAATTTTTCTATTCTCTCCTTCAGCATCTCCTTGGTTCTCAGCATGTGCAGCTGTTAATGCCCTTCCGGGCAACTCTCACCCAGGAGCTGGCAGGTAACCAGGAGAACAGGGGCTAGTAGATAAATAAAACTAGCAAACTGAATCCAACCTCACATTAAGTAGGTTGTATGCCATGGCCAAGTGGGATCTATCCCAGGATATGTTCAGGGATTAGAAGACTCAAGCAGGTATTTGCACATCGGTGTTCACAGCAGCATTATTTACAACAGTCAAAAGGTGGAAATGACCCAAATGTCTACGGACAGATGAATGGACAAACAAAATACTGTGTATCCATACAATGGAATATTATTCAGCCATAAAAGAGACAAAGAACAAAGAACATTGGAAACATGCCAAGTGAAAGAAGCTAGAAATAAAAGGCTGCATATTGCCTGATTCCCTTTTATGATATATCCAGAATAGGCAAATCCATGGGGACAGAAAGCAGATTAGTGGTTACCAGGGGATGGGAGGTAGAGAGACATGGAGAGAGAGTACTTAATGGAAACAGAGTGTTTCTCTGGAGTGATGAAAAACATTTTGAAACTCGAGAGAGGTGGTGATTGCCAAATATTGTAAATATATTAAGTGCCACTGAATTATACAGTTTAAAATGGTTAATTTTATGTTATGTGAATTCCAGCTCAGTAAAAAATAGAGACCTCAATCTATGGTGCAGTGAAAATATATACTGCCAACGCTATGAGGATCTAATTTAGTAGTACATGTGAAAGTTTAAATTTACTTACAAGGAGCCGCCTGAAAGATCTCCCCATGCCCCAAAGAGAATACTTTGAGCAAAAAAATCGAGTAGTATTGGGTTATAATCCAATTAGTCCAATTGAATAAATTAATACATGGGGGAGAAGAGACTAGTATCCTGTGCAGAACTCCAAATAATTTATGTAGATATTCTGCTCTCAAGCAAGGGGAACATAACTTCCCCATAGTATTGACTGGTAGAGAGGCTTTTCTCTAAAGACTGCCTTATGGAAAAGGGAGCAGGGATAGTACTTTAAAGTGGAGAAACCTGGAGCGCCTGGGTGGCTCAGTCGGTTGGGCGGCCGACTTCGGCTCAGGTCGTGATCTCGCGGTCCGTGAGTTCGGGCCCCGCGTCGGGCTTTGTGCTGACAGCTCGGAGCCTGGAGCCTGTTTCGGATTCTGTGTCTCCCTCTCTCTGACCACCCCCCCCCCCCCGTTCATGCTCTGTCTCTCTCTGTCTCAAAAATAAATAAACGTTAAAAAAAATTAAAAAAAAATAATAAAGTGGAGAAACCTGACAAACACTCCTTCAGCCAGTTGATCAAGGTCAACATCATTAGTCATGAATCATGTTGGTTTATATACCCTTAATATGTGAAAATGGCATTTCACTTCTGCAATATTCCTCCTATAACCCCACAATTCTAATCATGAGAGAACATCAGATACATCCCATCAAGGGGTCATCATGCAATCTCCCTGCCCAATGTTCTCTCGAAGCTGTTAGGGACACAAAAACCAAGAAGCCAGAGATATTGTCGCAACCAAGAGGAGCCCAAGGAGCCATGATGGGTAAATGTAATCTGGTGTCCTGGATGAGATCTTGGAACAGAAAATGGACATTGGGGGAGAACTAAGGAAATCTAAACTGTGGATTTCAGGGAACAAAAATGTAACAATTTTGGTTTGTTAATTATAACAAATGTATCATAGTAATGTAAGGTGTTAATAATAGGAAAACTGCAGAGGTATATAGAAACTCTCTCTGTACTGTCTTCTCAATTATTCTGCAACTTTAACACTTATCTAAAAAATGAACCCTGTTTAAAAAATGGGCCCATCCTTTGCCACCAAGAGACATCTGCGCATGGTGTTGAGTGCATAGACTCTGGAACCAGATTCCTTTGCACATGGTGTTGAGTGCATAGACTCTGGAACCAGATTGCTTGGGCTCAAATCCCAAACTCTGTCACTAATTGTCGGTGGTTGGTAGCCTGCAAGATGGCCTCCAGGGACCCCTGAGAGTCATGCCCTTTGTAGTCCTTGTCCTCGCTGAATTGTGTTGGCTCGTGTGACCAATAGAATGTTGTGGAAATGATGCTGTACAGTTTCCGAGGCTGGATCTTTAAAGGCACTGTGGCTTCCTCCTTGTGATTTCTCTCTGATCACTCACTCTGGGGAGAGCCAGCTGCCATATCATGAGGACGCTCAAGCAACCTTGTGAAGAGGTCCACACGGCCGGGGATTGAGTCCTTCCATCAAGAGCCACCAGCAGCTTGCCAGCTACGTGAGGGAGCTACCTTGGAGGTGGCTCCTCCAGCCTCGGCCGAACTTTCAGATGACAACAGCCCCACCTGACATTTTAATTGCAATCTTGTGAGAGACCCCTAAGCCCAAATCGTGCAGCTCACTGGCTCCCTGTGGATTCCCAACCCACCAAAACTGTGAATGATAATACTTACCATTTAAGCCTCTAAGCTTTGGGGTAATTTGTTTCATAGCAATAGATAACTAAGGGACTAATTCAGGGGTAGGCACTTCCCCCCCCCCCCCCCACCAAAGGACAAGATAATAAATACTTTAGGCTGTTCAGGTCACATACAATCTCTGTTATACATTCTTCTTTTTCTTTTAACTCTTTGAAAATGTAAAAAAAAAAAATTCTTAGCTTGAGGGATGTACAGAAACAAGCCATGAACTGAGCTTCCTCCTTGCTGGCTTCTTTCCTTCTTCCTTCCTTTACCTTCTCCCTTCCCCCCTCCTCCCTTTCTTCTCTCTCACCCTTTCATGTATTCAGTCGTTAATTCAGCAAAATGAGCACCTACTATGTGCCGGGCCTTGTGCGAGCTGCTGCAGTTATATTTGTGATTAGGACAGACATCCTTTCTGCTCTCTTGGGACTCCCAGCCCAGTAGGGGAGACAGACGACAAAGCCGTAAGTTAAGAACCCAGTGTTAGAGGGACTGCAAGGCATCCAGAATGGCTTGATCTTGGTGTGTCACTGCCCCTCCCCTGCCCCTCCCCTGCCCCTCCCCTGCATTATGCCTTGTAGCATCTACCCCGAAGGAACCGAGCAGGTTGGGGGGAGAGATAAAGGTCCAATTTCAGCTAGCCGGGGTGGCTGGGGCAGGCCTGAGTGGAGATTGGAAGGATGAAGAGAAAGAAGTCATGGGAAAGGTGTTTGGGCAGAAGGAACAGCTTATGCAAAAGCCCAGAGGCAAGGAAGAGCTAGGAGTTTTGGGGAACCATGGGGGAAGCCAGTGTGGCTGGGGTGAGTGGGGTGGAGAGTGGGGGGCCAGGGGGTCAGGGAGGTGATGGGGCCACAATGCAGCGCCTTGAGGGCTTTGGTGTCTGAGTGATAGGAGCTTGGGAGGGCTTTGAGCAGAAGTTGTTTGACCTGCTTTTCTCTCTAACCTGTGGATTCTAGCAACTCCACTCTCTCCCATGGCCTCTTGTCTTCCTCACTGAAAGGCCAGTGACATTTATTGACTGTTAACTGTACACTGGCACTCACAATTACTCTCTGGGAAGTAATTAAAGATGAGGAAACCCGGGGTGCCTGGGTGGCTCAGGCGGTTGAATGTCCGACTCTTGATTTTGGCTCAGGTCATGCCTCAGTCGTGAGATCGAGCCTCATGCTGAGCATGGAGCCTGCTTGGGATTTTCTCTCTCCCTCTCTCTCCCTCTGCCCCTCCCCCGCACGCATGCTCTCTCTCTCTCTCTCAAAATAAATAAACATTAAAAAAAAAAAAGATGAGGAAACCAAAGCAAAGAGAGGTGAGTAATCATGCTAAGGTCACACAGTCAGGAAGAAGTGGAAGCAGAATTTGAACTCAGGCAGTTGCCACCATGCTCTCTTGTGGCCCCACAGCTCCAGCCTCCTCCCCAGATTTCCTGCCATCAACTCAGTTTTCACCCATCAACCAGCTGGGCTGGTCAGTTCCTCTCCTGCTCAAATATCTTCCATGACTCCCTACGACCCTTGATAATGACCAAGCCCTCTAGCCTGGTATTTCAAACCTTTTATGAAGTCAGCTCACCCAGCAGCCCCCCAGGCCCGCCTTTCTGGTTCTCCTTCTCATCTCAGTCCCTCATTGACACACCAAGACCAAGGCATTCTGGAGGCCCTGCAGTCCCTCTGGCACTCTTGGGGGTTCCTGGAGCCACGTGGGTTGCTGCCTTGGCTTGGCAGAGCTTTCAGTCCCATCCCAGGCCACATTGATAAAACGTATTCGCTTTCCCCTGCCCCTTGTCTTAGCTCCCCAGTTGCCTGGGGCTCCCCATCTAACCTTCAGTCAGGACCAGGTACAGCATGGGCACCAAATTCATCCATCAACTCATGCATTCATCAGATAATCATTCCGTGAGCACCTACTCTGTTCCGGCACTTGCTGTAGGAACTGAGAATATCGCAGTGAACAAGACAGACATGACCCCTGGTTTTAAGGAGCTGACACTGTAAGGCAGGAGAAATGCCTATTTAACAATCAAACCAATAACTGTTACATGCGATATATTTATAGGTGTTGTTGAGAGAATGAAACAGGGTAAGCGGAGAGAGAGTGACAGAAGGGGTCTATTTTAGATACGTCATGAAAGCAAGTATCTTTGAGGAAGTGACTTTTTAAAAAAGTTTGTTTATTTTGAGAGAGAGAGAGAGAACATGTGCGTGAGAGTGGGAGAGAGGCAGAGAAAGAGGGAGAGGGGGAGAGAATCCCAAGCAGGCTCTGCACTGTCAGCGTGGAGCCCGAAGCGGGGCTCGGACTCATGAACCACGAGATCATGACCCGAGCTGAAATCAAGTCAGAAGCTTAACCGCCTGAGCCACTCAGGTGCCCCAGAAGTGCCATTTAAACAGAGTCCAAATAAGGGAAGGGTTCAGTCAATGCAGATATCTGGAGGAAGGGTGTAGTTGGTGGAGGGAACAGTGAGTGCAAAGGCCCTGAGGTGGGAATCAGTGTGGGTGTTGGAAGGACACAAAGGAGGCCAGTGTAATTGAAATGGAGTAGGAGGGAGAGGGAAGAGGCGGGTCCACGCGATCGTAGGGCAGGTTGTGCGGGGCCTCCGATGAATGTTGAGCAGGGATAAACGAATAGAATTTGGGTGTGATACTCCATGCTCTTTATTTGGGGTTAAGCCCAGTGGCCTGGGCCTGCTTGGAACAACCACCTGAGGGCAGCAGGCACCTCAGAGTCTTAGGACTCACGGCCACGTGTGCTCATATATTCTGCAAATCCTCCCAGCTGGTCCAGCAATTCCTTCTTGCCCACATCCCCTTCCGGTGGCCAATTCATGAGGAATGTCTCCTTGCCCAGGACACAGATGTAACTGTGGGTGAGACATGGCAAGGAGGGTGAGGAGAGCCTGGTGCCCTGGGGGCGTGGAGCCCTCCCTGCCTTGCTCCTCTGTCCTGATTGGCAGCCTCCCACAGCCACAGGTTGTATGTCCACTCCAGCAGGCCCTCTTGGGTCCGCCAGCCTCCACATGGCTGGGGATCAGAAAAGGCGCCCCTTCCTCTGAGTCCTTATGGCCCCCTATTGGAAAGCTGAATCTATGTCTACATCTGCAACATCTCCTTGTGAATGGTGTTCCCCGGCATTGTTCAGTGCACAGTCTGCACCTCCCTTCAGGGCAGCCTCGAAACCCAGGACTCCTGCTGTTGGGTGACAGGTGCTAATAGGAGGTGTTGACACCAGGGACTGGGCCAGGATGGGGAAAGGGGACCATGCCTGAGTCCTGGGACAGCAGGAGTCGCCCACGTACTGAGATTGGACTCTCCACAGGTCTGATGTGTGGCCCATGATGTATGTCTCCCATTCTTGCAGCCCCAGGGAGTCACGGCAGGTGGCATGGGAGAGGAATTTCCTCCCGGCGAGGGCCAGGGCAGAGTCTGTACCTGGAGGAGAGAAAACCCGGGGTGAGAATGTACACAGGCCTGGCTCCTTCCCCCACTGGGACCCTCGGGGTAGAACCCCACCCTGCCTCTTCTGCCCCGTCGGACTTACAACACTCTTGATGATGGCTTGGGGTTTCACGTTGTAGTAGATGCAGGGATTGGAGGTGGAGGCCTTCACAGACTCCAGCTTGACCTTGTACACTGGGAAAGCGAGGGCAGGAGGGTGTCCCGTTGGCATCTGGCCCGCAGGTGGACCTCCTCCTGTCCCCCCGCCACTTCCCACACTCACGAAGTCCATGCCTGCCTCACAGGCTGCCGCCTGGAGCTCCTCCTGTCTCAGTAGGGCGCTGTCCTTCCTCAGAGATGGGCACCGTTCTGGAAGGTCAGCGGCTCGGGCTGCGCTGAGGGAGGGGGCTTCCCCCCCCCCCCCCCGGTCTGTAGGGTGCTCTCTGTCTTCCTCCCGCTCTCCTTCTGGTCTCTTTCTCCCATCTGAGTCTCTTTATGTCTCGCTCCATTTTTGGCTGTGCCTGAGCGGATGTGACAGTCTCTGTCTCTGGGTCTCCTTTTCTCTGTCTTCCTATCTCACCATCTCTCTCGGTCTAAACTCAGCCCTAAGAGACAGCCAGGAGGTGATGCAGGGCTCCTGGGTCCTTAGCCTGGCAGCCCTGGCCTCGGCGTCTCCAGGACCTCACCCTCCGCACATCTGCACACATCTTGGTGACAGATCTTGCGCATGGAAGAATGCTCTGTGGGCAGGTTGAAGCGAGAGCCGCACCTCCGAGCTGGAAGAGGGACGAACTGTTGTGGGGTTGGTTTGGGCTCGCCTTCCTGGGGGCCGGGTCACCGCCTGGCTCCGCCCCCTAAGCCCCGCCCCTCTCCCCACCTGGCCCTGCCCAGTCATTCTCTCCTCAGGCCCCTCCCCCTTGAAGACGCCTCCCTTCTCGCCCTGCGGGCCTTGCCCGGTCACTTCTCCGTCCCATCCCCTTCCAGACTCCCCACAGCTCTGACTACCCAGGAAGGCCACGCCCCTTATCACCACATCCCTCTCGGTCCCTTTTAGCAACCTTCTTGCTGCCCCAGTGCCCAGCCCCCTCTGGGCCACGCCTCAAACCCCCGTCCTGGCCCCGCCCCTCATCCTTTCCTCCTGGCCCTGTTCTTCTCAGTCCTCTTGGGGGATACCTGTGCACCCCCAGATCCCTGCTTACAAGGCTGGTAGTAGTCGTATACGGTGACCTGGGCGGCCTGCAGGAACCGGGGAAGGGAATCCTGTCTGAGCCACTGACCACGGGGCACTGACCACAGGGCCTTGGCCATAACCACTGACGACGTGACCTTGGGGCCTGAGGAGCTGACCTCAGACTGCATGGCTCTCTGGCAACACTACCCAAGGTGCTGACCGTGGATACTCCGCCCACCGGGTGGCCCACGGGCCCCTGGAGGAGGACACCCAGGCTTCCTCACCTTCTCCAGGTAGAGGACAACGGTGCTGTCGCTGTAGCTCGTCTTGGTCTCACACTGGAAGGCGTACATCTCCACGTTGCTTGTCAGCTGGGGCACAGGGTGAGGCCTGCAGGTTGGCAGAGACACCCCCCCTCCAACCCGCTTCCCGCTGCCCGGAGGTCCCCAGCTCTAGGAGCTCTAGTCAGTGTGAAGTAACTCTCAGAGCTCCCAGCCCTCGTCCCATCAACGCCAGTGTCAGGGAAACGGAGGCCCCATCAGGGCAAGGCCTTGCCTAAGGTCATGCAGGGAGACAATCAGAAGTGACCATGGCTACTGACCACGGGGCACTAACCTGGGGGCCTTGACCCTCGTGCCCACACGGGGACTGTGGGATGTTGCTAGGGCATTCCCACCCTGCTCGGCAGCGGGCAGGAGGGACCTCCGTTACCTGTTCGAGGTCATTCTGGTTGGGGTAGAAGCCAGTGAGCAGGGAGACCTCCATGATGCTCATGGTGGCCTCTCGATTTCCCTGGAACCTGGGGATTTCACAGCTCCAGTCTTTCTTCACTCTCCTCCTTCCTCTCCCCCCATGCTCCCCCTGCCATCATCTCAGGCCTGGATGAATGCAGTCAGTAGCCTCCTCCTGGGTCTCCCCGCTACTCCTCTGCCCCCAGCAGCATACAGTTTAGCGAACAGGAGTCTCGTGTGTTGCCTCCTTGCTTAACAATTTTAGCAGGCGCTTTGTCTCATCCATCCACTTCACCCCCTCTCACCCCAGCCTTCATGTGATTGCTCTTAAGCATCTCTCTCCTGCCCCTGGACCTTGGCATATGCTGTTCTCTCAGCCTGGAGTCCTCATTCCTCTCTCTCTCTCTGCCCTGAAACATCCTTCTTCCATCTTTGCAATTTCCACTGATCCCTCCCTCCCTCTAGGAAGCCTTCTCCAACTCATGCACCTTGTCATTCCCTAATTTGCCCTCCTGTACCTCTGTAGACCTCTCCTTGGCCATATTTAATCACAGCTGTCATTCTAAATTGATTCTGGATGATTATATGGTGATTGTCTGTCTCCCCTGATAGGCTGTGAGCTCCATCAGGCAGAGAGGGGCTGCCTTGCTCATGGCTGTGCCCTCAGTTCCTAGAACAGAGCTCAACCCATGTTTTTATCTGGGGCAGATCTGGGTGAGGGCATTTGAGGGAAAGGGCAAGACTGGGGTGAGGGCTGGGGTGTCTGGAGAAGATGGGGATGGGGAGGCGGCAGGCTTGGAACCAGTTCTGGGCATCTGGGACGTGGAACATGTTCACGGTGGCGGAGTCCAGCATCCCGGGACAGGGAAGGCTGGGGGACACGACTGGGCAGCAGTATTGTAGACAAGCATGGGAGGGGAAGGGAGGGCAGGATGGGAGGCAGGCTGAGGGGGCATGCACGGAAAAGCAAGCCTGGCTGGTTCCCACCCTCCATTCAGTATGCAGGAAGAGCTGGCAAGGGGTCTGGATGCTGGGAAGCGAGGCCTTCCTCCTGCCCAGCCCAAGATCCTGGTGCCCTGACCTTGTCTCCGCCCAGAGCTGGAAGGTCTCTTACCCTTTTTTATTATCTGCAGAGAGAAGGCGGGAGTTTAGAGGCTGGGTAACACAGCTTCCTGGGTTCAAATCCTGGCTCTGCTGTGTGACTTTGGGCAAGGTGCTTTAGCTCTCTGTGCTTTAGTTACCTAAACTGTAAATGAGGAGCATAATATTCCCAGACCAGCCAGCCTGTAAGGATTTAATGAGCTAATAGGAGCAAAGGTCTTAACATCGTGCTTTATCACTTCTTGGTAACTGTCAGTTACTATTATTCTCATCACTACTCCTATTGCTACCGCCACTATTATTATTATTGTTATTGTTATTTTATTTTTATTAAAAAGTGTAGCCCAAACCAAATCCTTGGTCACCTTAGTACCTGAAAGTCCTGGGGCTGGGGAGGCACATTCCCCTCATCTCCACATTGAGTTCCCACTGGCGGAGTCCTGTCTCTTCCTTCTTGGTACCCCACCCAGACTAGGAACTCTAGAATCCCATTTCTGGTCATCTCCACATCCCCTACCCCGGTTCAGCCCCCATCGTCTCCCACAGGACCGGTGCAGTCGCTTCCTCCCTTGTCCCCCAGTTTCTCCCATTGTCTTCTACAGTCTGTGCCAGAGGGAGCCTGTGCAAGCCTTCTCTCTCAGAACACTCCATGGCTCCCACTTCACTCAGCAAAAACCAGTGATCTCACTATGGCCGCAAGTCCTGGCATCATCTGCCCCCATAACCTCTCCAGTTCTTTTTCCTAAAACCCTACTCTTTGCTCCTCTGTGGGCACAATGGCCTCTTCAAACAAGGTGAGCTCATTCTTGCCTCCAGGCCTTTGCACCTGCCATTCCACTTGCTTGGAATGCTATTCCCTCAGATCCTTCATGGCTCGTTCTCTCCCTTCTTTCGTGTCTGAGCTCAAATGCCACCTCCTCAGAGAGCTTCCCCTGGACCTCCTCCAAGTGTGTATTATCTTTTCCTGCTTTATTTGGTATGGTACTATCATCACCTTCTACATATTTATTTTTATAGTGTATATTGTTATAAATAAATAGCAGGAATATAATATACTTATTGTTGTATTACTATTTGTCTCTCCCTACTAGAATGTGGGACCCAGGAGAAGATCACGCCTGTGTTCCCGGGGTCCAGAAACATGGCATGGCACAGTAAATTCTCAACAAATATTTGTTGAATAGTTGAATAAGGCAATAAATGTGCTTACTGAATGATAGCTAAAATAAAGTGATGAAAAAGAAGGTCTGGGAGTCCCTGGGTCTAGGCTTACCTTCCAGGGCACTATGGAGAGTCACATTCAGGTGATACAGGGTGCACGTGCCCTCCTAGGACTCTGGGGACCTGTAGTACATGGTCAGGATCTGCCGGGGCAGGAAAGGTGTCAGAGACCATTCCCAACCATTCCCTTCCTCCTCATCCCAGTCCTCGCCTGCCCAGGTTCTGCCCCTGTGGATAATTCGCTTCAAAGTCTGCCCCCTTCCCATAATTCCTGGGTGCAGTGACCAGAACACTCTTTAGGTTCTAGACCACCTCAGTGTAATAGGACTTTCTTCAGTAATGGAAATAGTCCCTACCTGCACTGTTCATGTCGTAAACACTAGCCACATGTAGTTATTGAGCACTTGAAATGTGGCTAGTGCAGCTGAGGAGCTGAATGTTTAATTTTACTTAATTTAAATTTCACTGAGGCTCATGGGGGAGTGTGACATGCCCAAAGTCACACAACGAAGTCAGAGATTCAACCGTGACTCCATTGCCAGAAACATGAAAACAGGCTGCCTCAAATTTAGTGAACAAGACATCTGTCCTTCTGGGCCACAGGGCATGGAGCCAGAAGATATAATGGAGCCCCTAGATGTTGGGTAAAGGGTAGAGTTATCCTCCAGGCATTGGAAGGCATGCTGGAGGGAGAATCTTCCTTTGGAGAGCAAAGAGACACCCTTCAGGGACTCAGCATGGGAGGGCAGACAGGTCCAAAGATCTCTGGCTTCTATCTCTCCTGACTCTTGAATTATAACAAGTGAAGACCTTTCTGAGTCTCTCCTTCCCTAACTTGTGAATGGAGTCCATATTTTTACCAACTTTCTATGGGCAGGCTTTGGGGTGTCCTTAACTTGGTTCCTAGCAAATAGTAGTGCCCTAAGTTGTAGTTAAAATTATTGCTAATGTTGATCTTGTCTTGCAGTCTAGATTGCCTCTGTTTCTACCAGTGGTGGGGTGGAGGGGGGTGCGGGGCTGGGCTCCAGTTAAGGATCTCAGGGTGGGACACCAGACCTACCGAGGTTGTGCCTCTCCCACTGCCACTGGCTTTGATCTCTAGGTCATCCTGGGCAGAGAACTGAAAGGAAGTGAGGAGAATTTGAACATGGAGGAAGCATCAAACCATGGCTCAAATGCAGTGGGGTTGGGGAAGAAAGCATGCATGGGCACTGAGGCCTCAGTAACTTCCCTATCTTGGGGCCTAGTGACTCACTGCTCACCTGTCTCCATGTAGATGGTTTTTCTTTTCTTTTCTTTTCTTTTTTTAACATTTATTCATTAAAATTTTTTTTAATGTTTATTTATTTTTGAAAGAGACAGAGACAGAGCATGAGAGGCAGAGAGAGAAGGAGACACAGAGCCCTAAGCAGGCTCCAGGCTCTGAGCTGTCAGCACAGACCCTGATGCGGGGCTCGAACTCACAGACCGTGAGATCATGACCTGAGCCGAAGTCGGACGCCCAACCGACTGAGCCACCCAGGCGCCCCTTAACATTTATTCATTTTTGAAAGACAGAGAGAGACAGAGCATGAGTGAAGGAGGGGCAGAGGGAAGGAGAACAGAATCTGAATCAGGCTCCAGGCTCTGAGCTGTCAGCACAGAGCCTGATGCGGGGCTCGAACTCATGGACTGAGAGATCATGACCCGAGCAGAAGTCAGACACTTAACTGACTGAGACACCCAGGCGCCCCTACTTTTCCTTTTTGGAAGAGTATTTGTGGTGGCTACACTATCACTAGATCAACTACAACTGCCAACTCGGGCTGTGTCCTAATGTATGTCTGTTCAATGTGTCCACTTTGCAGTGTCTCCAGAGTTCCTTGTGCATGGAACCACCACAGGACTTTTCTCCCTGGCATCTTTGCATCTACTCTTGTTTCCATCATACATTATTCCTTCAGTATAGACATTGGTTGTGAGATAATCTTGGAGAGGGAGACTGGCAGGGACATGACTCTTGGCCTCATCCCCAATGCAGACTTCATGTCTGCCCCTCAGTGCGCTACCTTTGCTGACCGCTGCTGGTAGGCATTGTTCTGATCCATGATCCACTCCAAGTTCAAGGCTCTCTTGGGGACGCTTATGTGGACGCAGAGATCCTGGACATCCTCGAAAGGGACAGCTTTGCGGAAGCCGGTGAGGGCCTCAAGGGCCACCACAGTGGTTTGGTGTTGGGATGGGGCTGAGGATCAGCACCACTGACAGCGCCCAGGGCAACACCCAGTGTGGCAAATCAGCACCACGGGCAGCTCCTTCCGGTGGGCCAACCTCGGCAGGACCTCGGCTAGCGCCCCTCCCCAGTCCCCTCTTTCCGGGGCCCGGGTCACCTGGGTGGACTTGAAGCCTCCGCATAGCTCCCGCTTCTCCAGTAGCCACTGGACAATGGCGTGCGTCTCACTGTAGCGACCTAACTCCAGTTTCTGCATCAGCGCATAGGCTGTGGCCTCAGTGGTGTACAGGGAGTTCTCATCCAGGTGGTCCACTGGCCAGTGGGTTTTATCTGGGAGGTGGATGGCCACTTTGTCTCCCAGAACCGGGTCCATCTACCTAAACCTGTCCTCTCCTTGTGTCATCTGGCCCAAGTGTTCTCATCTGCTATTTTATTGAGCACTTACTTTATGTGAAACTCTTTGAGGAGGCATATGGACATTTTATTTTCAGAACACTCTAGGAGACAGGGACGCTATTTAGAGATGTGGAAATTAAGGTTAAGAGAAGCTCTTCCAGGTTCCACCAGTCCCACTGCAAGCAAGTTTTTCTAACTCCATTCCTCTTGACTCAAGTAATGGAGAGGATGGGATAAGGGCCCTTGGAGATGAGATAGGTACGGCCATGGAATGCACAGTTAACCACATGTTATGACCTTTCTATCCTTGACCACGTCCAGCATTTTCCCAGTTCAGCGTATTTGCACATGCCATTCTCTTAGCTTGGAACGTCCTTGGCCTTTCACACAGGCCCTTTTCACAGAGCCAGTTCCCAGTTCTCCAATCCATACCCCTCTCCTCTCATCATCTCTCCCACCCATCCTGCATGTTATCATCTCAGTGCTTGTATCAATTTGTAGTTCTTTATTGATCTGTTTGTCTTTGTTTTCTTTTCCTCAGGGAAGGTGGGATCTTTGAGAGCAAGGACCATATTAATCTTGTTCACCTTGGTTTCTTGGCGTCTGAGCTCAAGGGGTGGCACACCATAGATGCTCAGTAAATGCTAAGGGATTCATCACACATTGATGGATTTTAAATCACACAATCTCCCTCCCCCTGCCCCCCATGACTGTGGTTAACACACAGTTGATTAAGAAGTGGCCCACACTCACTACGGCTGGCAAAGCTGTCCAGGCGATCATTGGCTTGGGGGCTCTCAGTGAGGACCAGAGCATAGGAGACTATGGCTACTGCAAAGGTTGTCTGAATTTTGGGAAGCCGTTTCTCCAGGAAGCTACGGGCTCGCTCCATGCTGGCGGTCAAATTCTGGAAGGTCAGAGAGAAGAAACTAGATAGGAGAGATTGGAGGAGAGGGGTCTAGGAGTTAGAAGAGAGGGATGCACTGAGAGGGACATCAGGATGGGGAACTTCCTGTGGGCAGAGGGTATAGAGGACTCTGCAGAGCCTGACCTCCTCTTTGGGTCTTACCTCTATCTTTCGGCTGCACAGTTCCTTTCCCTCATCTAGGGCAATCGGGACAAGAGCTGTGAGAGATATGTCTGCTTCAGAGCCTCGGTAGCCACCCTGTGGACGCAGGATCACACCCATGCTCCCCAGTGTCTTGGAGAGACTTTCCCCAACCTCTCCCGCATGACCTTGACAAACTCCCAGGTGCTCGGCTCTGGGCTGAAGGATGCTGGAAACAGGATAGGGAGAGAGGAGGAGGAGGAACCACCCAGAAATCTGCCTGTGTGGGGGTCTGCATCATGAACCAAAGCCAACAGCCACGGAAGGTGATGCGCTAAACTCTACACTATCTCAGAGCACTCTTCCAGCAGCTCCATTTTCCTGATAAGGAAAGCGACGGTCAGAGAGGTGGTCTCCCCATTGGTGGTAAATGACTGACTTAAGGTGTGAGTTCCTCTTTAGTCTGCTACCTCTACCTTCAGCGTCTGTGCTGGGTTGAATAGTGTCCCTCCCTCCCCTGAAAAAAACTCATGTCCACTCAGAGCCTCAGAATATGATCTTACTTGGAAATGGGGTCTTTGCAGATGTAATTGGTTAAGCTAAGAAGACGTCATACTTATCAGAGTGGGCCCTATCCAGGGATTAGTGTACTTATAAGAAGGCCATATGAAGACACACAAAAAGAAGGATGGACAGAGGTGGGAGGGTTGCAGCTACCGGTCAAGGAATGCTAAGGACTGCCAGAAGTCATCAAGCCAGAAGAGACAAGGAAGCATTCCCCCTTAGAGCCTTCAGAAAGAGCATGGCCCTGCTGATGCCTTGATCTGGGACTTCTGGTCTTCAGAACTGTGACAAAATAAATACATTTCTGTTGTTTGGAGCCATCCAGTTTGTGGTACTTTTTACAGGAGTCCCAGGGAATTAATTCCCACCCCACAGTGGCCAAAGAAGCCTGTGGACTCTTGAATCAGATTGTGCCCCTCCTCAGTTTGGAACCTTCCATGGCTCCCATCTCACTGGGAGGAAAAGCTCAAGTCCTCCCTGCAGCCCAAAAGGCCCTGTGCAATCTGTCCCATCCCCTCCCTCACCTTCTCCTCCTTCTCTCCTGTTGCTCATTCTGTCCCAGCCACAGGGGACTCCTCACTATTCCTCAAACATATTGGGCGCTTCCAGTCTCAGGGCCTTGGCACCTGCTGTTCCCTCTGCTTGGAACACTGTTTTCCTAATTATCCACATGACTTGCTCCCTCACCTCCTCACCTCCTCAGGTCCATACAAATATCATCTTTTCATGAAGCCTTCCAAAATTACCGCCCCACCACCTTGGTTCCCCTTCCCCCGCATCTTTCCCCATATCACTTTTTTTCTTTTCTTTTCTTTTTTAATTTTTTTAACGTTTATTTATTTTTGAGACAGAGAGAGACAGAGCATGAATGGGGGAGGGTCAGAGAGAGGGAGACACAGAATCCGAAACAGGCTCCAGGCTCTGAGCTGTCAGCACAGAGCCCGACGCGGGGCTCGAACTCACGGACCACGAGATCGTGACCTGAGCCGAAGTCGGCCGCTTAACCGACCAAGCCACCCAGGTGCCCCTCCCCATATCACTTTTAACAAGTCATGTCTTTTAGGTGTCTATCATGCTTATCGCCACACCATGAGAGCAGAGATTTTTGTCTATTTTGTTTGCCCCAGGTCCTCGGTGTTTAAAGCAGTGCCCAGCACACTGCAGGTGCCTGAGAAATGTTTGCTGGTGGAAAGAAACTCTGATCTGTGAGCCTGTGAAACCTGTGTAACCCTCCTCTGTACCACCTTCCTGTACAGCATCTGGCTCTTGCTCACACAGGCCTCCACACTCCCTAACTCCCTGTTTCATCTGGGGACGCAATCTGTCTTTGCTGAGTTCCTGCATTCACCCAGAGTTTTGTTCAGCAAACATTTGCCAACTGTGATAAATCAGATCTGCTCACCTCCCTGGAAGGGCTCACAGAGCAGGGAAAGCAAACCCTGAACAGACTATTTCAAATCCTAAGGCCCCCCAAGACCCTGTGGGTTTCAGGGCCTGGCATCTCTCCTCCTTCTCAGGCCTCAGGACAAGCTATCCCCTTCCCCAACTTTGGGTTCTGTTCCCTTCCTTTTCCTCAAACGTGCCAGAGCCTCAGGGCCTTTGCACATGCTGCTCCTTTTGCCTGGCGCTCTCTTTGCCATTCTTCTCCCACCAACTGTGTTCCTTCATCAGCTTGCTGCTTGGTTGTCACTTCCTCTCGCAGGTTTCCCTGACCAGAAATGGCCCCTCTCCTGGTATTTCTTTCCCATGGAACTTAGCACAATTGTGATTTAAACAATCACCGGTTAGGGGCGCCTGGGTGGCTTGGTCGGTTAAGCGGCCGACTTCGGCTCAGGTCATGATCTCACGGTCCGTGGGTTCGAGCCCCGCGTCGGGCTCTGTGCTGACAGCTCAGAGCCTGGAGCCTGTTTCAGATTCTGTGTCTCCCTCTCTCTGTGACCTCCCCCGTTCATGCTTTGTCTCTGTCTCAAAAATAAATAAACGTTAAAAAAAAAAAAAACAATCACTGGTTATAATTATTTGGTGAATTTCTGTCTTCCTCCCACACCCCAGCTTGTGAGTACTACAAGGAAGAGGCTGTAAATGTCTTGTTTACTGCCACATCTCCCCTGTGTCTAGTACAAAGCATGGTTGGAACACAGCAGTTGCTGGGTAAATATCTGTTCAATCAGTGAATGATAACCCTACTGTCATAGGTATGATAATAGAGACAGGCACAGGGCTGGTATTCAAGGAAGACTTCTGGAGGAGGTGAGTCTGAGCTAAGTCTAAAGAGAAAACAGAATTTGGCCAGGCAAAGAAAAGAAAGGGGATGGAGTGTGGCTATTCCGTGCAGAGAGGGTCTCATAAGCAAAGGGATCTGTGATCAGGGAGTAGTGAGGGGCAAGGCTTGGGAGGAGACACAGAAGAGAGGATATAATAGAGAGATGTTGGCATAGACACTTGGGAGCCATGGAAGGTGTTTGAGCAGGGACGAGACATCCCAGGCTGTTTGAAAGCTACTTCTGGAGGCTGATGTGGAGGTACGCCTGGTAGGGATGGGTGTGTTGGCTGGGGAGCTGCGAAGGCCCAAGCCCAGAGCGAAGACAGCCAAGAAGTGGAGCCTACTGCAAGTGGGGGTGAGAGAGAGATGGCGTCCCAGACATGCCCAGCCTCTTGGACATTGTAACAGAGCGCAGGGTGGTCCAGAGCAGAGGGAGTGATGCTGGGTGCCGGGCCCTGGCTTTTTCTTGTTCTTGTTTTACCCATAAACAGGTCGGGGACCTGAGATTTGCCTATCCCTGCACAGAGCCCTGGGTTTTATTGGGGCAGCCCAGGCAGGGGGGCAGTGGGCACCACGGTTACAGGGCCCTTCCCCAAGAAGTGCCCATCTTCCGCCTGCCTCTGGGTGATGATCCAGTTGTCAGTGGCACAGAGAGACACGGGTTGTCATGGTGGAGTAGACCAGGACAAAGACCCGGAGCACGTAGCTCGTGAGCGTGTTGGGGGCGGGGGGAGGCAGGGCAGGTGATGACTGGGAATCACAGCCAAGGGGATTCTAGGACAGGGGCCTCTACACCAGGGGGAGTCTGCACAATGGACCCCACTGCTCCAGCCTGACCCTTCCTTCGCTGCTCCCCAGGTCTGCAGCACGGGCACTAACAACCTTTCTCTCTGACATTCAGACACCAGCTCTCTGTTCAACAATAACCTTCAAGTAACACTCAGGCACTGTCATCCCCAAAGTGACCCCTACACCGTAGACTCCCAGGTAACCTTCAGGGAATACCCAAGTAGCAATAGCTCTGGCCCGAAGGCTGCCTGCCCCAAGACCTGTGGTATGGGTGCTCCTGGGGTCATCAAGCCGCAGGCTGGTCCCCGAGCTTCATTCAGGACGGTGCCGGCAGGACTCCCAACCTCCTCGTCCTTACCAGGTGCCTCCCGGATTTCCCTTGCTGGTGTGGTAGGTGCCGTCTGCACTCCGGTGGGTCAGCATCCGGGTGTAACCTGGAGAAACAGGTGGCGGAGAACTTTCGGGGAGATTTGGCATTTGGGTGTGGCTATGAAGGGGGGGCAGTTGTCAGGCATAATCTGGGGGAGGGGCAAGGTATGGGTGTGACTTGGGGGTGCATCACGTCTAGATGTAACCATACAAGGGAACTTGTCTAGGTATATCAGGAGGTGGCCGCAGGGCCCAGGTGCGACCGTGGGAGCCAGTGTGCTGTGTTATCTGGGAGGAGCCTGGGAAATCGCCCCATCGGGGTACTCTGGGGAAGGGTGTGACTGGGAATTGTCAGAGGGATTGTGGAAGGTGAAACCCAGGAAAAGGGGTACCCTGGGGGCCACTACCTGGGGGTTTCCTCGGGGGCTGTTTCTTGGCTATAAACTAGGGGTGTCACCGTGTCTTTTTAGCTTAGGGGAGTCTACCCCTGGGTGTCATCTTGGAAGGGCACCTCTCGGATGCATTGTGAACACTGCTACTTGAGTATTACCTGAAGGTTGCTTGGGGGCTTATGGTTTGGGTGTGACTTTGGGGGTGACAGCGTCTGCGTGTTACCTGAGGGTTATTGTTGAGAGCACCTGGATGGAAAGTTGGCGTCTGAGCGTAACTGGGAAGAGGGGTCAGTGCCCAAACTAACGTGAGCGTCTCTGTCTGGGTATAAGCAGGCACGTGAATCTCTGGTTGTTGCCTGGGAAGTTTGGCTATAACCTGGGAAGGTGTAATGGGGAGACCACCGCCTGGGATTATTCTGGAGTTTTCTGCTTGGCGTTCCCTAAGGGTGCAACCCAAGGCATGGCATTGATTGGGTGTAACCTAGGACAGTGACTGGGTATACTCTGGGGGTGGCTGCTTTGGGGTAAAGCAGGGTGTCTGTTGTCAGGCTATAGCCTGGAAGAGGGGTCCAAATGAAGGAGTAATGTGGGGGTCACTGTTGGGGGTCACCTGGGGGACTTGGTAACAGGGTATAATCTGGGAGTTGAGTCAGAGTGTGAATATTCTTGTCTGGGAGAGTCCCATGGGGACCGCCCCCAGCCCTGGGGGTGCCCCCAGCCACCCTTCCAGAGAGTCCCACTCTCACTGCGGTCCCAGGAGGGAACCCAGTCTCACCGCTGATGATGTTCTCTATCACCTTGTCCTTGAGTTCCACTCCAACCTTGCCCCACTGGCCGGCGGCATCCAAAAAGCAGGTCAGGATGATCACAGGTGCCAAGGAGCTCAGCATCTGCTCAGAGCAACCAGTCGGGACCCTCAGCAGCCTCCACGTTCTTTTAGGTGTCAGGGTGCCCAGGATTTTCTCACCAAGGATGTCACCTGTCTGGTGGGCAGAGTCATCTCAGGAATGACTTAAGCCGACGTGGCTCCCTGATGACCCCACACGGACATCCCATCCTTTCCCTGTGCCTGGGCAGGCCGGGGCAGGCCCAGCTCCCTGGTCTCCCACCCCCTCACCTAGGAGTCACCTCTGTCCTAAGCACCTTGGACACTGACAAACATTTCTGCCTCTGTATTGGGCACCTTGTTCAAAAAGTCCTGTCTTTCAGGGGCGCCTGGGTGGCGCAGTCGGTTAAGCGTCCGACTTCAGCCAGGTCACGATCTCGCGGTCCGGGAGTTCGAGCCCCGCGTCGGGCTCTGGGCTGATGGCTCAGAGCCTGGAGCCTGTTTCCGATTCTGTGTCTCCCTCTCTCTCTGCCCCTCCCCCGTTCATGCTCTGTCTCTCTCTGTCCCAAAAATAAATAAAAAAATGTTGAAAAAAAAAAAAAGTCCTGTCTTTCAGCCCCTCCCTCCATCCTGGTGTGGCCCCAGGATCCCACATGCCCCCACCCACAAACCTTGGGGGTTCAGAAGGATGCTATGGGATATTTGCTGTATCTGCCCTCCTGTCTGTGAGACACAATGACGAAGCAAGTTAAAAACAACAGCAATGATAGTAATAATGACAATCACAATGACAGTAGGAAGAGGCATTGGTTAGCCATGAAGAGCACAGACTCTGTATCCCAAATATCTGGGTTCAAATCCCAACCCTTCTGTGTCCTAGCTGTGTGGCCTTGGGCAAATTACTTAACTTCTCTGTGCCTCGGTTTTCTCATACATAAAAGGTGCCTACCTCATATGGTTGTTCTAACAGCTCAATGAGTTGCTAATTGTTTTTAAGTTTATTTTTGAGAGACAGAGCGTGAGCGGAGAAGGGGCATAGAGAGGGAGACACAGAATCTGAAGGAGGCTCCAGGCTCTGAGCTGTCAGCACAGACTCCGACGCGGGGCTTGAGCCCATGAATGGTGAGATCATGACCTGAGCTGAAGCCGGACGCTTAACTGACTGAGCCACCCAGTTGTGAAATCTAAATATAAATAATTTTTTATGTGAAATATAAATAATTTTCCCAGCTCTCTGATTCTTCCTGGGAGTGATGATTATTCCCATCGTGCAAATGAGGACATGAAGCCTCAGAAAAGTTGAGTAAGTTGTCCAAGGTCACATGGCAGAGACAAAGCTTGAGCCCAAGTCTGACAACAAAGTCCCAAAGTGGGGGCTGGGTGACTGAACTTTCAAATTCATTCCCTTGCACCTCACTCGCATTGAAGAGGCCTGGTTGCTTTTTAAAATAACATTTGTTGGGGCGCCTGGGTGGCTTGGTCGGTTAAGCGTCCAACTTCGGCTCAGGTCATGATCTCATGGTCTGTGAGTTCGAGCCCCGCGTCGGGCTCTGTGCTGACAGCTCAGAGCCTGGAGCCCGTTTCAGATTCTGTGTCTCCCTCCCTCTCTGCTCCTCCCCTGTTCACGCTCTGTCTCTCTCTGTCTCAAAAATAAACGTTAAAAAAAATTTTTTTAAATAACATTTGTTTTAATGTTTATTTGTTTTTGAGAGAGAGAGAGAGAGACAGAGCGTGAGTGGGGGAGGGTCAGAGACAGAGGGAGACACAGAATCCGGAGCAGGCTCCGGGCTCTGAGCTGTCAGCATAGAGCCCGACGTAGGGCTTGAACCCACAAGCTGTGAGATCATGACCTGAACCGAAGTCGGGAGCTCAACCGACTGAGCCACCCAGGCGTCTGTCTGTCCTGTGATCATAGCCTGGGCCCAGGGGAAGCCCCACTGTCTGCACTAATAACAGGAGTGGGGGCACCCATTACCTTGACCAGGAGTGTCTTCTTCACGTGGTCCTCGACCCCATAGCCCACAACCCTGGCCTCCACGTCCACTTTGCCAGTCTCAAGCCTGACACTGATGTGCTGTGTGGCCTCAGGAAAGCCCCTTAACCTCTTTGTGCCTCAATTTCCTCCCATCGAAACGAAAAGCAATGATAGCAGCCGTTTGCTGGGGTGATTGTGCATTTTCTATGAGAAAAATACCTCAGAAGCTTTTCAAAAGGACAACCACCTCGCTGGCCCCTTTGAATGATGGACACACTCCAGCCCCTTTATAAAATACACTGACAGACGGTCTGTGGGCAGGAGAGGGCTCGGGCTTCACCTTGACCTGGCGGCTGCTGAAATTGTACAGCACGCACGGCTTGGATCTGGACCTGCTCATCCCTGACCACGGAGGAGGGCAACTTGAGATCCACCAAGAGCGATTTCATAACTGTCAGCTCAGAGGGATCTGAGACGCAGAGACCTACAGCCAAGGGAGTACCTTGGCATTAAGCAGAGGCCAGCTGTCCCAGGGCTGAGCAGGGCCACCGTTCTCCCAACTCCTCGGCGCTGGGCTTGTGGGGTCACCTTGTCCAGCCTTGAGGCTGACAGCCACAAACTGCCACGTGGTGATGGAATCTGTCACAGTCACAAGGGTGCTGTTGTAAGAGAGGCTTCTGAAAGTGGCAGGGGTCGGGGGTGGACATCAGTGAGTTCGTGCTGCCCGGACAGAGCCTCTGCATTGGGAGGGTCACTGTCCGGGGGCCGGTGGGTCACCCCATTGGAGGCCACCGTCACTAGAAGGCCATCTTTTGGGAGGAACCATCGGATTTGTATCGTCATACAGGGAGGTGCCTGTCATGGGACTATACTGAGAGCTCAGTGTCACCACTGGGGACGCTGGCTCTGACTGGCACCCACTGATGCACGGAAGGACCAGGAACCAGATGCTGGCGTGGAGGCTGTGGTCCTACCCTGACTTACTTTTTGGCAGTGTAAACTTCTTTCAGAGCCAACTCTCAGGGAACAAGGTCCGGACAGGCTGGTCCTCCATGAAGATGTCACCAAAGTCCTCATCTTCATCGGCTGCGGGGGGTAGATGTGGGGCAGCGTCTCTCCCACGTGTCTGTCCCATGGCCCGCCAGACTCCTCAGTGGGGTCCTCCCACCCCATTCCCGCATGGCCCATATCATCCCTTGACTTGTCCCATGGCACTTCGTGCCCCTCAAGCAAGCCCCAGCCCCCTGCCTCCGGCCATGACCTCCTCACATGTCCCCCAAAGCAGCTGTTCCTCCGGGGCCTCCCAAGTCCGGGTCTCAGACAGGTCCTCTCCTCATATGCCAGCCCCGCCGGGCTCTCCAGGAGCCCCGCCTCACGGCACTTTCGTGCCAGCTCCATCTTGAACTTGTTCCCTGTGGGCCAGAGTTAGGGGGACAGAGGAAGGGTTGAGCGGGACCGGAGGAAGCTGGAACCCATATGCCTCGATGCCATGCACAGCCTGCCTCGATTTAGCCATAACTCTGGCAGGTGCTGGTTCTGGCACTTTGCCTGTATTGTCCCTCCGAAGCCTCACATTGAACCCATGCGGTGGGTTCTGATGAGGGAGCTAAGCAACAGAGAGGTTAACTCACTGGCCCAAGGTCACACAGCTCCCAGGTGGCAGACCTGGGACTAAAATCCATGTTTCTGTTGCTTCTGCTTCTCCTTCTTCCCCGCCCCCTCTCTTCCTTCTTCTTGACAGGGGTTGGTAATGCCGTGTTTATGTATTGGAGACACCAGTTAAAATTTCTGATTTTCATCTTGTATTTTTTAAACATGATGGGGCACCTGGGTGGCTCAGTCGGTTGAGTGTCCGACTTCGGCTCAGGTCACGATCTCATGGTTCGTGGGTTCGAGCCCCGCGTCGGGCTCTGTGCTGACAGCTCGGAGCCCGGAGCCTGCTACGGATTCTGTGTCTCCCTCTCTCTCTGCCCCTCCCCGCTCATGCTCTGTCTCTCTCAAAAATAAATAAACATTAAAAAATAAAACAAATAAAATAACAATGAAAGCCTAAAACTTGTTGTAAAGCATGATGTCAAGTTGAATGCTTCTAAGTTAGCAAAATGAAGAAATGTGCTTAAAGATGAAAATATAGCAATTCGAAAATCTTGTTGTCTACCGTATGCCATGATTATACTTACACAATATAACTTATCATTGCTGTGAATAACACAACACTTTATATCATAAACTTTTCGAAGGAGGTGAGCATGATTTTTTTAAAAAGTAGGTTCCACAACTAATGTGGAGCTTGAACTCACGACCCCGGGATCAAGAGTAGTGTGTTCTACCGACTGAGCCAGTGAGGCGCCCCTAGCATGATTTTTTTTAAATATCAAATTAGAGTCAAGGTTTTACTTCAATTTTTATTAGGCTTCACTTACCTTCTCTTTATGTTGAACCACAAAGTCATAGGCGCCTGGGTGGTTCAGTTGGTTGAACGTCTGGCTTCGGCTCGGGGCATGAACTCGTGATTTGTGAGTTCAAGCCCCGTATCGGGCTTGTTGCCGTCAGCCAGTTGGTGCAGAACCTGCTTCAGATCCTCTGTCCCCCTCTCTCTCTGCCCCTCCTCTGCTTGTGCTTGCTCTCTCTCTCTCAAAAAATAAATAAAACACTTAAAAAGATAATAAAAGAACCACAAAGTCATTAGCATTGCTCGAAGAGACTGAAAAATCTAATATTCATATAATCCATGCTTCCAACATCACTCGGTGCTGACTCCCATCTTCCTTGAACTGCAGGCTCAGAACTCTTTGTCTGGTCAACACCTTGGCCTTGGGGATGGCAAGGCTTGCTAGCTATTATCTACCTGGCACTCAGCACCCATCTCTTCTTTTGCCCTCTTTTTATACATTTTTAATTGTTTATTTCTTATTGACAGACAGAGACAGTGCACGAGCAGGGGAGGGGCAGAGAGAGACACACAGAATCCGAAGCAGGCTCCAGGCTCTGAGCCGTCAGCACAGAGCCCGAGGCGGGGCTTGAACCCATGAACCGTGAGATCGTGACCTGAGCTGAAGTTGGACGCTCACCCGATGGAGCCACTCAGGCGCCCCTGCCTATGTTCCCTCTTGTATCATAGGGATATTCTAGACATCTAGAAGCTACATTTCCCAGATTCTCTTGCTGCTAGGATTCTGGATGGGATTAGATTCTGCCACTGAGATGCTCTTGTGTAAAATTTGGAAGGTGGGAGAAGTGGAGACTGTCTTCCCTACAACAATGGTAGTTGATAGGTGAGCCCTGGTCTATGTGTGTTTCTGTTATTGGCACAATTCTGTACTTCATTATCTACCCACCAGCATCATCAGAGATATCACCAGTCATTTCCTGAGATTTCATGCATTGCAAGAACTGCAGTGAGGTGATGTTGAGTCCCAGCAATCAGCTTTTCACCTCCACTTCTGTAGTCCATCTAATTGTTTTGAGAGCACCAAACTCCCATCATTAAATCCTTCCCTCTCTACTTGAAGTACCTAGAGTGGTTTTTGTTTCCTGGTACCTAGAGTGGTTTTTGTTTTCTGAATGCAGTAGGTTAGGGAGCCAGGAGGGGCATGTCCAGCTTTAGCTCTGACCTGCATTCCTCTTGGTCCCCAGCCTCTTCAGGGAGCAGCGATGGCATGTGGCAGTGGGGCTCTGAGGGCAGTGCCAGTCCAGCGGTCAGAGAGAAGAATGAGGGAGCCATTGTCAAGATCATTATAAACACCCTTGATATTTATTGGATGCTTACTGAATTCTCAGTGCTTTCTATGCATCATTTCACTGAATCCCATAGTTTCCTCACGTTCAAGATTCACCACTTAAAAGCTGTGCAGTCTTCAGCAAGTCGCTTAACCTCTCTAAGCATTAATTTCTCCAGCTATGTAAAATGGTATAATCATAGTTCTATCCATGAGACTATGCATATAAAAGTACTTAACACAGTGTCCAGCTTGTAGTAGACAGGAACTATTATTGAGATCACCATTTATAGCTGAAAGGACACTCCTAGTTGTCCCTGGTATCCACTCCCCGCCCCCCCCCCCCCCGGAACTGTGGCAACGAAACCTCCCTCTGTTGCATATCACTCAGAATGAAGACTACGTTTCCCAGCCTCCCTTGCAACTAGGTGGGGCTACATGACTGAGTTCTGGCAAATGAGATATGAGAAAATATCTCCCTCTCCCAAGTCCCTTCATACTCTTGCCTGGCATGAGGTCCTAATGAGGTACCACCTTGTAATGTATCAGGGCAACAAACTAGAAGGAGCTTGAGTCCCAGAATGACCTCAGAACTGTTACTGAGTGAGAAATAAACTTCTACCTTGTTTAAGCTACTGTTGGTTTGTTATTTCTATTATTATCCCCATTTTATGGATGGAGAAATTAAGCCTCCAAGAGGAAATATAACTGGCTCACAGTAAGTGGGAGAGTCCTAGATTTTAGCCTGACAGCAAATCCCATGTTCTCAACACTAGACAGCACTGCCCACCCCTTCCCCACCACTGCCCTTCCCAAACCTGATCTTGCCAAGGCGTCTATCCCCCTGCTCATCCTCAGGTCCAACCCAGCATCGTTGAACACAGCAAGTCTGTCTTTCCCACTGCCTGCTGTACAGCCAATGTCATGTTCCTCCACCACATCCCAGACCTGGGGGTTAAGAGAGGAACAGGAATTTCAGGGAAGGAACAATGGTGCACTGTAATTGCTAGCTCAAATAATAATTCTCACACCATCTCACATTTGTCGAGCTCTTATTACCTTCCAATCTCTATGCTGTGCACTAGCTCCTTGAATACTTGCAACCATCAATGCATCCCATTTTGCAGATGTAGAAGCTGAGGCCCCAGTTAGAGCCTCCAGGCAACCTCTTTGCCCAAAGCCCACACATTCTCTCACCTTCTTCTGTGTGGGCTGTGTTTGCTGTTCAAGACATAGACAGCCTTGTCCATGGCCACCAGCCTCACTGTGGCCTCAGCACCACCTATCACCTTCACTTCCACCTGGCAGTTGGGCTCCAAAGGCTGGAAGGGTCCTTCATTCTTCAAACCAACTTTCAGCTGAGCCAGGAAAAAGAGAGAAAAGGGGCTCATATGCTACCAAGGGGCTTTCCCAAGTCAATTTTCAAGTTTATTCTCCTTATGGCTCTGATGGAACATCCAGGAACTTCACCAGGCCAATCCCAACTCCACACATTTAACTTGCATAGTCTACATGCCCAAGGTTGAGCTTTTAAGGGCACATGCCCTCTTCCTCTCCCCTGCCCCCCGACTGGGAGCCCTTCAGCTTGGACAGACTCTCTGTCTATGCTTTATGATGGTGATGTACAACTTTAAGGAATTTGGCTCACCGTCCCCATGCATCTGTCATTCACGTCGATCCATATGGAGTCAGCCACCAGTTCAGGGTCCTGACCTTTTGCCCTGGGCAGTAAATAGAAGGCCAGGATGCAGAAGGAGGTCAGCGTCTCTGAAGTCACATCAGTAATGGCTGATGTGTAGACACTCCCATGCCTTTTTAACTGATGTTTGGCATACACAATCTGGCCCTTACTCAGGACTTTGGAGACAAGGGAGGCCAAGAATGAGAAAGGTAAGGTCAACCTTTTCTTGAGGCTGTCCCAGCTCACAAGGGAGACCCACATTCCCTTTGCTTCAGCCCCTTCATCTGAGGCCACCCCAGATGGTTCCCACCTTCATATCACTGTTCACAGTTCCTCCAAACCAGCTAGCCAGGGATGTTCCAAGGAAGGAATTTCTTGGCCTAGGTTTTAGTCCAAGACAGTCACCAGGATGGTGACGTGAGTGATCTGGTTCTTGGTTGCAGGATTCTGATGTCTCGTGTTAAGGCTCAACTGGATGCTGCTGCCAACTTCTGTGCTTAACATCTTTACCTCAATGTACAGGAAGTTCCTGGACCCATCCTGAGTCAAGTAAGGCCATGCCGTCACCCTGGCTGAAGCCTGCTCTTCTGGCTGGAGAGGCTCATGGGTTTCTAGCTGGGAAGTGTGATGGGCAAGTAAATTCCCAGCCCTTCTAGCTCACACAGCCCCACCATCCCTGCCCCATTAGGTCGGTACCAAGATAGGGAGCTGCTCCAGATCTACATCTGTGTTGATGGTCAAAGTGGCCACTCCACTGGCTGAAGTGTACGCTTTATGGTTTTGGCATTGGACAAGGACTCTAGAGGCTGGGGACACATCAGGATTTGAGACAAAGACCTGAGGTGGACTCTGGGGCAAGATGAAGGACAGACCTGGGGGTGGCCTGGCACAAGAGGTGGAGTACTGGGAATCTGATCTGGACAGGACTGCCTTGTATAGCTGTACAGGTTGTGCACTGAACAACACCAGGGGCACCATTCATATTAGAGTCTTTGAGAAAGGCACCCCCTCAAGTCTTGCAGTGTGCAACCATACGTGGTGGCCCTGGGTGTTGGTGTGCTGGTAGGGTGGAGGTGGAGGGAATTAGAATGGAGAGATGTGGAGGGCTTGGGGAAAATTTTAGTAGGATTGACATCAAAGGGTGTCTTTAGTTTTCCTAATGTCCATCAGACATCTTAAGTTTACCCAAAAGGAATGCATGTAAAAACAGCATGCTTGCTGTGCAAATGTAGCCTTGGGATACTCCCTTGAGCATTACCTTCTAGGCTGACTGTGGCCACTAAACCCCTCACAGAGAAACTATGGAGCCATCACAGTGCTTTGGGGGGACCTAGGCTGAGACTTGATAGAGCCTTGGGGTTGGTCTGAGAGCATGATGGATTCAGTTCTCAAACAGATAGATTGTGGATAGCAGGCGAGTCCAATGTGGGTTTTTGTCTCCTGAGAGGGGTCTGTTAGGGAAAAGGGGCCCTGAGTCCCTGGATGGAGTGAAGTCAGACTCTGACCCTAAAGCGGAAGGGCATCCCTGGCTTGAAATACTGGGGCGGGTCCTGGTGAACTTGATGTTGTATGGGCTCCGGACGATCTTCACCCCGGAGGTCTCAACCTGGACCATCTCACCCCCTGGAGAGACAGGGTGACTGTGAGGTCTATGGATGAGGGTCAGTTTCTTGGGAGTGGCAGGGCTGCTGGTACGGGAGGCCCATCTTTGTGAGGACAGGGAAAGACGATAGCACAATCTCAGCTCCTCCCAGTCTTTCTAGCATTTTTGCATTTCTCTGATGAGGAAACTGAGGCTGGGAGGTAGCCCATTGTCACATGGGTGGAATGTCTAGGTTGGGTAAGGACAGGGTCCAGACCTCAGCCAGTGGCTTGGGGGAGGGTGGCACCGGTGGAGAACACGGTGACATTGACAAAGATTGAGTCCCCAATGAAGTCCTCTTCTGGGCCTTGGAATGTGGACATCAGCGTGTCCTTCTGAAGGGAGACGTGGCCCAGGCCTTCTGAGATTTGCTCTCAGAACCAGGGAGAGAAGAGGAGATGGTTTCTTGGGGGGAATAGAGGAGAGTTGATGGAGGGGGAAGCTGGTGGGGAGAGGTCAAGACTCAGTTACCTCCACTCTCTGCAGGGAACTCTGGATGGGCATCCGGTGGGAATCCACCTTCACCCCGAAGATGGCCAGAGCATGTCCATCCACTGGCTTGTTGAATATGTACCTGGGGGGTGGAGGGTCATCCCATTGGCTCTGAAGCACCCACACAACCTCATGTGGTTGCAGAGATGACGGTAAATCTTTGGGAGGGGCAGAGGTGGCCCCTGCACACTTGGATGGTTTCATTGCCAATCTGCAAACCCCGCGAGGTGACAAATGTGCCTGTGCCATCTTGTGGACCTTCAGAAAGGGTGCGAACCGTGAGAAATGGTGCAACTCCATTAGGTAGGGAAGGTGGCCTGTACAACCCCAGAGACCTGAAGGGATGGTCTCTACTACCTACAGGTGGCAGATGTGGTCTGGACAACCTGATGGAACAACGTAGTTGGCCAAGAACATCTCACGGGTAGCAAAGAGTACCTTTACCATCCTTAAGTGCTACAGAAGTGGCCTGCTTCTCCACCCATTCAGTTTCTTGACATTCCTGGTCCTCTGGTCAGGGTGGGGATAAGGGGACTCACCGGGCCTGGATGTCCACACCCAGAGCCTCATTGTTGAGTTAGAAGAAAATCTTATTTGGCATCAGCTGGACCTCAAATGATGGGAGCACTGGGTGGAGCACAAGCAGTGGATGCCCTCAGCATTTTGCTGTCTCCCCTGTCCCCGCCCTGTCCACTCTCTCCTCAGTGGCTCTGGCAATCCCCAAGGACTGGAACACATGTCCTGTTCACCAGCATACAGCTTAGGCCCTGGTGCACAGTAGGTGCACCATGAGCCTTCCTTTCTATTTCCAATCCTGCTCCCTGCATGTCCCTCCTTGCCCTGCCCATCACATCCTACTCACCCTACGTCATCCCTGATGTCAACGGCCGCCTTGAACTGCTGCTTGGCTGCACTTTGGTAACTGGCTTCGATGCTCCAGGTCCCAAGACTGAGACACAGAGAATGAGGAGAGAGGGAGACTGAGAAGGAGAGCCTCCATCCATAAGGCTCCCAGCAGGGCACCTGACGATCTCTGGGAGGTGAGATCGCGAAGAAACCTTCCTTGGCCCGCAGATTCTGGCTGATCACGGTGATCCCTTCTGGGTTCTGTGGGGAGACGGGGTGGGTGGTTCATGCCCCAGGCCTTTAGCACATGATATGACCTCAGTGTCTGGGAGCCACCTTCCCATCAGGAGAGGCCACCTTGATGTCCAGAGTGAATGTCCCGGTCACAGGATTCATCTTGTGGTTCGCAGCAAACACCCGGTATTGAACTGGAGGAAGAGGGAAAACCCTGAGTGTTGGATAGAATCTGGAAAGGGAGGTAGCCATCAGATCTTTTGCAGCAGGGGGACTTTGGATAGAGGGAGACCTCGAGAGGTGGGACATCTCAGGCATTGCTGGGGAGACTGGGAATGAGAGTCAGCATCTGCCCTAGGCCGAGTGCCCGGGGGCTGTACCCGAGTGCTCAGGGGTGTAGATAGTCTTGTCTGTCTGGGCGAATGTAGCCAGCGTGGGGAGCCCCCAGCACTATCTCCTCCATGAATGAAGAGTCCGAGATGGGTGCCCAGCTTGCCCGGATGATGATGGACTGCTGCCCTGCTTGTGGGGGGTACACCAGGCTCTTGGATATCTGGGGAGAGATGCCCACGCTCCCCAGGCTCTGCTGAGGTCTCCATCCCTGGGAGCAAAGCCCTGGGCCAGATCTTGGAAAAACAATCGAATGGGGGCCCTCTGGCTCTGCCGTTGCTCCTGCACAAGGACATCTGGCAAAGGACTTCCAGCCAAGAGAAGGATGCAATCCAGTCCATGTTCAGCTCCTCAAGCCACCAGCAGAGGGCGCCTCCCATTAATTCCCACAGAGGCACCACCAGCGCTCATCACTGCCCTTCTTGGAGCCCAGACTCAGGGGACTTTGGATTTCTACCTGGACAGGACATATGAGGCGCAGTAAGTCTATCTAAACCCCGCATCTATTCCCCAGTGTCCCTCGTGTGGAGTCCCTCTAGAGCCTGCCCCTCTCCATCCTTGCTTCTGATCCAGAGCCTCCCTTTGTGGCCACCCATGCTGGCCTATCACCTACCATCACGGATGCCTGCTTCATAAAGTGGTTTTTCCGGTGAGAGAATGAGCTGGCTCTTAGCCACCACTGTCTTCTTCATGGGGCCCATACGGTGAGGTTCACCTCGAGGGTCCCAGTGAGGGGCTGCGTGGAGTCCGAGTGAGCCTGTACGTGGATGTTCTCAGGGCTGCCGACCCGCAGGGCTCGGGGGGTCACCAAGATGTACCTGTCAGTAGACACACGCAGGGACATGGTGGGGGGGGAGACCCGAGAGGGGGCGGCAGCAGCAAGAGGCAGGGTCTCATGCAGGGAATCATGCAGACAACAGATATGCAGGCAATAGCTGAGTGCCCTCAGTTTCCCAGACTCACAGTGGCTCAGCGTGGGCAAGAGGGGTCCCCAAGAGGAGTAGAAGCAACCCCATGGGCCAGGACAAGTCCATGGCGGCGGGGGCGGGGAGGGGGAGGCTGATGTGTGCAGCGACAGGCCACAGACACCTGTCCTCTTGTCCATCCCAGCTCTGGTCTGTTTGCTTTGGCCTGGCCTGGCTGAGTTAACATCTAAACAGACGTGGGGAGGGGACCCCCATAAATCCAATGGGGGAAGAAGAGGTTGCTCCCCCCTCCTCAGCCACCCTCCACGGAGGCCGGGGACAGCTGCACTAAGACGTATTCCAGAGGTGCCTGGGTGGCTCAGTCGGTTAAGCATCTGACTTCAGCTCAGATCATGATCTCGAGGTTCTTGGGTTCGAGCCCTGCAGCGGGCTCTGTGCTGACAGCTCAGAGCCTGGAGCCTGCTTCGGATTCTGTGTCTCCCTCCCTCTCTGCCCCTCCCCCACTTGCACTTTGTCTCTCTCTCTCTCTCTCTCTCTCTCTCTCTCTCAAAAATAAATAAACATTAAGAAAAAAAAAGTATTCCAGCTCCCCACTTGGGGGCCTGAGTGGTGGTGGGGGGGGGAGGGGTTGTCCTTTCCATGACCCATGAGATCTTATCCTGAAGCCTTCCCCTCTACCAGCAAGGAGCCCAGGCCATGTGCATTGGGAGGCTGGACTCAGAGCTAGGTTAGGATTGACTGGTAGGGGCAGGAAGAAACAGATAGTCCCTGCCTCTGCCCTTATGTAATTGGTGAGTTGCTGGGGTAGCTGCTCCAACAGGGGCTGTACAGGCTTTATGTATTCATTTCTTGGGTCACAGGCGTGAGCAGCCACGGCAGTGAGCCATCTGGCCCCAGGACCCACTATAAGGGAACCGTCTCAAAAATGCACGGGTCAAATCCTCTCGCTGGGCTTCAGATCTTTCTGCACAATTACACTTGGTAAATTGTGACCATTGTCCATTGTTCTTAAATCATGCCAAGCTCTCTGGGCTCCTTTTTCCAGAAGGCAAATTATACATCTTGAACCAGGGACACAAACACATCATGCTTGAGGCATCCCTGGAAGAAGGCTTTGTCTATCCCGAAATAATTTTCACTGCCTGTTTAATATGCCCTTTAAAGATGTTGGAGCCACTTTGTGGTCCTGCCTCTGAGAAGCAGAGGGGGCTGCAGACAAGTTTGTCTGGTTCTTCGTTTCTCAGTGAAGCCATTGCTGCCAGCTTGCAGAGCCTGGGAAAGCCCAGAGCTTCCAAAAAAATGACAATATGCACTTATCGAACAAAGATTGGATAGGTAGTTACTATGAGCCCAGTCCCCCCTTAGCATGCTGAGGACACAGAAGTGACCACAAGACAAAGTCCCTGCCCCTGTGGAGTGGACATTTCCTGAGGACTTGCTAAGGGCCCATGATGCATTTCCTCCTTAAACTTCACAGCCTCTTGTTAATTAGGTTCAACCCTCGCCTGCTTTCCAGACTCTACCTTTGCAGAGAGCTGGAAAACCAGACGTGTCAGAAACAAAGGGGGAAGGTGGAATCGAATCATTTATTCCTCGGGCATTTATTGAGCACCTGCTGTGTGCCAGGTGCTGTTCCTCATGCTTTGTGTACACCGACAGAAGTCTCACATTTATGCTGAAGTGAGAATTCCCACCCATTGTACGGATGAGGAAGCTGAGGCCCAGTGAAGGTAAGCAACTTGCCTCGTGGCAGGCGGGTGAGCCGTGAGGCTCTGGGGAATACTCTTGAGACCATGGTAAACAATCTGTTATGAACCCAAGAATCAACAGAATCAAATAAAGGCCTGGGTCAGGGGAGCAGGTGAGACCCAATTTGGAAGGTTCTAGAACACTGGTGTCCATTCGGGGTGGCGTATTCCACTGCTGTTCCCTGCTCTCCGGGAATCTCCGCTGGTTCTGTTCAGCTCTCCCTCAGCTGGGTTGTGAGCTCTCCCCTTCACATCTTTGTGACCACCCCAGGTGTCCACATCCTCCCTCTGTCCCAGGGGCTCCTAGGTGTCCAGAGCAAGGGGTCGTCCAAAGGTGAAGGATGGCAGGGGCGCTGTTCTCAGTCCCTCCCACCTTTCTGTCCAGTCTGGGCCTCCTGTTACTCTGCCAGTATCTCTGTCTCCCGAGGGAACTCTTTTTTTTTTTTTTTTAATTTATTTTGAGAGAGAGCATGAGCAGGGGAGCAGGGGAGGGGCAGAGAGAGAGGCAGGGAGAGAGAATCCCAAGTAGGCTCCACACCGCCAGCACAGAACCTGATGCAGGGGCTCGAACCCATGAACCAGGAGATCATGACCTGAGCTGAAACCAAGAGTCAGATGCTCAACTGACTGAGTCACCCAGGAGTGGGAATCCTTGTCAGGTAAACACATCTGAGGCTTTTGAAGCCTGCTCAGGCCCGCACCTCCCTTGAGTTTCGGTTTTGACTTGAGGGAGGGCCCAGCACCGCCCTCGGGTACCAGGGTACCAGGGAGCAACAGAGGAGGCGGGGAAACACTTTGAAAACAAACGGTGTGGCGGGGGGGGGGGGGGGGGGGGGGGGGGGGGGGGCGGGAGGCTTCTGTGACACAGCTTAGTCATCCAGTGAATGACGGATGATCAGATTGATGGAGGAGTTGAACAAATGGATGGAGGCAAAAGTGGGTGCTGGGTGAATGAGTGACAGGAGCTCGCGTCTCATGAAGAATGAGCATTTGCTCAACAACTAATAAAATAAATGAAATAAATCTGAGCACCACTTGCATGGCTGGCTTTGTTGTCGGCGCGTGGGGGGCGGGGACACAGCAGGGAACAGGACGGAAACCCCTTCCCCTGGGGTGTGGGTGTTTACTGTGGCTGCCATCACCTGGACTGTCCCTTTGAGTCCTCTCGGCAATCTCAGGACCCACTGACCCATTTTGCAGATGCAAAAACCTAGGCACCAGAAGGTGAAGGGTCCTGCCCGAAACTGTGCAGCTAGGAAGCTGGGGCACAGGGAGGTTAAGTGAGTAGCCTTAGGTCACACAGCAAGTTCAGCGAACCTGTGTGAGAGGGAGCCGGAGAAGGGTAGGGGGTCGGCGGGCGACCCGCGGTGGGCTCCACCCGGGTCCGCTACGGCAGTTAAAGGTCGAGTCCAACTTTCGGCCACGAGAGGGCGCCAGCGAGCCTCCGGCCAGCCCAGGAGCGCTCGGCCCCCTCCCGCAGGAATGCGGGTGGTGGAGGGAGGGGACTTTGGCCGCGCGCCCAGAGCAGCTGCTGCTGCCGCTCGGATTCCGCCCGCCTTCCCCTCCCGGGGACCCGGGGTTTGCAGCAAGGAGGCCGGGGCGGGAGGGACGGCGTTGCAGGGATGTGTGGCCTCTGTTTTCGCTCCCTCCTCCTCCAGGCTTCCAGCCCACAGCTTCCCGGGAAAGGCCGGGCCGGATCCAGGAGGCAAGAAATAATACAAATACCAGCATTTCAGCGAACGGCTTCATTTGTGAAACACTTCAGTCCTGGCACTTAGCAGGGGCTCTCTCGCCAGCAGCCCTTCCATTTCACAGATGAGGAAACCGATGCTCAGAAAGGTGGCGTTTCTTGCTCAGGTAGGAGGTGTCAGGAGCGTCTCGGTCCAGATGAGGCCGCCAGGACGCGTTCTGCTTGGTCACCTTGTGTGTCAACCCAGGCTCCTCGGTCACTTCTTGGTCCCTGAGGCTTCGGGAACTGGCTTTGCCTCCTGATCCCTAAGGACACGCCCCAGATGCCTCTGGTTCCCGGTCCAAGGAGGCCTGCTAGCAGTGACAAATTTCAGGGGAAGCTTGTTCCTTGCTGTGGGGGAGGAAGAAGAATTCAGCAGTCGCATTTGGGGTTGATTACTGGGTCTGAAAGCACCGAGATAGGCGCCCTAACAGAAGTGAAAGCCTGATCAGGGAAAACTGCCCCCAAATAAGCAGCTAGGAGGGCCCAGAGAAACCTCCTAACCCACCCAGGCTGGGGAATCAAAGAAGGCATCCTGGAGGAAGCGGTATTTAGGCTGAGACGCGAAAGTCTGAAAGTCTCAGGACAGTAAGAGGAATCTGGTGAAGGGTTAGGGGTGAGAGACAGAAGTAGGTTTTGTTTCAGGGGGAGGGAACAGCCCATGTGAAGACGTGGAGGAGACGTGGCGCATTTGGGGAGTCGTAAGGAAAGGGTCTTGAAATAATAGGCTACAGGGAGTCTCATTTTTAAAATTTGTTTGATTTAAAAAATTTTTTAGTTTATTTATTTATTTTGAGCAAGAGAGCGCGAGAGCAAGCGGGGGAGGGACGGAGAGAGAGGATCCCAAGCAGGTTCTGCACTGTCAGCACAGAGCCTGTCGCTGGCCTTGAACTCACGAACAGCGAGATCATGACCTGAACCGAAATCAAGAGTCGGATGCTTAACCCCGACTGAGCCACCCACGTGTCCCAGACACGGATTCATTTTGATGCCTTAATTTACCCACCCATTCTTTCAGGTGTCAGATATTTGGGTATCTATCATGTGCCACATACTCTAGTAGGGGTTGGGGGTGTGGTCGAGGAGAGGACAGTCTCCTCCCCAGGGAGGTGACATTCTAGTGGGGGGAGACAGGCAGGAAACATAACTTTCGTGTATGTCAGGTATTGACAAAAAAAGCAGGTTCAGGGGATAGGGCGATAGGGTACACTCTTATGGCCTCTCTGAGAAGGTGACATCTGAGCACCTTCATGAACCGAAGGAGGGAGCCATGTGGCTATCTGGGAAAAGCATTCTAGGCGGATGGAACAGCAAATACAAAGGCCCTGAGGTAGGAATGTGCATGGAGCATTTAAGAAATAGTAAGGAAGAGCACTTGGGTGGCTCAGTCGGTTAAGCGGCCGGCTTCAGCTCAGGTCATGATCTTGAGGTTCATTAGTTTGAGCCCCACATCGGGTTCTGTGCTGACAGCTCAGAGCCTGGAGCCTGCTTTGGATTCTGTGTCTGCCTCTCTCTCTCTGCCCCTTCCCTGCTCCTTCTCTGTCTCTCAAAGAAAATAAATAAATGTTAAAAAAAATTAAAAAAAAAAAAAAAGAAATAGTAAGGAGGTCAGTGTTTCCAGAATGAAGCGGGTGAAAGGGAGAGAGTAGAAGATAATTTGGGATTAATATTTAAGGGTCAGAACATGTAGGAGGCCTCATAGCTGTGGATTTTGAGTCTAAGTAAGAGGGGGAACCATTGGAGAATTTTGAAAAGAAAAGCAATATTATCTTTCTGTTTTAACAGAATTAGTCTGGGCAGGTCCTTTCTTCCTCTGACCTGAAATCCAAAGGTGATTTTCACTTAGTTCAAAGCCCTAAGGAGGGCAAATAATTCCATGACATAAAAATAAGGCCACATTATGTCACAGAAAAGTTGAAAAAATGGGGGAAGAGTGCACTTCATATTACAGGCACCCTAATCGCCATAATATGTAAAGAATTTCTAAGAATTAATAATAAAAATATAAACAATCCAGGGGCGCCTGGGTGGCTCAGTCAGTTAAGCGTCTCACTCGGTTTTGGCTCAGGTCAGGATCTCACAGTTGGTGAGTTCAAACCCCACATAGGACTCTGTGCTGGCAGTGCGGGACCTGCTGGGGATTCCCTCTCTCTTCCTCTCTTTCTGCCCCCCCCCCTCAAAAAAATATAGATAAGCAGTCCAATAGAAAAACTTGAGCAAGGGGCACCTGGGTGGCTCAGTCGGTTGAGCGTCTGACTCCGGCTCAGGTCATGCTTAGGTTATGATCTCGCGGTTTGTGAGTTCGAGCCCCATGTCGGGCTAGTGCTGACATCTCAGAGCCTGGAGCCTGCTTTGGACTCTGTGTCTCCCTCTCTCTCTCTCTCTCTCTCTCTCTCTGTCCTTTCCCCCACTCGCACTCTCTCTCTGTCTCTCAAAAATAAATAAAAGCGTTAAAAAGTCAGAAAACCTTGAGCAAAACGTGTGATCGGGATGTTCACAAAAAATGAAATACAAAAGGTTCTTTGACATGTGAAAGGACAGCCTTACTCACAATAAGGGAAATGCAAGTTAATATCACAGAAATGTGCACTGGGTGTTGTATGGTAACCAATTTGACAATAGATTTCATATTTAAAAAATAATAATAAGGGGCGCCTGGGTGGCTCAGTCGGTTGGGCGGCCGACTTCGGCTCAGGTCATGATCTCGCGGTCCGTGAGTTCGAGCCCCGCGTCGGGCTCTGTGCTGACAGCTCAGAGCCTGGGGTCTGCTTCAGATTCTGTGTCTCCCTCTCTCTGACCCTTCCCCGTTCATGCTCTGTGTCTCTGTCTCAAAAATAAATAAACGTTAAAAAAATTTTTTTAAAATAATAATAAAAAAATAAAACAGTATGGTTAAAAAAAAAAAGAGAAATGTGAAGTACTGATTTTTACCCATCAGGTTGGCCAAAATTTAGAAGACTAATCACGCACAGTGCGGTGAGGCTATGAGGAAGTGACCATGTTAACATATGGACATCAGTCCTTCCCAATAGAGATGAATTTGATAATGTTTGTAGAAATGACAAATGCATAGTTTCTTTGGCCAAGTAATCCCAAGACAGAGACGCTTGCACACGTGTGAAATGATGTATGCACACAAGGTCATCCGTTGCAGCCGTTTACATAATAGGAGAGGATTGGAGGGAGCCCAAAGATTCATCAGTACAGGACCAGTTGCATAAATTATTGTCCATCTACACAATGCAATATTTTGCAGCTGTGCAAAGGAATGAGAATGTCTGCTCGGGCTGATCGGGAAACACTTCCAGGATGTAGTAGTCAAGGAAAGATCTCATAGTATGCTGCTTTTTGTGAAAAAGATCACATATATATATATATATATTCAGTTTTTCCAGTATATTTATTTTTTTTAATGCGGTAAAATCTGCACAACGTAAAACTTATCATTTTAGCCATTTTTGACGTACAGTGGAATGCTATCAAGCACATTCACGTCGCCATGCGACCATCCCCACCATCCGTCTCTAGAACGTTCCGCCTTCTCAAACTGAAACTCTGTCCCCACGAAACACTGACTTCCCATTCCCCCTCCCCCAGCCTCTGTTAACCTCTGTTTTACTTTTTTGTCTATGGATTTGCATAAGTGGAATCGTACAATGTATTTATCCTTTTGTGTCTGGCTTATGTCCCTCCGCTTAATGTCTTCAAGGTTCACCCATGGTGTAGCAGGTGCCAGAATTTTCCTCCTTTTTAAGGTGGAATAACATTCCTTTGCGTGTATAATACCACAGTTTGCTTATCAGTTTTTTTCTTGTATAATCAGAAAGAAAATCTGGATATCGCGTTCTGTCTCTCTCTCGAAAACAAATAAACATTAAAATTTTTTTTTTTAAATGGGGCACCTGGGTGGCTCAGTTGGTTGGGTGTCCGACTTCAGCTCAGGTCATGATCTCACAGTCCATGAGTCAGAGCACCATGTCTGGCTCTGTGCTGACACCTGGGAACCTGGAGCCTGCTTCGGATTCTGTGTCTCCTTCTCTCTCTCCACCCTCCCCCATTCGTGCTCTGTCTGTCTGTCTCTCTCTCTCTCAAAAATAAATAAACATTAAAAAATTTAAAAAAAAAGAAAGAAAATCTGGATAGATAACTCGAGGTGGGGGGTGTCGGGAATTGGGCAGTTGAGGGAAAGAGGAGGGCAGGAGAATTTTTAAAAATATTTATTTTTGAGAGAGGGGGAGAGACAGGACATGAGCAGGGGAGGGGCAGAGGTGGGGGGGAAGAGGATCTGAAGCAGGCTCTGTGCTGACAGCAGAGAGCCCGATGCAGGGCTCAAATCCATAAGCTGTGAGATCATGACCTGTGCCGAAATTGGACGCCCAACTGACTGAGCCACCCAGGCGCCCCTAGGAGAATTGTTTTTTAAAGTATTCTTTCAGGTGTGCCTGGCTGACTCAGTCAGTAGAGCATGTGACTCTCAATCTCAGGGTTGTGAGTTCAAGCCCCACGTTGGGCATTGAGCCTACTTAAAAAAAATTAAATATATATATATGCACATATATATTGATTTTTTTTTCAACGTTTATTTATTTTTGGGACAGAGAGAGACAGAGCATGAACGGGGGAGGGGCAGAGAGAGAGGGAGACACAGAATCGGAAACAGGCTCCAGGCTCTGAGCCATCAGCCCAGAGCCTGACGCGGGGCTCGAACTCACAGACCGCGAGATCATGACCTGGCTGAAGTCGGACGCTTAACCGACTGCGCCACCCAGGCGCCCCTATATTGATTTTTTAAAGCACTGAGCATTTTAGCTAGTCAAAAGCTGATTTTAAACATCCTCTGGCGGCGGGGGGGGGGGGGGGGGCGCCTGGGTGGCTCAGTTGGTTGAGCATCCGACTTCAGCTCAGGTCATGATCTCGCGGTCCGTGAGTTCAAGCCCCGCCTCGGGCTCTGTGCTGACAGCTCAGAGCCTGGAACCTGCTTCGGATTCTGTGTCTCCCTCTCTCTGCCCCTTCCCCGCTCATGCTCTGTCTCTCTCTCTCTCAAAGGTGAATAAACGTTAAAAAAAATAATTTAAAGATCCTCTGGGCTGTTGCGTGGAGAATGGACTGTAGGGGGAGCGAGTGCAGAAGCGGGGAGGGGGCTGGTGCAATGCTCCAGGTGAGAAATGATGGTGGTTGGACTAGGGTGGGGGCCCAGAAGGTGTTGCAACACGGTTGGTTGGATATATTTGAATCTATTTTACAGGTCAAGTGAGCAAGATCTGATTAGCCGTGAGGTATGATGACTCCGAGAGTTTTGGCGTGAGCAATCAGAACAGACTTCCCTCTGCTAAGATGGGGAGAGAGGACAAAGGAGCAGGTGTGAGTGCACAAATCGAGAACCAAGGGTTAGTGCGTCAACACCTTCTGAACGTCGGCCTATTTCTGTTGTAAGCAATAGCATCCAGCTAAAATGTAGTAACAGTCCCTGCCCCAAAACACACACTCTGCTTTTGCTTTTATGTTGCCATCTGGATTGGTGGTGATTCTTCTTTATATGCAACAGAAACTGGCTCAGGGTGATTTAAGCTGCAAAGCAATTTACCTGGTTGGATGCTGGGGGCTAATGAAATCACCAGCCTTCGAAGATGGACAGGGACAAAGTGGGGGTGCAGGGCAGGAGCTTAAATCCTCCTCCTGAGTCCAACCTGAAACTCTGGCTTTCCATGACACTTCCGTCAATGCCCCGTCTCTCCTGCCACCTCCCTTTCCTGATCCCTCCTCCTTTGGGGGGGGGGGTTCTCAACTCTAAATCCTGTACATCTGTTGAGTGGAATCGGGGTCACATGCTCACTTGTGTAGCTGCTGGGGAATCTGAGAAGAAGGTCTGGTATGTTCTCACACCAGGAGTCTATGAGTCTGGGGTTCGGAATACTGTATGCCCCACCTGTAAATAACTATCGAGTTTGGCTTCACGCACGGTGACTTTGATGGCTTTTCCTTGTTGGCAAGAAGATAAATTTGTCTTTTAAAATAATTTATTTGGGGCGCCTGGGTGGCTCAGTCAGTTAAGCGGCCGACTTCGGCTCAGGTCATGATCTCGCGGTCTGTGAGTTCGAGCCCCGCGTCGGGCTCTGTGCTGACGGCTCAGAGCCTGGAGCCTGTTTCGGATTCTGTGTCTCCCTCTCTCTGACCCTCCCCCGTTCATGCTCTGTCTCAAAAATAAATAAACGTTAAAGAAAAATTTAAAAATAAATAAATAAATAAAATTATTTATTTAAGGGAGTTTTTGGGTTTTTTTTTTTTTTTTAAACAAGAGAATATTGGACATAGAATTCAGGACAGTGGAGACTCTTGGGGTAAGGCAGGCATCAAATATCAATAATGTTCTAATGGTGGAGTCTGATGGTGGGCTCGTGTGTATGTGTTTTGCTCCCCTGGTCTTTTGCACACATGCATGATGTCAGTCAGAGTCCCGGATGGAAAGAGATAGTACACTCAAAGTGGGTAATTTGGGGCTCCATGAAGACAGGGACAATTGCAAAAGTAGAGACAGAAGGCGGGTAGCCCTATGGAGTGCAGTACCATTCTGCTGACCTCTGGGGGGTCCTATCACCATCTTTAGCTGAAAGGGGCAAGGGGGGAGTGGCTCTTAGACACTGGAGCTGGGGCCTCAGCTGGGACCATCTGTCATAAGGCAGTGGCCCCCATGGAGGGAGCTCTGGGGCGGGGTGGGGGGAGACAAATACTCTGGCCTTTCTCCTCCCAGCCTCTCATCCCCCGCTGATGCCTCCTATCGGCAGAGCCCCACACAACCAAAAACTAGATGTGGAGGAAACCGGCTGATGTAAACCTTGGGTGAACCTCTTGAGGCAGCCCAAAGACCTTTTTACACACGTGTGCCCCTTATATTCTTTTTAAAAATGTGTTTAAATTTTAAATTGAGATGTAATTCATATACCGTGAAATCTGCCATTTTAAAGCGTGAGATTCAGTGGTTTGGGTCAAGTCACAAGGCTGTGCAACGGGCGTCATGATCTAATTTCATACATTCTTTTGTAGGTATTTCCAACACGCTTGAGAAATCCAATGTCGGGGAGGGGAAAGAGGAGCGCATTTGAGAAAAAAATAGTAAGCAGCTCCATTATCTCTGACTCAAAGACACGTGTGGAGGGCCCTGGACTCAGTTTCCCTTTTCCTAGAAGATGTTACTAGAGGTCCCTGGAGGTCAGCATAGACTGAGTTGGAGAGACCCAGGCTTGATTCCTGCCCCTCCCTCTGCTCTGGACAACCTCGGTTTCCTCATTTATGAACTGGGCAGCTTCTGAGTGCCTCTGTCTACTAAGGTTGCAAGAGCAAACATTGATGAAAACCCCTTCGCCCGGGGCCTGGCCCTCCACGGTGGTAGCCAGACGTGAAGCATCACAAAGACTCCACCTCCAGCGCGCGGGACTCTTCCTGTCATTTCGGTGCTGTTACCGTTAGCTCCGCTCTCTGGGAGATGCCACCAGCACGTCACCTGCCCAGGGTCACCCAGTGAACAAGAAACAGAATCAGCATTGGACACGGAGTCAGTCCATTTGCTTCCGAATTCTCCACATGAGGACTAAGAAACTTGGTAATACTCTCTTGGGGGCTCCAGTAGGACCCTTATTGCTTAAAAAATTTTTAAGGTTTATTTATTTATTTTAAGAGAGCGAGAGAGCAGGGGAGGGGCAGAGAGAGAGGGAGAGAGAGAGAGAGTGAGAGAGAGAGAGAGAGAGAGAGAGAGAGTCCCAAGCATGCTCCACACTGTGAGCGTGAAGCCCGATGTGGGACTCAAACTCATAAACTACAGGATCATGACCTGAGGGGCGCCTGGGTGGCTCAGTCGGTTAAGCATCCGACTTTGGCTCAGGTCATGATCTCATGGTCCGTGAGTTCGAGCCCTGCATCGGGCTCTGTGCTGACAGCTCAGAGCCTGGAGACTGCTTCAGATTCTGTGTCTCCCTCTCTCTCTGACCCTCCCCCGTTCATGCTCTGTCTCTCTCTGTCCCAAAAATAAACATTGAAAAAAAAATTAAAAAAAAAATAAATAAATAAAATAAAAATTTTTAACTGTGGGGGTGCCTGGGTGACTCAGTCGGTTAAGTATCTGACATCAGCTCAGGTCGTGATCTCTCATGGCTCATGAGTTTGACCCCACGTGGGGCTCTCCTCTGTCAGCCCAGACCCCGCTTCAGATCTTCTGTCTCCTTCTCTCTCTGCCCCTCACCCACTCACGCTCTCTCTCTCTCTCTCTGTCAAAAATAAATAAACATAAAAAATAATGAAAAATAAAAATTTTAATTGTGATAAAATGTACATAACACGAAATTTACCATGTTCACCATTTTTAAGTGTTCAGTTCTGTGGCGTTAAGTACATTCTCGTGGTTGTGCAGCCCTCCCTACCGCCCATCTCCAGAACGCATTATGTCTTGCAAACTGAGACTCTGTCCCCCCAAAACACTGACTCCCCACCCCCTCCTGGAGCCCACCATCTACTTCCTATCTCTGTGAATGGGACTCCTCTAGGGACCTCATCCAAGTGGAATCCTACAGTATCTGTCCTTTCGTGTCTAGCTTATTTCACGGAGTATAATGCTCTCGAGGTTTATTCGTATTGTAGCAGGTGTTGGAACTGACTTCCTTTTAAGGCTGAAGAACATTCCATCGTGTGGATGTACCTCATTGTGTTCATCCAGTCTTCTGTTGATGGACCCGTTGATGGGGTTGCTTCCACATTTGGCCGTTGTGAATCATGCTGCCATGAATGTGGGTGTGCCAATATCTCCTTGAGACCCTGCTTTCAGTTCTTTGGGTCACACCCAGAAATGGAACTGCTGAGTCACGTGATAATTCTGTCTCGTTTTTTGAGGAACTATCACGCTATTTTCCACAGTGACCGTACCGTTTTACATTCTCACCGACAGTGCACAAGGCTTCCGATTTCTTCACCTTGTCACCAATACTTGTTGTTTTCTCGAGTGTTGTTTGCGCGGTTTATTTATAGCAGTCGTTCTAATGTGTGTGAAGTGAATCTCATTGCTTTTTAAATTTTTTATTTAGACATAGGGAGTTGAGCTTTATTAAATATTTAATATAGGGATTGCTAGTGGTAACAAATATATATTTGATAAAAAAATATACATGTGCCGCTGGTGAGTGCATGAAACATTTTGCTGATGGGCTGTGTGACCGGAAAAGTCTTGAAGACCCCTTAGTCAACTCGGTTCTATGTGGAGGGCGTTTTAGATCATCCTTGTATTTCCAGGCCCAAGATAATAAAGTCCAGAGGTTGAATGAGGCAGTCTATTTCATCTTTCAAGGTCCAGCAACAATGTCCCCTCCTCCAGGAAGCCTACCTTGCGTTCCCAGACACAGCTCCAGCCTCCCTACTCTGGGCTCCTCAGCCCAGGGTCCAAGGCTCCCTCTTTCTGCCCGAGCCCTGACCATGGGGGGGGGGGGGGAGGGCGGGGTGTGTGTGCCTTGAGGCTGAGGGATTTCTGGGGCCCCACCAAGGCCCAGGCACAGAGTGGGTCAGGCAGATTGCTGAGTGCATGAATGAATGAAGAGTCCGTAGAGGCCTCTGAGATCGGTATGAACTGAAGACGCCTGGCTGTGCAGGGGTGGGGAGGGTCGGGTGAAGCTCTGCTCACCGGGGCCATATTCGGATGCGGAGGCAGCCGCAGGCCAGACATCGGAGGCCAAGGTTGAGGAAGCGCGTCCAGCGGAAGAGCAGGCGGTGGGAGGTGCGCACGTAAAGGCTGCCGGAGGGGTCCACAGCCTTGAGTGCAGCCAGCGGGGTGTAGCGGGCGTTGGTCTGTCGGCGCAGGGGGGGTCTGGGTGAACTGATGACCTTGACGATGACCTATGGGGTGGAGCCCTGAGTTCTTGGATTCAGGGAGGCGGGGTTTGCAGGGTGGGGCACCCTCCCCTCCCCCCTCCCCCCTCCCCGAGCCGCGTCTTTGGGGCTCTGCGCTCCCCCTCCCCCCACTCACCTGGGCCACATCCCGTGGGCTCTGCCCTACGGAGCGAAAGAGCTCCCTGGAGGCTGGGAGGTAGAAATCTCGGAAGTAGTGCAAGGTGTCAGGGTCGGTGTCTGGGAACTCGGCCGTGGAAACCTGCTCCAGGAGCTTCCCCTCAAAGTCAGTGACCACTGGACCAGGTTCCACCAGGGTGATGCTGGGGATATAGGGAGGGGCACCGGGGCCTGGTACCCCGACCCCCTCGCGGCCCCATTGACGTCCCTCTCCTCCTCGCTCTCCCCATCCTTCCTGGTTCCCCAGCCCACCCACTGCCCTTCCCCTGGTACCGCCCATCCTCCTCCCATACCTCCATTTCCTGATTCCATTTCCCCACCATCACTGCCTTCCCACCCCACTCCTCCTCGCTGCCTCCGTTTCCCTTGTCTTTCCCCACCACTGTCTCCCGTTCCCCCTTCACTACCCAAACGCCCGCCTCACAAGATGTTGAATTGCAGCAGCTGTACAGCCAGGCTCTCAAAGAATCCCTCCAGGGCGAACTTGGAGGCTGCATAGACTTCATTGAACACGACACCTGAGAGGATTGGAGGAGGTTGAGCCCTTTGGGGTCTGGGTGATGGGCTTGTGGGTCCAGAGGGACATGGGGTCTTCAGGAGACAGAGCAAAGCGGGTTTGAAGATCAGGATGAGGGGCTATCGAGGGCCAACATGGTGAGTGTATGTATGTGTGATGGGAGCATATGGGCTCAGGATTAGGTTGTCCTGGGTTGCCCTGTGCTCCACCTGTCCTTAGCCCTGGAAAACCCTTCTTCCCTCCATCCTCTAAACCTCTGGGCCACTTGAGCATAGGATTTCCAGGGCCCCTGAAGGCAAGTCCGATTCACTGGGGCTCTTATCTGTTTTTATGAAGAGGGAATGTAGCCCCTGAGGTTAGGAGGTGCAGCTGGAAGAGGGACCAAAGAGATGGGGCTGAGTAGTAGAATCAGATTCTTAACAAGTAAGGGGGATTCTTTAAGGGGCCTGCTGAGGAGGGGGGCGGATCCCAGGGAGTTTCCTTGGGGAGGAAGGGAGTCTAGAGGGACTCAAGGAGGAAAGACCCAGGAGCCTGGATGGCAAACAGGTGGTCTCCATAGCAGGCCAATAGCAGACATCACTGAGCAATCACTGCTCCCCGTTTCTGCAGAACCTCAGAGCCCCAGAGCTAGACGTCGCCAGGGCTTGGTCGGAGGTGTTTGGCAAGAAAACGTCACAGAGGAGTTCTGACGGTTCTTTCGGGTTTGGGGAGATGGGCGAGACTTGTAGAGGTGTTGGGAAGTAGGTCTGATACTGGATGTGGATGGCCATTGGCCGTATTTGTAAGACCACTGCCTCCTCTTACAGTATGGTGGACATAGACTCTTCCCGAAATTCTTCCTTCAGAGCTTTGGAATCCTTCCCCACACAGGCTCATTTGGAGTATGAGCTAAAACCTATTTGCCATCCTTCCGGCCTGGGGAGGGTCAGACACTGGGGGGATTCGCAGGGATGGGTCCCCAGGGCTTACCCTGCAGCCCCATCACACTGCTGACCACCACAATGTGGCCCTTTCTCCTTTTCTTCATGCCAGGAAGCACAGCTCTGACGAGACGCACAGCCCCGAAAAAGTTGGTATCGAAGACGTTCTGCATGGCAGCTAGGCTGAGCCCCTCCAAGGGCCCCACCAGGCCCACTCCAGCATTATTCACTAAGGGGGGTGAGGTTACATTGAGGTCCCCCAAACCCCTCTAGTGCCACTCCTGTGGGGACACTCCCTGGATCATCCCATCCCCTGCTCCAAATTCAGGGCCAGGCCAGAGTATCTCGAGTGGAAGAGTGTGGAGCCCTGGTGATTTTTACATATAGTTTAACATTTGTTATAGGGACCCTGAACCCTGGGTGGGGGGGGAAGGGCTGCTGGGAACAGCCTCCCCTTAATACATGAGCCGTTCAGCTCTGACCCCACATTGCGTCAAAACAGCCACACCTGCCCTCCTTCAAAAGCCTCTGAGGGAACTTGTGTCGCTTCTTCAACAGAAGCTCTTTCCCCAAAATGACTCATCAGAGTAATTTTTCCAACTGCATATGGTTTTCTCCAAATGTGGGAAGTTCTATTCAATAAAATCCATCCTACACCCAGGACTCAAGTTTATTCTTGTATCCTTAATAAACAGGTACCCTGGGCTTTTAGCCGGCTTGTCTACCCCTTCTGTCCAGGGCTACAGGTTTCTGGTGAAGCAGGAAAGCTGGTGCTCAGACAGTGGAGAGGATTCGCTGGGACGAGGACCTGTGGTTAGGGCAGGGAGGGGAGTGACCCCCGGGGGCTGTTCGGTCTCACCCAGCACGTCCACTTCCCCTCCCTGGATGCAGCTGAGACACTGGGCCACTGACTCGTCACTGCACACGTCCAGCTGGGCCACGGTGAGGGTCTGCCCCAGAGCCTCTCCAGCAGCTGCTTCCAGTGCCCCCTTCTTTCCCAGGTCCCTCATGGTGGCCACCACTGGGAACAGAGACCGGTGTTGGGTCAGGCACTGGGCTCCTTTTCCCTCTGCATTCATTTGCATGTATTTCCATAATCTTGCATGAACAGTCACAGAGGGATGGGGACCCATAGGTTTACCTACTTACATTCACTACACGGCCACAAATGCATATTTGTGTACATTCACTTACCTGTACTTTCATCCATTCATTCATCCATCCTTTACTGAGCACCTACTTAGTATCCACTGTGCCCTATTCTAGGTGCTGAGACTATTGCATGAAATGAGATAGGCAAAGTCCCTGGCTTCACAGAATGTATAGCCCAGGAAGGACGCCAATAAAATAAACATAGAACATATTGCCTTGAGGAAAGAAATACATACTTAGGGTCAGTGTGTGTGTGTGTGTGTGTGTGTGTGTGTGTACATGCAAATAGCCAAGTTTCCATCATCTACAGAAATTTCAGCTTGTTGAATACCTGCCATGTGCCAAACACTGTGCTGAACACTTTTATAAACCCTACCTCTAATCCTAGGACTCTAATCCTCCCTATGATTAGGCCACTGACTAATTTTCCAAAGATGGCCACAATATCTTTCATCGCATACGCTCTTTGAGAACTTTGCTGCTCCCCCTCAAGTCATGAAATCTCATGTCCCTCTCCTTGAATCTTGTGACTAGCCGGGAGTCAATAGAATAGGGTGAAGGTAACATTGGATGGCTTCTGGGATTCAGCCAGAAAAGATGCTGCAGTTTCTGCCTTGTTTGCCGTAACGTTCACTCTCAACATCTTCAGCCACCTTGTCGCGGCCCAGCTATCCCGAGACTACCCTGCTGGGAGGAAGCCCAAGCTAGCCAGATAGAGGGACCACATGGAGAAGCCCTGAGGTTCATGCCTGCCCAGGCCCATGACTACCCCGCGCTGTTCCAGTTGTAGCCTTTGACCCTGAGCCAGAACTGCCTGGCCGAGCCCTTCCAAATTTATGGCCTTTGTAAAGCATGAGACACAGATGATTACAGTTGTTCTATTACACCATAAGTTTTGGGATGATTTGCTACTTAGCAATAGAAGCCAGGACAAGTAGGTGAAGTGGCTGACACACTGAGGCTCAGCAAAGTGAAGTTCCTCGTCTGTCCCGCCCCTACAACAACCTGGGTTTGTTGGCGTGCTGAGCTCAAATACCTGTGTACCTGTTTGTACCCCTCGTGCATGTACCCACAATCACACATGCACAGCCCTGGTGGGCACTTTCACGTGATCCGTGGGCCTGTGTGATTCATGGGTGTTGCACAGATGAATGGGACCACATGCATCTACATACAGTGACGAGTGTGGCCACAGGGACTGGGTTGCCTGGGTTCAAATCCGGGCTTTGCCACTTTCCAGCTGGGCGACCTTGGGCAAGGATCTTTGGCCCAATGTGCCTCAGTTTCCTCATTTCTAAGATGGAGCTAATGGTAATGGCCACCTCATAGAGGTGATACGGGGATTAACTGATACACGTGATGCGAGACACTTTGATCAGAACCTGGCACATTGTAAGCACTCGGTAAACATCCTTCACACCTGATCTTCGCCAAAAGGCCGGGAAGTGATTGAATAAACATCCTTCAGCAGTTTTACACACTCACTGCGTGTGCACAGAGACACATACAGTGCTATGGCTTCCTTGCACCCTGGCCCTCAGACTGTCACACCCAAAGCTGTGTGTGTGTCTAAGACAGAGGGCAGAGGGCTGGGAGAATCAGCCCCGCCAACTGGGGCAATGCCCTTGCCTTGCAACCTCCTCTTACGTAGTGGCCCTGTGCCCACTTCAGCTCCAGCGTGCTCTGGGTCAGAGGTTCCCGGGGGGGGGGGAGTGCAGACTGGGGCACTTTACTCCAGAGTTGCAGGACGCCAGGTCCCTAGATTTAGAGCCCCCCCACCCCCTTAAGCCCCGAAGGTCAGGGTCACTTAAGAGGCTTATTTCGGAGCGGTAATCAGGGGAGGGGTGGGGGAGGGGAGTCCTAGGGAATGCCAAGTGGAGCCTCCGGGAAGCCCTCCCCACCAGCCCTTTAAAAAATATCACCAACCTCCCACTTCCTACCACACTCTACCCTTGTTTTAGTTTGCTTCTTAGCACTTATTGGCACTAGACATATTATACAATTTTAAAATCTGTTTATTGTCTGTTCTCCCTCTCCTCCCTCACACCACTGCTCGGGGCAGAGATTTTTGTCTATTTTGTTCAGAGCTGTGTTTCCAGCACCTTGAATAGTGCCTGACGCCCAGTAGGTGCACAAGAAATATTGGTTGGATGAAGGGGTGATTCCTGAGCAGAGGTGGGAAGGGGGCCTCCATGTGTCCTGGGTCCTCCTCAAGCCCACAAATACAGCTGAAGGGATGGGCTAGTGGAAATAGTGCCAGGACGGCTGAAGGTCCTCAGAAGCCGTGCCCACCCCTGCCCTTCCCGGCCCCACCCTGGGCCTCTAACCTTGGTAGCGCTGCCTGTGGTCATGAGCCAGCTGTACTGCGAGCTCCAGGCCAATTCCCGACGAGCAGCCTGAGATCAGTACAGTCCGGGGTGCGTCGGCCATGTTGATCCCTCCCTGGATGGGTGACCTCTGCTGGCCAGCACCTGACTCCTGCCACCCATCCCTTGGCTCCTCTGCCCCCTCCTAGACACCCTCCAACGCATTCCCCGCAAGGCGAAGGGGTCCCAGATGATGCCAATTCCGAACGGACCCTGGACAGGCAGCTGGGAGGAAACTTTTAACCTCAAAATAGCCTCTTTCCTTTATCTGTGAAAAATTTCTTCTCCTCACTGCTACACTCATAACTAGGGTCTTTTTATTACGATTTCAAATTATTTAGGGCTGGGGGAACTAGCAGGGGTATTCCCTTCCTGTCTCTATTCTGGGCAAAGAATCTCTGATTAGAGGGAGAGAATGAGAGAAAATGACAGCGAGTGTGGTCCCAGAAAGGTCCTTTCAAAAAGGGGAATGGGCATAGATATGTCCGAAGATGGGCTTAGACTAGGAAGAACTTCCCAGCAAGGCAGGGCAGGGCAGGGCAGGGCAGTATCTTTATGAGAATCTTTTAGCAGAAGTCTTAGCCTCAAGGTCCCTGAGGAGGGAGGAGGAGCAGCTTGGGGAGATTCCCTCTCTCTCCCCACCCCACAGCCCCCATTTCACCCTCAGGCCAGATGGGGCCCCACCCCTCCTCTCCAGGGACACAGAGACTCTTTGTCCGTGGAGCCAGAGCCTGGGAGGGAGACACTGCCGGCTTCTCCCTCTTCCCCATGGTGGGGCAGTTTAGGGCCCAGGATACGCCCCTTGGGTTCCTCCTTGCAGAAGCACCCTGAGATCCTGCAAGTCTGTGCTTGTTCAATTGCACAGACAGCTCCATGTGACCCCCTGGGGTGGGGGGAGGGAACTTCACAGTGGGGGGTCCCAGTAGGATGAGAGACAGCTCTGCCTCACCCCAGACGTGGCAGGGATCCACCTCCCCGCCACCTCCCCCTGCGGCAGTGCCCTGTTTTCAGATAGGGCAAGACTCCCCCATTTAATAGGGGCATATGTGAAGATTTGGAATTGGGGCTAGGGCATCCATTTGGGGACCTGAGTCAGGGAGAGGGGAGAGGAAGGCTAGAGATGGAGATGGGACCCTTTGTTTCAAGGTTAAGAGTTTGGGGGGGGGGCGCCTGGGTGGCGCAGTCGGTTAAGCGTCCGACTTCAGCCAGGTCACGATCTCGCGCTCCATGAGTTCGAGCCCCGCGTCGGGCTCTGGGCTGATGGCTCAGAGCCTGGAGCCTGTTTCCGATTCTGTGTCTCCCTCTCTCTCTGCCCCTCCCCCGTTCATGCTCTGTCTCTCTCTGTCCCCAAAATAAATAAATAAACGTTGAAGGGGCGCCTGGGTGGCGCAGTCGGTTAAGCGTCCGACTTCAGCCAGGTCCCGATCTCGCGGTCCGTGAGTTCGAGCCCCGCGTCGGGCTCTGGGCTGATGGCTCAGAGCCTGGAGCCTGTTTCCGATTCTGTGTCTCCCTCTCTCTCTGCCCCTCCCCCGTTCATGCTCTGTCTCTCTCTGTCCCAAAAATAAATAAAAACGTTGAAAAAAAATAAAAAAAAAAAAAGAGTTTGGGGGGAAGTAGAGAGCTATGTTTTGGAATGCATGTCGAGGGTTTAGGGGTGAGGCCAGGACATCCAATTCTGGAATTTAGGTGGGGAAAAGAGAGTTTGGGGTAAATCTGGGAACCGCACTTTGTAACCTGGGGTGAGGTTGGAGGTGGGATCAGGATTCTCTATTTAGACACCTGAAGAGAAGGCCTTGGGATGAAGCTGGTACCTTTCATAGTGTGACTAAGCACTGGGGCAAAGGAAATGAGTGAGAATTGAGCATCAGGCTCGAACCCCATTTGGGGGCCTGGGTGAGACAGAATAGATTTGGTACAAAGCTATACCCCTTAATTCCAGGGCTTGGATGGAGGCTGAAAGTTTGAATGAGGCTCAGACTTCCCTTGAGGGAGCCTGTTAGGAGGAAAGAGTTTGGGGTAAGTCTGGGACCCCGAATTCTAAGGCTGGGTGGGAGTGACCCTTTTCCTCCACTGTGGGGTGGGGCATAGAGGACCCAGCTCCTTGCCCAGGGCTCCGGCCTTGGCCGGCCAATCAGCACTCAGCACAAACTTTCCCAACTCCCCCACCAGCTGTCAGCCACCCCCCCCCCCTCCCTCCAGCGAGCCCCGCCCGGCCGGGCTCTGGAGCGCAGGGCGAGGCCAGGGCGGGGTCTCCCGCAGTCTCCTGCCGATCCCGAGTGGAGCCGGCCGCGGCAAGTGAGCGCACGGAGCCCGAGGAGACGCCGCGCCCCGTAGACGCCCCGGCCGGTCCCCGCCTTGCGTGTGGGGCCCGCCGGGATGGGGAGTCGCCGAGGCCTGAGCCAGCCGCGGGCCGGCCTCTGCCTGCTCCTGGCCTCGCTGCAGCTTCTGCTCCGGACGCAGGCCGGTGAGTCCGGAGGGAGGAGATAGGAAAAAGACCCCGGTGCAGGATCTAACGAGGTCCTAAAGATGGGGTGGAGTCAGGAATGGGGGGGGCGTGCAGGGGGGGCGTGCGCGTTGCGCGTGGATAGGGTGTTGTGTTCGGGCTCGCGTGTCAGACTCTGGGCGATTTGTGGGTGTGACAGCTGGCGGGAGGGGGGAAACGTGTGGCCGTGTTTTACTGGTGGATGCGTTGGAATGAATGCGACGTAGAGTTGTGTGTGCGGCAATGTGTGTGTGAGGCCATTTGAAGTGAAATCGTGTGTGGGAAAGTGGGTGTGGGAGTTGACGACTATTGTATGAATGTGGGTGATGGGTGATTCCTGGCCAAGGGTATGGTGATTGTGAGTTGTGGGTGTGTCTGTGTGGGGCTGACCTAAGAGAATAATCGTGTGAGTGTTACGCGTATGATTGTTTGTCTTTGGGTGACCCGATGAGGGTCGGTTGTGATTCTGGGGCGTAAACAATCGCCCATGAGGACGTGAGTGGGTGATTTTGGGGGTGAAGGTGAGTGGGGACGAGTAAGGGAGGGGGCTAATCGGGGACTCAGAGTTTCCTTTCCATCTCCCCTAATGGCTGCATCCTATTCTTCCTCTCCCTCCTCTGCCTCCAATTGGCGCGCGCCCACCTCCTCTGTCCCCACTTCTCCCCCCTCCCCCCACCCCGCGCTCCCCAGAGCCGCGATCAGCACCATGGACAGGGCCTCGCGAGGGCCGCGGTGAGGGGCGAGGCGGGGCGGGGCGCGGGGCGGGGCGGGGCGGAGCGCGGGCGGGGGCGGAAGTGGAAGTTGCTCCCCCCAGCCGAGCGAGCTGCGGGTGTTTTTCCCGAGGAATTTCTCAGGGGCCCCAAGGGTCCCGGGGGCCGGCGGACGGGTGAGTCAGCGCTGACGCACGCCCAGCTGCGCGCTTTTGGCTGGACGCCGAGCTCCGCCCCACAGGGTTCGCGGTTGGGGGCGCCCACGGGTTTGGGAAGGTCCCTCAAGTGGCATCCCTGGTCTGAGAGAGGCTGGGCTAGAGCCTCCTGGAAATCGCTTCCTAGGGTGAGCTCAGTCCCCCAACACACACACACACACACACACACACACACACACACACACACACAAACACACACACAAACACACACACCCCATCCTGCACTTTCTCACTTTCTCTGGAGTTCAGGGAGGTGCCTGTTCACGTGGATTATCCTAAATTGGCTTATGTCCCATTCCCATGCTGACACATGCATACATTCGTGCCATCATAGGCATCCATTAAAAATATAAGCCCTCTGGGACACCCCAAAGTGAAACACCGGGGCCCACGCCCCAGGCAACCCCAGCAGCCACCCGCCACAGGGTCACAGCCTTTGTCACCCTCCTACACGTTCCAACTCTTGCACATGTGTGCACTGGTATCCACACAACACAGTCAGCATTCACAACCAGTCACCTGCTCGCCGACTTGTCCGTACTCTCCCATGTGACCACAGTTCCCCATCTCAAGTGTCGCCTATTATAATCACGGACTCACCTGCGTGACCAGCCGGACCGTGAACTCACTGCCAGGAGATACCCACCCACACATCAAATAGTTGCACCTCGGCTCTCCATTGTCGGCCAAATCCTTGGCCTATGCTGACAACGTGCTCAGCCATTCCCTGGTCCATACAGAGTCATGCACGTGCTTACACAATCTCATGTACACAGTAGCACCCACACCCACACCTGTGCTCTCCTGAACATCTGAGGAGATCCCAACCATGCCCCAGCCTAGTTAGGCCCTGCCTGCCTCCCTTCATATCCTAGACCCCATCCAACATCTTCCTGGGGCCCTGACCAGCACAGGAGAGAGAGTGGGGGAAGGTCAGGCTGGGTCCCTGACAGACCCCCACCCTCTGACCCTGCAGGCAGGACTCAATGCCTCTTGTGTGTCCCCTTGTCACAAAGCCAGTCATGAAAAGAAAGGGCAGTCAGTTTCTGAAAGGTCACTACAGAAGATATGCAAGATTGAAGCAAGAGACATTTGGGTTAGGTGCTGAGAAGGACTTTTTAAATGTGAGTGAGCAGCTGGTTGAGGGGACACCCATTCCTGCTGCATCGAGACAGGGGTCTGGGTGAGGGGAAAGCCTGGGAGAGCCACACTGTACGGGGTCGTGACTCTCAGCCCTCCCTGGGGCTCCAGCCTGGAGAGGGGGCAGCTGGGATGATCATTCCATGGGGGAGTGACCCTTGTGGTTGACAGAGCCTGGGAGCCCAGATCTTAGTCTCAGGGGACTGTAACCCAAATACCTCTTAATGACAGCCTAGCCAGAGAACAGGCAATTAGAGACGGGGCTGGTGGTGGCAGCAGCAGAACAGGGGTGTGTGTGTGTGTGTGTGTGTGTGTGTGTGTGTGTGTGTGTGTGGAGAGAGAGGGGGATGAGGAGAGTAACCCCTGCCAGTTATGCGGTATATATGTATATATATGTACATGTCTATCTATCTATCTATCTATCTATCTATCTATCTATAGAGAGAGAGAGAGAGGGAGAGGGAGAGAGAGGAGGGACAGAGGGACAGAGAGACAGAGAGGAAGGAGAACCAATGAAGTACCAGGAGACACGCAGAAAGAGCTAGGAAACAAGAGAGTGAGAGAGACAGACTGATTCAGAGTTGGATGCAGAGAAAGACCTGGAAAGACCAACACAGAAAGTGGGACAGAGAGAGGGCAGGGAGGGGGAGAGGAGAAAGACAGAACAGGAGGTTGGAGGCAAGAGTGAGTGGAGGCTGGAATAAGGGTCTGTAAATCTGGAGAATGAAGGGTCTGACCCAGGAGGAGCTGGGACGGGGGTCCCTCATCCAAGCCCCTGTCTCCCCCAAGTCTGGCCCCCCACCCTCACTCCCAATGGTGAGGTCAGTAGAACCGCCCCCAGGGTGAGGTCATGGACAGATTTGACAGAATCTGACTCCTGCCAAGAGGCTGGGTCAGGGGGTCAGTGGGACAGTCTGCTGGGGGGAGGGGAGAGCAGGCAGGGGCTTTGGGCCCAGAGGAAGCCCCCGCCCTCCCCTGCCCAAGCCATGTGGTTCCACTTAGCACTGGCCTGCTGTGTGGGGTGGGGCTGGTAGGATGGCCTGGATTAGGATCTGGTTGGGCCAGACCAGTTCCCTCCTTTGCTAGGATAAGAGGGATAGGGTCAGAGGGAGGAGGTCAGGAGGGATAGGGTCAGAGGGAGGAGGTCAGGAGGTTATTAGAGAGAGGCAGTCATCAGGAGGAGGTCAGAGAAGGTGATAAAATGGGGAGGTCACAGGTCAGATGGAGGAGACTGGGTTAGGCAGAAAGAGGAGGTCATGGGTGATGGTGATCAAGGAAGGAGGGGGTCAGAAGGAAGAAGTCAGGAGAGGTAGTGGTGAAAGGGAGTAGATCATGGGTGATGATCAGGGAGGAGGAATTCAGAGGAAGTGGCAGTCAAAGGAGGAGGTCAGAGGGAGGAGGTGGGGGAAACACACACTAGGAGCCCCCCCTCTCCAAGCGGGTTTCCCCTGGCAGGGGGCTTCAGGCTGGGAAGCAGCCCCAGGGAGTTGGTGCGGGGGAGAGCAGAGAGGGGGACAGTCTGGCTCTGGGGCTCAGGCCAGGAAGCCTTGATTCATCCCAGAAGTAGGTCAGCTTTTTTTTTTTCCCCTACCAAAAACCAAGCGGGGGGGTGGTGGGGAACAGGAGTCAACAGGCTGACGAGGCTGAACAGCTGTGGGGTGGTGAGATGGGTCAGGTCCTGCGCCCGCTCCTTCTCTCTGACCCACAAACACCGTGGGGGGCTGAAGCCCCCAAACCTGAGCTACTCACATGGAGTCCTAGATTTGTTTTAACTGCCCTGCACCCTGGCTTCTCTCTACAGCAGACCCTGTGGATGTGCTGAAGGCCCTGGGTGTGCGAGGGGGCCAGGCTGGGGTCTCTGAAGGGCCTGGCTTCTGCCCCCAGAGGGCCCCGGAGGGTGACCGGGCATTCAGGGTTGGCAAGGCCACCACACTTGGCATCCCTACGTGGGAGCTTTTTCCAGGTGAGTCAGTGCAGGAGGGGTTGGGGGGAGTCATCCTGGGAGCATGGGTCCCTGCCAGGCCCTCTAAGCTGCCCCTTTCCCTCTGCCCCTTCAGATGGGCACTTTCCCGAGAACTTTTCCGTGCTGATCACTCTGCGGGGCCAGCCAGCCAACCAATCTGTCCTTCTGTCCATTTATGATGAGGGTGGTGCTCGGCAGCTGGGCCTGGCTCTGGGGCCAGCTCTGGGTCTCCTAGGTGACTCCTTCAGCCCCCTCCCCCAGCAGGTCAACCTCATGGATGGCAGGTGAGTATAGGGAAGGTTGGGGTCCAGAGAGAAGTGGGGTGAGAAGCACCCCCCACTGAGACTGTCCTCTTGCAGGTGGCACCGTGTGGCAATCAGTGTGGATGGCAGGATGGTGACTCTGGTGGCCGACTGTGAACCTCAGCCCCCCACGTTGGGCCAGGGGCCTCGATTCATTAGCACGGCTGGACTCACTGTGTTGGGAACCCAGGACCTCGGGGAGGAGACTTTTGAGGTAGGGGTTCAGTGGTCGGGGAAACTGAGGCAGGGGACGGGAAGGCATTTTGTCCAGCTTCACCCCAGGTCCAGGAAGCTGAGGAGAGGGAGTGGAATGCATCATTGTGCATCATTGTGCGTCTTGTGGTGCGTGAGATTGTAGAGCCACAAAACAACAGTACGCGATAGTGCATACTTGACTCGTGGTAGAATACGGTGGAGACGTGGGACTGTACTGGTTGCTACGATGGTGTGTGACTGTGTGTGGTTGTGATGTGTGTCCCCTCCAGGGGGCCAGGGACCACATTCATCTTGTTCCCCTCCTTATCCCCAATACCTTAAAGGGCACCTGGCACATATTAGGTGTCAGGTGCCTGGGGGCAAAGGAATAAATGTGCCTCTGATGGGACAGATGTTGTAGGGTATGATTTATGGCTGTGATTTGGTGTGACCGTGACAGAATCTTCCTCCCTCTCAGAGGGATTGTGGGGGCTGTGGTGGGGCCACTCCCTCTTTATACTTATGGGGCCCTGGGTAGAGAAATACCAAGCCTTGGTGCTTGGAATAGGGTGTCAGAGTCAGCCTGTGGCTTTCTTTCCCTGGCCCCCATCCTCTCTCCAGGGAGATATTCAGGAGTTGCTGATAAGTCCAGATCCTCAGGCTGCCTTCCAGGCCTGTGAACGGTACCTTCCTGGCTGTGACAACCTGGACCCTGTAGCCACAGGGGTAAGTGAGGCATTTGTCCTGAGGTCAGGCTGAATCATCCCTGGATCCAGATCTCAGGAATGAGTGAATTCTGACCCCTACCTGGGACTGAGTGACTCCTGCCCTCAAGAAGATCCTAGGCATGAGTGACCTTGATCTAAGTCACATAACTGAGTGATTCTTGGATCCAGATCGTGTGTTTGACCCTAGGTCACAGGACTGAGTGAGCCCTGGGTTCAAAACATGGGATCAATGAGCCATGTGCCAGCATGGTCCCAGATGACTGAGCCATGGGGGCTCCACTGAGGGGCTCTGGACCTGATGGAGGTCCTCTTCCCAGGCCCCCCAGGGTGAGCCAGAAACTCCAGCCCCTCGACGTAAGGGGAAGGGAAAAGGGAAGAAAAAAGGGCGAGGTCGTAAGGGGAAGGGCAGGAAGAAGAAGAAGAACAAGGAGACTTTGACCCCAAGCCTACCTCCTGGCTCCCTGGAGAACCAGGTAAGGGATCTGCAGCCACTCACCTCTGCTCTTTGACTGCCTGACCTCTGGTCTCTGATTCCTACTGACTGCTGGTACCTCATCCAAGTTCTATGCCTTTGGTCTCCAATCCCTGACCTTTGACTTGTTTCAGCTGACTGATATCTATGTCTGTGTGGCAGGGGGGCTGGAACTGTCTTATGAGCTTTCTCATCTCTGCTCCTCAATGTCCAGTTTTTGGGGCTGGAGGAAAGGGGCAAACCCAGATGATTACCTTATATTAGGAGGTTCTTGATGGAGGCTACTGCTTAAGGGCAGCAATTAGCTGGAGTGAATAATGGGTTCATTAGTTAGAGTGTCATTGTTTGGGATTGATTGGTCTAGGTAGCTGGTGAGGGTTATTCATTGGAGAAGTCTAATTGGGGGGCACTATTTGGCTTTCCTGATAGAGATTGCGGGTTGGGAGGTCACTAAAGGGAGATATTGATTGAGGTTGATGTTTGAGAGGTTCCTAAGTGGGGGTCATTGTTGGAAGTCATTGATAGAGACCACTGTTGGTGTTATTGTTGTCACTGGTTTAGGGTTAATGGGAAGGGGCCATTGATGGGGATTATTAGTTGGGAAGGAAGGTAGGTCATCAGTAGGGGACCACTGATTAGAAGGCACTAGTGGGGTCACCAGTTATAGTCACCAGTTGGAGAAATGACTTTCAGGGGTCATGGATGAGATAATTGGTTTGGGAGTCCCTGATGGATTATTAGTTGGGAAGGCATTGATGGGTCACTGATTAGTGAAATTACTGTTTGGGTCATTGGTGGGGTAGCAATAGATGGGCTCACTCATGGTTGCTTGTTGTTGGAGGATCACTGGTTAGGGGAATAATTGATTAGGGGGTCACTGGTAAGGCTTAGTAGTTGAGGGTCTACTAGCTAGTACTTGTTGTGGAGGGGGTCATTGGTTGGGGAGGTCACTGGATGGGAGAGTAAATGGTTGTAGTCATTGACTGCAGGGGCCGCTGATGGATCACTAGTTACAGGAATAACTAGTTATAGGAATAAAAGCCAGTGATGTGAGTTATTAGTTGGAGGGGTCATTGGTTAAGTCCCTTAGTGGGATCATTAGTCAGGGGATATTGATGGGGGTCATTAATTAGGGAGTCACTAATGGGCCCCTGGTTGTAGGAATCATTAGAGGTCATTAATGGGAGATCATTAGCTGGTGAGTCACTGGGTAGGCATCCTTGGTGCAGGCCAATGGTTGGGGGAGAGTCACTGGTTACATTCCATCTGTTCTCACTGATGTACTAACTCAGTGGAGAGAAAGAAATGATCACTTCAGGCCCAGAAAAAGAACCCCTCCCCAACCCCTTCCTCAGGAAGGGCCTGGGCCTCTACTACCCTCTTTGTGCCCTTGACCAAATTTCTCTACAGCTGTCCAGGCCTCTCTAATTGTGGCCTGGCTGGCTGACCACTGAGCTCTGCCTTGGGAGAAGACATGTGGGGTGGGCTTCTTGGAGTCTGGCCCCGAGTACTGGACCTTGACTGTGGTTATCGAGCCAGCCCCACTCTGCCTTCTAGGTCTCCCAGACCTGACCCAGCCTTGCTCTTCTTCCACACAAGAGGCCTCCCCCTGCTGGCGGCTGTCCTGATCCAGTCAGAACACATTTGCCTCCATTGACCAGTCCCAGTCCCCTACCTTACACCCCGCTGATGGTTTTTTGGGGGACTCCTCCTTTGTTTCCTTCCTCGGACTGGGCATTGCTGGGGGCGGGGGCAGGGTCCAGCTTCCCCTGGGGGACTGATACTTCTTCTGTTCCTGCTGCAGACCTCCACTGACATCCCCCAAACAGAGACACCAGCTTCAACTTTACCTCCGATTCCCACGCCTTTGGTCATGACCACCACTGTGACTATTGGCCACAATGTCACCATGCTAGAGGTCGGTGGGAAGTGGACGGGGCTGGAAGGGAAGGGAAGGGAAAGTCCTGGGAACTGGTGGTGGCAGACAATGAGGACATCAGGGACAAACTTGGGTCTGTCACAATGTTCTCAGGGGCCTCTGGACCCTGACAGTGGAACAGAACTGAGGACCCTGGAGACTAAGTTAGCCAAAGAAGACAAAGAAGGAGGTGGCCCTACCATTGTCCCTGTCTTCCGGGCAGCAGAGCAGCCGTCACAGACTCAGTTCCAGATTTTTTCTGTGAGTCTGAGTATTTGGGTGGGGGGCGGGGCGGGGAGGAGGTCCTGCCTGGAACCACATAGGACCACATTTTCTCTTTTGCCTTCTTTTAATCTTGCCTAGAATGCCTTCCCACCACCCCACTGTAGTTGCTAAATATTATCACTATGCTGATGTGACAGGAACTTCGCGAATGGATGGCTCTGTGTATAGAATTATGCGTTTGGCCTTTAGTCCAAGCGTGATGAGAAACCTCTTGATCAAGCTCATGGAGCCTGATCGGACTTGGAGCTTTAAAAGCTCTTTCTGGCTGCTGAACAGCATATGGACTGTAGGGGGAGCCAGAGGGGCAGCAGGGAAACCAGTGGTCTGTGCAGCAAGAGCCTGGTGACCTGGAGCAAGGTGGTGACAGTGGGGACAGAAAGAAGTGGACAGATCTGGGCCTGTCTTACTACTGGAGATGGAGAAAGATGCGGGGATGACTTAGCCGATGCATGGTGGCACCTTTGAACAAGATGGGGACGCCTAAAGGAAGAGCGGGTGGAAAGCATCAAGGGTCCCATTTTGGATGTGCTAAATTGGCAACCCCTGCTTGGCATCCAAATGGAGATGCCAAGTGGGTGATTGTTTAGAAGATTCTGGAGTTCAAGGGACATGGTCTAGGCTGGAGATAAAGACTTGGGAACCCTCAACCGGAGGGATGCTACCTTTAGCCAAGGGATTGGACAAGATTGCTTCAGAAAATAGTGCAGACTGGAAAGGGTCCCAGGTTCTAGCCCTTGGTATTGGGCAAGGGAAGAGGGGAATGCTCATAGCCAACCTACCCTGAGGGCTTGTTATGTGTCCACCATTGTTTTCATTTATTCTTCTTCCTGGGGGACATACACTGTTATCATTTGCCTACTGACTCTGCAGGTGAGGCCATAGGAGTCAAATAAGTTGTTCCCCGTCACCAGATAGTGAGAGGCAGCTCCAGGATTAGGACCCCACAGCACACCCTGAAGTTCATGCTCTTCTTGACCATGATCAGGGCTCACATCTCTTTTCTGTTCATTCCCCTGCCCCAGGGTGCTGGAGAGAAGGGAGCAAAAGGGGAACCAGCAGTGATTGAACAGGTGAGGGGCCTGGGGCTAGGAGGAGGTGGAGAGGTCTGGGCTAGAATGGGGGTCACACTCATTTATCCCTCAGGGACAGCAGTTTGAGGGACCTCCAGGAGCCCCAGGACCCCGGGTGAGTGATGGCTGCACCCCCCTCTTCCTTTCTATTCTAGTTGGGGTATTTGAGACCCTGGGGTGGAGGGTTGAGGTGTAACATTGCCATATTGTTAAAAGATTATTGCATATTTGAGGCTCAAAGGGTGAATCAAAATAGGGGTTGGGATGTAAAGTTGGGGGGAGGTATGGGTCAATATAGTACTGAGGGGCCAGGAATGGCTCAGTGATGGGTGAGGAGGTCTGCATGGGGTCAGAGTCAGTGGTGGGTCGGAAGTTGGCCTGGCTCGAGCTTTGCACTCCTTATGAACCTCTGTTCTCTGTCCCCAACAGGGGGTGGTCGGCCCCTCAGGCCCTCCCGGCCCCCCAGGATTCCCTGGAGACCCTGGTCTACCGGTAAGAGACTCCCTCTGGGTTGTATCCTTTTTGGGGGGGTGAGGTTTTGGGCCATGTGGCCGAAGGTGGGCACGTGTATGTCTGAACATGGATCTGGGAGGCAGGGACTGAGGACACCACACTGAAGCTGGCACTGGCCCCACTTGCTCATCTCTCTTTCCATCTGTGAATTGTCACTCTGGCCCATGTCCTGTCTCTGGGGGTGTATCCCCTGCTTTTGTCCTTCCATCTGTCTCTATCCCTGAGTGTCCTTCATCTCTGTCTTTCTCCCTGTGTCTCGGTCTCTCCCCTCTCCCCCTCTATCTCTATCTCTCATCTCTGTCTGTCTATCTCTCTGCCTCCATCCCCCTCTGTGTCTCTCCCTCTCTCAGGGTCCTGCTGGCCTCCCCGGAATCCCTGGCATCGATGGCATCCGGGGTCTACCAGGCACTGTGATCATGATGCCGGTAAGAGGGGGATAGGGTAGCACATCCTTGGGGGTGTAGTCCTGACCCAGGAGGGGCCTCTCCTTGGGCCCCCTCATGACTAGCTGCCCCTAGTTCCAGTTTGCAAGCAGCTCCCTCAAAGGACCCCCAGTCTCCTTCCAGCAAGCCCAGGCGCAGGCAGTCCTGCAACAGGCTCAGGTGAGTGGAAGATAATCAGGGGACCAATGGGGGGTAATGGGAGGACATTGAGGGAGTGACAGAGATGGGGATAATGGAGGCTAGTTGGGGGGCAGGTGGATGTTTGTCTCCTGAAGATGCTCTTTTGGAGGGTGTTGGGGTTTTGTGGGAGACCTGAGGATCTCTTTCCCCCATCTTTCCAGCTGTCTATGAAAGGTCCTCCTGGCCCGGTGGGGCTCACTGGGCGCCCAGGCCCTGTGGTGAGTAAGGAGACTGTACAGAGGAGGGGGACACATCAGTGGAGAAAGGCAACCTCCCTCTAATTCCATTTCCCCATCTCTTTCCTCCAAGGGTCTCCCTGGATATCCCGGTCAGAAAGGAGAGATGGGAGAAATGGGGCCACAGGTGAGGCTGGTGGGGATGGGGCCAGGATTGGAGGGGAAGGGTCTTCTCCCGGAGCCACAGGATAAAGTGCTGTTTGAGGACAATGACAAAGGGGCTGACGATACCTTTGCAACTGCTGCCCTTCCTAGAGAATGATTAAAAATAAGTCCTTTCTCCTTCTTGTTCTCCTTTTTCTTCCTCCTTTTCTCTCCTAGGGTCCCCGAGGCCTTCAGGGACCTCTTGGGCCCCCTGGCCGGGAGGGAAAGATGGTGAGTAACTCGTAAGTCTTTAGGCCATCCCTCATCTATCCCTCAACACCCAACAGGAGTCTTGGCTCCGTGCCCACAGGGTCTGCTGGTGTCATTGGTGGGATAAGGGCACCGAGGACAGAGAATGGCAGCTCCACTGAGTTTGTCACAAAGGGATCTGGTCAGGTCACAGAGCCAAGGAGGACTTTCTAGAGAGAATGATGCTTGAACTGAGGTCTGAGGTATAACCAAGTAAACAGGAGAGGAAGGGCATTCCGGTAGAAGGAACAGCATGCGCGAAAGAAAAGACTGGTATACTGAGGGAGATGATGAGCAAGATAATTCCAGACAATTTTTAAATGCAGCGGGGAATGAAGAACTGGGACAATTAATGGAGACCGGAGATTTTAATTTTTGTGATCCTGGTGATGTGCACTCGGGGAAAGGGCCTGGAGATAAAGAACAGTGGACGGGTTTGAGATGTGTTTGGGAGGTTAAACTGATACACAGAGAATCCCCCAGGATTCTTCACGAGGGAGGAGCTCAACAGACAGCGATGGGTGTCTTGATGTTGTCACCTCCCTGACAGGGCCGCTCTGGAGCAGATGGGGCCCGGGGCCTCCCAGGGGACACAGGACCTAAGGTAGGTGATAAGGTCAGGTTCGGGACTTGGAGGGACGGTTGGGTCGAGGATTCGGGGTTCAGGCGGTGTCTCTTTGTGCAGGGTGATCGGGGCTTTGACGGCCTGCCAGGGCTGCCTGGTGAGAAGGGCCAAAGGGTGAGTGTGTGAGGCCCCTCCTGCATGTCAAGCCTCCCAGTATTCAGGATGCCCTCCCCACCCCCAGGGTCAGAATCCCCATCCCCATGTCCGAGCTCTCATTCCTGTGCCGCATGTCCTTCCCTGGGAGGCTGGTCTCTACCCTCACATCTCCACTCTGAACGCCCCCCCCTCCTAACTCCAGGGTGACTTTGGCCATGTGGGGCAACCTGGCCCCCCAGGAGAGGATGGTGAGAAGGTAAGTTTGGGGAAGAGAGGGAATGGTTTAGAGTGAGAGTCAGAGAGGAATGGAGTCTTCAGGGGCCGGGGTGAGAGGTGAGGGTCTGTGCTGGAGGGCCAGGATCGTCAGTGGGGCTCAAAAAGGTAGACTGAGGGCTGGGAGCTAGTACCAGAGTTGGTAGGTGGGACTCAGGTTTGGGGTCAGGGGCCCGAACTGAATCACGTGTGCTCAGTCTGTTGGTTACTGCCTTACACTCTGGCTCTGGGATCCCCTGGAAGAGGTGCCCAGATGAGGGAAGGTGGTTTTCTGAGGGTTATACTCCCCCCCCCCCCCACCGAGTGATGAATGCTTTCCCACAGGGAGCAGAGGGACCTCCGGGGCCCACAGGCCAGGCTGGGGAACCGGTGAGTACCAGGGCCCTCAGGCCCCTTTGCCTGGCCCAGGGGAGGGAGCCAGGACTCCCGGGGCCTCAGAGCAGGGGTGCTGGAATAATGCTCCTACCTCCTTGCAGGGACCCCGAGGACTGATCGGCCCTAGAGGCTCCCCTGGTCCCCTGGGACGCCCGGTGAGACTGTCGCTATCTGTCCACCTCTCTGCTTGTCTTCCTCTCACCTCTGTCTCCTCTGCGTGCCCATTTCTGTTACCTGATTCTGCTGCCTGCTCATCTTCCCACCTGTACCTCTCGGTGTCTCAGACTCAGGCTCCTGTGTGGTATCTGCCCAGGTCTCACACCCTCTCCTCCCCCAGGGTGTACTTGGGATTGATGGTGCTCCGGGAGCCAAGGGAAATGTGGTACGTGTCCCGCCTTCTGACCCCTAGCGCTTTCTGATGCGCTGACCCCGTGGCCATCTGTCCATATCCCTGTGCACTCCCCTGGCCCCCTTGTCAACTTCACTGGCACCTCCACGCTGGGGTCCCTTCCAGAGTCACAGCACCCCCACTTTCTCCCCAGGGTCCTCCAGGAGAACCAGGTCCTCCAGGACAGCAGGGAAATCCTGGATCCCAGGTTTGAGCTATCGATTTCAATAACCGGGGTTTGACAGTAGTCGGCCATGGTCACAGACCCCTCCCAGCCTCCCCACTCCCCAGCTCATTGCTCATTTCTCATGTCTTCCTTCACCTTCCTTTTTTTTTTTTTCTTTCTTTATGTCCCCAGGGACTCCCTGGCCCCCAGGGGCCCATTGGCACTCCTGGGGAGAAGGTGAGTGACAACCCCACCTACCACCACCTTCTCCTGTCTTCTTCCTTCAATTCTGCTGCAGGAAAAGCTTCCCACCAGGGCCCTGTGGTTAGCCCTGGATAATGGTGAATCGCAACAATCCTTCAGCAAGCTGAGAGTTTAAAAAAAAAAAAAAATCACTGACGGGAAAGGGTTGATTGGGAGAAATGGAAATAAGGGCACATTGTCAGGATTTAGGGGAACCCACAGAAGCCACCGTCATCAAAAATATTAGCGAGATCCATGGGCCCGGAAGGCCTTTCTCTGGGGTCTGTGGTGTCATCTTTATTCCCCGGCACATGTGTTCCCTCTCCCTCAAGCAGACAGGCTTTTTCCTGCACGTGTCTTTGTCCACCCCCCGCCAGTCCCGTTTCTGCACGATTTATCACCATTTCAGCCCCCAGCTCCGCATGGCCTTATAGTTTCTTTACCTAAACCCACCTGATCATAGTTCCTATGAAGTGAGACGTCGCTTACCTCAAATTCTCAGAAGAAAATGATTGGTTTAGTTGGACCCAGTGCCCGCCTCTGGACCTACCAACTATTTGCAGAACACAGGGGGTCACCTCATGCCTGCCTGGGCCCACCTCTCTCAGATGAAGGCGGAGGCACTTCTAAAGAAAGGGCTATAGCTGGGGAGTCCCCCAGCCCAACGTGTTCCTCACCCTGTTTTTACCTCCTTTGTCTCCACTCTCCCAGGAGTGAAGGATTTCTGAGGCTCAGAGAGGGAAAGGGGCTGGCCCAGGGTCACTCAGTAAGACTGGGCAGAGCTAGGGAGAGGTTTCGCAGCCCGTGGGGTGTGCTTGTTCTGTGGCCTTGATGTCGCTGCATGTCTGAGTAGGGCTGTTCTTGGTGGGATGCCAGACTGAGACTCTGCGTCTCTCCCTACTGTTCACCTTCTTTCAGGGCCCCCCTGGAAACCCAGGTATTCCAGGCATTCAAGGATCTGATGGCCCTCCGGTGAGAAGTGGGTGCTGGCAGAAGGGGGAGGGGGAGGGGGAGGCTTGGGAATTTGGATGGCAAATCCAGGTCCCTGACAACTTCTTTCCCCAGGGTCACCCGGGCCATGAGGGTCCCACAGGAGAGAAAGGGGCCCAGGTGAGTGGCCTGGAGAGAGGCCGGGTTGGCGATGAGGGTTGGTAGGGCAGGGCCAGGAGTCAGGGGCTCATGAGGAGAGGAATGAGGGCACTGGTAACATGGAGGGGGAAGGACAGGACGGCACTGACCTTATCTCCATCCCAGGGTCCACCAGGGTCAGCAGGACCCCCGGGCTATCCTGGACCTCGGGGTGTGAAGGTAGGTGATGTTTGGGGCGCATAAGTAGGGGTGATTCATTGGCATGAGCCCCAGGGCACCAGCTTCATGGTAAACCTGTGCACATGTGCTGAGAGGTATCGATCTGCAGGAAAGGCGTGGGGGGAGTGGGGTTTCAATCTGAGTGACAATATGTAGAAACGTGTGTGTTACCTGGAGCTGAACAGCCAAAGGGAGGTACCGTCATGTAGTTGTCACCTTGTAACTGAGAATAGTTAGGCCCATGAAGGGCCTAAGCTCAGTTCAGATCAGCACTCTGTAGTGAAGCAGACAGTTTATGTCTTACCTCAAGCCCAGGGCCATATGATCTTCAAGCACAGAAATGCTGGGATAAGCCAAGAGCCGTACTGTTGACCGAGGGCAGGGACGTTGGACTTCACATTTGTATGAGTCCAGTCACGTTGTAGCCAAGTATGGTACCTGTGGTCTGAGAACAGAGTTTGGTGGTAGCCAAGAGGCAACTTGTCACATTTTTGCACTGGAGGTAAGCTCAGTTATCTCTGAGCCAAGGAGGTGGTTCTATTGCAGCTGGCCACAGAGTCCTATGGGTGGCCAAAGTCAGAGTTATGTCGTAACCAGCCATAATTATAGAGAGCGAGTTGAAGGCCATGTTGTAGCTGAGTCTAGTTTCGTTGTAGCCAGGGTCAGAGAATCACGGTAGCCAAGCTTGGTTACACTGCAGTCAAAGGACTTGCCCGGAGGCAGGCGAGGGTCAAAATACTTCTACTGTATTTAAGTACAACTTCATTGTCGTCTTTGAGCTCAGTTAAACCTTGTGTCTCTGTGGCTGGAGACGGTCATGCTATCGTCAAAACACAGTTATGTTGTATCCAAGTGCAATTTCATTACAGTCTCTGAGCTCAGTTACATGTGTCTTTCTGTGGCTGGAGACAGTCATGCTATTGTCAAAACACAGTTAGGCTGTATCCAAGTGCAATTTCTTTATAGTCTCTGAGCTCAGTCGCATTGTAGCCAAGTGCAGTTTTCACTGCAACCCAAGCCCGGGGTTTGGGCACCTGGGCTTGAACTGAGCAGCCTTGGTGTAGCTAAGCACAGACTGGCTTTGTTGCCAGGCACAGAGTCGCATTGTAGCCAGCACAATGGGGAACATTCCTTTGCCTTTAGAATGAGACTGGGGCCTGGAATGTTCATCCTCATTCTCCTGCCAGAAGGAACTGTGGACACTGTGTCCCTGGGAGATTGGAATCAATTACTCGGAAATTTGGCCTTCCCTGCACACCCCCACACAGATGACCTTGGGAGGCTGCCAGCGGGAAGAGGGGCGGAGAGGCAGCCTCTTGCACACCACACTAGCAAGGCTTTGGAGAAGGGTCATCTCCTCTGAGGCTGCCCCCTTCCACTCGTGTCCAATATCCTTTTGGGACTGTCCTGACTGTTTTGGGACAGGGAACTGAGTTGGAAGGCCCTTCTGAAGCAGGAGCGGGACTGGAGGTCTCTTTTGTTTTTCAGGGTACCTCTGGCAACCGTGGCCTCCAGGGGGAGAAAGGAGAGAAGGTGAGAAGGAAGGGATTCCTGGTTGAGGGGAGCCCTAATAACGGGCTTCTGGTTGTGTCCCTTCCCTGAAACCCTGACCTCTAACACTCTCTCTCCCCCAGGGAGAGGATGGCTTCCCAGGCTTCAAGGGCGATGGGGGGCTTAAAGGAGATCGGGTAAGATGATTTCCAGATGAGGGATCTAGTGGTTCTGGGGAGTTTGGGGAAGACATTGGTGGGGGTGGGGGTGCTCGGGCTAAGACAGGGAGCTGGAGGCGGCCGGAGTGACACAGGGCCTGATACCGCCTTTCTTTTTTTTTTTTTTTTTTTTTTTTTAAATTTTTTTTCAACGTTTATTCATTTTTGGGACAGAGAGAGACAGAGCATGAACGGGGGAGGGGCAGAGAGAGAGGGAGACACAGAATCGGAAACAGGCTCCAGGCTCTGAGCCATCAGCCCAGAGCCCGACGCGGGGCTCGAACTCGCGGACCGCGAGATCGTGACCTGGCTGAAGTCGGACGCTCAACCGACTGCGCCACCCAGGCGCCCCCTGATACCGCCTTTCTATTGCAGGGACCCCCCGGGCCCCCCGGTCCTCGGGGAGAAGATGGTCCCGAAGGGCTGAAGGGGCAGGAGGGGCTGGCCGGCGAGGAGGGGCCCCCAGGCTCAGCTGGGGAGAAGGTGAATGGACCGTGGTCACCCTCTCCAGTCTACCCTCCAGCTTCCCATCCTGCAGCGAAGGTGTTCCCTGGCCCTTTGCCTTCTGCCCTTGGCTGTTTTGTCTCCAGCCTCAGGAGACTGCTACCTCGCTTACCGTCTCTGATTCCTTCACTCATCATGATAGAGAAATCGCACGTACTACATTATCTGATTTTTATCCCCACCGCAGGCGACGGGCATTTTTACCCCCATTTTGCAGACAAAGAAACTGAGGTTCGCAACAGAATGGAATGGAATGAGTTGCCCAAAGACATGCCTGTAGCAGGCAGGAGCCAAGACTTGAACTCACGTTTCTCTGAATTCTACGCTGTTGTCCCCGCCCCCCTGTCCCAGCCGTCCTGCCCTTTCTTTCCTGATCCTCAGGGTTCAACTCCTGACCTCTGTCCCATAATTTTTCTGCAGGGCAAGCTGGGGTTGCCAGGTCTCCCAGGTTACCCAGGACGCCCAGGCCCTAAGGTAAGAAGCTAAGGGGTTAGGGGTGGGCAAGGGCAGGACTCAGAGACTAATCAGCATCTGGAGGGCCAGGCTGTGGTCTGGGGCACTGAGCCATCCACCCCACCGGTCACTGAGAGACGGCGAAGACGTGAGCTTTCGCATCAGACTTGGGTTCAGATACCGACCCCTTACCTGCTAAGGGACCTTGGTCAAGTCTCTTGAACCCACTTGCTTGTTGCAAAATGGAGATCCTGTATTTGTCTCATCAACTTGATTATAGTAACATTGATAATTTTGGTAATCAAACTATAGGATCCTTCTTATTTGGTGTGATTGAGGTCGGTTCAAAGTCAGTAAGGAGGAGAATCACAAAAAATACACATCTGACCTCTCTCTCGTCCCTCTCTGCCCCTCCCCCACTCATGTTCACGCACACACTCTCTCTCTCTCAAGATAAATAAACTAAAAAAACAACACACACACACAAAACAGAAATGGCCTCCTAAATGGCTCAGTCAGTGAAGCGTCTGACTCTTGATATTGGCTCAGGTCATGACCTCATAGTTTGTGAGATCGAGCCCCACATCGGGCTCTGTGCTGACAGTGTGGAGCCTGCTTGGGATTCTTTCTTTCCCTCTCTCTCTCTCTCTCTTTCCTCCTTCCCCTCCCCTGCTCCTGCTCTCTCTCTCTCTCTCTTTCAAAATAAATAAACTTAAAAAATTTTTTTCAACGTTTTTTATTTATTTTTGGGACAGAGAGAGACAGAGCATGAATGGGGGAGGGGCAGAGAGAGAGGGAGACACAGAATCGGAAACAGGCTCCAGGCTCCGAGCCATCAGCCCAGAGCCCGACGTGGGGCTCGAACCCACGGACCGCGAGATCGTGACCTGGCTGAAGTCGGACGCTTAACCGACTGCGCCACCCAGGCGCCCCAAAATAAATAAACTTTAAAAAATACATATTTGACATATCTTGAATTATAACATATTAAAATGCACTTATATAAAATGTACATTTGTTTTGCCAATGTTTTGATGGATGAGGCTGCTGATTAGACATGTATTTCTGCCTAAACCACACCCTCATTACATCACTGATGATTTATAGTGTGGGTTTATATAAAATGAAGCAGAAACTTGGACACTTGGGAAGAGAGCTGAGTGCAGAATCCTTCCAGAGTGCCACAGTTTGTCATTTCCATCTGGCAGTCATCTTATGCGTGCCTAATTTGACAGTGACTTTTTTTTTCAGTGACTTCCCTCTCTATAGCGAGTCTTTTCCATTCGACTTAGGTTCAATAGATGTCTTGTTTTTTTTTTCCATTCTTCATTCCATCCGTTGTTGTAAAAACGTTCACTGAGTCACATGACTCTGAGAGCAAGGGCAACTGACATAAACCGATTTGGGAGGAAACTCAAGGCACCGTAACTTAGAATAGAACTCAATCTGCTGGAGCAGAAGTGCATGGGAGTTAGAGCAAAGCCTCCTAGCCACGACCAGTCTGTGTGTTTTGGGCATCGCGTGCTACACGGCAGAAGGCATGGTGTGTTGGTTGAGTTGAGGTGCCTTAGCCAGTGTCAGGGTCTTAGCGCTGTAACAAAAATACTTTAGATGGGGGGGGGGGTGCTGAAACAACAGAAATTTATTTCTCACAGTTTTGGATGCTAGGAGTCTGAGACCAAAGGTTTAGCATGGCAGTGGAAGAGAAAGAGAGACAAGGAGAGGGAAGAAGGGAGGGAGAGAGAGAGACAGAGAGACCTAGACTCCTTTTCTTTTTAAAGTTTTTTTTTTCTCATTTTATTTATTTTAAAGAGAGAAGGTGGCGTAGAGGGGCAGAGGGAGAGAGAGAGAGAATCCCAAGCAGGCTCCACACTGTCAGCACAGAGCCCGAGATGGGGCTCGGACTCACGAACCGTGAGATCATGACCTGAGCCAGTCAGATGCTTAACCGACTGAACCACCCAGGCGCCCCTCCAAATGACCATTCTTCAACATAGGGCTTCAGCATATGAATTTTGAGGGGACACAAACATTCAGTCCATAGCAGTCAGTGATAATCAGCATGAATGATGACAGCTGATATTTCATAAGCACTTACTATGTGCCACACACAGTGTAAAATGCTTCCTATCCATTATTCTGTTTAATCCTCACCAGGGACGCCTGGGTGGCTTAGTCAGTTAAGCGCCCAATTTTGGCTCAGGTCATGATCTCATGGTCCGTGAGTTCGCGTCCCACGTCGGGCTCTGTGCTGTCAGATCGGAGCCTGGAGCCTGCTTCGGATTCTGTGTCTCCCTCTCTTTCTGCCCCTCCCCCGCTCATGCTCCGTCTCTCTCTGTGTCTCAAAAAATGAATAAACATTAAAAAAAACATTTTTTTTTAATCTTCACCAAAAACTTGTGAGGGAGGTATCATTGGTGTCCCCAGGCTACAAATGAGGAAACTGATGCTCAGAGAGGGTGGGCCATTTGTCCAGGGCCACACAGCTAATCCAGTGGGGGGTCTGGGATTCAAAACATGGTGAGGAGTGGGAGGGGATAGCAGAACCTGTGATGTGTTCCTCTGTGGGGACGGGGGAGGATGCCTCCAAATGGGCAGGACAGCATGGACTGGGGTCAGTCAGTTAACCAATATCCAGTAAGCCCTGTCTGTGTACCAGGTTGAGGGGATTAAGATCAGGAGATCAGAGCACCATGTCAGAGCAGAGAAAACAGACAACGGATGAGTAAGCAAGTGAACAAGGTCATTTCAATATAAGTATTATGGGAAAACAAACTAGGACAAGGTGACAGAGGGTGACTTGGAGGACGTGGTGGTCAGGATGGTGGCAGAAGACTTCTCTAAGGAACTGACATGTAAATGAGATCCAGACCATAGGGATACCTGCCTGTGTGGGGACCTGAGAGACGAGCATTTTAGACGAAGGAAGCAGCCAGTGCAAAGGCCCTGAGGCAGGAGTGTACTGGTGTGCCTGAGTAGCATGGAGGAGGCCAGTGTGGCTGAAGTGGAGGGAGCAAGGGGTGAGCGAGGGGAAAGAGGAGGGCAGAGGGCTGCCTGGGAGGAGGATGGGCCTGGAAGGACCAAAGAAACTTCTGGAAAGGATGGAGTGGCTGAAGGGTGAGGGGTCAACTTTGCTGACCACCCACTCCACAACCATCACCCCCCATCTTTTCTCTCTATTTCTCTCAACTCAGGGATCTACTGGCTTTCCTGGGCCGCTGGGACCCTTAGGAGAAAAAGGGAAGCGGGTGAGTCCAGGGGCCGGGGGAAGGGTAGGGCTTATTCGGGGGAACACGTGCAGCTCTGCACGGCAGTGGGTAGGCCCCCGTAGCTAAGCCTGGAAGCACTTGTCTGCATGCACATTCCCATCTGCGGTGCGGGGCACAGGTAGGTGACCCCACCTCGCGTTACTGTGCGTGAGTCTGCGTGTACGGGTGCCTCTCGGTGTAGATCAGATGGGGTCTGGGTGTTACAACCCGCGGGCCTGCAGTAAACAAGGACATAAGCCTGCATGCACGTGCGTGGCCGTGGACATAAATGTGCGTAGGGGTGTGTGTGTGTGTGTGTGTGTGTGTGTGTGTGTGAAAGTCTTGTGAAGAAATGTACAGCAGGTGCCTTTCTGGGTCTGTGCCCGGTTGTGTGTGTTTCCCGTCTTTGTGCCATAACTGTCTTCTGCTTCCCCGTCACCTGATTTGTTCTCCAGGGCAAAGCGGGGCAGCCGGGCCTGGAAGGAGAGCGGGGGCCACCAGTAAGAAGAGTGAATGCTGGGCCTTGGGGGGCAGGGCTGCGAGGAGGGGCTGCAAGAGGAGGGGGGGGTCGGTGGGGGGGAATCGTGAGCAGGCAGGGCAGAGCGTCTGGGGTCTGGGTTATGTCCGTGTCCCTGGTGGGGCAAGGAGGGGTCACGACGGGAGGCGGCCCAGGCGAGTCGGGCTTGTCTCTCTCCTAGATTCCCGCACCCTCTCACTTCTCATCTTTGCTTCTTTGCTACTCAGGGCTCCCGTGGAGAGAGGGGCCAACCAGGTCCCACCGGGCAACCGGGCCCCAAGGTATGGGCTGGGTGGGCTGGGTGGGTGGCCTCGTGCGGGCCCCCCAACCCCCCGCCTGGGTTCCCCCGGCCCTCCCTGTGAGTTTGTCCTGCAGCCTGAATCCCATCCACTCTGTCCTAGGGTGATGTGGGCCAGGACGGGGCCTCTGGGATCCCTGGGGAAAAGGTGAGTGTGTGTGTGTGTGTGTGTGTGTGTGTGTGTGTGTGTGTGTGTTTCGGGTTGGGAGACGAACCCAGGAGGTGGTTAGGGTGCAGTGGAAGGAACGCAGCCTCTGAAGTCCGGAGCTGTGAGTTCAAGCCCTAGCTCTGCCACTCAGCTGCTGCGTGACCTTGGGCGAGTCACTCCACCTCTCTGGGCCTCAGTTTCCCCCTCTATAAAATGGGAATAACCACAAAGGGCTGCGGTGACAATTGGAATGAATGACTGCGGGTGCGTGTTTGGCCCCCTGCCCGGTGTGCAGAAAGCACTCCACGTGCTCGGTATGTGGGGCTCAGGGGGCAGGAGGGATGAGACCGTGGCTTCTGGTTCCCTTTCAGGGCCTCCCAGGTCTGCAGGGCCCTCCTGGATTCCCCGGGCCAAAGGGTCCCCCTGTAAGTGCGTGCACCCTGGGTGGGGGGGGGCCCGGAGGGAACCCAGGGAGTGGGGAGACTCCTTAGTGCCGTCTCATCTCCCTCCCACCCTGCTCCCCAGGGTCCCCAGGGGAAGGACGGGCGTCCCGGGCACCCTGGACAGAGAGGAGAACTGGTGAGTGGCCCCTTGACTTCTGACCCCTCACCCCCTGAGGCCCTCTGGTTCTCTCTCCCATGTGACACCCCTTTAAATTTTTCTCCCCAGGGCTTCCAAGGTCAGACAGGCCCACCTGGACCAGCTGGTGTCGTGGGTCCTCAGGTCAGAAGGGAGCCCACAGGTCTTTCCAGTTTTGCAGATATTTCGGGGGGAGGTGTATCTCAGACAGACCTTCCCCCCCCCCCCGCCACCGCCTCCAACCCTGGGCGGCCTCCATTCAAGAGAAGCTTCCTTCCTCTCCAGGGAAAGACAGGAGAAGCGGGACCTCTGGGCGAGAGGGGCCCCCCAGGCCCGCCTGGACCTCCGGGTGAACAAGGTCTTCCGGGCCTGGAAGGCAGAGAGGGTGTCAAGGTGAGACCCTACCCCCTAAGAAATCTGGCTGAGTGGCCCCAGAGATTGGCCCCATGCCACCCCAAGGCTCAGAATCAGCTCCGTGGGGGAGGGGCCCAGATTCACAGAGGGGGAAGCACCTCTGCACCTCTCTGGAGGCTGACCTTCCCCCTGCACTCCCATAGGGAGACCTGGGGCCACCCGGGCCCCTTGGGAAGGAAGGGCCGCCTGGACCCAGGGGCTTCCCCGGCCCCCAAGGAGCCCCTGGTGACCCCGTGAGTATTCTTTGGAACCCCTCCTAAATGTGCCTGGCTGGCCTGTGAAGCAGAGAAGGAAAGGGGGGCTCGGGGGGAGGGACATGGTGATGGCATCCCGGGTGCAGTAAAGGAATCATAGCCGGAGGGACCTAAAGGAGAGACACCCCTGACCTTCAGTGCCCAGGAGGAAGGTGGGAACTGTGAGCCCCCAGAGTGAAGACAGGACCTGGGCCACACCCTTGGGGGGGTCTCTTGACTGAATCATCTCCTCCCTCAGGGACCTATTGGTTTAAAGGGTGACAAAGGCCCCCTGGGCCCTGTTGGAGCCAATGTAAGTGTAACCCCATCTGCTGGGTGGGGGGCTGTGTGTGTGTGTGTGTGGGGGGGGCTTGGGGCATCTGGGAAGCTGGGCATCGCTATGATTAAGTCCACTATTTTGGGTGTCAAACAGGCCTGGGTCACCCTCGTGACCTCAGTTTTCTCATCTGTAACACAGCCCTGCCCCACAGACTGTAAATCTCAGTGAGATGATCCGTCTGACACATACTTACCTGCATGCCAGACATCAACATATAAAAACCTCCCTTCTCCTGGAGCTTCTGTTCTAGTTGGTGATGAATGACACAGAGAAGGGGGAGTAGGGAGAGAGCAGTTGAAATGGGTTGGTCAAGGAAGGCCCCCTGAGAAGGTGACATTTGAGCTGAGACCTGAAGGAGGTGAAGGAGGAGCCATGCGGATATACAGGGGAAGGGTGTTCCAGGCAGAGGGAATAGCATGTGCAAAGGCCCTGTGGTTGGGGTGTGCTAGCATGTTGGAGGAAATACTGAAGAGGCCTGTGTGACTGGAAAGAAGTGAGGAGGGGTGAGTGGGAGGCGGAGAGGGCAGGAGGTGATGAGGCAACTCGTGCAGAGCCTTGTGGGCTACCAGGAGGACTTCGCATTTTCTCTGAGTAAGGTGGGAGCCGTGGAGGGCTGTGGGCAGAGGGACATGTGTACCCTGACTCAGGTGTCCCTCTGGCCACTGTGCGGAAGGGAACAGATGGATATGACGCTGGTTAACTACCTGCCTCAGTGCCTGGTGGCTTGAAACCCCCTCTATCCATGAGAACTTTTGCTATTTTTCCCACACTTCTCACCCCTGTTTCCAGGGCCCTCCTGGGGAGCGGGGTCCTGTGGGCCCGGCAGGAGGCATGGGGCTTCCTGGCCAAAGTGGAGGCCAAGGCCCTGTTGGCCCTGCAGGCGAGAAGGGGTCCCCGGTAAGTGCCTGCCTGCTATAGTCCTCAAGCATCCTCAGGACCCAGCACCCCCCACATCCCCGGACCTTCACCTCTGCCCTGGCCCCTGACCATCCCCTCTTCCACTCCCCCATCAGGGCGAACGTGGCTCCCCTGGCCCCACCGGCAAAGATGGGATCCCAGGGCCCCTGGGGCTTCCTGGACCGCCGGGAGCTGTTGGGCCTTCTGGCGAGGATGGGGACAAGGTGAGTTCACGGACACAAGAGCTCGTGGAGGAGGGGCTGGGGGGCTCAGGGTAGGGAGAGGCCATGTTGGTCCTCCCTCACCTGTTTCCTCTGCAGGGGGAAGTGGGTGCCCCTGGCAACAAAGGGAGCAAAGGCGATAAAGGGGATGCGGTGAGTGTGGGGGCCAGTGAGGGAGGTGGGCCTGGGGGAAGGCAGAGGGATGTGAAGGATGAGGGGGATAGCTGGGACCCCAGGAGAATGGGAAGGGTGCTGAGATGGCTACCCTCTCCTCTCCCTTTCCTTGGTGGCCATCTCTCTGTCTGTGACTCTGCATGGCCCTGGGGCATCACCTCCCCAGCTTCCCTCTAGGACCTTCAGCCAAAGCGTTGCATCTGTGAGCCAGCTCAGTCCCTGGAGGGACTTCTGGGGAAAAGTCCTAGTGACCCAAGCATTGGACGATGTCTGTATCTGATCCCACTTGTTGGTGGCTAGGACGACAGGACTGTGGGGGAAGCAGCTCTTGCTTCCTGGCGGGGGCAGTGGGAAGCAGTGAATGTCATCTTGAGCGCGCTCCCAATCTTGAATTTGAGGTGTTTTTGGCTGTGTTCCCTCCCCCAGGGCCCGCCTGGACCAACAGGGGTACGGGGTCCCGTGGGACACCCAGGCTCCCCGGTGAGTGCTCTTGGCTTTGTGGCCATTGCCTGGATCCCAGATGGGAAGGGACAGCGTCCTCCACCATGACCCAGACCCAAACTCAACCCCACTCCTACCCCTCTGTGATGACACCCAACAGGAACTCATCCCAGAGTCTGGCTCAATCCCAACCTCAACCTGAACCCTGAAGGCCATCGCAGTTCCAGTCTCAACCCCACTTATGACCTGAACCTCAATCCCAGCTTAAACTTTATCTTCAAATCTGAGCCTTGACCCAGTCCTACCCTGAAGCCCAACTTTGACCCACCCTCCAGTGCTGACCCCAAACCTGGACCCAAACTTTGAATCTGACTTTGGCCCCAATGTCAAGCCCGACCCTAAATTTCACCTCCACCTCGTCTGAACACTGCTCATGACCTTGACCTCAACCCACCACCCAATGCCCATCTCACCACTCGCTGCCCATCTGAAAACTTTGACTCAACTCTTGACTTAATTCCCAAACTCTGTACCCTTAACCTGTACCCCCACCTCCAAGCCCAACCCTGACCCTTTCCAAACTTAATCCCAAACCTGACTGCAACCGTTAACCTGACTTTGACCCTGTCTCCAACCCTTGACCCACACCCTCACTGTGCCCTGTTTCTGTCCTTCTCCCAGGGAGCAGATGGGGCTCAGGGACGCAGGGGACCACCAGGCCTCTTTGGGCAGAAGGGAGATGATGGAGTGAGAGGCTTCGTTGGGGTGATTGGCCCCCCTGGCCTGCAGGTGTGTGTCTGAGTTTGGGGGCGTGGCCTCTTTCCCCACACTCTGTGCTCCAATCTTGCTTCTTTGTTCCACAGGGACTGCCGGGCCCTCCTGGAGAGAAAGGGGAGGTCGGAGATGTAGGGTCCATGGTATGGACAACCTGGGGAAGGTGGGAGGGCACGAGGATAGCAGGGTGGTGGTGACCGTTAGACTGATTTGGAGGTGGTGGTGTCACAGGGCACATTGTCATTTTAAGATGATGCTGGGAACCAGCATTAAGGATGGTGTTTGTGGTTAGTGGTGCCTTTGAGGGGTCATGAGGTCACTGGATGCTATTCTGACTGTCTCACAGGGTCCCCATGGAGCTCCAGGCCCTAGGGGTCCCCATGGCCCCAGTGGATCGGAGGTGAGGACCCTCTGTGGGGGGTGGGCAGGATGCCTGAGAGGTGGGGGCATCCAATTCCCAAGAAGGGGCTGTTGGCATCCTGCAGTCCCACTTCTACCCCTTGCTGTCTCTCCAGGGCCCTCCAGGGCTGCCCGGGGGAGTTGGTCAGCCTGGCGCTGTGGGCGAGAAGGTGAGAGAACGGGGGCAGGGGACTGCCTAGGGTTGGGAAGACACAGCCAGTCTTGCTTGGGGGTGGCTGTTCTGGGGAGCTCCTTCCTGTCTGTCATAATCAGACCTCTCCTTACGCTCAACTTCGCCTCCTACAGGGTGAGCCAGGGGAGGCTGGAGACCCAGGACCCCCAGGAACCCCAGGCATCCCTGTGAGTGACTGTGTCCTGTGCCCCTGCACCCATCTCAGGGAACCTCTGACCCCTGGGCATCTTGGGGCACCTTGACCCCTGGGCAGACCAGAGTTACCATTGACCCAGGACCTATGGGTAGCCCCAGTTGTCTTGATGACAGAGCCCTGGAAGGTCTCAGATAGGGCTGCTACACAGAGTTCTTCAGGTTGTACACTGCACAAGGGTGTGGGGCTGAGAGAGGGGGTGGGGGCTCGGATCCAAGCCATACACCCTGAGTTGGGGATGAACTTCCCAGAGGGATCCCCTTTTCTAATTCACTCCAATGTGGCATGTGGGCTAGACCAAACTTGGTCATGATCTCTGAGCACCTGGGCCATCCTTGCCCCTGACTCCTATAAGTCCTAGATCCTGTGACCTCTGACTCTTGGACAGTCTAGGCTACTCTGACCCCTGGCCCCAGGAAGTCCCAGACTACCCAGATTCTTCAGTCCAGGGATGCTGACCCTTGACCCCTGACCCTGGACTCTTGTCTAGGCTATTCTGACCTCCGACCTCTATTTCTACAAAGGGGCCCAAGGGAGAAATTGGTGAAAAGGGGGACTCGGGTCCATCTGGGGCTGCTGGACCCCCAGGCAAGAAAGGCCCCCCTGGAGAGGATGGAGTCAAAGGGAACGTGGTGAGTCCTCGGAGAACAGGAGGCAGAGATGGGGAGGGGCCTTGACCCTGCTCCCCGACTTCTAGAGCAGGGCTTCCCTCCTCCAACCTGCTGGCCCCCGAGCCACCCAGAACGTGGCTGACAATGACCAAAGGCACGCTTGTATGTCACGGGATGGGGTGGAAGTTGCTCCCACACAGAACCGATCTGGAAATGTTGGCAACAGAGCTGGGGCTGATGTGGGATTTAGCACCAGGGTGGAGGCTGAGACCGCCCCCCCTCCCCCGGCCATGGCAGAGGGGCTTGGGGTGGTTGGCAGGGCAGTGAGGAGCTCCGGAGTCTGTGGGACCTCAGTTTGCATCTCACCCCTTTTCTGAGGGTCAGTTCTATTGAGTCGTGGGCTGGGAGACACCTGATGGATGAAGTGAGGTGATGCATGTGATGCCCCTAGGTCACCACCTACACGCGTTAGACTGTAGAAAGCTCTGTCTCCCAGGGCAGGGATTTTGTGTTTTGTTCACTATGTGTCCTCAGTAGCCCAAACTGTGCCTGGACGCTGTTCGCCTGTCAGACAAATGCTCGGTAATTCAGAAATGTGATTATTCGTCATTCTGTCTTCCAGGGCCCCACTGGGCTCCCAGGAGATCTAGGCCCCCCCGGAGACCCAGGAGTTTCGGTGTGTGTGAGCCCCCCACTCCCACAATATATTCCTAATTCTGCCCCCATCTCGACTCCCTCCACAGACTTGGGCAAGGTCAGGGGAGCACATAAGCTTTATGTGTCCCCAAGCTTCACCCCAAACTCGTATTGCCTCCATGACCCCTCCCATCCCCCACAGGGTATAGACGGCTCCCCAGGAGAGAAGGGAGACCCTGGTGATGTTGGGGGACCGGTGAGTGGGGGAGCAGAGCATGTCATGCTGGCAGAGGGGGGTTGGGGCTGGTGAGTGGGTAGACTGGGGGGGCCGGAGGAGTAGGCTGATGAGGTACCCAGGGCCCCCATACAGCACCTGCTTTGCCGCTCTGGGCCTTCACCACGATGGTGAGCAGCTTAATGGAGGAGGTGGGAGACGGCTGGTGCTGTGGGGATGTCTGGGGAAGGCCGTCCTGGGATCACAGGCATCCTGACACATAACCCTGCTCAACTGACGTGAGCTAATACTACCCTGGTACTGTTACATATCCATAGGGTCCGCCTGGAGCTTCTGGGGAGCCTGGCCCCCCTGGGCCCCCCGGCAAGAGGGTAAGTGAGACCTGCCTCCTGGTTGACCTGGCTCCAGCTTTGATCCACTCACCCCCACAGGCCCCCACAGGCCCCCGCCCACCTCCACAGGCCCCCTCACCCCCAAAGCATCCCTCCTACACTCTTTCCCTCCTCAGGGTCCTTCAGGCCGCATGGGTCCAGAAGGCAAAGAAGGGGAGAAAGGGGCCAAGGTGAGTACCCCCCCTGCCCAGGGAGGGTCCCCGTGTTGATCCTCGGCCAACAGATGGGCCATCAGAATGGGTGCCCCAATTCCTTCCCCCTCCCTGATAGTTCTTGGCTGGGAGGCCAGGAGGAAGGAACTGTCTGACACTTTCTGCCCTTCCCTTGCCCTGGTCTGTTTCAGGGGGAGCCAGGTCCTGACGGGCCCCCAGGGATGACGGGCCCAGTGGGGGCTCGAGGGCCCCCTGGACGTGTGGGGCCTGAGGGTCTTCGGGGGATCCCCGGCCCTGTGGTGAGTAGGGTGGGATCAGACCCTCTGTGTGTGACCCACCTTATGCTTTCTAATCACAGCCTGAGGTGGCTGACCCTGGAGGGTGGTGGGGACATCTACACGGGGTCTGGCCGAGTGCAGCACCCCTACGTTCTGCTTCATCCTAGGGTGAACCAGGCCTCCTGGGACCTCCTGGACTGATGGGCCCTCCTGGACCCCTGGTAAGAGACCTCTTTGTCCCTGGTGTCTTGGCATGGAGAACCACACTGGGCATCCAGTGGCCACCTGGTGCCGTGGGCTCACCCCTCACTGACAGTCCATCTGACCACCTGTACTAACCATCTATCTTGGTGGTCTTATCCTGATGGTCTATACCGACCCTCCATCTTGGTGGTTTATACCGACCACAGTGACCATCATGACAAGCCAAACTGACCATCTATGTTGATAGTCAACACTGACCACCCACGGCGATCCTGACCACGGACCATTCATACTGGACCTCCTCCAGCCAGCCCTTCATTATCCCTTGTCATCACCCCTCTCTCCTGACCATCCCCATGACCACATCCCTGGTAATTCCCATTTGAAACATGAGTAATTTCCCATTTGACTACCCTCCAATCACCCACATGAACCTTGAGATTTTGTGTTTGAGCCTGACTAACTGAGCCTCACTCTCCTTCCAGGGGCCCTCTGGCCTTCCAGGATTGAAGGGAGATGCTGGCCCCAAGGGGGAAAAAGTAAGGATACCTCCTTCCATTATTCTCCCCCAGTTACCTCTGTCTCCTCCACATTTACCTCCCTCCCTGGCCAGAGGGCTGAGAATTTGGGGTCTCCTCTGCTCCCAACCTCATTACCCCGAGGCTCTAGAAGAAAAATCCTCCAGCAATACCCCCACCATATTTCTTTCCCCGTGTGTGCCTCTCTCGTCCTCCAGGGCCACATTGGATTAATTGGCCTCATCGGCCCCCCTGGGGAAGCTGGTGAGAAAGGGGATCAGGGGTTGCCAGGCGTGCAGGGCCCCCCCGGCCCCAAGGGAGAACCCGTGAGTGTGTGTTCTACCCCAAGTGGAAAGAATGTGTTCAGAGGAAGGGAGGGGTGGGTGGGTGGGTGGGGGCAGAATTGGGGCTTATTTGGAGACTGTGGGGGGCTTGGGAAGCCTGGTCTAGAATGATAAGAGTTGTGTCTGGGGAAAATGGCGGGGGGGGGGTATCTCCATCTAGGGATTTGCGGGTTGGAGGCTGTGTCTGTGGCCTGTTTTTTGAGGGGACCGGAGGCTTGTCTGGGGGATGTGCCTGGATCACAGGGGTGAACCCCATCAGTGATGACCTTGGTGTCCTTTCTCCAGGGTCCCCCCGGTCCCATCGGCTCTCTGGGCCCCCCTGGGCCCCCAGGTGTGGCGGTGAGTAAGAGGGGTTTGTGGGGTGGGGTCACCGTGGTGGGGCAGCTGGGACTCCAGCCCTCCCTGTCTCTACCTCACAGGGTCCTCTGGGACAGAAGGGCTCAAAAGGTTCCCCGGTGAGTATGCACTGCTCCCTCAGGCTCCCACATCCCGGCTTCCCACCCCTTTCAACGTCACCACACCCTCAATCCCTTTGCATTCATTCATTTACTCATTCAATCGTGCATTTGACTATTTACTCAACACCTACCGTTGTATTTTTATCAAATCTGAAATGCCACCGATTGTGAGATGCACCATTATTTTAGAAACTACTGTGAAGAAAAAAACAGTTCTGACAAGGAAACTATGACTTGCCAAAGATTTGTTAGATTTTGATTTCGGAGATGTTAAAATATGGAAAGGGAATGAGTGTTTTATAGTTGGAGCTAAAAAATTGCAGTTCCCTCCCCCAGTGCTGTGTGAGTGAGTGAGTGTGTGTGTGTGTGTGTGTGCGTGCGTGTGTGTGTGTGTGTGTGTGTGTGTGTGTGTGTTGGCAGGCAGGGGTCTCCATAGACAGCGTTCACTCCCAAGTGACTTCTCTCTACAGGGATCCTTTGGTCCCCGTGGCGACACTGGCCCCCCTGGCCCCCCTGGCCCTCCGGTAGGTTCCCCAGGGAGTATGTTGGGAGTGTCTGTCCCACTGGGTCCCCAAGTGCCCAGAACTGGGTGGGGCACACAGCAGGTGCTCAGGGCACCCAGGTGGGGAGGGAGGCGTCTTGAAAGCTGAGGGAGGATGCCGGCTCTGTTGAAGGGTTTGGGGGAACACCCACGGGGGCTCTGACTGGGTCTTGTCTTGCTTGACTCTGTCTCCCCCACCATCTCTCCCTCCGTCCCTTCCATCTCTCCTGGCCTCTGTCTCTATTTCAAATACTTTTTGATCTCTCTCTCCTTTTTCCTATCTATCCCCACCCCTGTGTGTCTCTGCCTCCCTTGTCTCTCTCATCTTTGCTTGTCTCTCTTCCTGTCTCTTCCTCCCGCATCTCTGCTCTCCCCTCTGCCGTCCCCGCCCTCGCTCAGGGTCCCCCGGCCGAGCTGCACGGGCTGCGCCGGCGGCGGCGGCGGCGGCGGCGGCGCTCGGTGCCCCTGGAGGGCCCGGAGGGCGGCCTGGAGGAGGTGCTGGCCTCGCTCACGTCGCTGAGCTTCGAACTGGAGCAGATGCGGCGCCCTCCCGGCACAGCTGAGCGCCCGGGCCTCGTATGCAGTGAGCTGCACCGCAACCATCCGCACCTGCCGGATGGTGAGGTCCCGCCCCTGCCTGGGCCCCGTGGGCAGGAAGCCGTCGGGTCCCGCCCCCGACTCACTGACCCCACCTGGCTCTGCGGCAGGGGAATACTGGATTGACCCCAACCAGGGCTGTGCGCGGGACGCGCTCAGGGTTTTCTGCAACTTCACGGCTGGAGGAGAGACCTGCCTCTATCCCGACAAGAAGTTTGAGACCGTGAGTGCCTGGGCGGGGTGGGGGCAGGGGGCGCAGGGAGAAAAAGGGCACCGGAAGCCGTATCACCCGGGGGGCCGTCCTCCCGCCTCCACCAAAGGCTGTCCCCTGCTTCCCCTCCCTGCCCAACACACACACAGGCTTTGTCTGGGACCTTATCCTAACTTCATCCGACATTTGTTGAGCACCTGCTGTATGCCAAGGCCTGTGAAGGTCTGAAGGTCTGGGACCACAGCCGAGAACCAAAACAAAACTCTGCTTTTATGGAGCTCACCTTCTACGAGAAAATCTAGTGAAGGAAACAATAATGGTGGCAAATCTTTAAATAGTGCTTTATGTGTGCCAGGCTGTTCTGAGCACTTAGCTGCATCAACACTGAGGCCCAGTTCTGCCATCATCCCACAGAGAGGGAAACTAAGGCACAGAGAAGTTACCCGAGGATTACCCAAGGCAGGTTAAGGGCTCTAGAGTCCCAGCCCTTAACCTCCTGTAGGCACTGCCTCCTGATCCGCTGAGGGGCCTGTGGACTCATTGCCCTCCAGGCTGTGGGCTGGGAGGTGAGACCACCTGGGCCCCCAGGAATACTGGGCTTCTCCATCAGGCTCAGCAGCAGAGGGCAGTGGGCAGGCAGCAGCAACTCTAGAACCCCGGGTTGGGATATAAACTGGTGGGAACAGGGTTTTTTTCGTCTGCAAAACGGAGCTCAGGAAGGTATGGACTGGCTGTACAGTTGAGTGCTGATGCAATGTATCAGGAACACTGATTAGACACTGACGATGGGCGGTGCTGTGCTAATGCCTCTGCTGCCGGTAAAGTATGTAGCCAGCACAGAACCTGCAAGAATGCATGGTGGTGTCCCTCTTATTTATGATTATTTTTGACCGGCCAGAGCCCTGGTTTAGTGGGAGCTCAACCCTCCGCCTCCCCCGCACCCTTACACACTAGTGGATGGGAATACAGACAAGCTCAGACCCCGAGGTCACGTAGGATTTGATCCCTAAACAGTTGCTGGTATCTGAGCCTCTCCCGCCAGCTCAGCTTCCTCCGGCCCAGAGGTGTTGGGGAGGGGTGTGAAGACTGATCCAGGTTTGGGTTCCTCAGACACAGACCGTGAGACAAAGACTTGAGGACGAGTCATTTATTTGGGAGGAGATTGCAGGAGGCACGCACCAGGAGAGGAGGGGGGAAGTGAGAGGGGACTGGGGGAGGCAGCCGATGAGGGTTAAAATGTCACCATTGGGCACTGAAGGCTCAGTTCCACTGGGAGACTTCTGGGAGATGGTGTGGAACAGGCACGTGGGGGAGGGAGAGGGAGCTGAGCATTTATCCATCCATTCTTGTCATTGGTGGAGAGCTGCCTCAGAGGGCAGGGACTCCCAACCCCATGGTCTGCCCTGTGCACCGGCCAAGCCAACTCCCATGGCCAGAGAACAACAGCTCAAGGGTCCGGGGTATACAGTCTGCAACTTTCAGTGCTGGGAGGTAAATACAGGAAGACATGGCCGGCACCCAGGCCATCTACACTGACTACCCCCTCCCATCCCCAGGTGAAAATGGCCTCCTGGTCCAAGGAAAAGCCGGGAAACTGGTACAGCACATTCCGTCGAGGGAAGAAGGTGAGTGGCTGGAGACCGAGGTGGGGGATGTTATGAAAACTGGTGGGAACTGGCATGGGGAGTTGGAGGAGGGGCTCTGAGGGATGAGAGGAACAGGGCAGACTCACCTCTGCCTTCATGGTGATTGCAGGCTTGGTAGGGGTAGCAGACTGGGGGCAGGGGAGGGGTGTGTGGAGCATCAGATGTGAAGGGGGGAAGCCCAGGGTATGGTGGAAATCCAGAGGCAGTGCTGCAAGTCCCAGAGGCGTCCTGGTAGCAGTCCCAGATCAACTGAGGCCTAAAGAATGAGCTGGGTTAGCAAGTTAGAGAGGACAAGGAAAAGTGTTCCAGGCAGAGGGAACAGCATACACAAAGGTCCAGAGTTAAAAGAGGGTCTGGGGAATTGAAAGAAAAAGCCACTCGCCCTGCTGTAGAAAGCGTGAGGGGGAATGTGGTAAGAAAGGAGGCTGGGGAGGTAGGTGAGGGCTAGGCCCACCTCCCCAGAAAGACCTGTGAGCAGCAGGGAGCCATGGAATGTGTTTCAGTGAGGGAAGGACCCAAATCTAAGCTCTCAGTTAGAAAAATGCTTCCGGGGCAGGTGGGGAGGGGGCGGTGACTGGCATGTTGGCCCAAAGGAGTGAAGAGGTGGCTCAGGCTGGAGCTGGTGCTATGGGGGTGGGGAGGAGGGCATGGCTTGGAAAATCTAAGAGAGAGGCCAATAGGACCTAGTCACTGATGAAATGGAAGGGAGGGAGGAGAAGGTTGGTGGGCTGGTGTCTGGTGACATTCTGAGATATGTAGATGAGAAGAACAGGTTTGATGGGTGCGGGGATTTGGGGTTCAGCTTGGGAACTGTTCACATGACATACGTGTATCTGCCAAGCACTGGGAATGTAGCAGCAAATAATGAACACGGTTCCTGACTTCATGAAGTTGATACTCTACCGGGAGCATAACCAAGGAAGCGGGCAGACAGGAACCCAAGAAGCAAAGCTGTAATATAACGTGGGGGTATCTTGGTTTGGGTTCCCCCCAAAACAGACCCTTCCACACAGACTCAGTTGCAAGTACTTTATCTGGGAGGTGATTCCAGAAAACATCGGTGGGGGCACATGGAAATGATACAGAGATGAGAAGGAGGCCAGAAGGGACGTATTACCCAGCAGGCTATCTCAGGCCCGTGCTATGTTAATAATATATTTTATTTGACCTAGTGCATCTAAAATAGTGTCATAACAATATAAAGGTTACTGAGGCATTTAAAATTTCTCCCCTACGAGTTCTGCAGAGTCTGACCCATATTTTACGTTTATAGCACATCGTAATTTGGGCACTAAATTTCATTGGAGGTTCTTGATCCATACTTAGATTTCATAAAATCTGCCTTTGAAAAAGTGGATTCGCATACTCGACCTAAGTCCTCTGATACCTGGATGGAGGCTCAGTTATTAGTTATGAATTAAAGTAAAAGCATAAATACAAATTTTTAATTAAACAGTTAAGTAACATGGTTGAAAGTTTCCATCTGATTGGCCGCATTTCGAGTGCTCGGTAGCCACGTGCGCCCGGGGGCTCACAGGGGAACCGTGGGGGGCTGGATGGCGGGTAAGGCCACCCCCAAAGAAGGGGACGTGGCAGAGGTCGTGGGTCTGCCAGCGGATGGAGAGCCTGGGAGGGAGGTGCTGCAGGAGGAGTAGGGGTGACTGGGGGCACCCTCACCTCCTGCTTTGTCCCACCCCCAGTTCTCCTACGTGGACGCTGACGGGTCTCCGGTGAACGTGGTGCAGATGACCTTCCTGAAGTTGCTGAGCGCCACAGCCCGCCAGAGCTTCACCTACTCCTGCCAGAACTCTGCCGCCTGGCTGGACGAAGCTGCAGGCGACTACGGCCGCTCCCTCCGCTTTCTCGGGGCCAACGGGGAAGAGGTGTCCTTCAACCAGACGACAGCAGCCACCATCGCTGTCCCCTACGATGGCTGCCGGGTAAGGGGAAGGGCAGGGGCCGGCCAGAGTGGGGAGAGGCTTTGGCTGCCCTCCTGCTAACTCACCGTTCTGTCTTCCCAGCTCCGCAAGGGACAGACGAAGACCCTCTTGGAGTTCAGCTCTTCCCAAGTGGGGTTTCTGCCTCTGTGGGACGTGGCGGCCACTGACTTCGGCCAGACGAACCAGAAGTTTGGGTTTGAACTGGGCCCTGTCTGCTTTAGCAGCTGAGAGTCTTGGGGTGGGAGGGATAATGAGGGAGCCCCAGACGGGGCACTTTTGGTGCTGAGGCTCTGAAGCCACCGTATTTATCGTGTCCTGTGACTGTGGAGCCGGGGGAGGGTCTGCTCATCACGGTCAAGCAGTCTTCCTTCTCCGTTCCAGGGGGCCGGGGGCTGCACTCCCCTGGCTCAAGTCTAGCCTCCCTTCACTGCACCACAGCTGACATACTGTAGTCTGGCTCTGCCTGCCCGCCCAGCCCTCAGCTCCCCACCCCCGAGGCCCCATGCAATGAACTTCTAACTCAGAGCTGATGAATGCCCCCCCCCATGCCTGCCTCCCCACTCCTCGGTCAGTGCCCCCAACACCTGGTGGTGCTCCCCTTTCCAATAGTTAAGCACTGGATGTCTCCTGATCCCAGGCTGGGACCCCTCCGCTCACTCCTATTTTCAGGTGGGTTCACAGTGAAGGAGCTGAAGTCAGGCTACAGAGGGAAGAGTGGGGCTTCCCTGGACTGAGCTGGGTGCTGCTTCCACTGCCTCAGCCCAGCTCTGAGTACTGCCCCCCCCCACACATCTCCCCGAACTCACCTTGCCATGCCAGGTGGTGGGGGAGCCAAGATGGTGGGGGTGAGTCAGGATCCTAATGGTGCTGCCCTATTTATACCTGGGTCTGTATTAAAAGGGAAAATCCCCTCTGTTGTATATTTAATCTGCTTCCTCCTTTAGGGAAGGCTGGGATATGATGAGAGAGATTCTAGCATGATCCCCACCCCTCCGGGGCCATAGGGCATATTTGGCATCTCAAGTCTGAGAATAAACCGGTGAACTGTGTCCCTGTGTCTTTCATCTAGTGCTGCCTATATCTTTCTTAAGGTCAGGCTCTTGTCTCACCTGAGGCTATCTGCCACCACCTGTCTTAATAGTGTCTTTTGGTAGAGGTGGTTTTGGGAGGTGGGGGAAACCAATTATAACGGTACTCACCGGAGACGATGGGTCTGTTTACCATTTCAGAACCCTAGAAGAAGAGTCAGAAATCACTAGATCTCTAAGAGAGATCTTAAATGTTTTCAGCACGCAAAAAAGAAATTTTAATTATGTGTTGTGATGCCAGTGTTAGCTAATGCTACGGTTGTGATCAGCATACAAGTGTATCAAATCAACAGGTTGTATGCTTAGACTTAGACAATGTCATATGTCAATTCTATGTCAATAAAGCTGGAAAAAAATGTGAACCTATTAGGAATACATCAAACTTGTGAGAGAGAGAGAGAGAGAGAGAGAGAATAGCTAGATCTTTCTGTTGATCTTGGTTAGTCCTGGAGTCATTGGCTGAGCTGAGGGTGAGGGAATGGATCAAGAGGTGACATGGCATGTGGTTTGGGTTTGAGATGAAATGACTAGAAGTCAAAGATTTGGGTGGCGAGTCAGGAGATGAGTTGAGGGGAGAGAGAATTGAGTTACAAGTTGAGCCTCGGGGTGAGTTGGGTGTTAGAGGGTAGAGGTTGGTTGAGTTATGTTGAAAATGGCTTGAAGATGAGTCATTGGAGGCTTCTTTGGAGTCAGTTGAGTGCGTTTGTGGTGGAGTAATGATGGGATCTGCTGAACTGGAGGTTGGGAAATCAGTGGATTGAGGTAAGGGTCTGGAGTTGGAGGTTGGACTGACGTGAATTAGGGTTGATGTGGGAGGTAGGATGAACTGAGAAGAACTAAGTAGGGGTTGCTATGAATGGGGAGTGAGGATCGGCAGTTTGGCAAGTCAAGATGGCACCAGTTAAGATCTGAGTTGGGTTTGAGGCAGCTTGAATTGGAGGTTAGATGTTGGGCTGAGGTTTTTTAAAGTAGATTTATTGAGATGTAATTCATTTACCATATAATTCACCCATTTAAGGTATACAATTAAATGGTTTTTAGTACACGTGCAACCATCACCACAATCAATTTCATCACCTCAAAAAGAAATCCCATATCCATTAGCAGTCACTTTCCATTTCCCCCAAACCTTTCAGTGGTGGGCAACCACTAATCTTTCTGTCCCTATGGATTTGCCCATTCTGGGCATTTCATAAATGGAATCATATAATATGTGGCCCTTTGGTTCTGAGTACTTCATTCCTGTTTATTGCTGAATAATATTCCATTGTCTGGAATTTTTCCATTGTCTGAAACAATTCCATTGTTTATCCATTCATCGGTTGCTGGACATTGCCCAATTGAGTGCCAAATTGGAGTGATGGAGGGCTGGTGTAGTTGAGTTGGGTCAGGTGGGATTGGGTGGGTATAGGTTTCAGGTTGGGGTGAATGGTCTCCCTCAAAGGCAGAGCTTACCCCATCACCTCTGCCACCAGGCCCCACAAGGCCCCCTGAATGCTTGCCCTGGATTCCCTCATGCATTCAATAAACATTACTGGATTGTAACTCTATGAAGAATGTTGGGGCTCAGAGGTTGATTGATGAGTTCACTCATTCATTCATTTACTTAGTTGCTTGTTTTATTGTCTCGACTATTTACTCGGTGCCAGGCACTGTTCCAAATGCTGGGGTAGAAGAGAGATGTGGGGATCTTACTCCTGAGGGAGACGGACTAGACAGACATACAGCTATGTAATGTGATTTCAGGAAAATCAAACAAGTTACAGCGTGATGGAGTGGTGTAAATTTGAGATGAGGTGGTCACAGGAGAGACCTCACTGAAAAGGTAATATTTGAGGACAGAGACCTGAAGGATGAGGGGAAAAGCCATGCGAAATTTGGGGAAGTATCCCCACACACAGAGAAGAACCCAGAAACCCTCAAAAACGAATGAAGACTCTTGAGGAGATGGTGTTTCCCTTGGTTCCCTCTTCTCCCGATTTGTTGCTTTTGCTGATTTTTCCACACTGTTCTATCGACCCCACTGTGCACCCAGGCCTGCTTCCCATTTATTTCCTCTTCCAAACCTCCTTAACTCAAGAATGCATATGGTAACACCAATGCTATGTGTTTTCCTCTTCCTGAGAATCCCTAATTGAGAACACATTTCCCAGCTTGCCTTGCAGTTAGGTTGGGGCACGTGCCTGGGTCTTGGCCAGTAGGATGTGGGTAACCATACAACCTCCTGCTTGATCCCCTGAGCTCTTTCAGTCCGTGATGGCCTCGGAGATCACATCTGTAAGTAAGAGGAGGGTCTCCTATGGAACCAGAAAGAAAGGAGCCACCCTCCCTGAGATATGCTTGCAGGAATACTACGAGGAGAGGTCCATCAATAACTTGATTGCGTTAGGCCCTGGAGATGTTGAAGGGTTGCTTATTACAGCAGCTATTATTAATTATCCTGACGAACCCAGCAAAGGAATCCAACTTTTACTAAAGGTCAGCATGGAAGCGTGCGTGCACACTGGGAGGTCCCATTGCAACAAGGTCAACAACTTAGAATTTAATATGCAATATCTTTGTTCTTGAAAGTTCCCCCACTGTAAATTTGTCACAGCTGGTATGTTTCCCCCTCCCCCCCCCCAGCCTGGATTTCCCACAATTCTGCTGCCCTCCGCCATCTTTCCCTCCCTGACACCTCGCTTGTCTACCCTCTTCACTCCCTTCCTCTAAGGCTGTCTACACTTAGATCAAATTTATCTCACCTTCTGGGGCACCTGGGTGGCTCAGTCGGTTAAGCATCCAACTCTTGATTTTGACTCAGGTCGTGATCCCAGGGTCGTGGGATCGAGCCCCACGTCCGGCTCCATGCTGGACATGGAACCTGCTTGAGATTCTCTCTCTCCCTCTGCCCCTCTCCCTCTGCACTCTTTCTCTCTCTCAAAAAAAATTTTTTTTTAAATCTCACTTTCTTACAAAGAACCATTCACGACATTTCTTGCAGACCACATCTTCACACCCACGCAATCCGTGATTAGCTCAACCAACACTGTTAATAATAAATGACCACTGATCGAGTATCTACATGCCAGGCAGCGTTCATCAAATGTTTCCCCTGGATGAATTTATATATTTTCATCACAACCTTTGAGGAAGGTTCTGTTATCATCCTCTTTTTTTTTAGGTAATGGAACTGGGGAACAGAGAGAGTAACTTGACCGGAGTCTGGAGCTAGAGATTTTGCTAAACAAAAAGCCGTCTTCTCCTTCAGGGGAACTTTCTCCCATTGTTTTAAAAAATTGCATCTAATACACAGCCCAGGGTTTACAAACACAAGTCGGCCTGCTTCTGGTTTTGCAACTCCAGTCCCACCCCTGGTGCAGGTGTTTTGGAAGGGAGGAACAATTAATAATGTAATGAATACTCTTTGATTAGCTAAAAGCTGGTTGAAGAATTAGAATCGCAGCCCTGCTAAATGAAGGTAATTGACAAAGGTGTAAGGAGGGAATTCTGGATCGCATGTGTATTTACCCAGCATCGTGGCCAGCACCCGGGCGGCTGCTGGGAAAACCCCCAGCTGATTTGCATATTCAGTGGCCATAATTAATCACAGCACTTGTGCTTCCTGAGCGCAAGTGTTCTGAACTGGGGGCGGGGCAGGGCGGCCAGTGTGAGAGCCGCCTGTGGCTTCACACATGGTTGTAGGGGGTGGGTGGAGTAGCGGATTTAACCCAGACGCACACGGCGTTGGAAATAGTCATGCTCGGTGACATACACCGACCAAGGGCCCACAGAATCAGACCCTCGTCTTGTCCCGCCCCAGATCACCAGGCAGACTCAGAGAGGCAGTCCCACGTTATACCCAGCCCTACACCTCCGGCTGGTTCCAGACGTGCTGACACGCATAGCAGGCCACACACACAGTTGCACACACCCAGTTGTGCCTGGACACACAGCCAAAGCCCACATCTCACACACACACACACACACACACACACGCACGCAGTCATGTTCATAAACCCACACTTAGATGTGCAGCCACACCCGAGATCCCCGTTTTCAGAATGCGAGCTGCTGCATCCTGGGGTCTGATATCCCGGGGTCTGCCAGGCAGGCAGAGGGACACACAGGCCCACACACGGAGACCTGCCACCAGCACGAACTGCAGGCACGGGCCCAGCTAAACTGACGTCGTTCACGTTTCGAGGTCCCCTCCCCCACACCACACATTCATCCATTCGTTGAAGCACCTGCTCTGTGCCAGGTACTACTGTAGGGTCTGGTGATCCAGCAGGGAATAAAACAAGGGTCCGTTTGCCCTCGTGGAGTTTACACTCGAGTGGGGCCAACAGGCAGTAAGCAAATACACAGGTGACACTTCAAGTGGTGCTATGAAGAAAAAGAAGGCAGGGGCGCCTGGGTGGCTCAGGCGGTGAAGCATCAGACTTTGGCTCGGGTCACGATCTCGCGGTTTGTGGGTTCGAGCCCCGTGTCAGGCTCTGTGTTGACAGCTCAGAGCCTAGAACCTGCTTTGGATTCTGTGTCTCCCTCTCTCTCTGCCCCTCCCTTGCTTGCTCTCTCTCTCTCTCTCTCAAAAATAAACATTAAAAAAAAAAAAGAAGAAGACAGAGAGGAGGACAAGAAAAAGGTGTTCTTTGAGACAGGGTAGTCAGGGAAGGCTGCCTGGAGGAGGCATCCTTGAAGCAGAGGCTCACACAGAGAGAGGGAGGGTGCTTTGTGACTTCTCACCGACACTGACAACAAGGTACAGATTTACAAACGGGCATGTGCCATGCAAACTTACAAGGGCCTGTCCCCACAAGAGCGGATGTGTGCCCTTGTGTCCAGGGTGCCCCAGACACCAGAGTTTTCTTTGGAGAGTGTGGGCCGGTACCTTAAAGGGACAGGGGAGATCCTAGGGAGACAGCAGAAGCTGAGCAAACAGAGGACCAGATTGATCTTGAGAGGCTGTCCTCTCCGTTCCAAGCTGGTCTCACTTTTATACATGCTTCTCCTCCACCCTTGGTATATTTCTTACTTGATTTCATTACTTCTGTGTTAAAAAACGTAAAATTTACCATCTTAATCATTTTTAAGTGTACACTTCATTACTGTTAAGTACATTCACATCGCTGTGCGACAGATGGACCTCTAGAAGTTTTTAATCTTGTAAAACTGTATCTCGGTCCCCATTAAACAACTCCCCGCGCCCGTCCCCCAGCCCCTGGCACCCACCATCTACTTTTAGTGCCTATGATTTCAGCTATTCTGAGGACCTCATACAGGTAGAATTATACAGTACTTGTCTTTTGCGATTGGCTTATTTCACTGAGCATAATGTCCTCAAGGGTCCTTGTAGTATGTCAGAATTTCCCTCTCTTTTAAGGCTGAATACTATTCCTTTGGATGGACATACCACATCTTTTTATCCATCAATAGACACTTGGGTTGCTTCCAACTCTTGGCTGCTGTGAATAATGCTGCTATTGTGAACATGGGTTTGCAAATATCTCTTCAAGACCCTGCTTTCAATTCTTTTGGACCTATACTCGAAATGTGTTTGCATCGGGGTGCGTGGCTGGCTCTGTCAGAAGAGCGTGTGACTCTAGATCGCGGGGCCATGAGTTTGAGCCCCATGTTGGATGTAGAGATTACTAAAAAAAAAAAAAAAATTAATGAGCTTAAAAAAAATTGCACAGAGGCATGCACCATATGATAAGACGCACGGGTCTTAAGTGTTCTGTGTGATGAATTTTGACGACGGCCTACATGCCCTAAAGAAGATATAGACTGTTTCCAATGCCCCCAGGAAGTTCCTCGTATCCCTTCCCATGACCCCTCCAAGACACCACCTCTTCTTGGGTACGTTTCTAGTGTTACAAAGCCAATGAATGAAACATGGAAGGTGTATGGAGGCAGTGTGGTATCTTGGCTAGAGCCAAGCCCTCTGGTCCGGGTTCAACTTCTTCACTGGGGCAAGCGTGACCTTCACTGTGCCCCACAGTCTCCACAGCTGTGACGACGGGGTGTCTGAGAGCATCTAAACGTCAGGCTGTGTGAGGGTTAAATTACTTAAAATAGGTCACTTAGAGCAATGCTCTAAGTCATGCGGCAAGTGCTGCCGTTATAAAAGTGTTGCCGTTATAAAAAATACATATGGGGGGAACTTTATGATAAATACATGCCCACCGCCCACCCTAAAAAATAAAACGCTGCACGCACATTTGAAGCTGTTGTACCCATTTCTGCCATCATCTGCCTTTCTTTCCCCTGATTATGGGTAAATGAGTGTGGAGAATTAAGGTGTTTAAAAAATGTGACCAAATATACCTCATATACCCTTTACCCTTTAGCCATTTTTAAGTGTCTCGTCTGGTGGCATTAAGCACGTTCACGCTGTTGGGCACACATCACTGCCATCCGTCTCCAGAACTTTGTCCTTTTCCCACACTGAAGCTCCGCCCCCATTAAACGCGATGCCCCGTTTCTGTCTTCCCTTGAGTGCGGGGATTTCTGTCCTCAAGAGTATTTCCCGGTGTTTACTGCACGCAGGGGGGGCTGTATCCATGGGTGATGCATAGTTTGGCAGGTTTTGAAACTATCTCTGACTGTTACAATGTTGAAGATGCTTTGGCAACTTGCTTTGTTAGCTCAGCCACAGGCTTTGTATCTTCTCCATCTAGACACAAGTATTTCTACAAGTATTTCTAGTCGTGTCTTTGTAAGTGCTTCCCTCAGCACGGTTATGGGTTATCCGTGGGACTCACAAACTTTTAGGTGCTTTCCATTTTGTTCCTGTTCAAACATCCCAGCACATGTCTTTGGGCACAAGGATAAACGGGTCTGGGGTGTATGAATATACCTGAATGGAAATTCTGGGTTATGGGGAAGGTACGTCTTCAGCTGTCCTGGGTACGATCTTCACACTGGCTGCCCCAACCACACTCTACCCCTTTCCACCCACCAGTCTTCCAAGCTTCCAAGGCTCCCTGTTGGCCCCGAGTTAAAGTCCAGGTCTTTGTACCTCGCAGCTCTGGCCTCACTTGTCACCGTCCCTCACCAGGAGAGCTAGCCTCCTGTGCTTTGCTGCCTCAGGGCCTTTGCATCTGCTCTTTTCTCTGCCCACTGAGCCCTGCCAGTTCTTGCTCAGCTTTTGGCTCTGAACCACCCTGCCCCCAGGCCAGATCAGGGCTCTCCAAACATGCTCAGAGAACTCTGCCCATCTGTTCGTGCACCAAACTCTCAATTATTTTAGGGCAGGAACTTTCTTGTTTGTAGCCACAAATCCAGTGCAGGTGAGGCCCGGGGCCAGTGGCGTGTCTCTACTGATGGATGAATGGAGAAGCCAGGGCTGCGCAGAGACCTGAATTCCAATCCCAGCTCGACCACTTCCTGGCTGTGTGACCTCAGGCAAGAAGCTTAACCTCTCTGAGCCCCTCAGTTGCCTCTCCTCTGAAACCCTTCCCAGGGCTGGTGCAGGGGTTGAAGTGAGCCCCAGCCAGGTCTGGCTCAGGGTAGACCCCTCTTGGTAGGAGCTGCTGTGATTCTGAGCCAAGTTCCGGGCCTGTAACCTCAGATTAGGGCCTTGCTTCTTCCTGGCTTGGCAGGGCTGGGAAGCGATGCTGGGTCTCCTTGTCCCGCCAACTCATGCCTCAATTCCCAGGCCGGTAATGGGAACCACATGCGCTGGACACAGGCCCACCCGTCCTCCGTCCCCCCCCCCCCTCCCCTAGAGAGGCCTCCTTAGTCATTCTGTCCACCTCCCTCTTCCCACAACCTCATTCCCACGCTGCCCTGGCCTGGGTTTGCGTGTCAGAGGGTGTCTGTGCAGTGTTGTAGGTCCCTGCGGGTCCCTGTGTGTGTGTGACGGGGTCTGAGGCGTAGGTCTGTGGGCGTGTCTTGTACAAGCTGTCTGCCTCTGTCGTGCGTGTGTGCTTGTGTGTGAACTACCTGCCTACTTTGTGAGTCATCGGGTAGGTTTGCACACGTGTTCCCGTATGAACTGTTGTGCCCGTTTTACGAACCTCCACACGGGGCTGCGTGGTTGTGGTGCGTCTGTCTTCATGTGGCTAAATTGTGGATTTGTGGGCGATGAGTTGTGGATTTGTGGGTGAACTGCATGTCCATACTGGGGAACTATGTGTGTGAGCTGTGTGCCTGAATGGTGGGGTTTGTGTATTTCTTGTGTTGGGGGTCTGTGTGTGTGTTGGGTCAGGTGTGTTTGTGAGATCATTGTGGCTTCTTGGGTAATTGTGGCTGGTTCCTCTCCGATGTTCTTCCCCCTTCTGACAGCAGATGTGTGTTTCTGTGGGCCCTTGAGCTTGGGATGTGTGTATCTGGCTGTGTGTTGCATGTGGTTGTGTGTGCTCGTTCTGGGTGACACCGTTGTGTCTCGGTGTGATGTGCCTGGACCTTGTATCCCAGTACAGTGTCCCTGGGTGGCTGTGTGCCCCTGTCGTGTGTTTGTGTGTCAGTTTGGGTAACTGGGGACAACTTCCTGTTCCTACAGCTAGGTCGTTCAGTGTGTGTTTATGTGTGTGCATGTGTGTGTGTTTGTGTGTATGTGTGTGCATGTATGGATGCTTATGTGTGTGTGTGTGCTTATGTGTGGGTATGTTTGCATGCGTGTGCATGTGTGTGTGTGTGTATGTGTGTGCATGTGTGGGTGTGTTTGTATGTGTGTGCATGGGTGTGTGTGTATATGTGTGTGTGCTTATGTGTGGGTATGTTTATATGCATGTGTGTGCATGTGTGTGTGCATGTGTGGGTGTGTGTGCATGTATGGGGTGTGGGTGTGTTTGCATGTGTGTGCATGGGTGTGTGTATATGTGTGTGTGCTTATGTGGGTATGTTTGCATGTGTGTGCATGTGTGGGTGTGTGTGCATGTATGGGTGCTTATGTGTGTGTGTGTGCTTATGTGTGGGTATGTTTGTATGTGTGTGCTTGTGTGTATGTGTGGGGTGTGTGCATGTGTGGGTGTGTTTGCATGTGTGTGCATGGGTGTGCGTGTGTATGTGTGTGTGCTTATGTGTGGGTATGTTTGCATGCATGTGCAGGTGCTTATGTGTGTGTGTGTGTGCTAATTTGTGGGTATGTGTTCATGCGTGTGCATGTGTGGGTGTGTTTTATGAATGTGTGTGCATGTGGGTGTGTGCATGAGTGTGCATGTGTGGGTGTGCGTGTGTGGGTGTGCCTGCCCGTGTGTGTGTCTGCGTGAAGCCTGGAAGGGAGGGAGTCCCAGTGCTGGCAGAAGCTCCCCAGTGAGAAATGCCCAACAAAAGGAAAGAACGGGGCTGAACCATGGAGGCAGCCTGCGGGGAGCCCCCGTGGATGAGGGCTGACCTCAGGAGCCTCTCCTGGGACAAGGAAGGAGGGCTGTGCTCCATGCTGCGCGAGCACTTGGAGGTGTGGGATTGGGAGCCCTGGACCCGAGGGCATTGGAACGACCCCCGTGAAGATGCATGGGCTTGGAAGGCCAAGATGCAATGCTCGACTCCCCTGGGAGGGGCCAGGCCTTCTCGACGCCATGTGAAGACCACAGGGTCTGGCCCAGGTATCCCCTTGCAACGCAGCATAAAGAACCTCATGTCAACAGGCGCCTGGAGGGTCAGTTGGTTGAGCATCCGACTTCGGCTCAGGTCATGATCTCACGGTTCCTGAGTTCAAGCCCTACATCAGGCTCTGCGCTGACAGCTCGGAGCCTGGAGCCTGCTTCGGATTCTGTGTCTCCCTCTCTCTCTCTGCCCCTCCCCTGCTCTTTCTCTCTCTCTCTCAAAAACAAAATAAACATTAAAAAATACGTTAAAAAAGAACTTCATGTCTGGAGTCAGACACGAACCAAATTGTGGTCTTAGCTCTGCTGTACGTCCTCTCTGTGGCCTTCATACAGTGTCTTAAGCTCTCTGAACCTCAATCTCTCCATCTGAAAAGTGGGACAGAGGCAGATGATGTCAGTGCCTTGCCCATATCCCCTTGGCTGTGACACGTTCCTCTGCACACTTCCGCCAGCCTCAGGGCTCAGTCCACATACTGGCCAGGCCAGAAATGCCGAAGAGTGGGCACCCCTGGGGACAACCCTCCCCCAATGACATGCAGGACCTGGAGAACAAACGGCCACCTCCATTGCCCTCAAGCAGGACAACTGCGAGGAACAGATTCCACACTCTCTCCCAAGGGTCCCCAGCAGGACTGACCCTCGGTTGCCTGTGTGGATTTGACAAGAAAGGAAAGACGCACAACAAGTAACCCAGTTTTGGAGATGAGAAATGGAGAAAGACAGAATCTTGATGATGTCCCAGGACCCCTGGATCCAGCCATGCCTGAATCCAACTACCCCTGGATTTTTTTTCAGCCGTGTGAGCTGATATTCTTTTTTTGTTGTTAAGACAGTTCTAGCTGCCTTTCTGCTACTTGCTACCAAAGGACCTCTGAGTAATAAATATACAGAGGGATCCGCAAGAGCAAAGGCATGTGTAGACACGCATGGCATAGATTCCTTCACTCATTAACTTCTTGATCATCTCCGTGTCAGGCCCTGTGCAGGGGGAAAACAAAGCTCTGGATGTTTCTTCCTCTGGCTAGACTCAGGAAGGGTCGCAGTAAAGACAATGGCTGCCCAGGCACCAATTAGGAAAAGCCAATGGTGAGCTGGTGAGAGCTGGCAGGGACCCAATGCTCCTTCGTCCTGCCTCCATACATCGTGGAGGGCAGACTTTGCCCCGAGCCAGACCCTGAGTCACCTGGTCCAGTGGTTTTGCCGCATGAGGTCTCTCAAGAAGCTGATCTGTCTTCACTGATGGTCCACAGTCCTGATCACTACCCTGACCACACAGGAAGGTAGACACCATGTTCATCATAGCATTGACCGTGGTGCTGACCTTGAAGTTGACAACAGTGCAACCAGGACGCTGAGTCCGAGCCTGATCAGGATGTGACCTGATCATAATTTTGACCTCGGCACGGCCAGGTCACTGTCGAAAGCAAGGTCAGAACAATGACTACAGCATGGCCAGGACAGTGATTGTGACCCTGAGGACATTCAGCCAGGAAACTGACCATCACGCTGACAACAACACAACCAGGAATGACCCGTAGAGACCACAGAACTGACCACAATGCTGACCCCAGTAGAACCAGGCTGCTGATAGCAGCACAGATCCCAGTTCAATAGGACATTGACCACAGTGTGATCAGGACGGATTGCTAGTGACCACAGCTGTGGCCGTGACCACAGCATTGAATGTATTGGCCAGGGTCCAGTGAGAAAAACAAAGCTCACACCAGGTGGTTCAGCAACAAACTTTCACATGGGGATTTAGCCACAGAGACGTTAGTTAAGCTTTTTTTAAAGAGTAAATGGGAGAAGTGAATTGATTCTAGAGTGAGTAGCAAGCCACCATCTTCCCAAGAGCTGAAGTAACTGAAGGGACGAAGTAGTTAGCAGAGTCCAGAACCTGCCACCACCTGATAGGAGCTGAACCACCAAGGGGACTCCAGTCCCAGTGGGGCTGAGACCACAGAGGAGACACAACAGCCACTGCCAGAAACACTGAAAGGAGAGAGAGGGGGAGAAATACTCTGGCTTCTTCCCACCCCCACTCCCCACCCCATTGGCTGAGCCTCGCCGGATGCAAGGGAGCCTGGGAAATGTAGTTTGCAGAGGCCACACCCCTGAAACAGCAGAGCTGGGAAAGGAGGGGGAATGGACCTAAGGACATACTGACCAATGTCAACTGCATAGCACAGGCCATGCTTGACCATGACAATGACATGAGCCCAGAGGATGTTGTTCATGGTCCTGAAACAGCTCTAACAAGGGCACCACTCTGTAGTAAGGGGACTGTGCAGGGCCTCCCCTCCCCCCACTGTTAACCACAGCCCGCACTCGGTCAAAAGCTTATAGGTTCCACTAACCAACAACATCCCTTTTCTTCTCTACACCTACTGCGGACTTGGCCTGAGTTGTCAGCAAAGGGCAATTTCCCATTGTTATTTTTTTTTAAGTCTATTTATTTTGAGAGAGAGAGAGAGAGAGAGAGAGAGAGAGGAGCACGCAAGCAGGGGAGGGGCAGAGAGAGAGGGAGAGAGAGAATCCCAAGCAGTCTCCACACTATCAGCTTGAAGCAGGACACAAGGTTGGAACTCGTGAACTGTGAAATCCTGACCTGAGCCTAAATCAAGATTCCGGCACTCAAACGACTGAGCCACCTAGGCACCCCAGCAATCTCCCATTTGGGAAAGGAGGTAGGGATGGATGGGATATGGGATGCCTTCCCTGACTCAGATTCTGTTCTGTGTCCCACACCCCATGGCCAATTCCCTCAACTCCATGCTTCACTGTGGTAACGTCCTCAGGGGACTGAGGGCTGGTTGGGGGCTCTATCTTAAGGGTCACAGATGTCTCCCTACAACTCCATGAGGAAACAGGTCTCCTGAGAGAAGGAAAGCTCTTTGCCTAAGGTCACATGGCCAAGACGTGACAGGACCAGGGTCAAACCCCTGTCCATTGGACACCATCCTCTTTTCTTGCTTTGACAAAAGCACCCATAGCGTGTTATATCTGCCTGGCATACGGTAGGGTCAGAGAAGTGCCAGGCCTCCCCACCCCTCTGTTATCGCTGATTCCTCTGTAGCCTGGCGGGCTTGCTTCCCCCCCCCCCCCAAAAAAAAGCCTCTGACAAGGAAGGGAAGGAAGACGACTGCGACTGTGACTGCGGAGAAGAGTGGGGAGAGGCAGAGAAAGGCTGGAGCCTGGACCAGGACGCCCTTCATATGCAAATGGCTTCTCGTTGGAGGCGCGTGAATATTTTGATCCTCTCAGGATCTGGGGATCTGGTCTCCCATCTTGGGCCATGGAAAGGGGGGTGAGAAACTCTCAGGTGTGGCGGGGGAGGGGGACTTTGAGGAGGAGGGGCCTGGAAAATGGGTGGGAGGGGGAGAGTGAAAACAAGGTACCCCGCTTTGCGGGCCAGCCCCCCCCCCCCCTTGGCCATCCCCAGCGGCCGCCGGTCTAACGGTCTCCCTGTTTTTGTCTCTCACTCCTCCTTCCATCTCCGTTCCACCTCCCTTGTCCCGGCAGTGACCCCCTTCCCTCAACGTCCCATTTCACAGCCTCTGCCTCAGTTTCTCCGTTGATTCTTGAGTTCTTTAAGGAGGGGGCCTCTCATGTTCTCTTCCTGGTTGCCAGGCCTTCCTCTTACTCCCCCCGCCCCTTGACCCCCATCCCACCCCTATTTTCAACGTGGGAAATGTCCTGGGAGGGTGAAATTTCCAAACACGTGACGGAGCCCCCTCCCCCATCCCCGTCACCCTCCCCCATCGGGCCTAGGGGACTGCGGGGCCTGGTCCCCAGCTCTCCTCCCCAGTGCCAGCTCCTCCCCCTTCCCCGCCCCCAGACCCACGCTGGGTCCGCGCCCGCAGACGAGCTGGGGGCGGGGCGGGGGGCGGAGCCCGCAACAAAGACTAGGAGCGCGCGAGGGGGGGCGGGGGTGGGGCGGAATCCCGGCCGCCGGCGAGGCGGGGGAGGCGGCGGCGAGGGTCGCCCCGGCCGGGCGGGCGGGGTCACGCGAGGTGGCGGTCCCCGCGCCCAGGCGCCGCTAGCGCGGGCGGGGGAACGGGACACGCCGGGCCGGGGGCGCGTCATGTGGCCGCTCACGGTCCCGCCGCCGCCGCCGCCGCCGCCGCTGCTGCTGCTGCTGCTGTGCTCAGGCCTCGCCGGACAGGTAGGGGCCTGGCGGGCAGGTGCAGGCGCGGGGGGCTCCAGGAGGGGAGAGGGTCCGAGCGGGTCCCGGCAGAAACGCGATTTGGGGGCTCCATAAGCCCCCCCGGGGCTGAGAGGGGCGGGGGTCGCAGCGGGGGAGGGGCTGGACGTGCACCCCGGCTTGGGGGGGGGAGGAGGGGCTTCACATCCAGCCTCAGGCTGAGATGCCTTGGGGGGCAGTGTGACCCCAGCTTCAGGGCTCTCACCCTCTCACTGCCCCGGAGCCCACACCCGCCATCTCACTGGGGCTGAGTGGGGTTGCAAGGGCAACTTCAGGGGGCCTTGGGGTGGTGCTTACCCCACACTTCCCCCGTTACGGCAGGAGGTGCCCGAATTCTGCAGCCGCCCCCCCCCCACTCCTCACCTGAACCCCCAGTGTGGGGAAGGGGGCGGGACTCACGTGTGAGTGACTGACGGGAACGTGTGTGAGGTGTTGGGGGGCTGCTGGGTAAACGTGTGTGTCTGTGTCACGGCTGGGTGTGACTGAGAGTTTGTGGGTTGGGCTGTGCGCGAGTTGGGGGTGTGATGGGAGAGGGTGTACGTGACGGGGGGTCTGTGTGTGACAGCGGGAGGCTGTGGCCGGAGGGTTGATGTGACCGTGGGAGGCTTGGGAGCCTGTCACCTGGAGTTGTGTGTCCGTGTGACTGGTGTGTGGGAGCGAGCGAGGACTGTGTTCATCCCGGCGGTATTTGGGCAACTGGGCTGTGTGCGAAGGTCTGTGTGTGTCCCCACGATTCCGTCCATCTGCCTGGGGGTCGTACAAAATGTGCGTGAGCAGGTGTGTGGCCGCGGAAGAGTCTGGGGTGACCGTGTGCTATTCTGCGCCTTTGAGTGAATCACTGCAAAAGGGGAGCGAAGGGGCGCCTGGGGGGTTCGGTCGGTTGAGCGTCCGGCTTCGGCTCAGGTGATGATCTCGCGGTCGGTGAGTTCGAGCCCCGCGTCGGGCTCTGCGCTGACAGCTCGGGAGCCTGGAGCCTGCTTCGGATTCTGTGTCTCCCTCTCTCTCTGCCCCTCCCCCGCTCGTGCTTTGTGTCTCAAAAATTAAAAAAAACATTAAATTTTTTAAAGGGGAGTGAAGAGCAGGGGCTGTGGGTGCAAACGTGTGCATCCATGCGTGTGTGCGTGTGCGCGCGCGCTGGTGCCTTGTGCACTCCATTCATGCTTTCACAGAAAGAAGCAAGCCTTCCTCTCCATAGTACCCCCATCTCTCCGGCAGGCTTGAGGGGCCTTGCAAAATGGGGGGAGGGGTCCCGGTTTTCTTCGGCTATCGGGAAACCTCGTTGCTCCTCCATCTTGGAGGTGGGAGCCCCTCAGGTTCTCAGATCTGTAGGAGCTCAGAGGGAAGCCAGAGTCTGAAATAACAATGATAATACAGCTAACGTTTATTAAGTGTTTATTATGTGCCGGGCGCACACAACCGGAGCGAAGGCGTTGAACCCTCCTGGCACCTCCTAGAGCACGTTAGTACTGCCTTCGCTTTACAGGTGGGGAAACTGAGGCACAGAGGAGTGAAGTCATTATGTCGAGCTCAGATAGCTAGGAGTGGCAGAGCCAGGATTGAACCAAGGCAGTCCGGTTCCTGAGCCCACACATTTACCTTCTTGTTAAATAATTCACTCCATGGGTGTAGACAGCGGCTATGTCGAAACTAGAAGAGTTTTTTTTTTTTTTTTTAGGTAGAAGCTCCTAGGAAAAATAGTGCTGTACCTTCTCTTTCCTGGTCAAGAGAAGAAAGGACTCAGACCCTTATCTCCACCCCAGGGGGCGTTGTGAGGGGTGGAGGCCAGACTCGAAATAGGATCTTCAGACAACTAGGAGAGGTTGTGGGGTCCCAGGGACCCACATCCTGGCTGGGTACGGAAGCGTGCTCAGTGCCTGGCTTCAGTCCGCACACGGTAGATAATTGATATGTCAGCCAGAGAGAAGTGGAGAGAGACCAAAAGAGGCATAAGGGTGAGAGAATGCTGGTTAAAAATACACCAGGAGTGAAGGTGAATTTGGCTTCCAAGAAGGATCCTGGGGAACCACCACCTCGGGATTCTCCCGCACCCCTGCTAGCCCCTGGGGAACTTTAGATTTCTTGACCTGTCGCCAACGTCGGCTAGGGGCGCAGGAGAGTGCAGTGAAAGGTGCTGGGGGCGGGGGGTTAAGTTTACAGACCCCAGAATGGGGAGGGACTAACATGGGGATTCTTGGAGGCGGGGCCAAAGGGGGCTGCGTGGGGGCGGGACCAGACTGGGTTAGGAAGGCGGGGCTAAACGGTGGGTGGAGCGGAGCTAGACTGAGGTTATCGGTTGGGGCCGGTGGGGGGGGTCCTGCAGCTGGTTGCAGTGCCTCCAGGCGGCCACCATGGGCACTACAGCGTCATATACTGGTCTCTGCCCCTCGCTGCCCACCCAGCCTGGCGCCCCAGAGAAGGAAGGGCCCTGAAGAATGAATGCTCTGTCCCCTTTCCACCTCCCCCACCATTTCTCCCCATAGCCCCCTTCTCAGTCCCTGATGGGCCCTGGGCTCCATGAATCCAGGCTAGAAAGCCTTCATGTGTCCATCCGATCAACAGATAGGAGTAAGCACTGGGGATATAGCCATGGACCAAGTTATCAAATCCCTGCCCTCCTGGAGCTGATCTTGTGACACGAGAGACAGGCAAGAACTGAACAAATATATAATACAGTGTCAACAATGAAATGAATATGTAAAATGCAACTGGCATGAAGAATAATGCATCGGATGAAGGGGATGAAAGAGTGATGGTGTGGGTGGCTATCTGAGCAGGTGTGGTCCAAGATTGTGTCTCTAAGGAGGCGGTACTTGAGGTGACCCCTGAGGGAGGTGAGAGAGGATGCCTTCTGAGTACCCAGGGGAACAGCATTCAAGGCAGACGGAACAGCAAGTATGAAGGCCCTGATGGGAGAACACCCTGGGATGTTTGAGGAGCAGCAAGGAGGCTGGTGTGTCTGGAGAGGAGTGAGTGGAGGGGAAGGGGCAGGGGGAGGTGGTGGTGGTGGTGGTGGTGGTGATGAGGCCAGGGAAGCCAGGAGGGGGCAGACCAAGTGGGAACTTGTGGGCAGTAGACAGGAGTTAAGATTTGCCTGTGAGAACAGGAGAATGGCCCCTGTCAGAGGAGCCTCCATCCATCCATCCATCCATCCATCCATCCATCCATCCAGGGTCTGTTCACGTGTTCCGGGTCTGGCCTGTGAATGCTCTGGAGACTACCAGACAGCTTTCTCTGTGAGAAAGAGGCCCACTTCCTAACACCTGGGAAGTCCTCCCTAAGATCTAGCTATATTCTTGGCCACTGTCTGGGTTTGAAGTCATTTCTTCCCGGGGGTCCCCATAGGATGGGAGGTGGGGAGTAGTTCAGTTTGTATTGCAGACCTCAGGGCCTTCACACTTGCCATTTCCTCTGCCTGGGACACCGTTCCCTCCCTCTCCTTCTGTTTAAATGACACCTCCTCCGAGAGGCCCACCCTGACCAACCATCTAAAATGACCTTCCCGTGGCCCCTCTCTGAGCTGTTACTCCTCTTTTTCTTCACAGCCTGTCACTACCTCTCCACTCATTGTCTGTCTCCCCCTCGAGCGGCAGCTCATCAGGGGCCAGTGGGCTTTGTTGCATCTCCAGTGCCTACAACAGAACCTGGCACACAGTAGGTGCTCAACAAATATCTGTTAAAATAGAAACTTGAGTGACTGGATGGATGAATGTCCCTCCTCCTCCCACAGGATCTCTTTCTTTCGGAAACAGTGGGACTCTTGTACCAAAGGAGGGGTGAGGGAACAACTATCCCCTCGGGCCATCCTGTACCCGTTTCAAGTCAACCACTGCTCTTGGATCGGAGGCATCAGGAAAACCCATCTTCTTTATCTGTGCCTCAAATTCCACCATTATAGGGCACCACTCTTTGGGGTTAACACACCGTTCTCCTGGGCTCCTTTAGCAAATGGAAATGTCCGGTGCTCGCTTAGGCAGCACATATACTAGAAAATGTAAATGTCCCAGGTAGAAGGCAGCAAAAGGAGGTCTTGAGGGCACTCAGAAAGTAAGTGAATTGGACATTTTCTTCCTAGGGAAGAGTGGGGTCAAGCCTGGGTCCAAGATAAAAGAGCTGGGCTGCCACCTAGTGGTGAAATGAGGTTTGTGCAGAGATTCTGTGTCCCCGTGGCCATGGTGAAGGTGTGCAGGCAGATAGATGTCCCGGTGTGTGTAACTGCCCTGGCCAACTGAGGTGTCAGTGCAACTGAGGCACTAGTCTCAGGTGCAGAACTGTAGGGGGTGCCCCCCAAGAAGTCAGAAACCAAGATAAATAATATCTTAAGAAAATCAAAATTGATGTAAAAAAAAATCTATGATACAAAAATGTCAAAGTTGTAAATAAACGTGGGAACTGACCCTGCACTTGAAGGACTCAGCTCTCACTTGCCTCACTCTGCCCTTGTCTCTATAGGAGTTCATCTGGTGTGTGTGTGTCTGTTTCAGAACCACGTCCTTGGCATTGACCAAGCTGGGCATAGGGACATGCGTGTGCCATAATCACATCCGTGGATATGTGTTCACAGTGACTCTTTTCATATGGGCTGACCATGTGCACATGTATGGATTTCTCACGAGCCTGGCATCAGGTGTGGGCCGTGGCTTTGTGTCCCTGGAATTCAGTGTCAGGGCCTTGTAGGCAGTCACTTGCTGTTTTCACGTATTCGTGCACTCACGTGTTCATTTAGAAAGCGTTCATTTGGAGTCTTCTGTATTTTGAGCCTCCCACTGGACACCAAGGTCTGGATGATGGTTTGAGCTCTCACGGGGTGCGATGTGGAAGATTTAGCTTCTCTGAAGCTGAGTCTAGCTGTGCTGGGGAGAAGGGAGTTGTGACAGGAGCAGGAGAACTCGTTCCCGTGTTTCGGGAACTCTTGTCCGAGAACGCGGATATGCCTTTGTGCTGAGTGGGAGGCTGGCGTATCGCACAACTTCATCCATCCACAGCTCAGCCGCAAACCAACGAGAAGCCAGGAAGAACAGAGACGAGTGAGAACAGATTCCATGGAGTCTGTGTGCAGAAGCTTATTTGTGTTGCTTCTGGGAGCCCCCGGAGGCTCTCGGTGCCTGTTGACTCCTACTTTACACGTAGTTCTAGCAACCCCCGGCCAGCTCGCATCGAAGCCCTGCTTAGCAGACGAGGAGACAGGGAGTCACAGCGTGAGAAGAAAGAAACCAAAAGGCAAAGACAATTGAAGCCATTGGAAGAAATGGCAAATAGCCCCTTGCCTTTTGGGCCCTGAAAAAGTTCTGGTTGTTCCCAAGAAAAATACATGATAAACCTGATTCTTTCTCTTCCTAAAATCTATGTTAATTCCCGTGTGAAAGACACCAGGCGAGCCACTGGGCATGTGGAAGGGTGTGACACAGCCCATTGTGGGGGTAGTTTTCAGGATTAAGGAAGTGTGTGTGTGTGTGTGTGTGTGTTTCGTTTTTTTTTTAATTATGGCAAAATACACAGAACATAAAATTTACCGTCTGAGCCATTTTTATGTTACTTAAAAAAAATTTTTTTTAGCCTGTTTATTTATTTTGAGAGAGAGAGAGAGAGAGAGAGAGCATGAGTGGGGAAGGGGCAGAGAGAGAGGGAGAGAACGAATCCCAAGCAGGCTCCACGCCGTCAGTGGGAGGCCTGCTGTGGGCTTCGATTTCATGAACCCATGATCCATGACTCAAGCCAAAAATCAAGAGCTGGATGGATGCCTGAGCGACTTAGCCACCCAGGCGCCCCTCCGCCATTTTTAAATGTGCGGTCCCCTAGTAGCGTTAGGTCCGTTCACATGGTTGTGCGACCGTCCCCACCATCTGTCTCCAGAACTCTTTTCATCTCGCAAGACTGAAATTCTCCGTCTTAAACAACTCCTCGTTCCCCTCTCCCCCAGCCCCTGTGAACCCCCTTCTGCTTCCCGTCTCTATGAATTTGATGACTCTAGGTACTTCATGTAAGTGGAACCAGGAGATATTTGTCTTTTTGTGAGTGGCTTCTTTCCTCGTGTCAGACCTTCCTCCTTTTCTAAGGCTGAATGCTGTTCCACTGCATGGATTTATCACATTTGGTCTTTCCGATTGTGCTTCGATAGACATTTGGATTGCTGTGGTGCATAGTGCTGCTGTGACGTCGGGTGCAAATATTTCTTCGAGACCTTGCTTCTAACTCTCGGGTGTGTACCCAGAGGTGAGATTGCTGGCTCATATGATAATAACATGTTTACTTTTCTGAGGAGCGAGAAGTTTCCCACAGCGGCTGCGCCATTTTAAATACCCACCAACAGTGCACGAGGGTTCGGGTCTGTCCGCTTCCTCGCCAGTGTTGTCGTCCCCACTTGACTTTTTGACTTCAGCCCATCCTGATGGGCTGTGATGTGACCTCTCATTTTGGCTTTGATTTCCATTTCGTGAAGAGTTAGTGGGGCGCCTGGGTGGCTCAGTCGGTTGACGGTCCATCTTCGGCTCAGGTCATGATCCCACGGTTCGTGGGTTCGAGCCCCGCGTCGGGCTCTGTGCTGACAGCTCAGAGCCTGGAGCCTGCTTCGGATTCTGTGTCTCCCTTTCTCTCTCTCCGTCCCTCCCCTGCTCACAATCTGTCTCTACCTCTCAAATATAAAATGAACATTAAAAATTTTTTTTTAAAGAGTTAGTGATGTTGGGCTTTTTCTTATGTGTTTATTTTTGTTTGTATAGCTTCCATTTGCCCATTTTTTATTAAAAACTTTTTTTTATACTTGGGAGAGAGAGCAGGGGTGGGGCAGAGAAAGAGAGGGAGACAGAGGGTCTGAAGCAGGCTCTGGGCTGAGAGCAGAGAGCCCGATACAGGGCTCGAACTCAGGAACTTTGAGATCATGACCCGAGCCGAAGTCAGATGCTCAACTGCTCCACTGACTGAGTCACCCAGGACCCCTCCTTTGCCCATTTTTGAAACCAGGTTGTTTGTTTTTCTTTTGGTTCAGTAAGAGGTTTTAAAGCCAGGAATGAGACAGGGCTGGATTTGTGTGAGGGCCAGAGCCTCTGGCTATAACGCGGAAGACACTGGAGCGGGAGAGTAAAGGCATGAAGACAGGATCACCTCAGGAGCCGACAGGGCCTGAAGCCCGCTGGTGGCAGCCAGAGGCCGAGCGGAACCAACACTTGGGGAATGTTGTGCCTCTCGCTGTCTGGGGTCTGAGGTCCTTGACAGGGACAGACGTCTCCTTCCCAGCCACCTCCTGGAGAATTCTGAGCCAGGCGGGAAAGCAGAGATGAGGGGAAGGGTGTGGGGCTCTGAGTCTTCCAAGGAGAAGGGGAGACATGTTTCAACACCATTTCCAAACACTTGTCACCGGACCCAACGCTGAAGGCGGGCACAGGCTGGAAGATGAACACCGTTTGTGTTCTGAGGCACGCAAAGCCGTGTATGTGTGGACGTGAATCCGTGCCTTTCTCAAGGGTGCCTGAGTACCGTGGGGGCCAGGATGGCCTCGACAGAGGGCACGTGGCTGACTGCAAAGGACGCTTAGTTTTGCTTGGTTTGCGTAATTTGCTCTTTTGCCGGAACGTTCTATTATGTTTACCTGCTGCACCTCAAACAGGGATGGAACTTATGTTTTCATACTTGATACCTGAATTCATATATTTGAGTACGTTTTCTTTTCTTTTTATTTTTTAAGTTTATTTATTTTGAGAGAGACAGAGGCAGCGTGAGTGGGGGAGGGGGAGAGGGCGGGAGAGAGAGAGAGTCCCAAGCAGGCTCCACGCTGCCAGCACGGAGCCTGATGTGGGGCTCGAATTCAGGAAACTGCAAGATTGTGACCTGAGCCAAAACCAAGAGTCAGACGCTGAACCGACTGAGCCACCCAGGCGCCCCTGAGTAAATTTTCTTCTTGACGGAAGTCCTATCTACAGAGCAATACACAAATCACAAAGGTGCAGCTTGATAAACTGTCTTCAAGCGACGTGGTGCTAACCGGCACCAGGTAAAGAACTAGAACTTTTCAAGTATCCAGAAGTCCCTTCGTGCTCCTTCTAGCTGCCACCTGTTCCCCAAGAGTTACCGCTAAGCTAACGTCTCTCACAATTGCACGGGGTTGGCTAGCTTTATAACCTTTTTTTTTTTTAATGTTATTTTATTTTTGAGAGAGAGAGAACGAGAGAGAGAGAGCGCGCACATGAGTGTGAGAGGGGACAGAGAATCCCAAGCAGGCTCCGTGCTAACAGCACAGAGTCCAGATGCAGGGCCCGAACTCACGAACCATGAGACCATGATGTGAGCCAAAGCCGGTCGCTTCACCTACTGAGCCACCCAGGCGCCCCGGCCAGCTTTATAACTTGAAGGCATGAAATATGTAGTTTTGGGGGCCCGGCTTCTTTTGCTTAACATTATGTTTGTAAGATTCCACATATTACTGTTTTGTTTTCGTTGCCTGTTTTCATCACTTGATGACATTCTACTATGTGACTCTCCCCTGATAGATTGATAGATTCGTTGTACTGTTTCTGGGCATTTGGACTGGCAAAGTTTCTGGCTGACACGAAGGGTGTGGCTATAAATATTCTGACGCTGTCTTTGGTGACCACTCATTCGCATTTCCATTGGGTATTAGTAAACACTGATTGACGCATTGAGTCGTCGCAGGGCTGGGTGTCTCCGAGCCTGTGGTCACACTTTTGTTGACCGACAAGATGCCGCCTAGTTTTATGTATGTTTCTGTTTAAAAAACACCTTGTTTCTTTTTTTTAAATTTTTTTAAACGTTTTTTATTTATTTTTAAGACAGAGAGAGACGGAGCATGAAGGGGGAGGGGCAGAGAGAGAGGGAGACACAGAATCGGAAACAGGCTCCAGGCTCTGAGCCATCAGCCCAGAGCCTGACACGGGGCTCGAACTCACGGACCGCGAGATCGTGACCTGAGCTGAAGTCGGACGCCCAACTGACTGAGCCACCCAGGCGCCCCACACCTTGTGTCTTATATATTGTTGATTCATTATGTCTGACTTAGGCTCCGGTCACGGGAGCCTCCGGTCACGGTTCGTGAGTTCGGGCCCCGCATCAGGCTCTGCGCTGAGAGTGCAGAGCCTGCTTGGGATTTTCTCTCCCTCTCTCTCTCTCTCTGCCCCTCCCTGCTTGTGTGCATTCTCCCTCTCAAAAATAAATATATACACTTTTTTTTTTTTTTAAACAGAGGTAAAACAGGAAGGCAGAGTATGGTCGTATTGGACTTCATTTGGGAACCCGTGTGTTGCTGACTCCATTTTTGCCCCTGTGGGCATGTCCATGAATGACCACCAAAGCCCCAGGAGTATCAATGTGGGGGTTACAAATAAGTTGGCATGAGTTGGTGAGTTTGCCAATATGGAATCTGCAAACAATGAGTCTCAACTGTATACCCTGAGGAGAAGAATTGCTGAGTTGTAGGAGTGTGTGTGTGTGTGTGTGTGTCCAGATTTTGTATCCGTGTCTGTATCTATCTATCCATATGTTATATAAATTAAAATTAAGATATGAGTGGGGTGCCTGGCTGGCTCAGTCAATAGAGCATGTGACTCTTGATCTTGGGGTTGTGGGTTTGAGCCCATGTTGGGTGTACAGATTACTTTAAAAACTCTTTAGAAGAATGGGGCACCTGGGTGGCTCAGTGGGTTAAGCATCCGACTCTTGGTTTCAGCTCAGGTCCTGATCTCATGGTTCATGGGTTCGAGCCCCGCGTCGGGCTCTGTGCTAACAGCTCAGAGCCTGGAGCCTGCCTCGGATTCTGGTCTCCCTCTCTCTCTGCCCCTCTCTGCCCCTCTCTGCCCCTCTCTGCCCCTCCCCCACTCACGCTCTTGTCACTCAAAAATGAATAAAGATTCAAAAAATCTTTAAAAAAATTGAATTTTCTGTTGTATGTAAGGATTGCAAATATCTTCTCCTACTCTGTGGCTTGTTTTTTCATTCTCTTAATGGAGTTTTGATCAATGGGCTTTCTCAATTTTTAATGTTATTTTATTTTAGAGAGAGAGAGAGAGAGAGAGAGAGAGGGAGAGAACGTGCGAATGGGGGAGGGACAGAGGGAGAGAATCCCAAGCAGGCTCCACGTTCAATGCCAACTGGATGTGGGGCAATCCCATGACGCTGGGATCATGACTCAAGCCAAAATCAAGAATTGGACGCCACCCAGGTGCCCCAGAATTTCTTAATTCTAATGTAGTTCAAATAATATTTCCCCCCTTTAAAGTTAGTGTCCTGTTTTAGAAATCTTTGCCTACCCTCAGAGTAATGAACATATTCTTCTACAGTTTCTTCTAAAAGATTTTGTGTTTACCTTTCACATTTAGATGTACAATCTATACGGAATCGATTTTTGCACAGGATGTGAGGTAGGGATCAGCATTTATTCTTTCCCCTGTGAATAGACCCAGTTGACCGTGCACCATGTAAACTCTGGAGCTTGACTGTCTGGTGTAGTATCCTGGGGGCCTTTGGGAAATATCTTAGCATCTCAATGCCTCTGTTTCCTCATTTTAAAAATGGGAATTATAATCCTATCTAGTCTTGTAATCCTGTCTACTTCTACTCAGTGGTAGTCTGAGGGCTAAGTGAGTTATTACATGTAAGTTCCTGCATATGATACCTAGTACACGGTAAGTACTCAACAAGCCTTAGCAACTACTGTTAGTGTTTCTGACCGTTATGAACTCTTCCCCTCCTGAGAGTCTTCAGGTGAAGGGGAAAAACATTTCTTTCCGTAGCTTCTGGTCCTGGTGCATTCAACTTGCTCTAATGGAATACCATGGACTGAGAGTCCTATAAACCACAGACATTTATTTCTCACAGTTCTGAAGGCTGGAAGTTCCAGATCAAAGTGCTGGCAGATTTGATGTCTTCTCGTTCTGTCCTTACACGGTGGGAGGGAGAGAGAGCTCTCCGAGTCTCTTCTATAAGGACACCAATCCATTCATGGGGGCCCCACCTCATGACCTAATCAGCTCCCAAAGGCCCCTCTCCAAATACCGTCACATTGGGGGTTAGGTTTCAACATAGGACTTTGGGGCGGGGGACATAACTATTCAACCTGTAGCACTCTCCAACACAGTGCTTAGAGTGAGAATGATGATGGAGAAGAAGGGATACTTTCTGGAGATATTTCTGCATCGAGATCAGGGGGCATTGGTGCTGGTTTGGATGGAGTAGGGAAGGAGAAGGAAGGGAAATGGGGGCACAGACTATACTTTTGGGTTGTTTTAATATTTATTTGTTAATTTTTAAAAAAAAATTTTTTTCAACGTTTATTTATTTTTGGGACAGAGAGAGACAGAGCATGAACGGGGGAGGGGCAGAGAGAGAGGGAGACACAGAATCGGAAACAGGCTCCAGGCTCCGAGCCATCAGCCCAGAGCCTGACGTGGGGCTCGAACTCACGGACCGCGAGATCGTGACCTGGCTGAAGTCGGACGCTTAACCGACTGCGCCACCCAGGCGCCCCTATTTGTTAATTTTTTTAATGTTTATTTGTTTTTGAAGGAAAAAGAGACAGAGTGTGAGTGGGGGAGGGGCAGAGAGAGACAGAGACAGAGAATCCGAAGCTGGCTCCAGGCTGTCAGCATGGGGTCCGGTGCAGGGCTTGAACCCACAAACTGTGAGATCATGACCTGAGCCGAAGTCGGACGCTTCACCAACTGAGCCACTCAGGCGCCTCGATAGTTTCTAACTGTGGATCTATTTGGGCCAGGACCAGGGTGAGGCAAGCAAGGAAACTGGGGCACAAAATTTAAGGACTCATTCTGACATCAGCACAACTGTAGGGCACCTCAGGGAGAGGGCTTGCAGGGGAAATTTAAGAATGCCCTCTTAACAGTTTACATGCCATGAAATCTACCTGTTTCAGTGTGCAATTCAGCGACTTTTTAGTAAATGTGTGGAGTTGTGCAAACGTCACCCCAAGCCAGTTTTAGGACATTTCTGTCACCCCAAAAAGATCCCTCATGCCCATTTGCAGTCCATCCCCCCCCCCCCCCAGTACCAGACAGTCACTAATCTAATTTCTGCCTCTGTTGATTTGCCTTTTCTGGACGGTGTGTGTAGATGGAACCATAGAAAACATGGCTTTTTGTATCTGGTTTCTTTCACCTAGCAATATTTTCTTTGTAATTTATTTTAATTAATTTTTAGAGAGAGAGGGAGAGTGCTTGCACTCATGAGCAGGGAGGGACAGAGGGAGACAGAGAATCTCAAGCAGGCTTCACGCTCAGCACAGTGCCTCATGGAGGGAGGGAGCTCGTTCTCACAACCGTGAGATCATGACCTGAACTGAAATCAAGATTGGATGCTTAGCTGGCTGAGCCACCCAGGTGCCCCAGCAAAATATTTTTGAGGCTCATCCACGCTGTAGTGTATATCTGTAGTTTGTTCCTTTTTATTGCTGAGTAACATTCCCTTGTATGGGCGTACCACAATTTTTTAATCCATTCGCTAGTTGATGGGCATTTGGATAGCTTCGTTCACGATGGAAAATACTCGCATGAATATTCACATACAAGTCTTTCCATGGATGTATGCCCTTATTTCTCTCGGGCAGATGGAATTGTTGGGTCTTATGGTAAGCTTCTGTTTAATGTGTTAAGAAACCGCTAAATCGTTTCTCAAAGTGGTCGTAACATTTTATATTCCCACTAGCAATAGGTTCCCATTTCTCCACATCATCACCAGCACTGCCTGTCTTTCTGATTGAGTTTTTGCTGGTGGGTGTCATGTGCTGTTAGTTCTGTGAGAGACAAATGGAAATGCCCACGAAGCTGATGGGCAGAGGGGTCTGAACTCCAGTTGGAGAGCTGGGCTGTAGATATACCTTTGGGAGCCTCAGCCACGGGTTCATTTAGTCAGTCAGTCAACAACATTTTTTTGAGCACCTGCTATACACGTGCCAAGCACTATTCTAAGCCCTGGGGTTTCGTTGTGAAAAATACAGGCACGTAGGTGCCCTTGTGAAGTTGAAAGTCTTATGGACAAGACAGATCATAACAAATAAAAGTAACGTCCCACGGTGATCAATGCTGTTCAAGAAAACAGAGCAGAGTAAGGGACAGAGAGTGGTGTGGACTCATATCATCAATGAGGTGGCCAGGGACGGTCTTTTCAGAGTGGCCGTGTCACTCAGAGCTCAGCGAGGGAAACGAAGCACTCTAGGTGTTTTCAAAAGAGGAAATTCAATACAGGGAATTGGTTAAGTGTAAGATGGAAGAGTTGAGAAGCCGAACTGATGGGATGATCAGGGAATCCAGCAATAAGCCACAGCACAAGGCTGCTTAAGGGACCCGATAAATGGGTGTTGTGGTGAGGAAGGAGCTCTTGTGTGGCTGTGGGACCATGGAGGGGGTGTGGCCACTGTAAGAACACACCACAACCCCAAGCAGAAAGAGAGGGGAGAAATACCTTGGCCTCTCCCCTCCTCCCTCCCCTCCAGTCTCCTTTCAGTGCCTCCCTTTGGATGAACCTAACAGGAAACCAGTGTGCAAGGGAACCTGGGAAATGTAGTTTTCTGGAGAAAGGTAGGGCATGGCTCTGACCCACAGAATAATAAAGCAGAGATATAAATGAAGTAAAGAGGCAGCTATATGCGTATCTGTGGTAATAACATTCTGGGTAAAGTAGACAGCAAGCAGGGCACAGCAGGTACAAAGGTCCTGAGGTGGGAGTATGCCAGATAGAACCAAGACTTTGCGAGTGGGGGTGATGATCCAGGCCCAGTATACAGAATGAGAGGAGTGGGGACCCAGGACAAGACCCGGTGAGTTGCAGACATTTAGGGAGAAGGCAGGAGACTGAGAGGTGGAGGCAGAACTAGGAAATAATAAAGTGTCTCCGAAATCAAAAGGGAAATTACTTTTAAGAAAGAGGGAATGATCCGTGAAGACTAACCTGTGAGACTAAATGGGACTGTGGGACTGGCAAATCGGAAGGCCGCCACTGCCTTCAGTGAAAGGAGTTTGGAAACATTCAGGAGATAGGAGGTGAGGGAGTGGAGGCAGCAGATGCAGATGGGAGTGTAGACCACTCCCTGGAGAAGCTTGACAGGAAGGAGCTAGGGTAGTTTCCCACAGTACCCATGGTGAGAGAGTGAGAGGGTATCAGTGGGTTCCAAATCCTCTAAGCTGGGAGACCTTGGAGCCCAGTGGTTTTGGAGTCTGAAATCAGACAGACCTGGGCTCAAACTCTGGGCCCCCTATTTACCTGCTGGGTCACCTTGAGCTGGTCCCCTCTCCTCTCTGAGCCCAGTTTCCTCACCTGCAAATAGGGAGGTTGCAGCCGGTGCTCAGCCAGCACATTTGCAAAGCGTTCAGCACTTGTAAATGTGAGCTGTAGTACAAGGAGGCAAGGACACATCTCATTTTTTAGAGCTTATCATCAGTCGCAAATAATAACAATGGCAGCGACTGCTTATGAAACACCATGTCCCAGACACCCTGCAAAGTACTTTAGAAGCCCGTCTTCCCCCTCCGGACCCCACTTTCCTGCAGCTGGCTCTCCTCCAACCACACTGGCCTGTTCCTTGAATACTTGTGTTCCTGCCCCAGGGCCTTTGCACTTGCTGTTCTTGTCTGGCACTCTTCCCTCGGATATCCCAATGGCTCCCTCCCTCACCTTCTTCAAGTCTCTGCCCAAGTGTCACTCCCCAACCCTCCTGGCTAAAGTTACTCTCCTATTTGGTCTGGATGCCCCTTCCTCCCCATAGCCTATATATTTTACTTTCCCCTCTCCTGTCTCTCGTCAGTCTCACCCCATGTAAAGTTCAGCAGCTCCACAAAGACGGGCATTTTTTATCTGTTGTTCACAGTGCCTTGCACATAGTAGATGTTCAATAAATCTTTCACTTGGCTCTCAGGACACCCTAGCCCTTTACCACCACCCACATTGCAGGTGAGGAAACTGAGGCGGAGAGGTCTTTGCTGGAGGTCACAGAGGGTCAGCACCTGCCTCTCCGTGTTAAGCTCAGAAAGAAGGGCAGTTCAAGCCCCCTACCCCCTTGCTCAGCGCTTGTCCCTCGGCGAGCCCTCGGCGAGCGGCCACGGCCGGGAAAGGCCTGAGTCATCGCCGCCTCCAGACGGCGGCGGCCGCGGGCTGCGGGCGACGGCGGCGGTGGCGGTGGCGGCGGCCGGGGCGGCGGCGCGAGGTGATGCGGGGACGCCGGGAGGGGGCGTGAGCGCAGGGAAAAGAGAGGAAATTAAAACCCGCCGGGCGCTCCTCGCGGCCGCCTCGCCACCCCCGCGGCAGGCTGGTGCGTGGGCGGGTGGGGGCGGCTCTGCACTCCCCCACCGCGGAGGGGGCGCACCCCCGAGCCCCGGGGCCGCGAGGCAGGTGCGAAGTCTCAGTTCCCCGCCCCCACCCGAGTTCAAGTTGCGAGCGGAGACCCGCCGGGGACCTGCCTGCACGGCGCCGGCTCCTCGCTCTCAGCCGCCCCGGGTTACGATGCCGCCCCTCGGTGCGGGGGGGAAATCCTCCCGCTGCCGGGGTGACCCCCACCCCCGCCACCACTGCCGCACCTCCATCCCAGCATTCGCGTCTACCGGCTCCGGACCCGCCACTCTGGGCTTCCCTGGTCCCGAAAGCCCCGAGGGGTCCCCAGAGTGGTACCGGGGGAGCCCCTTCCCCTGGAGCGAGGAGACCCTGGGCTGCCCGTTCACGGGCGCGCCCTAGTCTCGCCCCCAGGGGCCCCCGACGCCCGCACTCCCGGGTCCCAGCGAGCCGGGGTCGGCGTCCTCACCGTAGGAGGGTGGGGACTTGTGACTCCGGCCCCCTGCCAGCCTCTGGGGGGGGGGGCCGCTGGTGGGGGCCGCGCGCTGAGCCCCGGAGGGGTGCGTGGGGGCCGAGGGCTCGGAAAGGGGCGGTGCGCCCAGGGTGGCCCCGGAGTGCCTCGGGGGGCGGCTGGGGGGGGCCGGGGGGCGGGAACACCGCTGGGGGGCGGGGCTGGGAATGCCGCGGCGGTGGGGGTGGGGCAGGTGGGGAACGCCGCCGCGCGGGGGGGGGGGCCCTCCCGCCGCGGGGCGGGAAGGGGGGGCGGGGGCGGTCCCGGCGGGGCGGCGGCGCGGCCTGGGGAGGCCGGGGGGGGGGGGGGAAGTCTGGGCGCCCCCCGCCCCCGCCGGGCTCCGGGCAGGAGCCGTGTGACGTCACGGCGGCTGGAAGTGCCCGGCGCGGAGGCGCGGGAGGGGGTGGGGGTGGGGGGGGTGGCCGAGCCGGCGCTTTATAAGCGGAGCCCGCCAGGCGCGCGGAGCCGCAGCCCGCGTCCCCGAGCCCCCCGGCCGGCCCCGGCCCCGGCCCCCCAGCTCGCGCTCGCGCCTCCGGGGCGGCTGGGCGGCGAGGGACGGAGCGCCAGGCGGCGGGCCGGAGAAGGGACGCGCGGCGGGCGGCCGCGGGGCATGAGGCGGGGGCGCGATGTCGGTGCCGCTGCTCAAGATCGGGGCCGTGCTGAGCACCATGGCCATGGTCACCAACTGGATGTCGCAGACGCTGCCCTCGCTCGTGGGGCTCAACGGCACCGTGTCCCGCGCGGGCGCCTCCGAGAAAATCGTGAGTGGCTGCCGCGCGGGGGGCGCTCCCGGGGGGGCGTGGTGCCCGCGCCGCCGCCGCCACCGCCGCCGCCGCCGCCGCCGCAGCCCCCGGGGGCCCCCGCCCCCCCACCCCCAGCTTCCCTGCGCGCCCGGCCGGGGGCGCCCTCCCGGGGGGGCTGGGGGCGGGACGCGGAGAAGCCCCGGGACCCCCAGCCGCCTCCGCGCCGCTTGGTCTTGTTATTATTATGATCGCTTCCCATTAGCAGTGAGCAGTGTCCGAGCGCCAACGGTGTACCGGGCTCGCTCGGCCCGGGGCGGAGGCGGCGAGGGCTGCGGAACCGAGCCCGGTCCGGCTGAGTGGGGCGGAGCGGGCGCGGAGGTTCCGGGGGCCCGGGAGGGACCTTGCCTCCGAATGCGGGAGCGGCGGGCTCTCCGGGTGTCTCCACCTTCCGGATCTCTGCCTGTCTGTGCATCTCTGAGTCGTCCCGTCTCCCTCTCTGTCTTTTTCTGTCTCTCTCTGTCCATTCTTTTGCCTCTGGTTTGCCTCTCTCTGTCTCTCCCTGTCTGTGTCTATCTCTGTTGCGCTGTCTCTGACTTTGTACCTATCTCTTTTTTTTTCTTTTTCTCTCCCCCGCACCCCCCACCCCGCATCTCCTTTCTGGTTACCTGCTTCACCATGTGCTGAATATTTATCCCCAGAACTCGCACTCTCTAGGAGGCAGACGGGTCTCAGACTTGGGGGGGCCGGAGCGAAGGCTGACAGTGCCCCCAGAAGCACGGGACTGCCCCTTCCCTCATCGCATTCTATCCTCCTCTATCCCCTTCATCCTCCAGCTTCCCTGGCCACAGAGCTTTTGGGAGGGGTGGGTGGCAGGGGGACTCCATCGTGATCACTCCCGGTGTTCCTGGTGACCTGGGGAGAGGGGTCAGCCTCCACTACAAACTTCCCTCAGTCTCGTCCAGACTTGGTCCTTCCCTCCCATCTCTTCCCCTCTTCAGTCTGTTTGCGGGACCCCTCCCAGTAGGTGGGACTGGGATGCATGGAGCTCCCTGTCCTGCTCACTGTTTCCTTAACTTCGCCAGCTCCCCCGTTCAGCCCCCAGTGGCCTCCACACCACGTCCTTCTTTCCCCTTGTGGAAAAGAAAAGAAGTCTTTGCTCCCAAGGGTTGAAGGCAAGTGGAGACGGGGGTGCCGTGCCCTATGCCCAGGCTGTGCCCAGCTCCTGGGGGGGGGGGAGGGTGCAGTGGCACCGGGCTTGGCACCGGTGAGGGCTTTCAGCCTGAATCCTCGGAACTGAAGCCACCGTGTGAAAGTGTCTTTCTGCGTGTGTCTCACATCGAGGGATATTATGTGAGTATGTCCTGGAGCGTCTTATCCAGGCCTGAGTTTTGGTGTGTGAACAGTGCTGTGTGCGAATTGAGGGAGAAAGTTTATGAGCTTTGCCAGCCTGAAGGTCCACGTGGATCTTCCTGTGTGTGTGGAGGTGTGTCCCAGAATGCGTGTGAGTGTGTCCCTGAGTGAGTGCGTCTGGGTGTGGATGTGCCTAAGTGTGTGTCTGCAGTCTGTGTCCCAGACTCTGGGTTGCGTGTGCCCATGCGAGTTTGGACACGTGAGTCTGTGACAGCTTTCTTGCTCTTGCCTTCTGAGGGGGAAGAGAGATGGTGTCTCATTGAAATCAGAAGCCAGATTCCCCTCCTCCACCCTCAGAGAACGTGAGTCTGTGTGAACGTGTGCGTGTAACATGGGCAGCATCCGGTGTGTGGGGAATGTGTGCGTAAGGGTGGAAGACTATGTCTCTAAGTTACGATTTTGTGTATTGCATGTGTCTGTGCACCTGTAAGTGTAGACACGTGTGGCTTTAGAAGTGTGTGCACATATGTGGAAGCGTGTACCTATGAACGGTGTTCGTGCCTGCCTTGTATGCCTGTGGGTAGATTCCCGTGTGAACCGTGTGTTTTCTGTAAGTAAGTGTGTGTGTGTGTGTGTGTGTGTGTGTGTGTGTGTGTGCACACGTGTATCCAAACAGACCTGGCCTCCATTCTGGCCCGTCTCTAGCTAATGGGACCACAATCCACTGCTTCCATGAAATCACCTGCTGAAAGGTAGTGTTTCCTCCCTCCACGATCCCCTCTCATCATCCCTCGGGCCGCAAGCACTCTGTGGAGTGAGGTGCCAGGGGACTTAGGGGAGGACCGGGGAGGGCACGGTCACCTGAGAGCACTCTGGAAAGCATCCTGGGAGTCCGGTAGACTAAGGTTGGAATCCACTCTCAGCCTTCTTGCTCTATGACTTGCTCGTGACTCTGGGCGCCCGTGACTTCACCACTCAGAGCTGCGGTATCCCAGATATAAAATGGGAATGATAATTCCTACCTGACAGGACTGTTGACAGATCTCCAGTCCAGCTCTCCACCCATCCATCCTTCCATCTGTTTCTTCTTCATCCATCCATCCATCCATCTCTCTATCCGTGTTCCACTCATCCCTCTATCCATCCATTATCTGTCATCCAACCATCTCTTCATCTGTCCTCTATATATCCATCCTGCCATCCATTTTGTTTATTCAGCAAAACTATTGATTGCCTCCTCTATGTCAAGCATGTTTATGCCTAAAAGCCCCAGGTCAGTGGCTGACACAGTAGATAATCAGTTAGTGATAGGACTCTAAGTCAAACACATCTGGGTTCGAATTCTGGCCCTGGGCTTTACTACCGGTATGCCCTTGGGGGAAATTATTTAATCTCTCTAATCTTCAATATCCTCATTAGTCAAGGAGAATCTTAGAGTCCCCATTAGACCCTAGGATCCATGAGGACCCACAGACGACATCATTAGTGAACCCTAAGGCCCGATGCATAGTAGGCCTGCGATAAATATTTGTCAAGTGACTGAATCAACAATCACATCTTCGTTAGGATTCATGGATTCCACCTTCAAATGGACACAAATGGCTGGGTGCATAGTAGGTGTTCAGTAAGGAGGAGTTGCTTGTCATTGTAACCAAGCACATAGGAGGCACAGAATAAATATTTGTCAGGTGTCTAGATCAAGAATCCACCCTCCTAAGGACTGAGGGGAACATTTGAGATGCTCCATAAGAAGGAGTTGTAGAAAAGCGTACACCACCAACATGGCTTAACTGAACCCAGGTAGCGAAATCCCCAGTCGTAAGGCAGAAGATTGGATGCTGATTTTGACTTAATAAAGGGCCTCAGTGGTGAGGTGGGGGTGAGCCCAGACCCTCTGGCCATTCTCATCTCGGGCTCTCCCTCCCCGATTCGTTCTGGAGAGGCAGCTTAGCATTCTTTTTAAGAATTCTAAGGGTGCTGTTCCAGGCCATTTCTGGAAGGATGCAGGGAGGAAGCTGCCACCACCACTACTCCCTTTGGCCATCTCTCAGCCATAAACCATCCCCGTGGGATGGGAGCCTTCAGCGGAATGACTTCTCACCTGGGGGTTGTAAATCCAGAACCAGACTAAGAACTGTCAGCCCCTTGCCAGCGGCTGCTGTCATTACAGCACCCGAAGACAGTTACCTGGATCTTCTATGTTATGTCCTTGCCCATCCACTCACCGCTCTTTAAGGGCTGGAAAAAGGAAGGGGAGATAAGAGTTGTTCTGTGTGGGGAAGACCCTTTTCCCCATGGGAGAAATGGGGAGGGTCTAAGCAGCCATCCACAAGAGGCTCTTTGAGGACTTCCTGCAAAGAACCAAAGCCCAGAATCCATGTCTTTCCTTGACAGTTTCCTCGTGGGGGTGGGAGTGGGGAGAAGGCCCCAGATACTTTGTATCAGTCAGGACAGGTCAAGTTACACTGTGGTAACAAGCAGCTGCAGTTCTCAGTAGTTTGATACAACATAGATGTATTTCTCCCTGGCACTATGTATCCATGGTTGGCTGGAGAACTTTGTCCATAGTAGTCATTCAGGGACCTGGGATGTTGGAGGCTCTGTGGTGACATGATCATTGAAACAGAAAAAGGTAGGCGCAGCAAGCCCCCATCAGGTCTTAAAGCTCTACCCTAGAATGTTACTTTTGCTCACATTTCATTGGTCAACACGGGTGACATGCCTAACTTCAAAGAGGGTGGGAAGTGTGGTCCTACCATGACCAGAACAGAGAGGAGTAGACAGATATTTGTGAACAGCCATAAATAGTACCCCAGCCTGCTCATCCTTCCCCCCTCTTATCCTAAGTAACAAGAATTCTTAGAGGGTATCTCCATTGGTTCATTCGCCCATTTATTTAACAAATACTTACTGAGCATGTACAATGTGCTAGACACTATTCTAGGTGCCTGGGATATAACAGTGAATGAAACAGACAGATATCCTTGTCCTCAGGGCACTGGCATTCTAGAGCAGGGACAGGGAGAAATAAATAAGTATATAGATAAATCTTTATTTTAGATGGTGATACATGTACTATGAAGAAGCATAGAGCAGTATAGGGGGAGTGGAGTGTGATTGGGGATTATTGCAGATGGAGTGACCTTTCTGAGCGGGTGGCAGTTGAGCAAAGATCTGAAGAAATTGCGAGAGGGCTCGTATCTAAAGAAAGAGAGTTACAAGTAGAGGGAAGAGCAAGTGCAAAGGCCCTGAGGTGGGCATATGCCTGAAATGTTGGAGAAACTGAGGAAACCAGTGGCTGAAGCAGAGTGAGCGAAAGGGGAGATGAGGGCAGGGAGGTGGGGAGATGGAGGCGGTGTAGGGTGGGGAGGGCAGGGAAGTGGGGGAGCCTTGTAGGGATTTTACATTTCACTTGTAACTCCTCATGCTTTCCTCTCCTCTGTTGTGCTTTTAAGTTTCTAATATACTCCACATACTTGACTTTTTTATCTTGTTGTCTGGCTCACTGCCCCCCCCCCCATAATGTCAGCTCCCCAAGGGCAGGGATTTTTTAAATTAATTTTTAAAAAATTTTTATTAACTGTTGAGGCGACTGGGAGGCTCAGTTGGCTAAGCATCTGACTTCGACTCAGGTCATGATCTCACAGTTCGTGAGTTTGAGCTCCACCTCCAGTGCTGGCAGCTTAGATCCTGGAGGCTGCTTCAGATTCTCTCTCTCTCTCTCTCTCTCTTAAAAATAAATAAACATTAAAACAATTTTTAATTTTTGTTAACTGTCGTAGCCCTGGTGCCTTGCATAGAGTCTAACAGCAGTAGATATTCAATAAATGGGATCCCAGGAAGAGTTCTGAGCAGAAGAGGGACAGGCCTTGGCTCAGGTGTTCAGTTTCCCTCTGGCCCCTGGGAAGAGGGCAGACTACGGGGGATGAAGGCAAGAGCCAGAAGACTGGGGAGCAGGCCACTGTACTGGTCCAGGTGAGTGATGAGGGGGACTGGACCAGGATAGGGGCCAGTGGGGTGGAGAAACGTAGGCATATTGTGGATTTGGCCCCCACCTCCCATATTTACCTGTTCCTAAACTGTGGACTTCCAATTCCTGCTCAAACACTTCAGAGTGTGAGGGAACATTTATTGAGCTCCTACTTTGCGCTGGGAAGGGTCCCAGACTATGGGATGTAGAGATGAATAACATCTCTGGCTTCAATCAGTTTGCAGCCTCCTCAGTACTTGTGACACAACATGGTCTGTGTGGTGAGAAGACTATTTCTGGAATGTTATGGGGGTTGCAGAGGAGGGCACTGAAACCAGCCAGGGTGTGCAATGGAGCTATTCTGGAGGTGGTGATACTCAAATCGAGTCTTCCAGTTGAGAAGGGATTGGCCAGGTGAAGACAGAGCGAGAAGAAACAGCATGAACAAAGTCTTAGAGGTCATGGGCATCCTGGTGAGCAGGGAGAGACCAAGGAGTTCAGAGTTCCTGGAGACGAATGTGCCAGGCTGGGAGGAGTGTGGCCAGAAGGGTCCATGTCACAAAGGGATTTGGCCTGAGGCGCCTTTACTTCCTTCTGAGTATCAAAGGAAGGGATATCTGGAGGGGGTTAGAGCAGAAAAGGTGTATGAAGTTGCCTGTTTCACTTCTAAAAAGACCCGTAATCATTAGAAAATCATTCTAGATTGTGTGTGTGAAATTTGCCTCCTCTGAACTTTTGCCCACCTCACTGGAACCAAATCTAAACTGCTTCTCCTGGTCGAACTCATTAAGCCTCAGTTTCTTCATCCACAAAATGGGGATAATGGTGGAATGTTCCATATAACGTCGTGCTCAGCAGGGTACCTGACATACGGAAGGTGCCTATAAAGGTTGGTTATTGTAATGATTATTGCTAGTATTACAAGACCGCACCTTCCTGAGTCAGGTCTTGGACCACTCCTCCATCCCTCTTGTGTTCCTGCCTCTGGAACTTTGCATTTGCTGTGCCACCCTCCGGGAACCTCCTCTAGCCTGCTCAGGTCCGGGCTCAAATGTCACCTCCTCAGAGAGACCTCCTTTGACCACCCCAGCTAAAATGTCCCCACACTGCTATTTGGACCTGTTCTATTTTCTGCCCAGCACTCATAATTATCTGAAATCATCTTGGTAATTGTTTGCCACCAACAGAATAGAAGTGCCATGCAAGCACTTTGTTCCTTTTGTTTATCACTGGGATCTTCTCATTTAGGGCTGTAGGTACTTCCTGAATGGTCTCCGTTCTTTCTGCCCCCGTGGGACAGCCCCCCTTTCTGCCCCCTTCTTCCTCCTGATGACACCTCTGAACTTTGATGACTATTTCTGTGGTTCCTGAGTCTTTTCCAGTGGATCGGAAGCATCTGTTTCTTAAAGCTTCTTTTCATGTGTCCTTGTTTCTCAATCCTTCTCTGTTTGGATGGATGTCCAATGAATGTGCACTTTGCCAACTTCCCACATAAAGATATGGGGTAGTCTTGCCACCAGAGAGCACAGTCATTCCCAACCAGCAATCACTGAGTCCCTCTCTATGCCAAGTCCTGTGCGGGGGGGGGGGGGGGGGCTGGGAATAGAGCAATGAACAAGGGAGACTGTCGCTTCCCTCTTAAAACTTCATAGGGAGACATCGTGAATGTGGAATTGGTGCAAATGGCTATGTAATCACAGTTTGTTACGGGTCATGAAGGGGAAGATATGGAGCCATGAAGGCATGTAATTGGGAAGGGGTGGTCAGGGAAGGCTTCTCTGAACAGGTGACATTTGCTCTGAGACATCAAGGATGAGTAAGAGTTGGGCAGAGACAAAGCTGGTAAGGTGGAGGGAGAAAGGCCAAGAGAACAGGGCGTGTGAAGGTGTCGGGGTGGGGATGGTAAGTGGTGTGTCTGAGGATGTGGTGACATAGGTAGAAGCCTTAGCCCACTGGGTGTTCCTGACCACCGCCCTAGACCCGGTCTACCTGGGTCTGACGCCAACGTAAGAAATGGTTTGAGGTGCAGCCTTTGCCTATACCGTCAGCACCATGGACAGCCACTAAGGGAGGGTGGTCTAGGCCTTGGGGCCACTTGAGTGTGGCTAAAATAGTCTTCTTCCAGAGGGATGCTCTGGTTTCTGCCTCTTGGTGTCTTTCGTGCCCCCAGCATCATTCTCCCCTCTGACTCTGGGCAGCTGACGCCTTTGTGAAGCAACAGTGGGGAGCAGTCCCAAGGCTGGGCAAGGAAGAAAAGCAGCCATCTGGGGGAGGTCCGGGCGCTTTAAGAGAGTTTGATGTGGGGTTGGGTCTGTCTGTGTGTGGGAGTAAAGATGCTACCACCTATGGGGGCAGGCTGGTTCCCGATCTTGTTTTTTTTTTTTTTAATTTTTTTAAACTCATTTTTAGTTTATTTATTTATTCTGAGAGAGAGAGCAAGAGCCAGGGAGAGGCAGAGAGAGAGTGCGAGAGAGGGTCCCGAGCTGTCAGCATGGAGCCTGACACAGGGCTTGATCTCACGAAGCATGAGATCGTGACCTGAGCCGAAACCAAGAGTCGGACGCTTGACCAACTGAGCCACCCAGGCACCTCTGATGCTTCATTGCTGTTAAATTCTGTCTTTTGAGTCTCTGCTTCTGCATTCTCTTTCTTGTATCTTTGTCTTATTAACTGTATTCCCCTCTCTCTGTCTTAACTGTGTATTTACAACACATGGTTGCCATTCAGGAAATGTTTGTTGAGTGGATGTTGGCGATTACCTCTGTCTGCCCTTGTCTCTTTGTCATGCTCTGTCTTCTCTCTATGTTTCTGTCGGTCTCTAAGTTCTCTCTGTGTGTCTCTGTCTTTGTCTCTGTGTTTCTTTGGTCTCTGATTCTGCCATCTCTGCCTCTTGGCGTCTCTGTCTCTATATCTCTTTCATCCCCATCTCTAGGTCTATATCTCTCTGTCTGCCTCTGTTTCTCTCTCTCTGGAATCCCATTTCTATATCACCATAGTTGCTGTATCACAATCCAGGACTCTGACAGGGGGTGGGGAAGAGACCAGGATTCTCAGACCTGAGAGGGTTATTGAGACAGGACAGAACCAGAACGAGTGTTGGGTGTGTTCAGGATTCAGTGAGTGGGACAGGATGAGCCAGACCAGCACGAGCCCTTGAAGGCCCCAGAGGGGGCCCGGGGTGTCTGGACCCCTGGGGGTGGTGGTGGGGATTGGAGCCAAGCTTCAATGGGAGTCCAGGGTGGGCTGTGGGTGGGTGCCCAAGCTCCAGGTGAACCCCTTTCCTCCACCTCCTATTCGTACTCCCCCGCTCCCACCTAGGAGGGCCTCCCTCTAGGACCCAGCCATCAGGCCCCAGCGCTGGCTCCAAGATGGAACAGCTGTCTGGGCTGCAGCTGCGGAAGCTCGTTTTGAACAAGGGAGATGATTGCAGGGGTGATTGGGGGAGGGAGAGAGAAGGGGAGGGTAGCAAGGGCCAAAGAGGAATCAGGCTTGATTGTTGCTGCTGCTGCTGCAGCGGGTACTTTGCCCAAGAGATGGGCAGACCAGGCACGGCAGGAAAAGGCAGAGGGAGGTCTGTCTGCCCAGCCACGGTCCATCTGTCCCCACTTCTGGTCTCCCTGTCGTGAAGTTTCTCCGTCTTCCTGCATTTCAGAGCCTGCCACCCGGCCCTGAGGGTGTTGTTCAATCTCCCTTTTGCCTGTTGCCCTACCTACCTGCCCCGTGTTTCAGTTTTCTCATCTCTCTCTGCCCGTATCTCCCTGTCTCTCCGCCTGCCACTCCGCCTGGATCTCTGTGTCTCTCTCCGAGCCTCCCCGCCCGTCCCTTGGTGCAGCTGTCATTGTCAGAAGCACGACTAGGGTTCAAGCAGCCCTGTGGATTGCTCTTTCTTTTCTTGTCGTTTCTGCAATACTCAGGGGCTGGAGACAAATAGAGACGGAAAATTCCCAGGAAATGATGGGATTGTGTCCTTCAATAAAGGGATATTTACAAAGATATCTCAATTAGGACTAATTAATTAAATGAGCCACTTCCCCTGCCCTCTCCCCCACCCTGTGGTCCCGAAGCCTCCTGGGAGAGAACCAGCCAATGACTAGATGGCAGCTTCTGGTGCTCAGGCGGTGTCTCAATGTTTAATTTATAACAGCCTTCTCCCCGCCGCCCCATCAATCCATCCGGAAGGGCAAGGTGGCCATGAATGTGTAGACTCAGGGGCAGAGGCTGGAGACCTGCCAGCTTCCCTGGAGCCTGCTGGGGCGTGTGCCTGTCGGTTGGAGACCCACATGTCGTGTGTGGCACAGTATGTTCGAACGTGACAGGGCATGTTTTCGTGGCAGGTATGCCCCTTTGTATAAGGAGAATCGGATGGCCGCTGGTTTTGTCTGAGCCCATGGGACATGCTGGAGCAGGTCAGAATGTGTCTCTCACATGGGACTGTCCGAGCATAGCGCGTCTGAGCGTGTCGGGGTGCAACAGGGGCGTGTGGAGCACAACAGAGGATGTGGCCCATGACAGGACCTGCCATAACATGGCTCATGTCCTGTGCTATGAAGGTCTGCACTTACAGGTTAGACATCTGTCCCCAAGGGCATGGCAAGATACATCTTGTAGACCTCCCTGGCAGGAACAGCGGAGCAATGACAATATCTATAGCTTCCAGGAGGAGCTAGTCAGGGACCCCTTCAGCCACACACTCTGAATCTCCCCAGCCCCTTCAGCACTGGTGGATCAGAAGGGTTGAGTTCCAACTCTTATTATTATTATTTTAATGTTTGTTTATTTTTGAGAGAGAGAGAAAGAGAAAGAGGGGGAGGGGCAGACACACACACACACACACACACACACACACACACACGAAATTCTAAGCAGGCTGCAGGCTCTGAGCTGTCAGCACAGAGCCCGACACGGGGCTCAAACCCACGAACCACGAGACCATGACCTGAGCCGAAGTCAGATGCTTAACCGACCGAGCCACCCACGTGCCCCAATTTCCCCAACTTTTGATGTACTATTTTCACCTCTGTGGCTACCCTTCCCCAGTGCATAGCTTCAGAGTCCCCAGTTCCCCCCATTGCTGTAGTCCTACAGTTCCCTTCGGATTACTTCTCAGCCTCGCCTCCGCCTGCCCCTTCTCACCCCACACGGAGGAGTTATCAATGAGGAAGGAAAATGTCACTTCTCAAGTTTTACTTTCTAGTTACAAAGCCCTCAGTATAATGCTCAGCCTGGGATTGGGGCCCTCAGTGTTAGGACTAAAAGGATGATTCCATCTTCACATAAAGACAGGTTGGATGATGCAACCCTCAGTGTGATGCCCAACAGGGTAATGCAGCCTTCAGTGTAATGACAAGTCTGTTGATGCAGCCCTCAGTGTAGTACCCTGATGAGTGATGCAGCCTTCAGTACAATGACAGATCTGGAGATGCGGTCTTCTGTGTGAGTGATGCCAGGGTAGTGTAGGGACCATAAACATAGCTCGACAGGCGCTGGCTGGGACACTCGGTGCAGTGAGAAGGAAGAGGAGTTTGCTCATTATAATGAGTGCATTCTCTGGCTATTCCAGGAGGCCAGGATTCCCCAAAGCTGCTGGCTGTGGCTGGCTCCATTAGCCCTTGTAAGTGGCATGTGACCTCAGCAGGACACCAGGTTTATTAGTAAAGCATAAATTCTGCAGGAATATTTCAGGACTGACTGCAATGCTAATGAGCTAGTCAGGGAGACTTAAGAGTGCGGCTGACAGAATATACACAGATGTCAGTTCCTACTGAGAGAATGTTGATGGATACAGGTAGACACAAACGGACATAAGGAATTAGGAAGAGCATGAGTATTCTTTTAAAAAAATTTTTTCAGGGACGCCTGGGTGGCTCAGTCGGTTAAGTGTCCGACTTCGGCTGAGGTCATGATCTCGTGGTTTGTGAGTTCGAGCCCCGCGTCGGGCTCTGTGCTGACAGCTCAGAACCTGGAGCCTGCTTCGGATGCTGTGTCTCCCCTCTCTCTCTGCCCCTCCCCCCACTCCTGCTTTGTCTTTCTCTCTCAAAAAATAAGTAAACATTAAAAAAACTTTTTTAATTTAAAGTTAATTTATTTTGAGACAGAGTGGGAGAGGAGCAGAGAGAGAATCCTTTAAAATTTTTGTAAAGTTTATTTAATTTAAAGAGAGAGAGAGAGACAGAGCATGAGTCGGGGAGGGACAGAGAGAGAGGGAGACACAGAAGCTCCAAATTCTGAGCTGTCAGCACAGAGCCCAATGCGAGGCTCGAACCCACAGGCTGGGAAATCATGACCTGAGCCAAAGTCGGACACTGAGCCACCCAGGCGCCCCTAGAATCCTTTTTTTTTTTAAAGTTTATTTATTTATTTTGAGAGAGAGAGAGTGAGAGAGAGAGAGAGAGAGAATCCCAAGCAGGCTCTGCGCTCTCAACACAGAGCCCGACATGGGGCTTGAACTCACCACAAACCATAAGATCATGACCTGAGCCGAAACCCACGATCAGGCACTTAGCTGACTGAGCCACCCAGGTACCCCTGGTATTCTTGAATAGACACAGATGTGTAAGGTGTGTGGCTTCTGGGTCGACCTGCACATGGGGTCACACAGAAGGTCATGGGTATTTATAGGGAGGTGTTCACCTGGGTGATTTCACACGGTGGCAGAGCTGTTTGTGGGTATAAGCGATATACATTTACATATACGTCTGTAGAGCCACACGTGGCCATGAATGCTCGAGGAAAAAGCAAATAGACACAAGTATACCCGGGGTACACGTAAAAAGAGCAGTTATGCAGATTGACTTGTGGGCTCATGACTTGTTCACAGAACATATGGGAGTAGAACACTTAGGAACGTGTCAGAGTGAAGGGACTGTTCATGGCCATGGGCGACAGTTGCTGATGCACATACACTTGCACTTGTTCACTGCCGCGCACCAGCATTTGCCTGGATTTTCGCTGCCGTGCACTCTGTTATGACTAGTCACAGATGTGTCCAGATGTTCCATGTATGCCCAGAACATGGATGCTCACAGGTGCCTGTAGACACACACAGATGCCCACACAGAGAACTCCTGCGTATCCTAATACCCACATGCTACTATTTAGGGAAGTGAATGACCAATTCTCTCCTCCCCCTACCAGTTCTCTGGACTCCTGGCAAAGTGAGATCTCAAAGCCAAGAGGACTGGCCTTGGAACTGCCCCCAGGCCCTTTTCGGAAGAACAAGGAGGGGAAATCCAGACAGTCACATGGGCACCAGGGTGACCCGGCAATGCCATCCAGGACTAGAGTGCCCTGAGCCCAGCCTCACTCACCAGATGTCTCAACTGAGATTCTCCCCTGCCATCAGAGATAATTATGGTGGCCAGTGCTGACAAAGGGCTTAGAATGCCTGGGACAAGGAAGAGTTCAGTGAATGTTAGGGACCATCATTATCATTGGATAGAATCGTTATTACCATTACGAATATTCGCCTTAAAATGCAAAGAGATCCTGGTTCTTTGTATCCAGTTCTCCAGCCTTTTCTGTCATCCCCCCTGCCTGTCTTGTCCTGGCACCCACAGCAGTGTCCCTCCGGCCTTCCAGCTTCTCCTGTTTCTCTCCTGCTCTCGCTTGAGAGAGTCAGTCCTTGAAATCCATGGTTTCCTTTCTCATTGGTTGGCTCTTCCCTGACATCTCTGTTTATTCTCATTTGCCTCTAAGCATCATGGTTTGATCTGTCTGCCTGGGATGGGTGGGTGTCAGAGAGTGTGATTGGAATAGAAAGCCCCTTAAAATGGCCTCGTTTAAGAGGACCTTTAGGTAGGGAATGCAGGGAATCTCACACAACCCAATACCTGGGGCTCCAGGGCCTTGGAAAGCCATCACTGCCTCACTCACTTATCACTTCAGTCAGCAAATATTTACTGTGCACCTACTATGTTCCAGGTAGATAAGACGGGACACTTGCTGTCATGGAGCTGGCATTTTAGTGACAAGAGACCAGAAACAAGCAAGAAATTGTTATCCTATAACCGCACTGTGCAGAGAGTTAAAACAGGACGAGGGATAGTGGCAGAGGCAGGGTTACTTTGGACTCAGGAGAGAGTCCCCACTCTCCTGTCCCCCTCCACTCTGGGACCCCCTCGCTCCAGCTCTGGGTTTCTGTAGCCCCTGATCCCCCGGGCACCTTCAGCTCCAGGCTCCACACCATTTATTTATTTATTTACTTACTTACTTACTTATTATTTTCATGTTTATTTTTGACAAACAGAGAGCACTAGTGGGGGAGGGCCAGAGAGAGAGGGCCAGAGAGAATCCCAAGCAAGTTCCACGCTCAGTGTGGAGCCCATCCTAGAGCTCGATCCCACAACCATGAATGAGATCATGACCTAAGCCAAAATCGAGAGTTGAACACTCACCTGACTGCGCCATCCAGGCGCCCCAGCTCCACACCTTTTAATTGCCTTGACCTCCGTGTTCCAATTCCATCTCCCTCAACTGGAGAACTTGCCTCTTTCAATGTGTATCAGGAATCCACTTGTCCAGTTGGCTGAGACTGGACGCCTCGGGCACCTGGGAACATGTGGTTATGGAGGTGTCTTTCTCAGTAGGGATTTACAGGTAGGAGCCTTCTTTTGGAAAGAGTACTGGGAGGGAAGGCCATGATAGACACCATCACCTACGCATTCATTCATTCACTTGGACAAACTGAGTGAGTGCCTGGAGTCCCGGGCACTGTTGTAGGTGCCGAGACGCAGCTGTGAACAGGATAGATCTGTTTCAGTCTTGTCATGTGTATTTTCTACTGGACACACAACAAACATGTAAGCAAACAAATAAACAAGTTCGTGTTGGATAGGCAAGCGCTGTAAAGAAAACGGTGAAGAGACGTGAAAGGAAGTAACCAGGGAGCCTCATTTTGTCAGGACGTCTCGGTAGGCTCTCTGGGGAGGTGACATTTTTTTTCCATCTTTAATGAGATATAATTGGCACATAACATTGTGTAAGTTTAAGGTATACAACAATGTGATTTTATACACGTGTATATTGTGAAACGATCACCACAGCAGGGTTATAATTACCTTTGTGCACGCTCGCGCACGTGTGTGTGTGTGTGTGTGTGTGTGTGTGTGTGTGTTTGGTGACACTTCAAGATCTACTCTCTTAGCAACTTTTAAGTATATAACACATCATCGTTAACTATATTCACCATGCTGCACATTAGATCCCCAGAAGTTATTCGTATTATCACTGGAGTTTGGGGGAGGTGACCTTTGAGCAGAGACTTGACAGATGAGAGGGAGTTCGGTCATGGAAAGTGTGCGAGAAGAGCGTCCTGGGAGCATGAGCTAACAAGTGCAAATGCCCTGACATGGGAACAGGTTTGGCGCCTTTCTGGAAAGACAGGGCCTGGGTGGCTTGAGAGAAGGAGGGGATGGGGTCGTACAGGTCAGCAGGGTCCCCTGCAGACAGGGCCTCACAGGCCAAAGAGAGTTATCAGTTTTTATTCTAAATGCAACGTGAAACTGTTGGACAGTGGCAGAGGGGAAGAGTGCCATCATCTGACTCATGTTGTTTAAAGATCCCTCTAACTTCCTTGTTAGGGAATGGGTTTCAGGGAGTGAGGGTGGGAGTGGAGAGATCAGGGAGGAGGTAACTGCAATAGTCCAAGCAAAAGCCAGTGGTGGCAGGGCCAGAATAGAAGCATCCAGAATGGTGAGCAGTGGGCAGATTTGGCATATGTCTTAAGTAGAGCCACCAGGATTGCTGATGGATGATATGTGAGGGATGAGAAAAAGGAACATAGGAAGGGGATGGTAGCTGGAGGGAAACATGAATCCTAAGGAGAATTTCTAAAAGAAGAAGGGACCAGATGTCCTCTGGGTCACCCTGCCCCTTAATAGCCAGGAAGAGATAATGGTCTGCACCCCGTTTTGTGCTCTGTGGAAAGCCAGTGTCTTCCAAGATTCCCTCCATCCCAGGGGGGACCTGTATTCTCTTGGTCATCCCTTATCTTTGACTTCCTGCTTCTGCTGAATTATTATTCTCCATTTGGCATCTTGTGCCCTTTGGTGTCTGCTCTGACCTTTACATAGACTGAGAGTTCAGTCCTCAAGGTGATGGAGAGCCTCAAATGCCAGGGCAAGACAAGCTTGATCCCGAAAGCAGTTGGGGCCATTTTTCTATCCATGTATTTATTCAACAAGTACTTCTGAGGACCTAATATATACATCACAGGAGAGAAGATGGTGAGCCAAGCAGACAGAGTACATGGGGCTTCCTTCAAAATAGGGAGACAGGTAATGATCCAATATTCACGAATAAATATAAATGGCGGCCGTGATAGCAGCTAGGAGGAAAAGATCCCTGGTGTTATAGGAGCTTCTAATAAGGGGATCTGATCTAATTTGAAAGGTTGGAGGAAGCAAGAGCTGGGATCTGAATCTGAGAGCAAGGGTGCTCTGGGCAGCGGGAACTGCTTATGCAAAGGCCCTGGGGTGAAAGTATGACAGACTAAAGAAGACCTTGGAGGGGAGAGACTGTGTGGGGTGAAAGAAGAGGTAAGTAAAGAGTAGACCCACAAGGCTTCATTACTATGTTAAGGAGTTTTGTCTGTATCTTAAGAATAAAGGGAATATACCGATGAGGTTTGGGTTGGGAGGATGTTATGATCAGATGTGCATTGTGAGAGTTCCCTGAGGTTCTCATGTGTAGAGTGGACTTTCAAGGGAAAGGGTCCATCAAGGTAGACCAGATAGACTTTCTGAAGTGTGAGGGTGGACCATTTGGACTCAGTTGGACTATTGAGTGATAGACAATCATTCAGTCCATAAAGATGAACAACCATGCATGAACACAAAGTATTGAGGAGTTAAAGTCAACTAGACTTGGTGAGGGAATAAAAATGGGGGAGAGGATAATGCCTGGGCATCTGACTTGGAAGCAGTTGGAGGGGGGATGCTGTGAGGATGATGAGAGTTAAGCTCTGGAGAGGAGATCTTGCATTTCATTTGAGTGTGTTGGGATTGAGATGCTTTTGAGACCTCTGAGGGGGTGGGGCAGGTCAAAGAGTCAGAGGTATAAATGGGTTTGGAGTTCTGAGGACATTTGTGCATGCAGGTGGTGATGGAAGCTTGGCAAGGGGAAGTGGCTCTCAACTAGGAGGCAATTTCACACTCAGGAGACATTTGGCAATGTCTGGAGATGTTTCATTGTCACAACTAGGAGGAGGTACTAATGGTGTCTAGTGGGTGGAAGCTGTTAAACATCCTACAGGGCACAGAATTGTTATCCAGCCAAAATATCAACAGTGCTGAGGTTGAGAATCCCTGGTCTAGAGTAACACTCAACGGCTAGGTGGAGGAAGATAAAAAGGAGGCGCGTTGAGGTAGGAAGGAACCATGTAAGCATGTGTCATGGCATCCAAGGGAAGGAAATGTATCAAGAAAGAGAGAGAAGGCAACAGAGTGAAATCCTGTGGAGAGGTCAAGAAAGATGGCGGGCTGAAAAGCATCCATTGGATTTAGAAACATGGAGGCCATTGGTGGACTTTGCAAGAGTTGTGTCGGCGGTATGATGGGGTCAGAAACGAGATAGGAATGGTGGAGGAGGGAGTTCAGAAAGGGAGGAAATAGAGGCAGTTAGTGTAGGCAACTGGGAAGAGGGGAGAAGTGGGAGACAGATGGAAGGAGGAATCAAGTGAGGCATTTTAGTTTTTTAATAAGGGAGGCTTGAGTTTATTTAAAAACTAATGAGAAAGTTCTGCCTGGGAGGGAGAAGTTGAATATGCAAGGCAAAGACAGGATATTGATTGTATAAGACTCCCAAGACAGAAGAAAAGGGCCAAAACAAGATTAGCTGCATGAACCTTACGATGAAGGACAGCTCCTCCTCTGTTACAGGAGGTAAGGACCAGGAGGGGGAAGAAGTTTGCAAATGATGGCAGGAGAAGAGGGATTCCATGTCATGGCTCTTACTTTCCCTGGGAAATCAGGGAAGGTTGGAGGAGAATAGAGAATGTGTAGTCTTTCTGCTTCACTCAGGTTGCCCTGTGTTGGTGTGCCGGCCTTCCCCATGGTACACAACCATGAGGAAAGCCTTCTTCAAAGTCCCCTCTTGAACTCCTGGCCTGAGGTGTGACCTCTGAGCCTAGCAAGAGCTCATCTGGGGGAATGTCCAAGTCCAGGATTTATGAGGTAAGACTTGTGATGGGTTGTCATAAAGTCCCCCATTCTTGAAGATTAATACTGTTTATAATAGCCCATCAAGAAAGCCTTGTAATAATCCTTGAAGAATACCCATAAAATCCACTTTGATGAATTTTAGATAATGGTTTCAGAAAAATCAAGTCCCCCTACCCTCATTGATCCTGGAGCATGACAATCAGTTGCAGTGGACATCCATCCCAGAGGCCTGAGCTCCAGGGGGGGCAGCGCTCTGTGAGTGGGGAGATGCTGAGAAGAGGAACCTTCAGCTAGTAGATTTCTCACCCAATTGTGAAGGTCGAGCTCAGGCAAGGTGGACCCATATACTGAGATAGATCCGGGGGAAACTGAGTTTTGAGATAGACCAGGCTCAACTTGGGTTCCAAGACTGGGGATTAATTCAAGTCCTGGGACAGAACAGGGAGACACCCCTGAGGTCTTAAGATACTCCATGGTTGACTCTGAGACAGATGAGGGTCAGGCCCAAACCCTGGGTAGACAAAGGCTGAACTTGGGTCCAGGGATAGACCAAAGATAAACCTGGTCCCAGGAAACCAGGAACAAATGCAAGTCCTGGGTGAACCAGGGCTACAGTGGAAGCTTGAGCTAGACAAAGCCAAACCCAGGTCCTGGGATAGAGCAGAGCAGAGCTAATGACAACAGAAACGGAAAATAGGCTTATCTTGGGGGAGTTGAATTACACACTCACATCAGGTTTGCCCTGTGGGGATCTCTCTAGTTGTTGGGACACTTCCATGAAACTGTTGGGTCCCTCTGTGGTTAATGCCCATTGCACATGACACGGTGTGTCCCAGGACTAATAAGTGGAAGTGAATTATTTTCCAGTGTAAGGTCATCCTAGGACCCGAGTTTGAGCCAGTGCAGGCGCCTGAGCCCGGAAACACGCTCAGTAGAGCCAACAGCTTGGGAATGCCCAGGGTGGCCGTCCCTGCCTCCATGTTGATGGTGGCCACTCTGATGCAGACTAGAACAATACCTGCATTCCACACAGGCACGTAACACACAGGGGCTCACACATTCACACTGCGGTAGACACACACACAGACACACAGAGCACCAAACCCACGCCTGTGCCTCAAACACACAGCCACATGCCTTGCACGGACATGGACAGTGACACAGCAGCCACACACAGATCCTCGGGCACACATACACGCTCTCGGCCAACCTAGGCAGCACGCTCAGACGCAGACTCCCACACGATGACATTTTCACATCCGTGAAGCAGGATTCTAGAGGGAGTGTTGGGCTCTGAGAACAGCGCCCCCTGGAGGGTGTGTCGTTCAGTGCCTCGCCTTCCACGTTCACATTCCCCCCACCCCCCAGGTGCAGTCGAGCACACTCTGACTCATCCCTGCTTTATACACGCATTTGTGTAAGTGCATACACTTGCTCGTGCTCACACACTCAGGCTTATAAAGGGCTATGCACAGCTGTGCGTTCTTGGCCACACAGACACAGACGTGCCCCACGTCCATCACACTCATCAAATGAGCTCATGCTGCAGGCAGTTGACGGGGGCGGGGGGGGGGGGCGTCTCTGCCTCGTGTGGTCATCTGGGGACCCCAGCTGACAGAGGCTTCTCATCAACACGCACTTCCAGGTCACGCACTGGCTCTTAACACTGTCACCGGGAAGTCACTAACACTCACACGGCGTTGGCTAAAGGGAGTCACGGGGCCACACCAGGGAAGCACAGTTCTATCTGGGCCCGAGAGAGAAGAGGCGGGAAAGTTGTGAACAGTTGTATTGACTGCCCCAGTTTCTAACACGTCTAGAGAGTTACACACTCACACACGCACGCTTGATCTCCTCCCGTATGGACCAGTCTCTATGACCCGCCCCTCTCCTTGGGACCAGGCAGGGGGCCACACATGCCCTCCCCGTGGTTTGCCTGCAGAGCCCCCTTACCTCCTGGCACATCTGAGGGGCCTGCCCCTCCCTCCTGAGCTGGGGGTCCCAGGGTAACGAGTTTCCAAGCCAGAGCTGAGAAAACAGCGCAGACACCTTCTCTGCCCCCGGAGTGGGCGGTATTTTTCCACAGACACTGGGAAAGAATAATAATAGGCATTGGGAGATCTCTGTATTGGCTGAGAACCTTCCCCGTCTTGCCAGCTGCAGCTTGGAAGGGGAGCCCGGAGGGGAGAAGGCAAATCCAGAGAGACCCCCGTTCTCCCCACCCGCGTGTCCTCCCAATGCCACGGGAGACCCTCTCCTTCCCCTCACGGTCCACCCACTCCTCCTTTCGACTACTTAAATATTCCGAGGCAGGAAGCTCATGAATATTTATAGGGGCCTGGCAGTGAGAGAGATAAAAAAAAAAAAAAAAAACATTCGGAATTTATGAACCAAGATCCGTCTATAAATAACAGGCCTGTGGCTGATGGGGTTCTTCCCTCACCCACCAATTTCCTTTAAGTTCAGTTCCAACCCCAGCCAAGCCTCCCAGAGCTACCCCTCCATACACGCACGCACACCGCCTGGCTATGGGTGCACAAATCTCCATCCTCCAGGACATCCTCCAGGACACTGTCACACACACATACTCACACAGCAAGGACGCAGACGCGCGTTTGCACCTGCCTGCGGTCTGGCCCACTGCCCCCCTTCCACACACAGACACTCACATGCAAAATCTGCTTGAACATGTCCGGGGCAGCCTCCTGTGTTCACATTCAGGCAGATACAGCCCCTCGGGCTCAGACCAGCACACACAGTCGCACACACCATAGAAACGCCCATGCTCCCAGCTCCTGGGCCTTCCCATGGCTTCTCTCTGGGCCTTGGTTTCCTCGTCTGCATAAGGGGAACACTGAGAGTCACTGCCTCCTAGGGTGGCCGTGCGGAATTTAAAAAACTCACAAGCCAAATACCAAGTACCTGTTGTGTGTAAGGTGCTATTGTAGGTGCGGGCGACACAGCAGTGAACAAAAACAGGTCAAAATCATCCCTGCCTGGCATTCTGGAGGGAAGAACGATGCACACGAAATCAGCGCACAGATGAGGTAGTGTGTCAGAAGTTGGTAAGGTAGAGAGGGGGTGGGTAATGCTGAGACACTTATAGTTTTGACTGGTGGGGGAGCCGTCCGGGAAGGGCTCTGGAAACAATGACATTTGAGTAAAGATTTGGAGGAGGCGGAAGGACATTCCAAAGGAATAGCCAGTCTTGAGACTTGAGATAGAAGAAGCGGGCTTGAGGTGTCGCAGGAACAGGGAGGAGACTCCTGTGACTGGAGCAGAGGGAGGGAGGGGGAGAGAGGGGTAGGGGGACAGGGCAGGGAGGGGACGGGCCCCGTGGGCAGTGGTGAGGATTTGGGCTTTTACTCAGGGGAGGTGGGAGCCATGGAGGGTTCTGAACAGAGGAAGCATATGGCCTGACTCAGCTGCTCACAGACACCCTCTGGCTGCTGTGGAGCGAGGGGGGCCGCAGGGGGTCCAAGGCAGAGGCGACTGCCCTGGGGAGATGAGATGAGGAGAAGGGAGAAGGGAGTAGATTCTGACTGTAAAGCTGTAAGAGAGAGAGGTAATTAAAGCTGTCTCTAAGTGAATGCATTCAATAATTTGTTCTTTAATTCCAGAAATGTTTATTGGGCACGTACTATGTCCCACGCACTGTTCTGGTTGGAGAACACAGCGATAAACATCCCTGCCCTTGGGGAACTGACGGTATCTTGGGGGAGACACGCAAGAAACAGGATACATTTTAATGTAGGATCAAGGGGTAGTACATTTTCTGTGCAAATTGTAGCAGAGCGAGGCTTGCAGAGCGATGGGGGCTGCCCGTGGAGATTGGCTGCACTGGGCAGGATTCGGGATGCATTTCGAAGCGAGAGCCGCTCTCAGGATTGGCAGGCGGATTGCATGTGTAGGTGGCAATGACAGAACTTAGTGCCTGGGTGTGAATATGAGCTTGCAAGGGACACCCACGCAAATGCCCTCTTACGTTGAATGTTCATTGTTTGCCCCCGTCTTAGGTTGGGTTCCTGAGAAGCAGAACCTGAGACGGGAGTTCGGAGCATATGATTAATTGTGAGTGGAGGGTGAGGAAAGCAGGAGCGGGCAGGGGATGGGGGTCTCAGGTACCTTCCAGGCTCGGCCTGATCCATGGGGGCGGAGGTCCCTCTGGAATATAAATTGGACCACTGTAGCAATGGTATCAGTTCCGTTTTGGCTGCTCCTGGGGGTAGGGAACCCCTCCCATGCCTCTCCAGGGTGTGGTGACTCCCAAAAGCCAAGGGCAGGTCTCCAGAAAAGGTCACAGGTGCTAGCTGGGAGCTCCCACTCAGCACATGCAGGGTGGGTGTGCCCAGTGAGGAGATCGGGGCAGAGGCCCAAGAACATCTCCTGTACCCCCAAGGCTCCAACGAACAGGGTCACAGGAGCACCAGCCGTTTATGCCAATCATAGTGCGGATGTCTGTTCTCAGCTCTCTCGGGATGAAAATCAGGCCAACTTGGCGCTGGGGCTCCCCTGATACAGCCGAGATCCTTTCTGGATTCATGAACTGCTGGAGACTCAGCCTTCCGCTTCCCGGACTTGCCTGGGAATTGCAGAAGGGAACTGAGAAGAAGAGACGCTGCCCCGAAACAGGTCGGAATAGCTCATTTAATTCCCCCACAGTCCTCTCGAAAGACGCTGCTATTGTACCCACTTTGCAGATGTGGAAGCGGATGCGCAGAGAAGTTAAGTCACTTGCCCAAGGCCTCACAGCTAGCAAGCGGAGGAGCCAGGATTTGAACTCAGGCTTTTAGGCTCTGAGGTTTGTGTGCTTCCAAGCTACTCTCAACTGCCTTAGGCCCCGTGACTCCTTCAAAACCCAGAGCCCTCGTAGCCATCCTGGGAAGGAAGGAGGAGAAGGGAGTTGAGCCCGAGAGAATGGAATAGAGGGTGTGAGCGGAGTGGAGGAGAAAGAGGTCCCATGGGAGACTCGGAGTATGCAGGAGGCATTTGTTCTTCCGTCCGTTCGTTCACTCATTCATTCATTCATTCACCTCCTGATGAGGCCTGCCTACTCTGTCCAGCTTGTGCTGGTATTGGGGCCACAGCAGGAAAGTAGACCAGCCCTGCCCTTACGGACCGCACCGCCTAATAGGACACAGACACACCCACCCGGGCAAGGGAAGGTATAAAGTATAAGAACCTTGTGAGAGGGAAGGGGTAGGGAACGATGGAGGCACACACAGGAGGGGTCCCTGATCTGTCTTCAGGGACAGAGAAGCTTCCCGGAGGTGGCGATGTTTGCTCTCAGCCTTGAAAGATGCACAGAGTTGGGAGAGTCGTAGGGTCACCTGTTGGAGAGTAACAGAGTAGAAACACCAGCATCTGTATAACCCCACAGACCTGGGTTTGCGGTTCTAGCTCCACCACCTAATACATAAAGAAGCAGCATTGTAAAAAACAAAAGAAACTGTAGAAATGTTTATTGAGCACTTACTCTGTGCCAAGTGCTGTTCTAGGCACCGGGGACATGGTAGTGACCAAGATACGAGGTGTTTGTACTTGTATGTTTGCTTCCTCGTGGAAAGGAGCCATACCAGCCAACAAATTATATATAGCATGGTGTCTGCCATGAGAAGTGCCAGACAGGGAGATGAGGATCGAAAAGGGCTTCTTTAAGGAGGTAATCAGGGAGTGCTTCCCTGAGGTGGTGACTTTTAAACTTAGCTCTTAACTATGGACAAGGAGGATTCAGCATTATCACTGTTCCTTCAGACTTACTGTGGGGCATGAAATGGGACAGTTGACTTAGGCAAGTGCTCTGTAAGTTTGTAGCTTGGTAGTTAAGACAACTTTAGGGAGAGGCAGCATGGGGCCACAGTCCTGTGGGCTTGTTATTTACCTGGTGTCCCTTGGATCTGCTCCTTGCCCTTCCTTTGTTCTCTGTATTGCGGGACAGTTGACCCCTGAAAACTACATCTCCCAAGTTCCCTTGCTCACTGGCTTCCTGTTGGGTTCAGCCAATGGGAGGCTGTGGTGGCAGTTGGAGGTGGGACGAAGAGAGAAGCCAGAGGATTTCTCCCCCTGTTTCTTTGCTTCGGGCGGTGGCTTTGTCTCGTCCCTGGGTCCAGCTCCCGGCTGCCATCCACTCAGGCAACCACAATTCCTGCTTGGTGGTCCCTGGCTCTGGTAACACCCCTCCTCCTTTTGCCCCTGCTAACCCTGAAGTTTCTCGCATTTACTCTTTTTTATATCATTTCGCTTTCCCCACTTCCTCTTTCAGCCTTCCTGGCTCCTCTGTATCACACTTGCCCTATCGTATTCCCTCCGTGGAACCATCTAGCGTGGCCTCTGTTCCCCCTCTGTTCCACAGCAGTCTCTGCCACTTGACTCTTCCTCCCCAACCTTCAGTTTATAACAGCCTGACACCACACAGCTGTTGTGAGATGAATGGGGACAATACTCTCAGTAGCTGAGCCTACACGGTCCCCACTGTGTAGGGTTTGAAGCTGTGCACACGGGCACTCATTTACGTCCACAACAATCCGACGAGGTGGGTGCTACTGTTAGCCCTGTTTTACAGATGGGGAAACCGAGGCACAGTGAGGTTCAAGTCACTTGCTCAGGGTCACGTGGCTAGGAAGTGGCACGAGGGGGGGTCCGTCATGCATGCATTATGCGTGTAGAGTGCTTGGCACACAGGCAGTGCCTGGCAAGGCTGGTGACAATAATAATCATTACATGTGGAGCCGGTCTCCGGTTAGTACTGAGGCTGGAGGTGATGCTGGAATGCCACCTGGGACGGACACCACAATGCATGCTGATTGAAGGCTCTTCTGGGACTGGCCACCTGGCAGAACAATCTTCAGGATCCTGCTGGCTCTCGTCCCAGACCTGGAAGAGAAGGGGCAAAGGGCCTCTCTCCGGCAGCTTTGGCTGGGAGCAGCTGCTCGACGCTTAGCTGGGATCGATTTCCCTTCAAGTGGCCCATTCTCGCTAACAAAGGGCTCCGGTGACCCCGGTGGCTGTCGCTGCCCCCTCCCCTCTGAGAGGGGGACGTGTCTCCCGGCTAGAGCTGTTTTCTGTCTTTGAGATTCATTTCTTTGAAAGCCCTGGAAAACTCACAACGATGGGCCAAATCAGCCTTCCGATGTGCTCATCTGGTGGATTTCTCTGCCTCTCGGTCTTGCTCTGGCCAGTCCGTCCTCCATGATGTTCCTGACCAGATCCTTTCTCTACTCACACATGGTTATGGGGTGAACCGTGTTCCTCCCCCCAGACTCTCTCTCCTCTGCCCCCCTGTCTCCTGTGGCTGCCGTCATTGGCCAGGCTCCATTGAATGCTGGAGGGCAGGGGATTCTGGGAGATGAGGGCTGGAGAGGTTAGCCTCCCAGAGCACAGAGAGGAAGGAGGACTGGGGCGAGAGGATCCGGAGAGACCAGCAGAACACCCAGCTCACCTCCCGCCTCCCAACTTGAGCTTCGGCACCTCATTGAACAAGTTTCAAGTGTGCCACACATCTTCCTACCAGAGTGGAACTGACACGAGGGCGGGGATCTATGTCCCATTTGCTGCTGTGTCTCCAGTGCCTACAGCGTGCCCAGCACATAGCAGGTGCTCAGTAAATACTGGTGGGATGCACAGTTGCTCTCTCCCCTCCGGGTCTTTGCCCACGCTGTTCCCTCTGCCTGGAACCCCCTCACTCACCCTGCGGAATCCTGCCCATTCATACTATTTAGCTTTGGCTTCTTCCGGAAGGCTGTCCCTGAACCCTCAAAACCGGGCTCCATAGCCAACCAGCCTCTGCCTACAGCACCCTGTACTGCCCCCAGCATGGCACTCGCCAAACTGTTTTATAATCGCCCCTTCACTTGTCTCTCAAATATTTTAGCTCACTTACCCCTCAAAACACCAACATTGTCATCACCTCCCTCCCCTTTGAGAGATAGACAGACTGAGGCTCAGAGAGGGTAAGTAATTTGCCCAAGGTAACACAAGGCCAGGATTTAAATGCAGACTGTCTGGTCCCCAGATACTGAGCTGCCTTTTTGTGTTCCCTGTCAGCACCTATTCGCTTATTTTTATTCTATGATCAATTTCATTGCACTCGTGTATTACATTGCCTGTGTTAAGCCATTCGAATATATTAACAACAATCTCAATAACATCACTACCATTCTTTTCTTTTAAGTTTATTTTGAGAGAGAGAGAGAGAGAGAGAGAAAGAGCAGGCAGGGGCGGGGCAGAGAGAGAGGGAGAGAATCCCAAGCAGGCTCCACACTGCCAGCACAGAGCCTGATGAGGGGCTTGAACTCACGAGCCGTGAGATCATGACCTGAGCCCAAACCAAGAGTCAGATGCTTAACCGACTGAGACGTCCAGGCGCCCACATCACTGCTATTCTTAAACTTTTTTCAACGTTTTTTATTTATTTTTGGGACAGAGAGAGACAGAGCATGAACGGGGGAGGGGCAGAGAGAGAGGGAGACACAGAATCGGAAACAGGCTCCAGGCTCTGAGCCATCAGCCCAGAGCCCGACGCGGGGCTCGAACCCACGGACCGCGAGATCGTGACCTGGCTGAAGTCGGACGCTTAACCGACTGCGCCACCCAGGCGCCCCTGCTATTCTTAACCCCATATTACAGATGGGGAAATGGAAGCTCGGGGTGGTTGAGTCACGTGCCCAAGGTCACGCAACAAAGCTGGAACTTCTACTCAAGTGACCGGCTCCAGAGTCAGAGCCTTCAACGACTATGTTCTGTGGCCTCACTTTGGCTGGAGGAATCGAATGCCTTTGCGACTCACTCTTTGAAACCCCGGAATGTGTGTCAGAGATGCAACCAAATGACAAAGGGTCTGAACCCCGCATTAACTTGCCGCCCGCAGGGACATACACGGAGCCCGTGGAACTGGGTTTTCAGGCAGTCACGGCACCTGGCTGCCCCTGTGAGTTATTAGCTGGCAGGTTGGTCCCTTGTCACCTCCCGGCCACGCTCTCCAGCCTTCAAGGTTTCCTCCCTCCAGCCCCCACCTGGGAGCCTCGCAGCAAACACCTCCATTTTGTGCAGGGGCGTCCCTGGCGGTGGCATGAAATGTCTCAGCCAGCCACGGAAGATAAATTTCCCCCACGACGACCTTTTCCACGCGCCGACGGATTGATTTCAGAAATCCATCCCCGGCCAATATGCCGAGCCCCAGCCCCCGCCGCGGGCGCTGATGGCTGCAAATTTATGCCCAGTCCAGAAATTGAATTCCTGTAAGTCGAGGGAAGTGTCGGAAAAGCTCACCCAGGCTCATTTTTACTTCTGACAAACTTCAGGCGAGAGATTAAACCCCAGCCAGTGTCTTCCAGCAGCAGGGGCTGTGGTGGCGGGGAAATGACCTCGATGGGGGCATTTTTCTCCCATCCCTGCTTTCAGCTTGGCCTGCCAGGGCTGAGGAATAAAAAGCAGTCAGACCCCCAGGCCTGGGCGGTTAAAGGGAATTCCCATCTCTGCCCTGCTAATGTTAGAAAAGGGGCATGCTCTGTGTACCCGAAGGCAGGCCCCTGGGTCCCCATGGCAAATATTGAACCGTTCAGAGGGATGGGAAAGAAAGCTTCTAATTCATCTCCATCACCAGCCAGCCTCCTGCACCAGCTCCTGAGGCTGGCTCAGTCTCGGCAACTTTGTGTTTTTTTTTTTTTTTAATGTTTCTCCATTTACTTTTGAGAGAGAGAGAGAGACAGAGCGTGAGAAGGGGAGGGATACAGAGAGAAAGGAAGACACAGAATCTGAAGCAGGCTCCAGGCTCCGAACTGTCAGCACAGAGCCCGACGTAAAGCTCGAACTCACGGAACCGTGAGATCATGATCTGAGCCGAAGTCAGCCGCTTAACTGACTGAGCCACCTAGCCACCTGTGAAATTCTAATTAAGCTTCCTGGGCCTGGGACCGAGAGGACATCAAAGTGTGGATGACTCGCCCCAACCCCCCACCCTGCCCCTGCCAGAGACCCAAAAGCCGGGGAGGGAGAAGCAGAGAAATCGAGTGACAGATCTGGGAAGGAAGAAACCCATCCTGCTATAAAGATCTCTCTCACTTGCCTTGAAAAACGAGACATCTGATGCAAATGTAGCCGCTTCTATTTGGTACAAAACCCCCCTAAATATTAAAGAAATAGATCCTTGATGTCTACAAAGAAAGGATCAAAAAGGAACCCTTCTGAAGAGAGAAGAGCTTTTATTTCGCTCTGAACTTTTCTACATCTAGCCTCTGGCAGGGATGCCTACAGAACACGGGGTGTGGGAGAATAAAGAAATGATTGCCATTCATGTATTCATTCATTTAGGAAGTGTCTGTGAAGCAGCTACTGTGTGCCAGGCATCGGGCTGTGTGCCAGGAAACCACAGGGAGAAATCAGGACCCGGTTTCTGCCCTTCAAAGCACAGGGGCATGTGCAAAGTCCTTGACCACTAGTCTTCAAAACTGGCAAGGTCCTGAGAAACAGGGAAAGACCGAGAAACTATCACAGAATGGAGGAGATGAAGGAGCAGTGATAACTAAATACAACGTGAGACTCTGGGCCAGAAAAAGGACATGAGTGGAAAAACTAGGGAAATCCAATAAAGCCTGGAGTTCAGTTGTAGTGACACACCAGGGTTGTTTCCTTCGTTGTGACAGGTGTACCGTGGGTATGTAAAAGGTTAGCATTGGAGGGAATTGGGTGGGTGGCGGGCATATGGAAGCTGTCTGTCCTATCTTCACAACTTTGCTGTCAATCTAACATTATTCCAAAATAAAAAAAAAAATAAAAATAAGTCAGCAGGGGACATGGAACTATTCTAGAACATTGCTGGTTCTGCGGGTTGATATAAAAGGTCCTACCGACTGGGCACACACTATATGCCAGGCACTGTGGTTGACTCTTGACATGTACTAACTCCTTGTCCTGATGACAACTGTGTGAGGCCTGGCTTTTATGATCACAATGTTTAGATGAGAAAGCAGAGAGGTTAAGGAAGGCACAGAAGGATTGGGCTACTTGCCCCAAGCCACACAAAAAGGAACAGATCAGAATTTGGACTGAAGCAGCCTGTGTTGTAAAACTCTATGGCTGCCTGTATTAACATGTACTAACTGTATTACATGTATTAACTGAGCAGCTATTATTCTCTTCAGGGTCTGACTAAAGAAACAAATCTTTGAGGGATTTTATGGATTTTAATATGGGGAATTGTTTACAAACATGGTGCAAGAGATATGAAACTAAACAAGGGATGGAGATGAAACCCAGAGATTAACAACAGCAGACAGCCTCTATCCCCCAGGACTTGGCGTCAAGTAGAAAAGGTGATACAAACAGAGCTTGGGAGTGGAACTGTTGGCGGAAGCTTAAGCCACAGAGGAGATGTAGCTATGGCTATAACACAGGAGGCAGCAAGGGGGAAAATACCCCTGCTTATCCCTTTGTCCCGCCCTCAGATCATCCATGAATTCCTTCCATTGGCTGCATCTTCCTGGAAGCCAGAGGGCAAGGCAGTGTGGGAAATGTAGTTCCCAACCATACAGAGCAGGGGCAGTCATCAAGCAGCTTACGCTTAAGTGTGTTTGTGTGTGTGTGTGTGCACGCGCGCACATGTGCGTGCACTCAAGGGTCAGAGGACATTTTTAATCTCCATTTTACAAATGACAGAGGCCAAGTGATCTGCTTAAGAACTCACAAAAACTCAGGGGAGGCTGAGAATTCATCCAGGCTTGACGGGGCAGGACTAGTGACTAGCTTTATATGGAGGGCACCTGGAGCTATGCAGGGTTCAATGTGGAGGTGACCTGTTGAAAGCCAGCTCTGGCTTCTCTGGGGAGAATGGATCAGAGGTATAAGTCTTGAGGCCAAGCTTCTATGGAGGGAGAGACTTTTCTTCCCTGAGCATAGTGACTAAGCAAGTATTTGAGAGTCTGAGAGGCCAGCATCCAGATGCGAGCTTGGATACTTACCAGCCCTGTGAGTTTGGACATCTGACTTTCCTCTCTGTGCCTCAGTTGTTCCATCTGTAAAATGGATCTGGTGTTGGTGCCTACCTCATTGCATGAGGGGAGGCTATAAGGACTTCATTTTTGTAAAGCAGCTTAGACGAATGTCTTAGTCTGTCCGGGCTGTATAACACAGGTAGTATAGATGCAGGGCTTAAGCAACCAACAGTTACTTGTCCCAGTTCTGGAGGCTGGGAAGTCCATCAAGGTGCCGGCGGATTCGGTGTCTGATGAGAGCCAGATTCCTGGCTCATAGACAGCATCTTCACATGGTGGGAGGGATAAGGGAACTCTCTGGGGTCTCTTATGAGGGCACCGATCTCCCTCCCATAGGGCTCACCTTCAAATACCTTCACACTGGGGGTTAGGTTTCAACATATGAATTTTAGGGAGACAGAGAGACGTTCAGCCCATAGCAAAGGGCACGCTCTACAAGAGTTAAGTAAACTATGAAACCTCAGTGGCTGCTCCTCTCCTTCATCCATTCCACGATTTAAATCCCATCTCTCTACAGGCAGCATCCAAATGCACATCTCAGACCAGACTCTTGATTGCCACCCCCCCCATCTTCCCCTCCCCCTGCCACAGACCCCCTTCTCCAGCCTTCTCCATCTCAGTAAATGACACCCCCACCACCCACCCTGCTGTTCGGCTCCCCCGTTTTCCTTCCACCCTCAGCAAATCCTGTGAGCTCTGACTTGTCTGTCCCCATGACATCTACCCTGGGGAAAGCTCTCATCATGGCTCACCTGAACAACTGTGCAGTGGGCAGCAAGTTCAGAGGCCCTGGGGTGATAAAGACTCAGGAGTCATTGAGGATCTGAAAGGAGGCCTGTGAAACTCAGCAGGCTTAGGAGGGAGTTGGTTCCCTCCCAGAAAGCTCTCTTCAACTCGGGTGTTCTTGAGTGTTGGGGGCGGGGTGGAAGGGACTTACAGTTTCTCAAAACAAGCTTCTCTGATGACTGGCATGACCCTTGTATGAGAACTTGTAGCCTTGATGCAAACCTCTGTCCATAAGCCCTACTTTTAGGACTGTCTGCAGGGATCCATGGTGGTTCCAGTACAGTCTGGGCCACACTCGGAGGGAAGGGGCTGAGTTTGTAAATACTTGCACAATGCAAGCCTTCCTTGGACTTGAGTGGGGGAGGCCAGTCGAACGGAGAGACCTGTGTCTCTTCCTGTATTTCCCAAGAAAGTCTATGTCATTGATTATTGGTCCACACTGGCACTATGATGGCAGAGCCCGAGACGTCCTGGAACATAAGTCCTGGCTTGACAGGGGCTCCAGGGGTGCTGAGGGCCTCCTGCCAAGGCTTGGGGTCTTCCGAGGGTAAGAGGTTGTGCTGTGCTGCCGGCTTGGATAGCCTCTCAGGACAAGGCGGGTTAACTGCATTGAGAGTGAGTGAATGAATGAATGAGCTCATAGTCACCACCAGCCACAGGCTGTCACCGGCAAAGCCCCAGCTGCTTAGGCTGCGGAGACCCAGTTGGCATAGGTGAGCTGATAATGTCCTTAACACCTGTCACGCTTATCACTCAGGGGGGGCATTTGCCCAATACCTCGGGGTCTGACAGGAGCAGTCTGCTATTATCTCAAGCCCTCCAAAGGGACGTGGCCCCTGTCATGGCTCAGACGTGGCAGACAGGCATGTCCCTGATTATTCATCACGGCCCTTCTGCCATCGCGGCCGTCAGGGAGAAGCCATGCCTGCTTCTGAGCCTGCCCGGTGTCTCTCTCCAGCCTGACATCACAAGATCCCTGATCCCTCCCTAGGACAGACGGAAGCTAGTTTGGTGGCAGAAGGGGGAATGGATGGTGGACCTATCAAGAAGTTCGCTCTCTGTCCCGCTGGCCAACCACTGTCCGATTATGCAACGAACATTCAGTGTGGCAGGCCCGGGGGCTGCAGTTGATGACAAAGCAGACAGAATTCCCCACCCCCATGCCGGTTCCCGTGCAGGGGCAGAGGCAGGCTTTGGGCTAGTGGTCACGCCCGTGAGGTCCTAATGGCCATCGGGCTCAGGCCCTGAAGGAGGACTGAGAAGGTGCGACGTGGAGGTGTAGACCGTGGAGTCAGATGGCCTGCGTTTGAAGCCCAGGACGGTACAAGAGACTGTGACGCTCTGGGGAAGAGATTTGAACCCTCTGCCCCAGTTTCTTCCCCTTACCAAAGGCAGAGAACGGCAGTGCCTGCTGGTCACCTACTTACAAAGTCCCTAGAACGATGCTCGACATAGAGTAAGAAGCAGAAATGTTAGGGAAAGCCAGCCCAGGATGCCTTGAGAGATGGGTGACATGGGGCAGGGACAGCGAGACTGCTTTTGGAAGAGACATTTATGCGACAGCCCCAGGAACGGGAAGAGTTAGCCCGGCTGTGAGATGGGGCAAGAGTGTTGATGGCAGAGGGTGCCGCCAGGGCGAAGGCCTGGAGGCGGGAAAAGCAGGGTGTTCGGGCAAGACCAGAGGACGGGCCAGAGACAACGGCCGTGCCACCTTGTTGCTTGCTGGCTTAGGAGATGCTCCAGGACAGGGGGCCGACTGAGCCACACGGGGACGAGGACGGGGCAGGTGTCTCTGCCCATCTTCCATGGGGCTCACTCCTCTCCAACATCGGCCTTTCAACTCTTCATCATCCTGCAGCCTCCGCCCCAGCTCCACGGGACTCTCCCGGGTTCTTCCGGATCATCTCGGTTCAGTGCCTGCATCAAGGTCAGACCATTTTGACTTCAGGAAGCTAGCAAATTGGCTTTAGAGTCACGAGGGTAATAATAATAAGGGCAAACACACAGCACTTACTACGTGCCGATGACTGTTACCAGTTGCTCGCACAAAAAGCATGAATTCATTGACGTTTCCCACGAGCCCTATGAGGTAGGTACAATTACCGTGTCCATTTTCCAGATGAGGAAACAGAGGCTGTGCATTTAACAGAGGTTAAATGACTTGCCCAGGCCAGACAACAAGCGAGTGGCCAAGTCAGGACATAGACCCAGGCAGCCTGACCCCCGGACTCTGCGGTCAACCACCGGGCTCTTCTCTACCATCCGAGTGGGAGTAAGAAACAGCCAAAGGAAATGAGTTGTTTCTGGATAAGTTTTGTTTTCTTTTGTTTTTGTTTTTTAAGATTGTATATTTTTTTAAGTAATCTCTACACCCAACACGGAGCTCGAACTCACAACCCCGAGATCAAAAGTTGCATGCTCCATGGACTGAGCCAGCCGGGCGCCCCTGTCGTGAGGTTTTTTAACTGGAAAAATATGCAATGTGATATTAGTTTCAGGTGCACAACAAAGCGATCTGATGATTCTATACATTATGCAATGCTCACCCCGAGAAGTGTAGTCCCCATCTGTCCCCGTCCAACGTTGTTACAATATATTGACTACATTCCCTGTGCTGTACTTTTCATCCCTGTGACTTATTTATTTTAAAACTGCAAGTTTGTGCCTCTTAATCCCTTCACCTATTTTTCCCACCCCCCCTTCCCCCACCCCCCCCCCCCCACCCCCCGCTCCTCCCCAGTGTAAGAATGTTGTCTGGAAAGATCCTGGTGCCATCACAGGGACTCCTTTTTGGGAGGATCGTGGGAGAGATCCTTGCCTGTTCTTGGGACCGAAAATAGTTAAGCTCGCTGCTAAGCAGCTGGTGTGCTTTTGTTTCAGGACACTGGGAACCGCATAAATGACCAGCTTTCCCTTTTTGAGCTGGCTGCTAAGGAACCTAGAGCCAAATTTATGGCTTGACCATATGCTGGCTGTTCGGGTTTTAAAGGGATGAGTTTTTCTTAGCCTAATTTTTGGCTCTGTCTACCTCCCCACTTTTCTCTTTCTTCCTCGTCTCCGTTGCAAAAAAAAAAAAAAAGGGGGGTGGGGTGGGGGGGAGGAGGTTGAAAAATCTTTCCAAGACCAATATGTGCTCACTGTAGGAAACTTAGAAGATAAAATCAATCTGAAGATGACGATAAAAATCCCCGCTGATCTCCTATTTTCACGGCTGCATAGTATTCCCTCCTGCGCATACACCTTACGTTTTGAAATCAAGCCCCCTGCCGTCAAAGAACTGCAGGGAGAAAATTCTAGGGGTCCAATTTTAAACAGCGCTTTAATGAGCATCGTTGCAGCAGTCACGTGCTTGTCCACATGGTTTCCCTGGGCCAAATTCTTAGACTCGGATTGGCTGGGTTAAATACACAAGGAGAAACCTGGAGGCTGTCGCTCTGGATTGGCAGACGGCCCTCCAGAAACATCTAATTCCTACTCTCCTATCTAATTGGAGCTATCGTGTGGTGGTTTACATACCCTCGTAAACCACTTGCAGTCCCTCTCTGGAACAAGGCAGGGTACAAATAAATATATATGCCCCAAGCCACTTCTGCCTCCTGATTAAATTACCCAGCCTCAAATGCAATAATATCCTTGTCTTATTAAGAGGCAGCCGCTAGCTCTGTTCCTGTTGGGTAAACCCCGGTAGCCAGTGCTCCACGGATGGCTGGCCCGGGATCCTGCAAGCGATCCTTCCGCCCCTGGAAGAGCCAGGAATTGTTTTTGAACCAAGATGTAAGTGGCAGAGCCGTAGGCCGCGATGATGAGCCAGGGTGTGACAGCGAGAGGAATTTTTCCTGCGTGTCAATCCTGGACCTGTCACGGGGGACTGCTGCTTTAATTGGGGCGCAGCATCCTTGGTGAAAGTATTTGAAAAAATCGCAGCCAGAAAAGACGATTTGAGAAGCGGCTACTTGAGCGCATAGCTTACCCGCTTAGAGCCCATTAGCAGGAATATTAAACTCAGTACCAGCAGCTCGGCCAAGAGAGCAGCTGGCTTCTCCAGTACATTTGCCCCCGCAGTGGTGAGACAGGCCGCCTGACTGGAGGTTTCTGTACCTGGACGGTTCCTGGGCTCGCACACCTGCTGTTATAAGCATTTTTCTTAGGGCAGGCCCTTCTCTACCCCTACAACTGTGCCCTCCACAAGTTCATGACGGGGTTCTGAGCTAAACCTAGTCTGAGAGAGCTGGCATGCGGACTCTCAAACAAGGAGCCTTCCAGGACTCCAGTGGGTCCCGGGGACATGAACTTGACTGCGTATTTGAACTTGAACCCGCCAGGCAAAAGTCCGGGTCTCTGCTGTGCGGAGATTTGGCAGCCGAGCCTCAGGCATTTAATTACATTGCTGCAGAGAACATTTCAGCGAGATGCGTCCAGCGCAGACAATTATTTTAGGAAAGCCGTGGAGGCCTTCCCTCCTTGCCACTTAAATCTTGCTTCTCTTTTAGAATTCAATATTTCATATGTTGAGAGAAAATGGCTTGTTTGCTTCAAAGGACACACTAGGAATTGCAGAAAGGAGATGTTAATTATGTTGAACCGGCTGCTTTGTCTCTGCACGAATGAGAATCTTAGGAGGGGGGTGTTGTCCAAATGGCTTGGGGATCAGAGCCAGGGGAACATGGATGGGGGTGCTTAGTCTCAAGTTCGTCCTTCCTTCCTTCCTTCCTTCCTTTCTTTTCTTGTTTCATTGTAAAGAACTAGACTTGTCATGAAAGGAGACAAGGCTAGTTTCACATTCTTCTGGAACCAAGGGGCAAGGTGTTCTTGGACCGCCCTTCCGGTCCTAGGTCAGGCTCCCTGCAGAAGCAGAGCTGGTGGGGAGGAGTTGAGCGTTAAGTATCCACCTGGGGGGTGATGCCGGGAGGAACCAGTAGGAGAAGTGAGGAGGAAGTGAAGGACTCCCGTGCAGGGTGAGCTAAGGAACAGGGTGTCCCCGTGGGCACCTGGGACACAGCCCTGGAAAGCTGCCTGCGGCATGCACCTCAGAGCTCTCCTACGGGACAGGCCAGAGGGCTACTGGTCTCTATCACTGGCTCCTATGTGTGGCCTCGTTGGGGACTGCTGGGTGGGAGGGGCTTGCCCAGTGCAAAGGCAGAGCAGGCTGGGACTTACATACAGAGGAAGCCTTTGCAGTGGGGGATTCTGGTGTTTCTGCAGTTAAGGCCTGGGAGGCTTGAGTGTTGGTTTCCCGCCCCCCCCCCCCGCCCCCGCAATCATACCTGCATGCAAGGAAGGCTGGGTGACTTCACTGCTCCATGGGGGAGGCGTGGACTGTTAAAAAGGGGGATTCCCCCCAGGGGCGCCTGGGTGGCTCAGTCGCTTAAGCATCTGACTTTGGGTCAGGTCATGATCTCGTGGTTCGTGGGTTCGAGCCCCGCGTCGGGCTCTGTGCTGACAGCTCGGAGCCTGGAGCCCGCTTCGGATTCTGTGTCTCCCTCTCTCTCTGCCCCTCCCCTGCCTGCTCTCTGTCTCTCCCTTAAAAAATAAATTAACATTTAAAAAATTTAAAACTAAATAAACATTCAAAAAGGGGGACCCCCCCAACTTCAAAAAGCGTGTACATAAATAAGGCACAAAGAATATCTAATTACAATCATTTCAGATGGCGTTTATGAATGGCTTACTTTTCTTATAAATTAGTGGGGGAGTCAGGCTCATCTGTACAGTTACATCAGTCGCTCACTTTACAATAAGCTTAAAAAAAAAAAAGACTTCACCGAGTGGGAGAGAAAAAGGTGGGCTATTAGCTGGTGTCTCCAAGATTGCTCGTAACTCACGGTCTGGCTTATCTCTGCTACGGCTCGTGGGAACAGCTTCTGCGGGGCGATCAGTTAACCGCTGTCCAAATGAACAATTATTGTGAGGCTTTGTTTCTCTGTAAAACACTGGGGTTTTATGAGGACTTTTTCCGGGTATGTAGGAACGCATCCTGGATAGGACCACAGTCTTTCATTTCCCACCTCTCCGGCTACCACACCCATCCTTGTTCGCTGGGACCGATGCAGTCTCATTTGCCCTGGTCTTCTGCCCTGCCCCCCCCCCATCTGTCCCCAGCAACCGCCCCCCCCAACCACCTGTGTCTGTGAACACCTGAGTCAGGTGACATCCCTTCTCGTTCAGAACCCTCTGTGGCTCCCACCTCACTCAGAGGAAAAACCAAAGTCTTCCCTGCCAACCCACAGGTCCTGAAGATGCGGTCCTGCCCCCTCCCTGCTCTCACCCCCCTACTCACCACCCTTCACACTCTGCTTCAGCCACGCCAGCCTTTTCCGTGTGCCCCGAAGCTACCAGGCGTGGCCGTGCCTCAGGGCCTTTGCACTTGTTCTTATCTCTGCCTGGAACCTCCTTCCTGAGATACCTGCATGGCTCATCCCTCGCCGGCTTCAGGTCTTGACTCAAATGACACGTTGTTGGAGCCACCCTGACGTTGCAGATTCCCTGTGTGGCACTCATCACCCTTTAAATATTTGGCATTTACTTGCCTATTTCTGTCTTTGTCTAATGTAAGCTCCTAGAAGAGCTTTTGTGTTTGGGCATTTTGTTTACTGCTGTGTTTTCAGTATCCAGAATGGAGCCCGACACACAGTAGGAGCTTAACAAGTGTTTGGTCGAACAAAGGAGACCGTACTTCCCTGATGAAAACAAAAAGATTGGGGCTTGTGACTAAGTCTGGTATGTTCTGGTGAAACTCCAGGGGGCCTGATCTGGGGGCCACCATGTTCCATCCTGTGATCACTCACTTCTTTTCGAACGCTGTTGCTCAAACACGTCCGGATATTGATTTGAATTTGTGGTGTCAAAAGTGTCCCCTGTCCTTTCGTTTTCCCCTGGCTCACTCTGAATGTCCCTTCTCTGAGGTACCTCCTCTGAAATCCCAGCCTGACGAAGACCCCCGTTACTCCCTGCACTTTCTTTGGAGCATTGACTGCAGTGAATGGTTCCAGAAGTATCCGTGGATTTTCATGTTTGATGTCTGTTTCCTCCATCCATGGACAACGGGCCAGATATGTTTTCTTTACCCCTCTTTTCCTAGCCCTATCCCAGACCCTATGCCAGGCATAAAATAGGCACTCACTAGGTATTTTCTAATAAGTGTAGAAAATTTTGTAGTTCCCTGAAGCATATTAGCATTTCAAAGGCTCTGATAAGTCCTGCATCAAAGGAACACGTTTCACGGAGCAACGCACAAATTTATTTGATCACTGAGCACGCCTGGAAAGATTGCTAGTGTTCTGAAGGAGCATGGCTCAGGAAACGCAGCCGTGCCTGATCCCTGAATTATATGAGCATCCTAAATTGACCTGAAATTTATTTTTTATTTTTTTTCCGTTTTTTAAAAAAATTTTTTTGAACGTTTTTTTATTTTGTTTTTGAGACACAGAGAGAGAGAGAGAGACAGAGCAGGAGCAGGGGAGGGGCAAGAAAGAGAGAGGAGACACCGAATCCGAAGGAGGCTCCAGGCTCTGAGCTGTCAGCACAGAGCCCGACGTGGGGCTTGAACTCAGAAACTGCGAGATCATGACCTGAACTTAAAGTCAGACGCTTAGCCGACTGAGCCACCCAGGCGCCCCAACCTGAAGTTTAATTTAGGAGTCTGAAATGATGCCTTCTATTCAAGGGCTCGGAAGTCTCTGTGAGGATTCTGTCGCCCTCTCGCCATTACCTTATCTGGGCTTCTCGAGCAGGGGTGGAGGGTGGGGATGACAACAGTATACCCAGAGTCCGTGTGTCACAGTGGGCTGGGAAAGCAGAGAGGGAGCTCCAGGTTTGGGGATCAGTACAAGTGGGTCTGCGTCCCACTGACGGTTATGGAGGCAGTGCTGTGTGTATGCGAACACGTGTGCGAGGATGAATTCCTGTCTTGTGGAAGGGCTCGAATCCCACAACTCCTTGCCGCGTTCCTGAACCGCCCCCCCTCCCCATACCTGTCTCATCATCTGGCAAATGGGTTTCCTTGAGGAGGGATTGAGATCACGTGCACCAGGCGCTCAGCACGTGGTCCAGCACATTCCAGGGCATCTGTCGTTTCCCTGGGTCCCCTTTCTCCCCCAGCATGGGCCGGGGGAATCCCCTATCGGGCTCCTGCTCTCTGACCCCCCGACTTCCCTGCAGACCCTCTTCCAGAGCCCGGAGGAGGGCTGGCAGCTCTACACCTCGGCCCAGGCGCCCGACGGGAAATGCATCTGCACGGCTGTGATCCCCGCGCAGAGCACCTGCTCCCGCGATGGCCGGAGCCGGGAGCTGCGGCAGCTGATGGGGAAGGTAAGAGCAGACCGTGAAAAGCGCTCGGGTCCCACCCTGCCCTCGGCCCCCGTCCAGGTCAGCCGGGCACAGATCCAGCCATCCAGATCGTTCAGAGCTGGTGGATAACCCGGCTGCCCTCCAGGTGGATATTTTCTTCTTTGGAGGCGAAGCTGAGCGTTGTGTGGGGAGGCAGCATCCGAGTCACCAGACTCGCCTGCTAAAAGGTGTCTTGTGTGTCCCTTGGGGAGGGGTCTCACCCTCCAACCCCAAGAGGTTTATGTAAGATTCCATCCCCTTGTGATTGGGGCTGATATAAAACAGTCCCCATTCAACCTCCCCCACCCCCAGGATGCTCTGATGCCCTTTAGGGACTGGCTGCTGTCCCTTGATAGTATCCAGCTGAACTGCTCACTAGTCAGCTCCGATGTCAATGTTGAAAGGGACCAGCTACCTCTCGTCATCACCCTATAGACGAGGAAGCTGAGGGTTTCGTAGAGAACGGAAGAGACCCTGGTCAGCACTGGAGTCTCCCGGCCACTAACCCTGCAGGATCCTGGCCCTGCCCGCGACACCGGAACTGCCCTCCCCGCCAGTTTGGGACATCCGTGTGGCATCCCCTGATTGTTGACGATGGCTCTAAAAACGTTCTGTGGCGTCGGGGTGGGCGTCAGGCCGTTAGGTTTCTGAGACCTTCCAAGTGTCATGTGAACAAGGGGTTCAGGAGAGTGTGTGTTGTGACAAGCAGCCAGGATCGTCTGAGTTCACCTTAGGCAGGGAGAAGTGGGAGCTGGGGGTCCTCACTCTGGGTTAGGAGAGGCTGGGGCAAGGGAAGCTGGAAAGTACTTGCTGAGCATCTAGTTTAGGCCAGCGCCGGGCCCCGGTGATTTAGCTGTGGACAAGCTAGACGCGGGGCCTGCCTGTGAGGACCCCACCTGAAGGAGGCAGAGGGCTGGAGCTTCGAGTCTGTCAGAGGAAAGGGGGCTGGTGGCCGCAGTGGGAGGACATGAAGAGGAGGCAGGGGAGGAGGGAGGACCAGCCCGCAGGGCCTGCAGGGGAGGGTGATCCCGTGTTCCTTTCGCAAAGCTGCCTCTGGCTGCCGTGTGAAGAACTGACTGCTGGGGGCCACAGTGCAAGCAGGGAGACAGGGAGGCAGGGAGGCAGGGGAGAGAGGTGGGAGCTGACGGATCGCCTGGGCATGTCATTGGGAGGTTGCTGGTAAGAGCAGGGGAGCCCTTTGGCTGGGTGTTTGGCCTCTGGCTCCGTCAGGCCCGGTCTGTGGCATCTCAGGGGGGCGGGGAGGGCAGGAGTCTGGCTCTCCCTAACCCTCCCAAGCTCCTAGGTCCAGAACGTCTCCCAGTCCATGGAGGTCCTTGAGCTGCGGACGTACCGTGACCTCCAGTACGTGCGCAGCATGGAGACCCTCATGAGAAGCCTGGACGCACGACTCCGGGCGGCCGATGGGTCCCTCTCGGCCAAGAGCTTCCAGGTAGGTCCTTCTGGGTCAGGTCAGGAGCCGAGGAAAGAATTGGGATCAGCGCCCATTACTTCTGAGAGTAGTCATGTCTGAGGAGGACCAAGGGTAGGCTGGGATCTAGGGTCTAGTAGGGACCAAACGTCAAGAGCTAGGGGTGCATCAAAGATAAGGGGTGAGGGGGTGCCTGGGTGGCTCAGTCGGTTAAGTGTCCGACTCTCAGCTCAGGACATGATCTCGTTTTGTGAGTTCGAGCCCTGCATCGGGCTCTGTGCTGATGGCACAGAGCCTTCTTGGGATTCTCTCTCTTTTCCTCTCTGTCGCTCCCCTGCTCATGCGTGTGAGCTCTCTCTCTCTCTCTCTCAAAAAAAAAAAAAAATAAATAAGGCGTGAAGCTATGGGTCAAAGGTTGGGGTCAGGCCTGGGTCAAAGGTCAGGGGCTAGGATCAGTGAGGGTTCCGTGTTGGCGGGCAGGAACTGAAGGACAGGATGTCGGAGCTGCTGCCCCTGAGCTCAGTCCTGGAGCAGTACAAGGCGGACACGCGGACCATCGTGCGCCTGCGGGAAGAAGTACGGAATCTCTCCAGCAGCCTTGCTGCCATCCAGGAGGAGATGGGCGCCTACGGCTACGAGGACTTGCAGCGGCGGGTGATGGCCCTGGAGGCCAGGCTCCATGCCTGCGCCCAGAAGCTGGGTATGCCTTGACCCTTGACTTTGACCCCTGACTTGCACGCCCAACCCTAATGCCAACCGTGTGCCCAGAAGCTGGACACGGTTTTGACCTCCAACTTCTGAACTTTGACCTTTGACTTCCCTACTCAAGGCCCAAAATAGACCCAGAAACTGGAAATGGCCCTGACTCTTGACTTCCAGTCTCTAACCCTCAACCTGACTCCATCTTGGGACCAGATTTCTGGCTCCTCCCTCAGCCCTGGTCCCAGCTCTTCCCAGTTTGATCGAACCACACCGTCCTTGCCCTGCCTCTTCCCATTCTCCACCCTCATCGGCCCTGTTCCTGCCTCCCAGGCTGTGGGAAGCTGACTGGGGTCAGTAACCCTATCACCGTTCGGGCCATGGGATCCCGCTTCGGCTCCTGGATGACTGACACGATGGCCCCCAGTGCGGACAGCCGGGTGAGTGACTGTGCCCACCCCAGGGGTCAGAGCCTGGGGAGACAGCCTGTGACCACCCACAGGTGCCCAGCAATTCCACACCAATTCTTCTCTTGTAGCCTCAAGTGTCGTAAGATCTCCGGGGCCCTTGACCCTCCCCTTGACTGTCTCGTAACCATCAGGTGACCAAAGGCCTTCCAGCCCTGAAAATCGCCAAGTCTGTTGACCTTTGGACTTCTGGTGGTCCCCATGGTCACGACTGCCTATCACCTCTGACCCATTAACCGGAACCATCCATTAACTGCCCTAGTGACTGATACTGGTCACGAGGTGGCCACTGAGTGTCCCGGATGAGAGGTGGTGAACAGCCAGTGCCTCACGATGATCACTGGCCTCCCAGGGATTATGAGGTCCAACCAAGGGGTTAGGAAGTTGGGATGGGGAATCACACTTGGATGTGCATCCCGCTGCCACCAATTCTTAGAGAATCTTGGGCAGGTTCCTTAAGGTCTCTGAGCCTCGATTTCCTTATCTTCAAAATGGTCGTGATGCCGTTGGCATTAAGGGTTTTAAAGTGCTTATTAGCCCAGCAGTCTGCCCCAGGGAGGGCCATCTTGTGGCTACAGGGGTTGCCCACCGGCAGTGAGCGCAACTGACCTCATCACCCGAGGGCTGTCCGGTAACCGCTCACCGTCCCGTCTCCGATGACCGGTGAATTCCTGGGCCCCGAGAGTCACCAGGGGCTGCAACTTCCCCTGATCCTTAGGTAGCAAACACCATCCACTCGGTGTCTGTCTTAAGACCGGTGGCGGGTCCCGACCGAACGATCCCGCTACTGGGGCTCTGAGGGGTCATGAAGGGTCACCGGACATCCCACGGCTGACTGATGGCCACTCAGCGACTGCTGATCCCTAATGACCGTGGGTGGTTCCCGTGTGGTTGCTGGGGCCTTCGGGTCCCTGGTGGTGGTCCCGCAGCGACCAGCGGCTCTCTCGTAGGTCTGGTACATGGATGGCTACTACAAGGGCCGGCGGGTCTTGGAGTTCCGCACTCTGGGAGACTTCATCAAAGGCCAGAACTTTATCCAGCACCTGCTGCCCCAGCCGTGGGCGGGCACGGGCCACGTGGTATACAACGGCTCCCTGTTCTACAACAAGTACCAGAGCAACGTGGTGGTCAAGTACCACTTCCGCTCGCGCTCCGTGCTGGTGCAGAGGAGCCTCCCGGGGGCCGGCTACAACAACACCTTCCCCTACTCCTGGGGCGGCTTCTCGGACATGGACTTCATGGTGGACGAGAGCGGGCTCTGGGCCGTCTACACCACCAACCAGAACGCGGGCAACATCGTGGTCAGCCGGCTGGACCCGCACACCCTCGAGGTCGTGCGGTCCTGGGACACCGGCTACCCCAAGCGCAGCGCTGGCGAGGCCTTCATGATCTGTGGCGTGCTCTACGTGACCAACTCCCACCTGGCCGGGGCCAAGGTCTACTTCGCCTACTTCACCAACACGTCCAGTTACGAGTACACGGACGTGCCCTTCCACAACCAGTACTCCCACATCTCCATGCTGGATTACAACCCCCGGGAGCGGGCCCTCTACACCTGGAACAACGGCCACCAGGTGCTCTACAACGTCACCCTCTTCCACGTCATCAGCACCGCCGGGGACCCCTAGGGGCCGCGGTGGCTCAGGCTGCCACACGAGGGCCGGGGCCCTTCTGCCCCACCCGTGTCCCTTACTCTTTGTCTCCGTCCTGCCCTCGCTCTCCCCTGTCCCGTACGTTTTTTTTCCTCTCCCTCCCGTTTGGCCGGGCTTTCGTTCTCTGCCTCCCCGTTTCTCTTAGTGCATTCTGTCTGTGTCTTTTCTCCTTTGTTGGTCTCGAATTTTGATCCTTCACTCTTTCTGCCTTTTTATTAGTGTCCGTCTCTTTTCATTGATCTACTCTCCAGTTCTTTCCCTGTCTGCCTCTCTGTCTCTCCCTTCCTTCTTCCCCTCCCTCCTTGTTTCCCACTCCTTCCCCACTCCCTCACTCCATGCCCCGCCTCCCTGCCCCCCACTAAGAGTTGAGTGCATGGATCGGTTTCTTTTTTTATTTACGCTCGTTCTTTCCGGGTTGCTGGAATAAACGGGACCTTTGACATTTGACGCTTTCGTTGCTCTGTGTGTCCAGACGGAGCAGAGGAGGCCAGGTGGAGGGAGGCTCAGCCCCAGCCTGGAGACCCATCCCAGCTGGGCCCCCCTGTGTCCCATGCCACAAGCTGTCCCAAGCCCAGCCTCGGGGTGCGGCAGAAGGGGGGCACGGCTGGGCGAGCCCTTTGGGAAGACGGGCGAAGAGACCCCCATCCAAAGTTGCTTTGTTCAAAAACAATTTGTTTCAAAGCAATTTGATTCAAACAACCGAGAATTCTATCACAAAGATGAAAACAGGCCTCAGATGAATATTCTCCATCACTGGTTTTGCATCACTGAGCCATCTGGCAACTTTTTAAATGTGTGTGTGTGTGTGTGTGTGTGTGTGTGTGAGAGAGAGAGAGAGAGAGAGAGCGAGCGAGAGAGGGAGATTTTTTTTTTTTTTAACAATTTGGCTGCTTTTAAGAATTTGGGTATGAGAGAGTGGGACACAATAGTATTTTTCCTTTTCTCTTTTTGCTTTGTGATTTCAAAATCATTTTACATGAGTTGCACCTGTTCCTAGTTCACTGAAAAAAAGAAACAGCCTGAAGGCGCACTGGGTACCTTCAGCCGACACACCCACACCCCACACCTGGAGCCCATTTACCTGGAGGGGGCTGGGGTAGCCATGGGCCTAGAGCTCCTGGAGGGAAGGATGGGAAAAGCTAGAAAGTATGGGAGGCAGGAAGGGGCATGAGAGGGAGTTGAAGAGGTCGGAGACGCAGAGGCCCATTCCTTAGGAGCCTTGGTAATGTGACTAAGGGTGGGGGCGCCGGGGGAGGTGTTGGGGGGTGGCGTGCACAGAAGGGAAAGAACAGATGAGGGCTTTATTTTAGCCAGACCCCTGGTGGCCGAGGTGAGACAGACTGCAGGAGAGGGTAGAGTCACCTCTGGGGCGGGTGATCGGGGAACAAAGGTTGTGCTGACCACCACCCCACGTTCGCCCCACCACACGGCCCCCACTGAAGCCAGGGAGGAATATTACGCAAAGAGCCCCCACAGGCCTAGATCCCAGCCCACCGGGACCACGGAGGAGGCGAAACCGCTCTTCTGGGAGCTGCCCCCCACCCCCATCTCTAATTAATGACCTCTGATTAAATCATCTCCGCTCCATGCTGCCATCTCCGGGAACTCGGGACACAGGGCCATGCTGCGAATGAAACCAATGAATAATAAATGGGACTGCCTAATGCACTCATTTAAAACCAATTTTTAAAGAAATCTTCAAGAAAAGCAATTAATTTCCATTTAAATTGACAAGTTTGACATTGAAAAAGAACTGATTCCCAGATAAGCCCACGGAGAGGTGCTTTGTACCTGCTTAAAAAAAAACAAACAAAAAAAACACAGGGCTGGGACACTTAGGTCCCCTGAGCCCCCGCCCCCATACATTGATTTGGAGGCAAATCCCCCAGATAGCTCACAGTGGGGGCGGGCAGAAGTTCATTGGTCTCTCCAACTCCCAAAGTAAGGTTGGGATTGAGGGCTGCTGAGTCTCTGTCCCAAACACACACAAACCTGGAACCCGGCACAGAGTACTGGGCGGGCCGTGGGTGGTGGTCCCGTCGGTACGCCTGTCCTCCAAGTGATGCCCAGAGCGCCCGGCGCCCTAAGCGCCCTCTCCCCGCGTCACACACAGAGGCAGGCCCCAGCACTCCTGACGCTTGTTTGTAGCTTTTGTGCCGACCAAGGTAGGGCAGGAGAGGAGTACCCCTCCTCCCCAGACCAGGCCAGGATCTGTGTGCCTTAGGCTGCTGCTGCCAACTCTGGCTTTCCCCCTCTGGATGTGTGCCTGGCCACCCTGGAGAAGCTTCGCGGCCCATCTCGTGGCAGAGCCCGCGTCACCCCGAGTTGAGGTGACCTACTCCGGCCCTGCCGCGTGGCCACAGAAGCCCGAGCTGGTGCCTGCGGCAGGAGAGGAAACCACCCCCGTCCCCAGGGCATTTGGGGCGGGGAAATGCCCCACTAAAGGGCCAGGAGGGACGAATGCATCTCCGTCGTTCCCAGAAGGCCTGGGATTTACAGCCCCACCTGCAGGCAGGAGGCAGCGGGTGGGAATGTGCAGCAGGTGAGGGGAGCCACAGCCTGACACTGAGCCGACTCCGGGCACGTTTACTCAACAGCCATATTCTTTTGTTTGGACAAAGGGAGGAGGAGGTCCACGGAGGGGAGTGGTCACATCCAGTTGGGGGGACTCCCAGTGTCACCCAGGACACACACCTAGGGATAACTAGAGTCACATGGCCACACACACACACACACACACACACGCGCGCCCAAAGTGACAGAGAATGCCACAAAGACCATTTCCCTGCCAACCCCACCCAGGAAAACACATCACACTCCCCAGCGGTGTCTCAACCCACCCCCTCTCCACACCCTCCCCCCCGCCCCGCCCTCTTTCCTGCCCCGTCCCAGAGGCTCTGCTGTCTCAGTGGGGTGGGGGTGGGGGGGTGAGCCCTCCGGGACCCCCCAAAATTGTTGGTGCAAACGAGGGACGGGCTGCTGCCTGCCTCGTGGCCCCCGCAGGCGATGTTAAGATTCTGCTTGGAGGTGCAGCCAGCCCGCCGGCTCCCCCCACAGCCTGCCAGAGCTGAGAGGAAACCCATTAAACCTTCCTAATGACACTCTGGCAGGCAGTGAGCAGAGAGCGATCGCTCCAGAAACCAGCCAGATGGGAGTTGGCCCAGGTGACTGTTTATGAGACACAGTCTCGGGGGCCTCCCTTGGGGTCAGTAGGGCTGGGCAGGCCTTTATTTTGCTCAGGTCCCTGAGCCCTGCTAGCCTGCCATCCCCCACCCCCCACCCCCCCGATCCGGACTGGTTCCCATTAACTGAGGGGGCAGAGTGCGTGAAACCCACAAACCCCCTGAATGAACTGGGCCCGCAGCCTAGGCCCTGGCACAGGGGCAGCTGTGAGGTGATGGAAACCAGGGGGGCCACACCCGCAGGCCACCGGGCAGGTGCGTCCACCTGATGTGCCACAGGGATCCCCTCTGCTCCCAGGACAGCCTTTTACCCACGGTCCAGTCCAGGGACGCCCTCCTCCAGAGGGCCGGGCGGGACGCCCGCTCTCAGAGGTGCCTGGCAGTGGCCCTTCTCCCTTCCCACCGGTTCCGTGTTGCTAAGGTAACAACATCTGAGGAGGAGGCAGGACCCAGGAACAACCTGCCAGAAGCATTTGTGGTAACAGGGAAGCAGGCATCAGGGTGCTGGATGTAATCTGTTCTATTTAGGAGCGGCCTGTGGAGGGTATGGGTGTGTGTGTGTGTGTGTGTGTGTGTGTGTGTGTGGAGGGCACCCAGCGCAGTGGGGGCAGGAGGCTTCAGTCTGGCTCTCCAAGGATCCCCTGCAGATCCCCAGCTCCACCTGGGTCTGCTGCATGCAGAGATGTGGGGCCAGTGCACTGCTCTTGCCTTCTAGAACATTCTTGAACACCCGAGTTCGAGGACCACTGGCGCTGACTGGTGTCTTCCCCGCTAGGAGCCCCTGGGGCCCAGGATGAAGAGGAGCTTCTCAGGGAGGAAATGCAGCTTGGACACTAGGGACGGCGGAACAGGACTGCCACTCTGACAGCTGCCCCCTCGCCTCAGCGGGGAGGGAACGAGACACAGGACAGCAGAGCAGTGGTTCCAAGTTTAATGGAGGGCAAGGGGGGTGCTGCACTGATGCTCAGCGAGGCCCCAAGGCGGCTGGGCGGCCCGGGCCCCAAGTGGAGCATGTGCTTTTTGCAATTGAATAGAGGAACATAGCATAACCAGAAACAACCGGGGGCCTCCTGCCCCCATCCTGGACTTGGGTCGGGGGACGCAGGGGGCAGCTCAGCTGACTAGGCCTTCTCTTTGGGACGGGTCACCCCCACCCCTTCTGTCTGGGAGCCTCCCCACGCAGCCGCCCTTCTGAAGTCAATTCCTAAAGGGGAGAGGAGTCTGGCAGGGACAGCCCCAACTGGGGGCAGAGAGGGAGCCCCCAGTGGTGAAGAGCTCCCCCACCCCCGGCCATTTTGGGAACAATAAATACTGTGACATTAGCAGGGAGGGGCACCTGGTGGCCAGCAGGGAGCAGCAGGGTCCGTGGGCCCAGCCACCCGTCTAGCCCCGCCCTACCCTGCAGGCCGGGCCTGGGCCACCCACACCCCTCACTCCGTGCGCAGGATGATGTGGATGCCGGAATCCGTGAACACGGGCCCGCTCATCTCCCCCGTCCGCAGTGCAAAGGAGGCGTCTTCAAACGGCTTCTGCATCTGACCTGGGGAAGCATGAGGGATGGGGCGTGGGGGTCAAGACATGGCCACGGGCCACGACCGGGCAGGGCGGGCAGATGGGGCTCCCACCTGCGCCGAGCCTCTTGCTCATCCATCACGCAGTTTACGGCCCTGTCACTGTGGGGCGGCAGGGCCATTAAGAAGCCCCAGGAAGCCTGAGGACAGCATGAAGGATGGCAGGCAGAGGTGCTGCTGTGCACTTAGAGACACATTTCAGTGATGAACTCACCTCCCTTGGCCTCCCGATCCCAGCCCCCGCCACATCATCTGTCCTGCCTGCCTCAGCTCACAGCCCCTTGCCAACACCGCCCCCCTCCCGCCTCACCCCATCTCTGGCCCGGCCCTGATGCTCTGCAGACCCCAGTATGGAGGGGGAGAGGAGGAACAGGAGGGGGTGGTGGCTGATCTCCTCTGTTCCTCCTGTTGCACTGCCTGAGCCAGACAGGCCTAAAGCCAGGGCTGCTACCCTCCCCTCACCCTCCTCCTTCTCTCCTGCTGTCCCCACTCCTGAAGGTGGTGTTGGGAGGGGCATTCTAGGGGACAGGCCCTGGGGCGCTCAGGGGACTCAGCCTTATACCCCCAACAGGAGAAGAGTACCTACCTTACTGGGTCCCTGATGGGGACAACTGCACAGAGACACGCAGACCAACCCCCCCACCCCAGGACTGAAGGACACCAGGCAGGAGGCTCTGTGGCCCAGCCATCCCCAAGCAGGGCAACCACTGAAGCTTGAGGGATTGTGCTGCCACCTGGTGGAGCCTCAAGGCTTCTGCAGCAGGGACCACCCCTCCCAACCTCTACCTGGCTAGGGGACCCCCACTGATGGGACAGAAGCCCCCCCAGAGCTCGGCAGTGCCCATTCCTTGCGCACCTCTGCTGAAGGCACCCAGGTCTCCCCTGGCCTTGGCCGAGCTGCAGTCGCTGAACTGTGAGGCCAGAGATTCAAAGTCTTCCTCTCCTGACTTGATCTTCTGGATGTAGCCTGTAGACATACACGAAACAGGGACACACAAGGAGACGGCGCGTCAAAGGCAGGCCGGGACGAGGTGGAGGGCTCCAGATGGAGGGCGGCATGCAACCCCTGCCCTACCTTGCACACATGCACATGTGAACACTGGCCTCACACACATCCACGAACGCCTCCCCACCCCCGACGTGTGTGCAGTCACACTGTCCAAGAAACAGTGCCTTCCACATGTGTGCACACCCTGGCCCTGCAGTGGCCTCGACAGCCATGCTGGGCTCGCCCCCATTCTTCCACCCCCGCTGTCACTTCCACCGCCTCCCCCCACAAACGGGACATGAACACAGCATGACCTCTTCCTACCCTGCACACATACATCGGGGAGGACAGCAGAAGGCTGGGCTGACATTGAAGAGAGATGCTGGGACCCAGGCTCCCCCTCCCACCCAGTCCAAGATCCCCCGGGGACAGGGATGGGGAAACTTTCTAGAGACTTTTAGGAGAAAGGGAGGAGCCTGGGAGACCAGGCCAGCTCTGCCACAGGAGCCGGCTAACTCCTCAGCCCCTGGGCCTCAGTTGTCCAATGTATAGAAAGCGGGATGAAGGTCCAGGCTGCTCACTGGGGCATTGTGAAGAGACCACAAGGCAGCTTAGGTGGGACACGTGTTGTTCACGTCGACTATGGCCCCAGAGGTGGCTGACACAGTTCCCCCAGCTGCCCCTAAAGGATGTGTTGGTACCAGGCATTGGATTCACCCGCTGTGGGGTGCGAACTGTCTCCACTGGGCGCCGATTCTCCCTGTGGGGACAGGGAGGCCGGGGGCAGCACAGCGCACCTGGGTGACTCACGTGTGGGGCGCAGAGCGCGCGGGAGGATTGTGTGTGCACCGTGGGGAGGAGCCCCCAGTCGCTCTGGAGTCCAGGCAGGAGCTCCTGCAGCCAGGAGCCTCCCTCCTGCTCCAACCAGCTGGCCTGGCACATGAGTGAGTGTTCCTGCTAGTCTGGTCCCTGCATCACCACCACCCCCCACCCCACCGCAGGTGCACCCACTGGGCGGGGCCCCCAGGACATCCAGCCCCAGACCACCAGAATGGCCCTTCACCTTGAGCTGCTCCCACGTGGCTTCCCTGACAGCTACTCCCCTGGGGACATTTCACACACCCACCCAGCCCACACCGCAGGTGAGGATCACCTGTCCTACCTGCCAGTGCGTTTCTGAACACCACCGTGACACTCCCTCCACTGATCCTGTCTGAGCGCCAGAGACACTGCTGATTAATCTCTCTCTCGTGCACTGAAGCCCAGAGACCCAGGCAGGGCCATCTGCCTGACGCTGAGCTAGTGCAGACTTTGCGAGGACCACGACCAAAATACACAACCATGACCACACACGTATCATTCCATCTTGCTGCACGTCAAGGCAGCAACCGATGTCCTGGAACCTGATCTGCCTGGCTGCTTCCACGGCTGTCCCCACCACCCTGCCTGTCCCGTGTTCCTGTCACTCTCGTCATGTCCTGACCATCCCTTTGCCTCTGAACCATTAGCCACTTTCCAGCAGGCCACAGTGACACACAGCACGGTGCCCGGCACGGGGACCTTGACAAATGTCACTTGCTGTCACAATTCTCCCTTCTGTGAGGGCTGTGCATCCCAGTGAGAACGCTACCCCTATTTCTGTCTGATCTGCCCATCCCTGGTCTCCCTCGCCCGCACGTCTCAGTCTGGTCCGGTCGTCAGTGTGATACGCTGCCTGGTCAGAAAGGCTCGCCGATGTCACACAAGTCCCACCCCCTGTAGGCTGTGGTGGCCTCTGCCTGTACCGCCCTGGTGTGGTCGAACACGTCCCTGGGGTGGCTAGGGGGCCCCCTGTGCCAGCTGCGTCCATCCGTGATCCAAGCTGAACCGGACATCACGAACACAGGCCTCCTTCTCCATTCCCTGGACTTCTGCTTATCGTTCCTTGTCTCACCTGGGCAGCCTCAAGATTCTGCCTCCTTTCCTTTCTGTGTGGACCCCAATACGCTGGCTGGAGAATCCGGAGCGCGGTGCTCCCCGCTGTACCTGCCTGCCTCCGGGAAGCATAAATGTCCGCACAGGCCCCGCACCTGCAGGGCCAGGCCCAGCCCCCCAGCCCAGGGCGAGCCCCTCCTTGCCACATCCTCCAGCAGCTGGGGCCGTGAGTCAACAGGGATCCCTGAGACTAGACGGCCTGGCCAAGGTACACATACACTGAAAGCAGCCTAAAAATCTAATAAAAGCCAAGCTTTTACCTGCCACCATTCACAGCACCCAAATCTTTCCCTGGCCAGCCAACTCTCAGAAAACATTCTGCTTGGACAGGAGCCTTAAGTGACAAAACAAAACAAAACAGGGGCGCCTGGGTGGCTCTGTCGGTTAAGTGTCCGACTTCAGCTCAGGTCATGATCTCACAGTCCATGAGTTCGAGCCCCGCGTCGGGCTCTGTGCTGACAGCTCGGAGCCTGGAGCCTGCTTCAGATTCTGTGTCTCCCTCTCTGTCTCTGCTCCTCCCCTGCTCGTGCTCTGTCTTTCAACAATAAGTAAATGTTAAACAAAAAAATTAAAAACAAAACACTCCTTTCCAATCTCCCCTTTCTAGAAGTTGGCCTTCAGGAGTCTGGCCCACAAGCCAAGATGCAAGGGAACCCTCAGAACCCTGTGCATCCCCTCAGCTCAGTATTACCCCATCCCCCATGACGCCCCTCCCAGTCCTGCCCTGCCCCCAGCACCTCAAGGCCTTTGCTTAATGGTCTCCTCCTGTCTGCTGTCCTCTGGCCTCACTGAGGAGACTTTCTTAAGACCCCCACTGCATGAGGAAGCCTCCGTGCGTTTACCAATGTCCTGTCTGTGGTCTGTCAGTCACCTCATACTGAGAGGGCAGGGCTGAGTTGGCCTTGCTCACTGCTGGGTTCCCAGTTCCCAGCTCTGTGCACAGAACAGGTGCTAATGCTGAAGAAATTCATGAATAAATGAGACAGAAACAGGCCACGGGGAAGGAGGGAGAGGGATCCCCCTCAGCTCTTCAGGCAGAAATGCTGGAACCTCGTGTCTTTTTTTTGTGCATCTCAGATCCAAATGCTCAAGAGAGGGTAAAAAGGAAACCCTCCCCTGCCCGCCTGGCAACGCCCTGGCCTAACCTGCCCACATCAACACCCCTCACCAAGACGGCACCCATCCAAAGGGGCTCCAGTTGAGAGCGAGGCAGACCCAGGGGCAGCCTCTCAAGGACCTCCCAGTCTGGAGTGGGGAACTTCCACCTGCTTCAGGAAGGGCAGATCAGGAGCCCCGGAAACTGTGTGCACGACAGCAGGGCACCTGTCGCTGCTGACAGATCATGGGCTGGCCGGCTCAGTGCGTCTCTGAGGCTAAGGAGGGTAAACTCTGGACCCCAACTGTTGCTTTCAGACCTCAGTTCTTCCCATCCTGAGCTCTGTGACCCTCTGTGGGGGTGACTGCCTCTCGGAGCCTTACTTGCCTGGCCTATAAAATGGGCTGATTATAGCAGCTCCCACCAGAAGGGCTACCAGGAGGGGTAGTTACTGCTGGAACAGTGGCTGGGGTGAAACAAGCCTGACAGTTACTACTTGTCAGTCCATATGTCAGGGACTGAATTGTGTCCCCCCAAATTCATATGTTGAAGCTTCAACCCCCAATGTGACTGTATTTGGAGATGGGCCTTCATGCAAGTAATTAAGGTTAAATGAAGTCACAGGGGAGGCCCCTGATCCCATAGGATTAGTGTCCTTATAAGAAGAGACACCAGAGAGCTCCGTCTCTCTCTCCACACGTGCACACGCCAAGGAAAGGCCACATGAGCGCGCGGCGAGAAGGCAGTTGTCTCCAAGCCAGGAAGAGTCTTTGCCAGAAACTGGATTGGTCAGAACCTTCATCTCAGGGGTGCCTGGGTGGCTCAGTCAGTTGAGTGTCTGATTTCAGCTCAGGTCATGATCTCACGGTTTGTGGGTTCAAGCCCCGCATTGGGCTCTGTGCTGACAGCTTAGAGCCCAGAGCCTGCTTCAAATTCTGTGTCTCCCTCTCTCTCTGCTAACGCTCTTTCTCAAAAATAAACAAACATTGGGGCGCCTGGGTGGCTCAGTCGGTTGGGCGTCCGACTTCGGCTCAGGTCATGATCTCGCAGTCCGTGAGTTTGAGCCCCGCGTCGGCTCTGTGCTGACAGCTCAGAGCCTGGAGCCTGTTTTGGATTCTGTGTCTCCCTCTCTCTCTGACCTTCCCCCGTTCATGCTCTGTCTCTCTCTGTCTCAAAAATGAATAAATGTCGGGGCGCCTGGGTGGCGCAGTCGGTTAAGCGTCCGACTTCAGCCAGGTCACGATCTCACGGTCCGTGAGTTCGAGCCCCGCGTCAGGCTCTGGGCTGATGGCTCGGAGCCTGGAGCCTGTTTCCGAGTCTGTGTCTCCCTCTCTCTCTGCCCCTCCCCCGTTCATGCTCTGTCTCTCTCTGTCCCAAAAATAAAATAAAAACGTTGAAAAAAAAAAAAAAAAAATTAAAAAAAAAAAAAAAAAAAATGAATAAATGTTAAAAAAAAAAATTTAATTAAAAAAAATAAACAAACATTAAAAAAAAAAAAGAAAAAAAAAGAACCTTCGTCCCAGACTTCCAGCCCCAGAACTATAGCAAATAAATACCTAGTCTGTGGTATTCTGTTAGAACACCCCGAGCTAATACACCATAATCACTTAGGTGAAAGTGAGTGAATAATGGGGTGGCCTCTGACTCTAAAAAGGTTCAGGGACAAACTAGGGAAGGGGCCTGGACAGAGAAAAAGGTGACAGGATTAGGTCTGCTGTCCCACAAGACCCAAGATCCAGAAGGAGGAGCCCAGAGAGGCCAGAGACCCAGCCTGAAGCCAGCACCCACCCCACACCTAACTAATCCATTACCCAGTCCTCCTGATTCTGCCTTCTCAACTCTCCAGAATCTGCTCCCGTCACCCCTCCCTGGCCCGTGAGGTCACACTACTCGGAGCTGCAAGGCCCCCAGGCCATCCATGCAGGTACATGCAGCCAGCCCCTGCAATGCTCCTGAGTCACTGACCTTGTGTGGGGACACTAGGTCAAAGGTGCTCACTGACCCTCAGACCCCGGGTGTGAGTATGTTTGAGGGGACTGCTGCTCACACCGGGGCCTCCCTGGGACCTTCAGGGACGGGGAGCAGGTGGAGAGGGCTTCTCCACAGCCCGGCCTCCTTACACAAGGACACTGGCAATGACAGGCAGCTGGTCCTCAGATCCCTGACAGGGCCTGGCCGTAGCCCAGCAGCTGCAGTGGAGCCGACACTGGGAAAAGGTGCCTCAGCAGAAAATGCGGACACTGGTTCTTACTGCGGGCAGCCCGTCCCCTCGGGGCAGTGGGGGAGCGCCGGATCTAAATGCGTACTGGTGAGAGTCAACCCCAAATCCTGATCTCCTGATCACCCGGACCGAGCCCAGGACGCAGGGAACATCCACCTTCACGAAGAGAAAACCGGGCCCCGACACCCCAAGCTTGCTGGCATGGCACACCCGAGCGTCTGGTTACGAAGCGCACCGCGGCCTGGGCCATCTCACTGCGCTCTCCTAACGACCCCCCGGGAGCCTGTCCCAGCCCCGCTCCAAGACGCCGAGTCAGCAGGCCAGGGTCACCGGAGGGTCTGCACGCTGAGCGCACCAGGCTCCCGAGCCCCTGCCTAGACCTCCGCACCCGGCCGTGCGTGCCCGAGTGACGGGGGTCGTGTGGGGACAGCAAGCGCCAGGCACTGAGCCCAGTGCTCTGCTGGCCAGTCAGCTGTCGGCCCCTGTATCTCAGGCCATCCTGTCTCCATTCTACAGATGATGCAGCTGAGGCTCAGAGAATAAAGACACTTGCTCAAGGCCTCACAGCTGGCACCAGGCTCCATCTCCGTGTGACTCCGGGACGGGCCACACTGCTTCTGACCTTACCCTACTCCCACCCAACTAATCCGTTACCCAGTCCTCCTGATTCTGCCTTCTCAACTCTCCAGAATCTGCTCCCCTCACCGCTCCCTGGCCCAGCAGGTCACACTGCTTGGAGCTGCAGGGCCCCCAGGCCATCCGTGCAGGTACGTGCAGCCAGCCCCTGCTAACACCCCGGAGTCTGCGCCAACTTAAGGTTAGGCCCCAGAGCCCGGCTGCTTCCTGGGAGCACCGCCCAGTTACCCCTTCGCCAAGGCCTAAGCTGACCTCAGCACCCGCCCCCCCCGCTCCCACCACAGTATCAGCCCACCAGGCACACACTCGTCCCTCCTGGAGACGGGGAGGCACCCTCACCTGCCCCTCCCAGGCAGTCCCCAGGGTGTGACAGCCTTCCTTCCAAGCTGCGCTCAGATCTCCCCGTGCCCACCTGCCTCAGCCTCCTGCCATCTCTCGCCAGGATCGTCCCAAGGGTCTCCCTCTCTGGCCTGGGTGCTCTGCTGAACCTGGACCCTCTCGCAGTTGCCCCCAACAGCTCTTCCTCGGGCTCCTCAGATTTCAGGAGTCCCTCCCCGGACTGCGCCCCTTCCCGAGTCCCCTCCGCCAGTGGTGGCACCTCCTGTCACTCGATCTCCAAATGCCTATTACCTCTTGCCCACTCTCGTGGCTCCAAAAGCCTCAGGACAGGGACCATTTGAGCTGGGAGGACTCGAGAAGTCCCCTCGTGATTCTCTGGGCTTTCCCCACCTACTTCCTCTGCTTCCCCTGAGGCGGGCAGACCCCCCCTCGTCGCTCACTGCTAGACCCAACCAGCTGGGCTCCGGGCACCCCCGGCCTCCCCGGCCCTTCACCCTCCAGCCACACAGCTCTCTCCTGAAAGCAAAGCGTCACAGGCCCAGCCCCCAGGCACATGGAGCCGGGTGTTTCCTGCCGGCTCCAGAAAGGACCCAAACTCTTCAACTCATTCAGAGCCCTCCTCAACCTGGCTGGGACATGCCCTTGAAGGGTCTTTCCCCAGAGTCCTGGCTACAGCCTTGCCCTAGGCCTTTAGTTCTGCCATTTCCTCTGCTAGGAATCCTTCTCGCTTCCCGCTGCTTCCCGAAACAATGCTGTGAGCAGGGACTCTAGGCCAGGCTGTGTGTTGAACGCTGGGAATGTGGTGGGAAGAAAGCCAGTCCCTGCCTTCACGGAGCTCAGTCCAGATTCTGTGCATGAACTCTGCTCCTCTCTATAATGCTGAGGTAGGAGGCTCACAGGGGCCATGCATGGATCGTGCTAGACACCGTGCGGGGGGGGGGGGGGGGGGGGGGTTTGGGTAAGTAATATCCTATAGGCCAAATACTGGGATGGGATAGTAAAACAGCCAATACTGACCAAGTGTGCACTTGGCCAGGCCTGGGCTAATAACAACCACCCTAATGACCGCCAGCAACCAGAGAACATTTCCTGGACACCAGGAACTGTTATTCAGGCTTTACTGCATTAGGTCAGAGTGCTCACAACTACCCTAGGAGATAGGTTCCATGGTCAAAATACTCATTTTACAAGTCAAAAGACAGGTTCAGAGATGTTAAGTAACTTTCTCAAAGTCATAGAGCCAGGGCTGGGGCAAAGCCAGATGGGAACCCAGGCTGTCTGGGTCTGGGTAAGGCACTGGTTATATGGGGTAAGAGCAGGCCAGGAGGGGTCTGGGGTCTGCGGTGGCAGAGCCTGGATGGATGATAAAACCACACACGAGATCCAGACCGGCACCACCCAAAAGAACTTGCCGTAAGGATAGAAATGTTTTCTATCTGCGCTAAGATGGCAGCCGCTGGCCACATGTGGCTACTGAACACCTGAAGTGCAGCCAGTGTAAGGAATAGTCTCTAATATTAGTTTTAGTTAATTTAAGTGAAAACAGCCTTGTGTGGGGAGGGGCGGCCATACCCAGCAGCTCTACACCAGGGTTTACAACTTATGGCCCCTAATCAGCTAAGTTCTGCTTTTGTAAATAAAGTTTTATTGGCACATACACAGTCGTTTGTTTACGTATTATCTCAAGCTGCTATCAGTTACAAAGCAGAGCCGTATGCCTGCAAAACCTAAACTAGTTATTACCTGACCTTTTAAGAGAAAGTCTGTCTGCTCACTACTGCTTAGACCATGGAGGAACCATGGAACAGAGACAGGAACAGCCTCTTCTCTCAGGGCAGAATTAATTAACCGAAGTCTGCTAGCAAGTTCTAAGCTGCTACCTTTCCAACCTCTCTCCTGACCCACCCACATATGTGCCCCAGAACCCTGATCGATGACATTACCAGCAACAATAACTCCCACTGGCCAAGGGCCCACTGTGCACCAAACACTCTCACCTCACTGAATCCTCACCATGGGCCTCAGAGGCAGGTGTGTGACGGTGCCCATTTTACAGAGGTGAAAACTGAGTCTCAAAGGAGGTTGCACAAGTCCCCCAAGGTCACAGAGCTTATGGGGCATGGCTACCATCTGAACCCGGGTCTGCCAGCTCCCAAGGCTGGGCCCTCCCTTCCTAACCTGGCTCACCCTCCCAGTGCCAGAGAGAAAGAAAAAGGAGAGACAGATGGGTGGGCGAGGCTCAGGTCGGGTAGAAGCACTTCTGTGTCAGCCAACGCTGACGGCTGAATTAGCTGGGGTGATTTCCACAAGGCCAGCTCTGGCCCCCAAGGAGTGGAGACCCCTCCACACCCCCCCACAACCCGTTTCCAGCCCTGCTCACCATTAATCAGCTCCAGGGCCTCCTCCTTGGTCCTGGTGATCTTCTCCTGCCGCCAGGACGAGGGCCGCCGTGACTGGCTGTGCTTGACGAGCAGGTGTGAGCATCGGACCCTGGTGGGCTCGCCCTGTCCATTTTTGCCGCCGCTGCTGCTGTTGCCACTCGGCCGCTCCCACTGGCTGGCGTTAGTGATGTGATTAAAGTAGTACACCCTGCCTGGGGTGGGGGGGGGGGGGGGGAGGAATTCAGCTGGGACCTGCTCACAGGACGCCACCCTGAGGCCAAGATAAGGGACTGGCCGATGGGATGCCTTCATGCAGCAAATCCACTGTGTCCTACACCACGTGCCACTGGCCCCTCAGGGAGCTAACATTCTAGGTGGGGGCAGAGAGGCACCAGACAAGCAAATAAGACAACATCACAACTCTAGTTATTGCTAACTTCAAGGAGGAAAATAACCCAGGGTGACAGAAGAGAGGAAGCCAGGGGGACACGGAGCGGACCGGAGCACGTATTCGGCAGCCAGACTGCCTGTCCAAATCTGGCTCTGTCACTCACTGGATGAACTCCCCTCCCCGGGCCTCCACGTTCTCAACGCATAAAATGGAGACACCGGTACCCGCCTGTCGGGCTGTTCGAAGGGAATGGGTTCGCATCTGTAACATGCTCAGGATAGTGGCCGGTACACCTGAAGAGTGTGATAGCTATAACCTCCATTTTAGAGACGACAAAAACGAGGCCTCCCTTTCCCCATCTTTGGTAACGCTTCCTGAGTATACACTCTGCTCCAGGAACACCGGGTTGGAGGCAGGAATTACACCCAGGGTGTCAAACACAAAAGCTCTCTTCTTAATCCGTACTCGGTGCACAGTGCTGCACAACTAGGGACCGGCACGGCTGGGGGCCAGACATTACCCAGGGCCTGAGGAGCATGAAGGAGTGAAGGCTGCAAAGAAGAAGACTGAAGTAGGACCCAGTAGAGCCCAGGCACCATTCCGGGGGCTGACATTTGGCCTGGGCTGCGTGGACAACTTGCACCCTGCACCAGGAAGAGCTGACTGTCACCCCTGAGGAAGACCATCAGGGAGGGAGGGGGCAGGCAGAAAAGGCAAGAGAGGGGGCCCAGAACTGGGCCGAGCATCAGATTCATCACGAGGTTGCAGCCACAGAGCAGGGCTGGAGCAGGCTGGGTGAGAGCTGAGCCACTGACCGACTCTAAAACCTTGGCAACGGCCTCTATCCCCCCGAACCTCGGTTTTCTCATCTGAAAAGAGGGAGTGAAGCGAAAGAATAAGGACATAACTTCATGGGGTTAATGTGGAGAATAGTGACGATACACGTGAAGCGGTCACCAGAGTGCCTGGCATTCAATTAACAGAAATAACTGTGACTGCAATTTTTATGGGTTATGGAGGCGGTGCAGTGAAATGCTGGGCCTGATCCTCAGGAGTTTGCGGTGACAAGGGCAGGGGGGGCTCTGCAGTCAGACTGCCTGGGTTCTAATCTAGCCCCTGCCCCCCTGGAATGAATGACCTTGGGTGAGTTCCTTAAGTTTCCCGACCTCAGTTTTCTCACCTGCAAAATGGGGATAGTAACTACCTACCTCCTACAGTTGTGGTCATTCAGAGAGCGAGAGACAGAACACACTTAAAACACCTGGCACAATGCTGGACGGTGAGATGAACGCGCCCTGTTATTGATATTATTATTGTGGATAAGCCTGAAATCGGGCTCCCAGCACAGGGACCATCCTGAGGCAGAACACCACCGAGAGGATATCGCAGACTCAGCATTAGGTGGGGATGGCAGGAATAGGCTGTGCACCCGAGGCCGAGCACCACCCTGGAGCCACGCCCTGAGCATGGGGTTGGGGTGTCCTTCCCCAGGAGTGTCCCCCGGGCCCAGCGGGGTGCACAGGCGTTCCCCGGGGACGTCAGGTGCATTAGGCCAAAAGGTGTCAGCCGGATGGGCAGGGCTAGGGCCATCACCCGGGGGACTGCTGCGGAATCACGGGCCCTTTACCCCCCCGGAAGCGCGCAGGGTCTCTCCGGGCCCGCCCCTTGCCTCAGTTTCCTCCGGCATCCCCGCTCCAGAGGTTCGCAGCCCCCACGGGGCGGGCCCGGGCCGTTACCCTGGGAAGACGCGGAGAAGCCAAGACCCCACGGGAATCGGGCGGCGGCGCTGCGCCCGAGGGGCGAGCTCGAGCCCTGCTTCCGCGGGCCCGCGCGGCCCCGCCCCAGCCCCGACCCCCGCGGCACCTGAGCTGCGGCTCATGCGCTTCTCCCAGCCGGGCGGCAGCTTCTCTTCGTCCGCCATCTTCCCTCCTGCCGCAGCGCCCGCTCCGCCTCCGCCGCACCGCCTATGCCGCCCGCGCCCACCCACCGCCGCCGCCGATTGGCTCGGAGCTCCTCGCATCGGGGCCTGGCGACGATGCTCATTGGGCACCCCAACAGTCCGGAGAGGTGTTCTGGCCTCCTATTGGGTAGCACCAAGACTGGGCGGATCCTCCCCTCATTTTACCTGGGTCCCGCCCCCGTACGGCCTCACCCCGGTCCCGCCCCCTTCCTCACTCGGCCCCTAACTGGTAGAGAAGGGAAAGGAGCCCGTCCTTCTCAACGCCCTTTGGCGAGCTACAAAGAAGTCCCGACCCCATCTTTTGCGTCCTTCGCCACAGGCCCCATCCGATTGGTCCCTGCGTCAGTATCCCGCCTTCCTAAACTGTTCCCGCAAACCCCCATGCGGAAGTGCCTGGGTGGTTTGGGGGTGACGGCAGCCCACGAGGTATTTGAAAGAGTTGGTGCTGCCTTAGTTGTTGCCATAGCGACGTGGTCGCCTTGGTGATGAGCCGCGAAGAGCCCAGAAGCCTAAATTTGGCTCCTCCATCCTCCCTCTACCCACCTGCTTTCTCCAGATGTCCAAAGCTATCTTCCCACCTCTCTCTCTCTCTCTCTCTCTCTCTCTCTTTTTTTTTTTTTGAGGGGGGGGGGGCAAGGCTAACCCTGTCCGATGCCACTGACCCAAACATCTTCTACTTCCTTTGGAACCTACTTTACTTAGGTTCTTGCCTCTCAGTCTGGCTCTTGCCTCTGTCCTGGGTGACTGGTGGGTGTTGGCATTACCACTTAGCTAGGGACACAGGAGGACCCGCCGATAGGATGATGGTGAGCTCGGTTTGAATCCATTTAAAGTTGAGTGTGCACCTGTGGGACACTGAGGAGGTGCCTGAGGACGGGCTGGAGACAGATATGAGAGGCACAGACACCAACAGGGAAGAGTACGATGATAGTTCATCTGGAACTAGACCCATGTGACCATTAAAAAGAATGGGGCACAGTGATATGAAATACAGGGAAATATGTCTACAAGGAACCTGAGACAGGATGTAGTAGGTTAAGAGCATTAAGGAGCCAGATTACTTTGGTTCAAAGCCCAGCCCTCCATTTGCTATGACCTTGAACAAATTACTTAACCTCTGTGCTTCAGCTTCTCCATATGCAAATGAGGATAAGAAATAATATCAGGGGTGCCTGGGCGGTTCAGTCGGTTAAGCATCCAACTTGATTTTGGCTCAGGTCATGATCTCATGGCTCATGGAATTGAACCCCACGTCTGGCTCTACAATGAGCATGGAGTCTACCTAAAAATCTGTCTCTCTCAAAAAAAGAGATGATTTTCAACTTAGTGCAGAGTTGCAAAAATAGTGTAGATTTTTCATATACTCTTTACCCAGCCATCTCTTATATTAACATCTTACATAATAATAGAACAGAGGTAGGGCACCTGACTGGCTTAGTCGATGGAGCATGTGACTCTTGCTCTTGGGGTCATGAATTCAAACCCCACATTGTGTATAGAGTTTGCTTAAAAATAAAATCTTTAAAAAAGTAAATAATGAAACAGAGATCACCAGGGGTGATTTTGTTCCCCAGGGGACATTTGACAAGGTCTTAAGACATTTGGGGTTGTCACAAATGGTAGGGAGGGAGATGCTACTGGCATTTCGTAGGTAGAAGCCAAGGATGTTGTTTAACATTCTACAAGGTACAGCATCCTCAACAAAGAATTATCCAGCCCCAATGTCAACTGTGCCAAAGCTGAGAAACCCTGCCTTAGAATAATGATCAAACATTTGTAAATACAATTGGAAATCAACATTAGTACAATACCATTAATTAAACTAAACTCTAGAAAAGAATTTCCCCAGCTTTCCCAGGATCCACATTGTCATGTCTCCTTAGTTTCCTCCAGTACATAACATGTAGGTCTTCTCTTGTCTTTCATGACCTTTGATACTTTCAAAAAGCAGAATGTCCCTCATTTTGATATTTTGTGGTAATAGGGTTTGTCTGATATTTTTCTCATGATCTGATTGAGGCTATGTGTTATTGGGAAGGATATCCAGGGACAATGTGCCCTTCTCAGTGCATCATACCAGGTGATCAATGATGTTGCAGTGTATTACTAGTTGCATTAAGGCATCTTTTGCTGCAAAACAAATTATCCCACAATTTAGTGGATTCACACTAATATTATTTCAGTTTCTATGGGTCAGGAATCCAGGCACAGTTTAACTGGTGTCAGCAGAAAAGGCTGTGGTCTCATCTGAAGGCTTGACTGGAGCAGGATCTACTCCCAAGCTCCTTCACGTGGTTGCCTGAAGGATTTAGTTACTGAGGGGATGACAGACTGAAGAAGAGTTCCTCACTAGCTATTGGCTGAGGGCCTCTCCGTAAGGCAGCTGGCTTTCATCAATGAGCAAGTGAGAAAGCAAGAGAGCAGGCAAAACAGAAACCACAGTCTCTTTGCAACTTAATCTCAGAAGTGATATCCCATCACTTTTACCATGTTCTATTTGTCAGAAGCTAGGGCTGGTCTATGCTCAAGAGGAAAGGGTTACACAAAGATGTGAATACTGGGACAAGAGGATCATTAGGGACCATCTTAAAGTCTGCCTACCATTCGTGATGTTATTAACTTTGATTGATTGGTTAAGGCAACTATTTTCCTTTTCGTAATGAATTACTTTTTGGGAGATACTTTGAGACTGTGCAAATATCCTACTTCTGCTTAAACTTTTGCCCACCAATCTTAGCATCTATTGGTATTTCTGGTCTACAGTAGTTCTTACTATGGTGATTTATTTCCCTTTTTCCTTCTACATTTAACTGGAATCTTTTTGTAATAAAGAGTTGTTCCAGGGCACCTGGGTGGCTCAGTCAGTTGAGCATCAGACTTCGGCTCAGGTCATGATCTCATGGTCTGTGAGTTCGAGCCCTGCATCAGGCCCTGGGCTGACAGCTCAGAGCCTGGAGCCTGCTTCAGATTCTGTGTCTCCCTCTCTCTCTGCCCCGCCCCTGCTCATGCTCTGTCTCTCTCTGTCAAAAATAAACATTAATTTTTTTTTTTTAAATAAGAGTTGTCCCTTCTCCCCATTTATGTATTAAATTATTAAAAAAAATTTTTTTTAATGTTTATTTAGTTTTGAGAGAGACAGAATGTGAGTGGGGGAGGGGCAGAGTGAGAGGGAGACACAGAGTCTGAAGCAAGGTCCAGGCTCTACACTGTCAGCACAGAGCCCGATGTGGGGCTCGAATCTGCAAATCGTGATATCATGACCTGAGCCAAAGTCGGATGCTTAACCGACTGAGCCACCCAGGCGCCCCTATATATTCAATTATTTATTGATACCAGCAGGGCTCAAAGATATTTGTTTTCTTCTGTTTATAGTCCGATACTATCATTATTTTGTTGTGCACATTGTTCCAAATTTGGCCACTGGGAGCTCTTTCACAGGTTGGCTTCTGTGCCCTTTCTACATGCTCTCATCCTTTTTATTTGAGCACTTCCTACCTCCTGGCACCACAAGATATTCCAGGCTCAGCTTGTATATTCTCTGCCCCAGCTCTGGAACCAATCACTTCTGCAAGCCTTGGTTCCTTTCATTGGAGAATGGTATTTAGAAACCAAGATCTAGGGGCGCCTGGGTGGCGCAGTCGGTTGAGCGTCCGACTTCAGCCAGGTCACGATCTCGCGGTCCGGGAGTTTGAGCCCCGCGTCAGGCTCTGGGCTGATGGCTCAGAGCCTGGAGCCTGCTTCCGATTCTGTGTCTCCCTCTCTCTCTGCCCCTCCCCCGTTCATGCTCTGTCTCTCTCTGTCCCAAAAAATAAATAAACGTTGAAAAAAAATTTTTAAAAAAAGAAACCAAGATCTAGGTGCTGGGTATGTCCATTGCTACTGGGGTGTCACTCATTTGGGCCCAAGTGGATAAAGCAAGGAAATATATGTGTATACATAGGTATCTGCACACTAAACTACAAACATGAGTCCATACTGCTGCTTCCCACTCTAATCCAGCCTCGCAGGGCTGGATTATTCTATCTCCTTCCGTCCCACCTTGTTTGTAACTTCTTTCTCCAGCAGTGAGAAATCTGGCTTTCACTATCTACAATATATTTCTTTACCCCTCTGTTCCACCCTGTGTTTATGTATGTACAAAAGTCGTTCCAGAATTGCTCAGTCACAATGCTGTGAGGAATTTATTTAACTAGAGTACAGTGTTTGTGTATAACTGTTTTTGTCTTTAGCCTTACAGTATCCAGTCAAAATGCTTTTTCCCAAGTTGTTTGGGTCAGCTCCTTTCTCCTCACCCCTTTAGGTGTAGTCATGTGATTCACTTATAATACAGGCTGCATTCCATCTTCACTCCTACATCTTGAGTGACAAATGCAAAGTCCTGCAGCCACAGTTCCAGACAGGGGAGTTCCATCATCACAAATCCCTCCTACTGCCTTTTTGTGTAAACAAAGCAAAACAAGCAAATATCAGTAAAAAAAAACCAAAAAACTAATGAAGAATGAGATAATTTATATAGAAAGGTGAAAACTAAAGCATAAAAAACAAAGCTACTGGGGTGTCTAGCTGGCTCGGTCAGTGGAGCATGTGACTTGATCTCGGGGTCGTGAGTTTGAATACCACGTTGGGTGTAGAGCCTACTTAACAAAAAAATAAAGCACTGAAGAGTGTATATCACAGAACACATAATTATCCCAATTGTATAAAAACTACAGGTTGTATTTCAGATTCCTGGATTCACTCAAATATGTTAACAATTGTTACTGGCGGGAGGGGTGCTGTTGAGAAATAAGAAGCTTAGGGGTGCCTGGGTGGCTCAATGGGTTAAGTGTCTGACTTCGGCTCAGGTCATGATCTTGTGGTTTGTGAGTTCGAGCCCTGCGTCAGGCTCTGTGCAGACAGCCCAGAGGCTGGAGCCTGCTTCGGATTCTGTGTCTCCCCCTCTCTTTGTCCCTCCCATGCTCATGCTCTGTCTCTCTCAATAATAAGATGTTAAAAAAAACCCTTAATTTTTAACAAAACATTTGGATTGTTTTTACAAGCAAATATCAGCAGTCATCTTTTAGCTATCAATTTTTTTTTTTTCAACGTTTATTTATTTTTGGGACAGAGAGAGACAGAGCATGAACTGGGGAGGGGCAGAGAGAGAGGGAGACACAGAATCGGAAACAGGCTCCAGGCTCTGAGCCATCAGCCCAGAGCCCGACGCGGGGCTCGAACTCACGGACCGCGAGATCGTGACCTGGCTGAAGTCGGACGCTTAACCAACTGCGCCACCCAGGCGCCCCATTAGCTATCAATTTTTAAAAATTTTTTCTTAATGTTTATTTTTTGAGAGACAGAGACAGAGCACAAGTGGGAGAGGGCAGAGAGAAAGGGAGACACAGAATCTGAAGCAGGCTGCAGGCTCTGAGCCGTCAGCACAGAGCCCGATGCAGGGCTCAAACCCATAGGCCATGAGATCACGACCTAAGCTGATGTCAGACACTTAACCGACTGAGCCACCCAGGCACCCCTCAGCAGTCATCTTTTAAAAATAAAATTGGAAGTTTCTATAAATGCATTGGAAAAGACCTGACCTCAGGAGAGAGAATGGGGCTATAAGGGTTTTATTTTCAGCCTGTACTTTTCTAGCTGATTTGAAATTAACAACCAACCACCTTGTCAAAGTCTGATATGTTTAAAAACCTTATTGGGTTTTTTTTTTTTTTAATGTTTATTTACTTTTGAGAGAGAGAGAGAGTGTGTGTGTGTGTGAGTGGGGGAGGAGCAGAGAGAGGGAGGGAGACACAGAATCTGAAACAGGTTCCAGGCTCTGAGCTGTCAGCATGGAGCTGGAGGCTGGGCTCAAACTCAGGACTGGCAAGATAATGACCTAGGCGAAGTCAGACGCTTAACCGACAGAGCCACCCAGGCAACTCAGGTTTGTTTCTAAATAAACAAATATGGGGAGAGACAACTCTAAGAGTAGGAAGAACAAGGTATCAGGAAACAGAAATGTGTTGTTGTTTATTTATTTTTGAGAGTGCGTGTGGCCAGGGCGGGGGGAGAGAAAGAATCCCAACACGGGGCCAAAATCAAGGGTCAGATGCTTAATCGACTGAGCTACCCAGGTGCCCCAGGAAATAGTTATTTCTGATGTCAGGAGGGAGGGGAGTCCTAAGAAGGGAAGTGTCTAATGGAGACCAAGGCGAGATCATCCTCCATGAACTACAGGCCAGCAAAACCAGGCGGCTGGCAGGTCCACCTCCCAAGAAGCTTGGTAATGAAATGAAGGGAGGAGGCAGAAGACTGGGTGGAATTTAGGGGGAGGGGAGGAGCAGTAGGCTAGACTTGGACATGTTAACGTACTGCAGAAAATCACCCAGGTCCATAAGAGTGGGGAAAAGGGACAGGGCAAGTTTCTGGGTGAAGCTCCTGAAAAAGGATCCAGAATGCAGCTCTGGGAAAGGGCCAACATCGACCTGGGATCTGTGGCCCAGGGAACACAGATGGGGTGTTTGGTGTCCTGTCTACTCATACCTGGGGGAAGGCTGGAGACAGGTGAAAACACTTTGTGCCAGACATCCCGCTATTTTAACTGCACTGTCTCTGAGATGTGGGTGCCATCATGGTGCTCCTTTTTAGAGCAGGAAACCTCGAATCGAAGAGGCGGACTTCCCCAAATCCCACCACTAATGACCAAAGTTCAGCCCCTGCCACACTCTGTCCTCTGGGATTTCAAAAGTTCAGGACCTGTGGATGCTCAACCCTGCTTTAGCTCATCTACATTTCACAATGAAGTAAACACTCTCAGTTCCAGTTTGGACAAGGAAATGAAGGCTTCGAGAAGTTAACTACTCTGCTCAGGATCACTCTTGGTGGCAGAGCCAGGATTCCAACCATAGGTGGTCTCAATCCGGAACCCGTATTCCTTACTACTACATCCAGTGTCCTTACCCAGACACTCGCTAATCTATTAGGATGACAATAATCCCACGACCTCTTTCACAGACCCATGGCAAAACCCAGAGCTGCGGGTTGGGTCACACCCAGTTGATCCTGAACTCTCACTGAGCAGCTGCGTAGAAAGTAGAGTGACAACCAGATGTCAACCCTCCCCATGTTAGATAAGGCCTCGCTCAAAGAGGACAACAATGATGCAACTTCTAATATTTTATTAACAGGAGTTTTTAAAAACAAGCATCCATACCAGTGTGGGGATGAGGGTGGGAGCAGAGAGGAAACAGGAGGGGAGGATGGTCAGCAGGAAGGAATTCTGTTCTATTGGTAATAAAGCTCCAGGTTCATCCCATCGTGGATTTCATCTGAAGTGAAGGTGTTAAGGAATTCTCACTGTGGGTTCCAGCTCCACCCCCCTCATCTTGCACACGTGGGTCAGAGTGGCCTGAGGGCCCAAGAAAGGCATTTTGAACCAGGTCATTTTGATTTGGAAAGAATCCAAACCATTAAAAAAAAGAAAGAAAGAAAAAAAGTTGATGCTCCTTTTGCACCATAGACATGCCTGAGTCTCACTCCATCCTGGCCTCCTGTCCACACTCAGGTAGAGTTCAGTAAGAAACATGTTGACCTTCAAGTGTCTTCTAAGCCAAGTCAAAATATTTCACCACCCACCCTCCTCCCCCAAGAAAATAATTACATGGCTCCCATTTTCGAAATGCTTACCATGTGCTGCGCACTAAGTTAAACGTTTTATGCGCACAATCGCACATAGATTCCAGCACGGAACAAAGAGAACCAAGTCGGGTATGCAGACCCTTCCTCAAGAAGTCACACAAAGGATACAGTCCCCCAGGGACACATGGTCCTTAAAAATCGTGTACCTGTGGGATAGAAACCTTTCAGACAGAAGCCTAAGGTGGCTTTTCATACTAGAGGCAAGCCGAGGAAACCCTGCCCAAGCAAAGGGCTGCCTGCAGGGCTCTGGAACCCAAACCTCTGGACTGATCCTGTCCAGCGCCCAGCTCTACCACTGTACTTACCACTTCTTCAGGACGATCTTGTTCCAACGGGTGCCAGTTTGGGCTGCGATTAGCTTCTTAAGGTCCCCGATGGTGTCATCAGTGCTGGGCGCAGAGGAGTTAAGGAAAATGGAAGGGGGAGGTAGAACGTGGAAGAGGACATTCCAGGGCTGAATGCACTCTACCAGGACCCCATCCGCCCCCTCCCCCAGGAAAGTCCCCCTACAACACAGACTGAGGTGCCCCAGGAACCACTGCCTCTCGGCCGCCGGTGGATACTTGCACTTAACGCGGACCTTCTTCCCTAGACGGTCGTTGCAAACAACCTCGATCATCCTGTCTGGAGCTACACAGGGCGCGGGGTGGAAGGCAGCAGAGTCAGGGCTTCAGGGGTCTCCCAGGACCCAAGACCCCGGGTTTGGGCTCTATGTTCACCCCTCAACCTCCCAGATCCGTGTCCTCCCGGGCCTCCCAGTCTCAGGACCGCGGACCCCAGGAAGCCGCGCCTCCCCTCTTCAGGTCGCCCGAAGGCCCGGCCTCGCCTCTCGCAGGGGCGCAGACCCTTGATGGCCGGGTCCCACCAGCTTTCCCCAACTGCGGACCTCTCTACCTGGCCCCTGACCTCGAAACGCTTGGAATCCGCCGACGCCACAATCTCCTTTCTCGAAGGCGGAACCCCGGTCAGAGTCGGAAGCGGAAGTGAGCAACCGGAAGCGTAGGTTCGTGCTCCCTGCTCAACATCCCTACGACTTCTTTCCGGTCCCAGGCGCAGGGTGGGTTTGCGGTTCCCAGGAGCGGTGCAGGGTCCCAAGGCTGGGTAGGGGGCGCCTGCCGTGGGTGCGTGGGGCCCCGTCGGCGTCCCGGCCCGTGCCTGGTCGGGGAAGGGGCGTGGAAGGAAAGCCAGAGGTCAGGGGCCGGCGCCCAGCTCCCTGGAAGTCGTCGGTTGGGGCCCCTTAGATGTGGGGAGACGCCGTCTTGTGTGGCTTCTGGTAGGAACATGGGGCGGGCGGGGGGGCTCGGGGGACATCCCGTGGGGGTAGTGACCCCCCGTTTTTGAGCCCGACGAAGCCTCTTAATTGCAGCTTCGGGGCTATGGCGAGCCTGAGCCTCGTCCGGCCTCTTCGCTCACCCCTCCGTTTGGCTATCGCGCCTGACCGGCCCCCTCCCACCCCACCCCCCCCAAGACACCTGGGCGCAGACCGCAGTCAGTAAGCAGAAACGCCGCCTGATGTCGTCCTGGACGCCAGCACTTAGAATGGAGTCCAGGTTGCACGCCAGCCTGTCAACACCGGCAAGTAAACCGAAAACGGCACAAGGGCAAAACCACCCACGTTTGTGTCTTCAAGAAAGGACGCTCCCGCCCTGCAGAGAGCAATTTGTACCAGATCTCAGCCTTGCCTTTCAGTCTCGAAGAAGCCCCTGGACTGGTCTGATTCCCCAGAACTGGTGGGACAGGGGGTACCCTTCTCTGAGTTCGAGCAAACAGCTGCCAATGGAACTGGTCAACCGTTCTTTCTTGGCAGACAGGGTTTTCCCAGTTTGGTGACCCTGGAGGCATTCGCCCTGAAAATGAGCCACCACTTCTGATTTGCCCAATCCACCTTCTCAAACTGGGCTATGAGATTAGGTGGGAGACATGAGAGGTCATCCTGTGGAAAGGGCAGATGCTCTATGACCCTGTGTGGGGCTGACCTAGTGTAGGGAGCTGGCCCAGGAGGTCCTACCACAAACACTAGGTTCAGGGGCCTTTCTGCTCAGACCTTTGACCTGTCATTCCTCTGAGAGCCCTTCTGAGTGCGCTTGAGAGGGGAGGGACTCTGAATGGAAAACTTACTCAGATTGGAGACACAGGCTTTGGATTTAGATGAGTCAAAACCTCAACATTACCGCTTTATATTACACTGTATGATCTCAAGGAATACAGTTACCCACACTTATTCTTATGTTCCTCATCTATGGAAAGGGGATAGCAATTCCCAGCCTGGGATTGTAGTAAGAATGGGTCTTGGACCAGCCTCTGACAGTCCTTTACGAATTTACACAAGGGGCACCTGGGTGGCTCAGTCGGTTAAGCTTTTGACTTAGGCTCAGGTCATGATCTTGAGGTTCCCGCATGGGGACAAACTTCAAAAATAAACTTCAAAACTTCAAAAGTAAACATTTTATTTTTTTTAATTTTTTTTTTAACATTTATTTATTTTTGAGACAGAGAGAGCATGAACAGGGGAGGGTCAGAGAAAGAGGGAAACACAGAATCTGAAACAGGCTCCAGGCTCTGAGCTGTCAGCACAGAGCCCGACACGGGGCTCAAACCCACAGACCGTGAGATCATGACCTGAGCCAAAGTCGGACGCTTAACCGACTGAGCCACCCAGGCGCCCCAAAAATAAACATTTAAAAAAAGAGAGTGAGACACATAATAAATCATGTGTGCATTTTTTTAATTTTAATTTTTTGCTACTATGAACAATGCTGTCTAAGCATTTGTGTCCTTTTTTTTTTTTTAATGTTTATTTTTGAGAGATAGAGCATGAGCAGAGGAGGGGTAGAGAGAGAAGGAGACACAGAATCTGAAGCAGGCTCCAGGCTCTGAGCTGTCAGCACAGAGCCCGACATGGGGCTTGAACTCATGGACTGCGAGATCATGACCTGAGCCAAAGTCGGACACTTAACCGACTGAGCCACCCAGGCGCCCCCCCCCCTTTTTTTTTTTAATTAAATAAACGTTTATTTACTTAGAGAAAGGGCAAGCAGGGGAGGGGCAGAGAGAGAATACCCCAAGTAGGTTCTGCACTGTCAGCATGGAGCTCGATGCGGTGCTCGATCTCATGAACACGAGATCATGACCTGAGCCGAAGTCAAGAGTCAGATGCTCAACTGACCGAGCTGCCCAGGTACCCCAACACCTTTTGCTTTTTAAAGCAAACAATATCGGGGCGCCTGGGTGGCTCAGTCGGTTGAGCATCTGACTTCGGCTCAGGTCATGATCTCGTAGTTTGTGAGTTCGAGCCCCGTGTCGGGCTCTGTGCTGACAGCTCGGAGCCTGGAGCCTGCTTCAGATTCTGTGTCTCCCTCACCCTCTGCCCCTCCCCTGCTCATGCTCTGTCTCTCTCTGTCTCAAAAATAAATAAAACATTAAAAAAAAAGATTACAAAAAATAAAGCAAACAATATCCTGGAGATTGTTCCAAATAGCATTGAAAGACCTGCCTCTTTTTTTTTTTTTTTTTTTTTTTTTAGCAATTTGAGATCCTAGACATGGGATCGTTGGGTCCAATAGAGGCTGCAATCTGATATTGCTAAATTGCCTTTGAGAGTTTGAATCAATTCTGCCCTTTCTGCAGGGTTGAAAGAGTCTGTTTCCTTACAGCAAGGCCAGTGTGGGTATTTTCTGTCTTCATCTTTTTTAAGCTGATAGATGGAAACCATAGTGTTTTACTTTTATTATTATTATTATTATTTTTAGTGTGTGTTTATTTTTGAGAGAGAGAGAGAGAGAGAGAGAGAGAGACAGAGCATGAGTAGGGGAGGGTCAGAGAGAGAGGGAGACACAGAATCTGAAGCAGGCTCCGGGCTCCGAGCTGTCAGCATAGAGCCCCACGCGGGGCTTGAACTCACAGACCACGAGATCATGACCTGAGCCGAAGTCAGATGCTCAATCGACTGAGCCACCCAGGTGCCCCATACTTTGTATTTATTTATGGATAAGTGTGAGCATACAGATGTATTATTTTTTAGCTTTACTGAAGTACAGTTGATAGGCAAAATTGCACACATTTAATATTTACATCTTAATAAGTTTTGCATGTTTTAAAAATTTTTAATGTTTATTTATGTATTTTTTAAAGTTATTTATATTTAGGGGCGCCTGGGTGGCTCAGTCAGTTAAGCGTCCAACTTTGGCTCGAGTCTTGATCTCATGGTTCATGAGTTTGAGCCCCACATAGGGCTCTCTGCTGTCAGCACAGACCCACTTAAGATTCTCTATCTCCCTCTTTCTCTGAGCCTCCCCCGCTTGTGGATGCACACGCTGCTTGTGCACTCTCTCCCCCTTCCCCAAAATAAACATTAAAAATGTTTATTTTTAGTAATCTCTACACCCATTTTAGGGCTCAAACTCAAGACCCTGAGATTGAGAGTCACATGCTCTTCCAACTGAACCATCCAGGAGCCCCTATTTTGCATTAAAAAAAAATTTTTTTTTAAGTTTATTTTGAAAGCGAGAAAGCGTGAGTAGGGGAAGGGAGAAAGAGAGGAAAGATCGAGAATCCAAGCAGGCTTGGTGCCATCAGAGTGGAGCCTGACAAGGGGCTCGAACTCATGAACCGAAATATGACCTGAGCCGAGGTCAGTGCTTAACGGACTCACCACCTAAGTGCCCCATGCATTCCTTTTTAAAAACAGTTTTCAATGGGGCGCCTGGGTGGCTCAGTTGGTTGAGTGACCGAGTGACCAACTGCGGCTCATATCATGATCTCACAGCTCAGGTCATGATCTCTTAGCTCAGGGGTTCAAGCCCCGTGTTGGGCTCTGTGCTGACAGCTCAGAGCCTGCAGCCTGCTTAGGATTCTGTGTCTCCCTCTCTCTGCCCCTAACCCACTCGCATTCTGTCTCTGTTTCTCTCAAAAATAAACAAACATTAAAAAAAATTTTTTTAAACAGTTTTCAACATCTCCAATTTCTGCACCTGTGTGTATGTATTGAAAACATTTATTGCCATTATAGGCTCTTGGGGATGTGATTTAGCAAAACCTCAAAATTAAATTTCACATGCCCCTTTGACCCATCAAACCAGCTCCTGGTTATTTATCCAATAAAAATAAAAACATGGGATATATGTGTACACGTACATACGTATATAAAATAACGCCTAGCTCCGATATTGTCTGTGGTAACAAATCTGGAACAACTTGAATACTCCTCAATACAGGAATGTTTGAATGAAATTCACTGCCCTTATGAATTGCTAATTTAAAAATGAGTGAGGGGTGCCTGGGTCGCTCAGTCAGTTAAACATCTGACTTCGGCTCAGGTCATAATCTCGCGGTCTGGTACGTGAGTTCGAGCCCCACAGTGGACTCTGTGCCGACAGCTCGGAGCCTGGAACCTGCTTCAGATTCTGTGTCCCCCTCTTTCTCTGCTCCTCCTCCACTCGCACTGTGTCTCTCTCTGTCTCTCAAAAATGAATAAACGTTACCAAAAAAAAGTTTAAAAATGAGTGATGGGGTACCTGACTGGCTCAATCAGTGGAGCATGTGACCCTTGATCTCGGGGTTATGGTTTCAAGTCCCACGTTTGGTGTAGCGATTACCTGAAAATAAAATCTTAAAAAAAAAAAAAAAAAAGAGTGATATGGGTCACCTGGCTGGCTCAGTCGGTAGAGCATGTGACTCTTGATCTCAGAGTTGTGAGTTCAAGCCCCATGTTAGGCATGGAACCTACTTAAAATTACAAAATTTAGGGGCGCCTGGGTGGCGCAGTCGGTTAAGCGTCCGACTTCAGCCAGGTCACAATCTCGCAGTCCACGAGTTCGAGCCCCGCGTCAGGCTCTGGGTTGATGGCTCAGAGCCTGGAGCCTGTTTCCGATTCTGTCTCCCTCTCTCTCTGCCCCTCCCCCGTTCATGCTCTGTCTCTCTCTGTCCCAAAAATAAATAAACGTTGAAAAAAATTTTTTTTTTAAATTACAAAATTTAAAATGTATCTCCAGGTTGTAAATTTAGGACCCACGTTGGGTGTAGCGATTGCTTAAAGTATTAAAGGGGGCACTTGGGTGGTTCAGTTGGTTAAACATCAGACTCTTGATTTCGGCTCAGCTCATGATCTCAAGGTTTGTGAGATTGAACCCCGTGTTGGACTCTCTTCTGACAGCACAGAGCCTGCTTGGGATTCTCTCTCTCCCTTGCTCTCTGCTTCTCCCCTGCTCTTTCTTACATGCATGCACTCTCTCTCTCTAAATAAATAATTTTAAAAAATAATAAAACATAATCCTAGGGGCGCCTGGGGGGCTCAGTTGGTTAAACATCTGACTCTTGATTTCCACTCAGGTCATGAACTCACGTTGTGGGATGAAGCCAGGCATCCGGGCAACGTGCTGGGCTTGGAGCCTGCTTGAGAGTCTCTCTCTCTGCCCCGCCCCCACAGAAGCACGCTCTCAAAAACAAATTAAAAAAATATATATGTTTTTATTTTTGAGAGAGAGACAGTGAGAGTGGGGGAAGGGCAGAGAGAGAGGGAGAGGAGACAATCTGAAGCAGGTTCCAGGCCCTGAGCTGTCAGCGCAGAGCCCCACCCGGAGCTTGAACTCACGCACTGCGAGATCAAGACCTGAGCCGAAGTCAGACGCCCATTTACTGAGTCATCCAGGTGCTCCCAAAATGAATGTTTTAGAAGTGAATGATATACAGTTGGTGGGAGTGTCAACTCCCCCTCTGTGGAGAACAACTTAGCACTATCAGTCAGAACGAAAAATTGAACACACCCTTTAACAAGCTGTTTCAGTTCTACAAATTTATTCATGTTCATAGGCATCAAAAAGCATTACTAGGTTTAAAAACAAGTTAGGGCTTCGCTCTCCTTTAGGCCAGCCGCTGGTCGTCCCGCCCCAACCCCGCGGTCAAGGCGCCCCAATGCTTGAGCGCGCCTTCCGGGCTTGGTCTTGGGGTCTGTAAGCCCGGCGCTCCCAAGACTCGCCGCGCTCGGGGACCGTCACCGCACTTAACGCCCACCCGGGGCCGCCAGTCAACAACCGAGCCACTTTTTCCAGGCTGGATCCCAGTCCCCAGCCCCGCCTCGAGCCTTGTTCCCGCCCTTAATCCCGCTCCGTGGTTTAGTTCCAGCCCCTAGCTCATCCCTGGGTCTCCCGTCACCGCCCCAGGCTTGCCCTCGGGTCCCTAGTCACTGCCCCGTCAAGCATCCGGGCTCTGCCCTAACCTCAGCCCCGCCCACAGCCTTGTCCCCGCCCCTGACCCCGCCTCCGGGTGCGTCACCGCCTCAGCCACGCCTTCCGGGCTCAGGCCTGGTTCCCAGCGTGTCCCCTGAGCTCCATCCAGATAGTGGGCGGGTCTGTCGCCGGGGCCCAACCCTGTCCCCGCGAGAGAAAAGCTGAAACTCTCCGCCGGCTGCTGGAGGCGGCAGCCTCCGCCTTGCCGGCACCCCCAGCCACCCGCCGCCTGCTGGCCCCCGGAGGGTGAGATCGTGAATCCCCTTACAGCCACAAGCGGAAGTGCGTGTCGGCGGGATCATGGCGACTTTGGCGGACCTGCCGGACTCAGTCCTGTTAGAGATCTTCTCTTACCTCCCGGTCCGGGATCGAATTCGCATCTCCAGGTGCGGCCCCGCCCCGCGGGTGGGGGGAAGAGCCGGGCGGGGGGAGCACCCGGAGATGCGAATCCGGTCCCCGGGGGGCCGCGGTTAGTTTTTTTAACGGCGGGTCCCCTCCCCCCAGGGTTTGTCACCGCTGGAAGAGGCTGGTGGACGACCGGTGGCTCTGGCGACACGTCGACCTGACTCTGTACACGGTACACGGGGTCAACCGGGCGGGCATGGGCCGCGGTGGGGTCTCTGGGCCGCAAGGACCGCTCCTTGCACCCTAGAGTTCGAGCTTGGCAGTCCAGGGTGCATCCCGGCAGCGTCCCTTAGCTGCCCTTCGGTGACCTCCTGGCCTGTTTCCCCATTTCCAAAATGAGGATAGCCAAGATCGTTCAGGGAGCTTAGAGCAGTGTCTGGCGGACGGCGAGCCTATGACAAATGCCTCTTGATTACATTAGCTATTGATGAGTTTTTCTGGAGAAATCATTCTCCAGATTCAACTTAATTTCCAGAATTTATTTACTGAGTATTGCAACTGAACCTTTTCCATGTTTTCCCATTTGCATTGTATTTTTCTTGTTTTCTTATGAACTATTTCAACTATACAGAGAAATGTATAGAGGATAATCTGAAACAACTATGTACTTACCACCTAGATTTAACCCATTTTAAACTTTAGTCATTTTCTTTTTTTTAAGTTTATTTAGTTTGAGAGACAGAACAGAGCGAGCAGGGGAGGAGCAGAGGGAGAGAGAGGGAGAGAGAATTCCAAGCAGGCTCTGCACTCTGAGCGTGGAGCCCAACCTGGGGCTCAAACCCACCAACGTGGGATCATGACCTAAGCTGAAATCAACAGTCCAATGCTTAAAGGACTGCGCCACACAGGCGCCCCAAACTTTTGGTCATTTTTGCTGCAGATCGTGTGAGACATACATGCAAAGACTTATGTATATGCATATGCATACATCATTTATAGATGTATTCATTGCATTTTTTGAAACCCTTCTCAGAGGTAACCACTATTATAAAATGGATTTGTAGTATTCCTTTCATGTTTTTATTTACTTCCTGTGTGACTACCCATAAGCAATATACAATTTTGTTAATGTGTTTCTAAAGTTGAAATAATGCTGTTCTGTCTAGGTAATTAAATGCTATTTATTATATATCCACCGATGGCTTTATTTACACAACATTGCTTTTGACACATGTAAATCTAGCTCATTCCTTTCAACTTGTTAAGTGAATATACCACAATTTGTTTACCTGTTTTCCTGTTGACAGACCTTTAGGTTATTTCCAACTTTTTACTCTCACAAACAGTGTTATAAAATAGTGTCAAACTTCACTGTGTATATGAATCACCTGAAGATCTTGTTCAAATGCTGATTCTGGGGCACCTGGCTGGCTGATTCAGTAGAGTATGTGACTCTTGATCTTGGGATTGTGAGTTCAAGCCCCATGTTGGGTGTAGAGATTACTTAAAAATAAACATCTTAAAAAATAATTTAAGAAAATAATATGGGGCGCCTGGGTGGCGCAGTCAGTTAAGCGTCTGACTTCAGCCAGGTCACGATCTCGCGGTCCGGGAGTTCGAGCCCCGCGTCAGGCTCTGGGCTGATGGCTCGGAGCCTGGAGCCTGTTTCCCATTCTGTGTCTCCCTCTCTCTCTGCCCCTCCCCCATTCATGCTCTGTCTCTCTCTGTCCCCCCCAAAAAATAAATAAACGTTGAAAAAAGTTTAAAAAAAAAAAAAAAAAAGAAAATAATAAAATGCTGATTCTGATTCAGTGAGCTGGGTGGGGCCCCAGATTCTGATTTTCTAACAGCCCCTCAGGTTTTATGCTATGCACAAATTTTACACTATGCAGTTTCTTTTTTCTCTCTTCTTTCTTGTTTTGTTTTATGTTTATTTTTTGAGAGAGAGTGCGCAAGCAGGGGAGGGGCAGAGAGAGAATCCAAAGCAGGCTCCATCCTTGCTATCAGCACAGAGGCTGATGTGGGGCTCAAACCGATGAACTGTGAGACCATGACCTGAGCTGAAGTGGACACTCAATGGAGCCACCCAGGGACCCCTACCGTCTTTTTTAAAAAAGGTTAAATGTACATACAATGAAATGCAAGGTGTTTCCACTTACATTTTGTTTGTTTTGCAGTAATTAACTTCCTGGGGTTAAGTTTTGCAGTTTTCACCGTTACTAGATTGTGATTTTTGTTATTATTTTTTTATGCTTATTTATTTTTGAGAGAGAGATTGAGAGCAGGGGAGGGGCAGAGAGAGGGAGACACAGAATCTGAATCAGGCTCTAGGCTTCAAGCTGTCAGCACAGAGCCCAATGTGGGGCTTGAACTCACGAACTGTGAGATCATGACCTGAGCTGAAGTTGGACGCTTAACCGACTGAGCCACCTAGATGCCCCTATTATTATTATTTTTAAGATGACCTTAATTTACTCTGGACAGTTGTAGCCTTTTTCAGTTGGGCTTTGTGTTGCTCATTCCTAGTGGCAGTGGCCACGAAGAAAGGGATAAATGCTGGTGACTTGTTCTGCTTTCTTACTTACAAGGACCCCACTCTGTTGCTGAAGACAGATCTGTTATGATCTTCCCTTTTCTCTCAGTGCTTTTGTTCAAACCTAGAAGTCAAAACGATGGGGTTCACTTGGCCTGTTACTCCTGGGGAGGTGCATGGTGAGGTGAGGCTGGCAGGGGTCGGGCAGAAGCCCAGGGGAGCACTAGTGCCCCAGCTGGGCTGGTCCGTCTCCAGGCAGGTAGGGGCCTTGGGATATTCTCCGTATCTCTCACCCTGTCACCCCCGCCTCTGGCTCTTACAGATGCGGCCTAAAGTCATGTGGCACCTCCTTCGCCGCTATATGGCATCCCGGCTCCGTTCCCTGCGGGTGGGCGGCTACCTGTTCTCAGGCTCCCAGGCCCCCCGGCTGTCCCCCGCCTTGATGAGGGCCCTGGGCCAGAAGTGCCCTAACCTGAAGCGTCTCTGCCTGCACGTGGCCGACCTGAGCATGGTGCCCATCACCAGCCTGCCCTGCACCCTGAGGACCCTGGAGCTGCACAGCTGCGAGATCTCCATGGCCTGGCTCCTCAAGGAGCAGGACCCCACCGTGCTGCCCTTGCTCGAGTGCATCGTGCTGGACCGGGTCCCTGCCTTCCGTGATGAGCACCTGCAGGGCCTGACGCGCTTCCGCGCCCTGCGGTCGCTGGTGCTGGGCGGTACCTACCGAGTGACCGAGACAGGGCTGGATGCGGGCCTCCAGGAGCTGGGCTACCTGCAGAGGCTGGAGGTGCTGGGCTGCACCCTCTCAGCTGACAGCACCCTCCTGGCCGTCAGTCGCCACCTCCGAGATGTGCGGAAGATCCGGCTGACCGTGAGGGGCCTCTCTGCCCCCGGCCTGTCCGTCTTGGAGGGCATGCCAGCCCTGGAGAGTCTGTGCTTGCTGGGCCCTCTCATCACCCCAGAAATGCCTTCTCCGGCTGAAATCCTCTCTTCCTGCCTCGCCATGCCCAAGCTCAGGGTCCTTGAGCTGCAGGGGCTGGGGTGGGAGGATCAGGAGGCCGAGAGGATCCTGTGTAAGGGGCTGCCCCACTGTATGGTCATCGTCAGGGCCTGCCCCAAAGAGTCCATGGACTGGTGGATGTGACTGCATCACCCATCCATGTTGGCTTTCATGGGTGAGCCCCAGACCCTCTGGACAGCACCTTGCAGAGGGCCCGTAACCAGGTTGAGAGAGCCCAAAGCCACAAGGTAGAACGAAGGCCTTGGGGCCTCCGGACAGTTGGAATCCCTGTTTGCCAGTTGTTTGGCCTCTGTGACATCAGCCAGCTTCTCGGAGGGCCTATCCCCACATCTGGAAGTGGGGAAGATCATAGCTACCTCATGGTTATGTCGCGAAGCCTTATTCTTTACCAGCCCCCGGGCCAAAAAGGTCCTCGACGATGGGTCATTCTCAGGAACAGAATGGATGCAGCAGGGTGGGGTTAAGAGTTAGGGGGAGCTGAGGGCCAGGGCCCCTTTAGGAGGCCTGGCAAGACTATCTATGCATGTGCACCCCCACGCTGACACGCCATTGATACACGAGGGATGCGATGAGAAAGCCCAGGAAGACTTCTGCTTTGACGATTGAAAGTGTCAGTGAAGGTTCTCAGTTGTACTTTCGGTATTTTGGTATTCTATATTTTCAAATTTTTCCACAATATATATTATTTTGCTATTAAAGAAAAATAATTTTTTTTTCCCAAAAGCATTTGGTTTATTCATTCAACAAACATTTCTTGCCTGCCCACTATTTTGCAAGCACTGGTCGAAGCCCTGGGGCCGCAGCAGTGAACAAAACAAGACCTGAGCAGACGGCAGGGTCGACCTCCAGGTGAACACATTGATGGGATGGTTTTAGAGACTGGGACAATTAAAAACATTTTTTTAATGTTTATTTATTTTTGAGAGAGAGAGAGAGACAGTGTGTGAGCAGGTGAGGGGCAGAGAAAGAGAGAGGGAGACAGAATTTGAAGCAGGCTCCTGGAGCCTGGAGCTGAGCTGTCAGCACAGCGCCTGACGCGGGGCCCGAAATCCCAGACCGCAAGATCACAGCCTGAGCCGAAGTCGGACGCTTCGCCGACTGAGCCACCCGGGCCCCCTGAGACTGAGACGATTTTGAAGTAGGCTCACATGATGGAGGTGCCTGTGCCTGGTGGAGTGGGTGGGGCAAGCCTCTCAAGTTTGGAGACCTGAGGGGTGAGGAGGAACCCCCTCTGGGAAGTGCGGGGGAAAAAAGAAGGCCAAGACGCTGGCTGAGATAGGGATGAGTTTGACCTCTTTCAAGATCAGGAAGAAGATCTGCGTGGCTGAGGGAGGAAGAGGTGAGCAATAGGAAGCGAAGTCAGCTGATGGGGTGAGGTTGGAGGGTCCCCACAGGTGGCACAGGCTTTAGGGGGTCAGAAAGCAGCAACTCCTTTTCCTGCCCGTTGAGTCTGAGCCACTTGAAAGATGCAGGTGGCAGGCCGATAGCGATCAGGAGATGAGTGTCGCTTCTGACCCGAGCTGGGGAGGAGGGCGTGTATGAACGAGACAGGATCACCACCTGCCCACTGGCCCAGCTTGCCTGCTCTGTGGTGGGCCAGAGCCAGAAGAGAAGATGGGGTTGAACTGATACCCTTGGTTCCTTGTTCCAAGCTCACTTCTCAGAGGACCTGGCTGTCTCTCTCATGCTTTCCCGCTAGGGGGTGGAGGAGAAATTCTCCATCTGGCCACCTGAGGACTATGGTTTGAGTGCTCCTCCACTGTGGCCATGGTGAGTGTCTACCTATCCCATGCTGATCAAATCTGGCAGCTCCAGGCCAGGGCACCTGGGGGACTAGATTGTTCCAGGCTGGGGCACTGGTACTGAAGAGATGTCTTTCTCCCTGTCTCACCCGATTTCAGTGACCCCTTTCTGGGCTTAGCTCAGAGGGCTGGTAGGGTTATGGCAGAGCCTGACCACCACCTTCGGGACCAGGGGCCAGGGGCTTGAGGATGCCCTCTGTTATGAAATGAACCTGAGATCTGTTTTAATCACACATGGTGGGGGCGCCCGGGTGGCTCAGTGAGTTGAGTGGCCAACTTCAACTCAGGTCATGATCTCACGGTTCGCGGGTTCAAACCCGGCGTCGGGCTCCGTGCTCACAGCTCAGAGCCAGGAGCCTGCTTCAGATTCTGTGCCTCCCTCTCTCTCTGCACCTCCCCCACTCATGCTCTGCCTCCTTCTCTCAAAAATAAATAAACATAAAAAAATCTTTTTTTCAAAAATCACGTACGGCGATGGACACGGAGACAAGTGTCTTTGGAAGAAAACTTTCTTACAGTAAAACCTTGGTTTGCGAGCACAGTTTGTTCTGGAAACATGCTTGTAATCCAAAGCACTTGTATATCAAAGCGAATTTTCCCAGAAGAATGGAAATTCAGATGATTCATTCCACAACCCAAAAATATTTATATAAAAATGATTACAATACTGTAATATAATACAAAATAGTAAAGAAAATGCAAAACATAAATAAAAAAATAAATTAACCTGCACTTACCTTTGCAAACCTTCATGGGCGGTGTGAGGGAGACAAGAGAGAGGAGGGTGATTGTGTAGGAGACCGACTTTCACTATCACTAACGGAATCACTGCTCTTGGCTCCATGGAATCTTTTTCCTGTGCAACTTTAACAAGGAACTTAGCCAATGACACTTGCTTTTGCCTCCTTCTGAGGATTTCGCCGAGATGTGGCATCGCATTGTCATTAAGCAGATTCCTCGCTCGCGCTGCTACAGCCTTATTCGGGTGGTGCTTTTCTACAAAATCTTGCACTGTTTCCCACGTTTTACACGTCTCCCTAATCTCATTTGGGGTGAGGGATTCCTCCGCCTTTTCCTCCTCCTCCTCCTCTGCAGACGAGATCTCATCCATAACCTCTTCCTGTTGCTTGTGATGCGGATCCATCAGCCATCAGTGGTCAGCTCCTGGCCATGTTCCTCCACCAGCTCTTGAATGACATCCTCATTCGCCTCCAGTCCCCCCCTTGGTCTTCCCCAAGGACACAATTTCATCGACCACCGGTGGCTCCTGTTCATGAGCAAGCCCCTCTAAGTCATATCTAAGAACACAATCAGGCCACAGTTTTCTCCAAGCAGAATTGAGGGTTCTCTTGGTGATCCCATCCCAGGCTCTGTCGATGATCTTGAGGCAGTTCACGATGTGGGAATGATTTTTCCAAAACTCTTGGAGGGTAAGGCTTGTTCCTTGGGCCACCTCGAAGCATCGCTGAAATAGTGCTTTAGTGTAAAGCTTTTTTAAAGTTCGCAACGACCTGCTGATCCATGGGCTGGAGGACTGGAGTGGTGTTGGGAGGAAGGAACTTGACCTTAATGAACTTGAATTCCTCTAGTAAGTCATCCTCGAAGCCTGGAGGATGAGGAGGGGCGTTATCCGTAACCAGCAAGGCTTTGGGTGGCAGATTCTTTCCTAAAAGGTACAGTACTTGTGATTCCCAAGAGGAGGGGAATGTCTCACAGAGCCATTATGGGGAAAAGCCATGATGGGGTCTGTAGGAGACAGGAGAAGTAGGAGGAAAGCACAGGCATGAGCCTTTATTATGGTTTTTGCAGGAAGAAATAGGCGAGGCAGGGTAGGCAAGCTGAACAAGCTTAGAATTGGCTACTTCGAATAATTTTGGTGGGCTCTAGGCTCTAGAGGCCATTCCTAGTTGTCTGTTACTTGGCCCTGGCGTGATTTAGGGCAGAGGAAATATTGGCTTGCTGTGTTAGGGGTGAGATAACAGAGGTAGTTGGATTGGCTGGTTTGCATATGAAAGTGCGCTCAAAAGCAAGTTGTTTCCTATCTCTAGGAATTACCCAACCCTCAGAGGGGTGGTCCTGAGCCAGGTTTGCAAGGCCCTAAGGTGTCAAAGCATCACAAAATATAGAAAATTAAAAAGAGGATGAATACACCCTCCATTGGAAGTAAAAGGCAATCGCAAGAACTAACATTTCTCGAGTGTGTATTTTGTGTCAGGTACTATGCTCAGTCCTTCATTTATGGACTTTTACCAGCAGCCCAGTGAGGAAGGTACAGAGGAGGAAACTGAGGCACAGAGAAGTTAAGTTGCCCAAAGTCACACAACTAGAGAAGTAGCAGAACTGAGTAATCTTATCCTACAGTCCTAACCATTAGGCGAAACTGCCTAGCTGATAGGTAGCAGTTCTAAAAGCCTGGCCCAACAGTTGTGCCCCATCAGGGAACAAAGACTAGACATAAAAATTTTTGTGTAGCTCTACTGAGGTATAATTCATAGCAATAAACAGCACATATTTAGGTGCATAATTTGATGAGTTTTGACACATGTGTATGTTGTCTTTTACTCATTATGATGATTTTAGGATTTATCCAAGCTCTTGAAGGAATCAAAACTTTGTTCCTGAGTAGTATTCCATCATGTGACTATAATAGCATAGTTTGTTACCCATTCACCTTTGATGGATATTTGTGTTAAAGCACATATATCTTGTTAAAATAATTTTTTCTGATATAACAAATAATATATGCCTGTGAAGAATTTTAACAGTACAGAAAGGGTACCTCTTTCTAATCCCAGGCCCCAGAGGAAATCACTGTGAGAAGTTTGAGGTAGCCTTCTAGAATTTTGTCTACAATTGGGAGTTTGGAGAAAAATCAAAGACATTAAAAAAATTTTTTTTTAATGTTTATTTTGAGAGAGAGAGAGACAGAACGCAAGGGAGGAGTACGAACTCATGAACTGTGAGATCATGACCTGAGCCGAAGTTGGATGCTTAACCAACTGAGCCACCCAGGCACCCCACCCTGCCTTTTCTCCCTCTTTCAATAACGCTTTTGAATGAAGTCTCCTTACCAATGTCCAGAATTATTTTTCACAATGATAAAGAAACAAAAATCCCTTGGGTCATTTTTGACTCTTTATTCTAAAACTACACAAATCCATTAGCAGATAGCCATTGGCTCTGCCTTAATTTTAGCACCAGAGTGGATCCCACTCCCTCCATTCTCCCCAGCCACCTTTGTCCAGCCATCTCCATCTGTCACTGGGATTATTGCCTTAACTTTCTAATGGTCCTCGCTGATTCTATCTTTTCTTCCCTAGAGTCACACAAAAGACGAAGAAAATTTTATTTCATTTATTTAAAGTTTTTAAAATGTTTATTTATTTTTGAAGGAGAGAGAGACAGAGCATGAATGGGGGAGGGGCAGAGAGAGAGGGAGACACAGAATCCGAAGCAGGCTCCAGGCTCTGAGCTGTCAGCACAGAGCCCGACGCGGGGCTCGAACTCACGAACCGCGAGATCATGACCTGAGCCGAAGTCAGACACTCAACCAGCTGAGCCACCCAGGCGCCCCAAAGAGAATTTTAAAAATAGACATCAGGTCATGTTGCTCCTGGAGCTCAAAATTCTTCAGGGGCTCCTCCATTGCTCTCAAGGTAACACCCACAATTCTTAGAGTTGCTCAGATGGCCTTGTATGATCTGACTTCATTGCTTCTCTGACTTCACTTCCAATTAGTCTCCAACCTGCCCGACTCACTTCAAACATTTTAGACACTGGACTTCTGATGTTGCCTACTTTTTAAAAGTTTATTTATTTTGAGGGAGAGGGAGAGGGAGAGGGAGAGAGAGAGAGAGAGAGAGAGAGAATCCCAAGCAGGGTCTGCACTGTCAGTACAGAGCCTGATGCAGGACTCGAACTCAGAAACTGTGAGATCATGACCTAAGCCATAATCAAGAGTCGGATGCTTAACTGACTGAAATACCCAGGTGCCCCTCTGCTGTTGTTTTAGAGGCCAAACTTCTCCTACCTCAGGACCTTTGCCCTTGTTCATTCTCCAGAAACTCACACTCATTCCCTGAATTCCTCCAACCAGATGGCTGGGGGGTGTACATGGTTCTGGGCCTTAGTTTTCTCATCTGTCAAACTATTCTTTCTCTTTACCTCAAACACCAGGCAGATATAACCAAAGGTATAGTGGGAGGGGAAAATGCTTTTCAAAGTGAGAACTGTTGGGGTGTCTGGGTGGCTCCCTTGGTTAAGCGACCGACTCTTGATTTCGGCTCAGGTCACCATCTCTCTGTTGGTGGGATGGAGTCCCACGAGGGGCTCCGCACCGACAGCACGGATCCTGGTTGGGATTCTCTCTTACTCTCTCTCTGCCCTTCCCCTGCTCTCTCTGTCTCTCAGAAATAAATAAATCAACATTTAATGTGAGAACTGTTGACCTTAAAAAAAAAAAAACTGGCGGTTATTTTATCAGCAAAAGATGGGCTTATTTAGGAACAGCAAAAATTTGCAACCCCAGGCCCAGGCAAACCATGGCAAAACCATAGGTAAGTCCCCACAATAAAGGAAGGTAGCTCTTTTTATAGAGGAAAAAGGGGGAGTGGGGAGGGGCTTTTATAAATTAAAAGTGCATTGGAATAAATTGGGAGTTTGAAGTATAGTGGGTTCTCATTGGCTGAGCTGTTGCTGGGGAAGGAAAAAGCTTCCTTCCTCTTGCTGGGATACTAAAGGAGTACTTACTTCCAAGGTCCCTCTCTTCCTGTTGGACCTACAATTGACTAGTGCTGGGCATGAAAGCTCTCCCAACTGGTCTCCCAACTCCATTCTAAATGAGGTTTCCTTTCATTCGTTTTCACAAACCTTTCCAATAGGGAAGTAAAGTTTTATATAGTTGGTTTCAAGAGCTACTTGAGATAGAGTGTAATACCCTCAATAACCAGAAGATGGCAGCACATCACCGGATTTGTCACTTAGATAATTGCACCCTCACAATATAGGAATTGGGAGACGTTGCTAGTATTTATACACCTCGTCACCCTTCATAAATAGGGAAAATGGAAGGAATGTATACTTGCCGGGCATCTACTGTATGGGCTGGATACTCTTATTTACATTTGTGACTTAAGTCAGAGCACGTCCCCCATCTCTCAGAACTCCCCCAAAACAATCAAATGGGAAATGAAACAAAAAATTAAATGTATATATATAGTGCCTAGGAGTAAACCTAACTGAAAGACAACCCACTGAAGAAGAAAATTTAAAAACTTTAAGGCCCTAGGGAAGGAACGGGATGAATGGAGGTGTGATCCACTTTGTGGACAGATACTTTTGTAAACCTGGTGTTCTGTCACAGAGTCTTGGAAAGAATGACAAAAGAAGCAAGAAAAGCTTTTATTGGGCATCCTGAGGACGGGCCCACTGAGCGTGAGGCCCGCCCAAACCCTGCCCTCACACCTGGTTCTCATCCGGTTTCCGCCCCCCGAGCCCGGAAGCCCCCTTAGCCCTGCCCACAACGCACTACGCTTACCCTCAAGCCCCGCCTTCTAGGATTGGTCTTCACCCACCCTGCCACGCCCCCAAGGCCTTGTCTCAGGCCAAGCCACGCCCCCAGACACTGTCCCCGCCCCTTCCCCGCCCACTAATCCTCGTACTCCTTCCTGGCTGGGCGGATTTAAGACCCTTGCCTGCCCGCTGGCTTCTTCAAGCTCTGCCCTCCTCCGACTCGGCTGGGCGGGAGCCCGGGGGACCCGCGCCATCTCGGCTCACAAAACCGGAAGCAGAAGTGTCTGTCAGCCGGGGCGCCGTCGCAGGCTTCATCGCCTCTGGGGCACATGGGAGCGCCCAGCTCTGGTGTCGCCTGGTGGGTCTGGCTTGAAAGATCCAGGGCCAAAGGGCAGGTCCGGTCAGTCCCTTGCGGCGCGTTTTCCGAGAGACTTCCGGATCCACCGCTCTTCCCGGCAGGCGGGGGCCGGGTTGCTCTGGTGTGGTGGAAGTAATGGGTCCCGATGACTCTGGACCTCAGTTTTCTCATCTGCTGCTCCTTCCGTCTCCCCGCTGCTCCTTCTCCCCCTTCGCCCCAAGCACTAGGCTGATGTTATAACCCAAAAGTATAGTGGGACAGGAAAAGGGCTTTTCTTTTCTTTTTAAAAGAGAACTTTTATTTTAATTTTTTAATTGAAAAAAACTGTTAATTAATTTTTAAAAATTTACATCCAAGTTGGTTAACATGTAGTGCAATAATGATTTCCGAAGTAGAATTGAGTGATTCATCACTTACATATAACACCCAGAGCTCATGCCAACAAATGTCCTCCTTAGTGCCCCTTGCCCTTTAATGAGAACTTTTAAAAGGACATGAGCATGGATGATCTTAAAAACATGTTGTATGAAAAGAAGCCTTGCTCCAGTGTATATATGATTCGATTTAATGTTATTTAACTTTTTGAGAGAGAGAGACAGAGCGCGGGGGGGGGGGGGGGGGGCGCAGAGAGACAGGAAGACACAGAATTGGAAGCAGGCTCCAGACTCTGAGCTGTCAGCACAGAGCCCAGTGCGGGGGTTTTAACCCATGAGCAGTGAGATCGTGACCTAAGCTGAAGTTGGACGCTTAACCAACAGAGCCACCCTGGCACCCCAAAAGTTCTTAAAAATTTAAACTATAGGGGGCACTTGGCTGGCTCAGTTTGTGTAACATGCAACTCTTGATCTTGGGGTTGTGAGTTTGAGTCCCATGTTGGGTATAGAGATTACTTAAAAATAAAATCTTTAATGATAAATAAAATCTTAAAAAATAAAAAAATAAAATAAAATTTAAACTATAAATTTGTTTCCTGTTGTGAAAATAAAGGGCAACCTCACTAAAATAGAGTCAGGAGGCCAGAAGGGATACGTCTAACTCTACTACTCCATGTTAACTACAGGAAGAACTGTCACAAGCCCCAACAGGGAATGATGTACATTGTGTCTCATGCAAGAAATTGACTACCCAGGCAACTCAGCAGATGGGAAACTCCTCATCACTCTCAACTCTTGCTTTTGTCTGTCAGCCAGACTGATTCAAAACAACCCCTCCCAACTTACTCTTTTCCATGAAATAACATTCCTCTACTTTGTTGGGCTATACTATGGTTTTTGCCATTGTTTGCTTGTCCCAAATTGTAATTGTTGGCCATTCTTGAATAAACCTATATTTTGCTAGTAAAATAATTTTTAAGGTCAACTTTTTTTTTTTTGGTATTTCTTATTTTAAAAAATTTAATGTTTATTATTTTGGGGAGAGAGGGCAGGGCGGAGAGAGAGGGAGAGACAAAATCTGAAGGAGGATCCAGGCTCTGAGCTCTCAGCACAGAGCCCTACATGGGGCTTGAGCTCATGGATGGTAAGATCATGACCTGAGCCAAAGTCAGACTCTTAACAGAGCCACCCAGGAGCCCCTTTTTAAGAGGTTTAAAAAGAAATGATTGAATGAATCTCCACAGGATTCAGTTTGTAAACATACTATAAATAGTACATTCCAATGTGGCACTCACATAGGAAATGTTTTCTTGTATGTTTGTTTTACCATCTGTCTTCCTCCCCAGTTGAAAAAAGAGTTCTGTGAAGGCAGGACTTGAATAAATGAAAGGAAAAGCATTATTTTTTTTTTTAATTTTTTTTTCAACGTTTATTTATTTTTGGGACAGAGAGAGACAGAGCATGAACGGGGGAAGGGCAGAGAGAGAGGGAGACACAGAATCGGAAACAGGCTCCAGGCTCTGAGCCATCAGCCCAGAGCCTGACGTGGGGCTCGAACTCTCGGACCGCGAGATCGTGACCTGGCTGAAGTCGGACGCTTAACCGACTGCGCCACCCAGGAGCCCCAGGAAAAGCATTATTAAGGGAAATGATGGTTGGGGCATTTGGCTGGCTCAGTCACACAAGAGCATGCGACTCCTGATCTTGGGCTCCTGAGTTCAATACCCCACGTTGTGTGTTGAGATTACTTAAACACATAAAAACTTAAATAAAAACAAAAAGCGATGGTGACCACACAAAAACCAGCAAGTGAAATATATAAAAGATGTAAACATGTTCATACTTAATGAAAGTCTAAAAATGCTTCACTATTTGCCATATAAAAACGGAAAGATTTAAAACATAAGGCCAACGGTCCCAAGACTACTACAGAAATGTACGACAAGTTCAAAGGTAATACCAAAAACTTCTGAGAAGGGGCAAAGAAATTTTTAAAGAATAGTGAAAAGGATGTATCAGGTATCAACTGCTTCATAACAAAGCACCTCCAAGCTTAGTACATCCTTGAACCCCGCTGCAGGAACTCAGAGAACAGCATTTTTTGATTGGGAGCTGCCTGACTGGTCCGAGGTGGGCGCGAGGCGCGGTCCAACCGACTCTGTACCGTTCTGGTCCCGCGCCGAAGTCCGTGCCCTCGGCCTCGGCGCCGCTAAGTCCTGCCGGAGCCTTCCTTCCACCTTTAAGCCCCGAGACCGGAAGTGGAGTGCTTGGGACCTGAGCAGCGGCCAACTTCCCTTTACGGGTTTTCTCTTTATTTGCCTGCGGCACAGAAGAGCGGCAGCAGGTGCGAGGTCGGAGCTGGAGCTGGGAAAAGGGCCTCTGGGGAGTGGGTCTTGACTACGGCGAGGATGCGAGGCTTGCGGAAGGCGGGGTCTTGGTCAGGGTGGGCAAACGGGGCCTCTCGGAGGCGGGCCTCTGTGGGGTGCTTGGCCGGCGGGGGCGTGGTCTCGGGGGGGCGGGGCCCTGGCGGGGGGGCGGGGACTGAGTGGGCGGCCGCGCGTCCCGGCAGGGGCTGGGTCTCGCGAGCGTGGAGATCAACGGACGTTGGTCGCTTCTCGGGGTCCTTCCGACCTTCTGAACTGGGGGTGTCGGTTGGGGCGGGAGTGAGAGGTGTTGGTGAAATCTACTTCCCGGGTGTCCCCTTCTGCCTTCGTTATATGGGAGAATTTCACTTGTGGCTTTTGTGAGAATTGCTGAGGTGAGAATATCTTAAACTTAATTTTGGTGAATTACGTTTGATAAATTCATTTGGGAAAATGCTTTCTCAGGATTCTAAGCGTGAGGGTCAATAAAAAAGTGTAATGAAGAAAATGAAATGAAGTAAGTGAAAATTAAGTAACAAGCCTTACAATTAAAGTTATTCACTTCTGTACTTGGCAAATCAGCTACACCTCTCCTCTAAGGGCCTGCCCTCGCGGTCGAGTTTTATTTTTTTAAAGGTTTTGTATTTTTTTTTAAGTTTGTTTAGTTGAGATAGAGAGAGAGCGAGAGCGTATGTGCGGACGTGGGGGGAAGCGGGCAGAGAGCCTGATGCGGGGCTCGAACTCACGGACCGCGAGATCGTGACCTGGCTGAAGTCGGACGCTTAACCGACTGCGCCACCCAGGCGCCCCGCTTGACTGTTTTTCTTGATTACACAAGTGATGCATGGGTATGTTGTTTTTGTTAACATTCAAATAATTCAGAAACTATAGTAAGAATGTTAGCGGTTCCCTTCACACTCTCCCTGCCAAGTGCACATAAAATACAATGTCCTGCTTTGTAGGCCTCCAGTGTTACTGATGGCAGTGTGGCCTTGCAGCAATTTTTTTTTTTTTATTGTGGTCAAATGTACATATCATAAAAATTTCCCTTTAACCTTTTTTGAGGGTACTGTTCATTGGCGTGAAGTACAATCACATTATTGTGCGACCGTTACCACCACGCATCTTCAAAATTTTTCATTTTCCCCAAATGAAACTGTTCTCATTAAAAAATAACGCCCCATGGGGCGCCTGGGTGGCTCAGTCGGTTAAGCGTCCGACTTCAGCTCAGGTCATGATCTCACAGTCCGTGAGTTCAAGCCCCGCGACGGGCTCTGGGCTGATGGCTCAGAGCCTGGAGCCTGTTTCCGATTCTGTGTCTCCCTCTCTCTCTGCCCCTTCCCCACTCACGCTCTGTCTCTCTCTGTCTCAGAAATAAATGAAAACATTTTTAAAAAATTAAAAAAAGAAACAAAAAACTTCCCGTAACCCTAACTCCCAGCCCCTGGTAATCTCTATTCTATTTTCTTTCTCTCTCAACTGGACTATTGTTGGTACCTCATATAAGTGGAATCGTGCAATATCGTTCTTTTGTGTCTAGATTATTTCACTTAGGATAATGTTCTAAAATACACGCGTGTTGTAGCATGTATCAGGATTTTATTCCTTTGTAAGGTTGAATAATATTATATTTATATATTCATTATAGACATAGTTTATATATGTTTATATTTTGCATATTTTATATCTTGTTATATTTTTATATATTTCATATTATATAGTTACATATTTTGCATATTTTACATTTTTGTATATTTACATTTTGTATATATTTTATAATTTATATTGTAAAATGAACTTATATTTAATATAGATGTAATATATCAATATATATTCTATGCCCTTACATTTATTTACACTAGAATTTTATATAATATAATATATAAATATAACTATAACGTTATTCAACCTTAAGTGTATACATTTTGTTTTTCTGTTCATTTGGGTTGTCCACCTTTTGGCTTTTGTGAATCATGCCACTACGAACATTGGTTTACAAATATCTCTTCACGTTTCTGCTTTCAGTCCTTTTGGATATATACTCAGAAGTGGAATTACTGGATCATATGGTAATTCGATATTAAGCTTTTTGAGGAACCACAACACTATTCTCTACAGTGGCTGTACCATTTCACATTACCATCATCAATGAGTAAGGGTTATAATTTCTCCATATCCTCACCAACACATTTTTGTTTATTTATTTTTTATTGAAAATTTTTTTAGTGTGTGTTTGTTTTTGAGAGAGAGAGAGAGAGAGAGCAAGCAGGGGAGGGGCAGAGAGAGAGGGAGACGTAGAATCTGAAGCAGGCTCCAGGCTCTGAGCTGTCAACACAGAGCCTGACACAAGGCTCAAACCCACAGACCATGAGATCATGACTTGAGCTGAAGTTAGACGCTTAACTGACTGAGCCACCCAGGTGCCCCTATTTTTATTTTTTTGGTAATAGCTATCGTAATAGTTATGAAGTAGCATTTCCTTATGGGTTTGATTTGCATTTCCCTGATGATTAATGATGTTGAACATCTTGTTACGTGCTTATTGACCATATGTATGTCTTTATTTTAATGTTTATTTATTTATTTTCAGAGAGAGAGCCCAAGTGGGGTAGGGGCAGAGAGAGAGGGGAGAGAGAGAATCCCCTCTGCACTCTCAGTGCGGAGCCTGACATGGGGCTCAAATTCACAAACCATGAGATCATGACCTGAGCTGAAACCAAGAGTCCGACACTTAACTGACTGAGCCACCCAGGCGCCCCTCTATGCCTTCTTTGGAGAAATATCTGTTCAAGTCCTTTGCCTGACAGTCATTTTCTTTTTTTTTATTAAAAATTATTTTTTCAATGTTTATTTTTGAGAGACAGAGACAGAGTGTGAGTAGGGAAGGGGTAGAGAGAGAGGGAGATACAGAATTCAAAGCAGGCTCCAGACTTTGAGCTCTGAGCTGTCAGCACAGAGCCTGATGCGGAGCTCGAACCCACGAACCGTCAGATCATGACCTGGGCCGAAGTTGGATGCCCAACCGACTGAGCCACCCAGGCGCCCCTGCCTAACAGTCATTTTTAATGCATGTATATACCTTTCTGCATATACATATTTTATAAATTATGTAAATATATTTATACTTTACCTTCAGATCTATATCAGTTTTTGTTTTAAACACCATAATCATTTCCCACAGTATGAATATATGATAATTATTTGGGCCCTTGCTATAATGTAATGTATATTTCAATTGGTTCCAGTTTTTACCTATTATAAACAGTTTTTAATGAACAAGCTTGAACACACACACATGTATCTATCTATCTATCTGCACAGATGCCAGAGTTTCTCTTGGCTACGGTCCTACAAGTTGCTAGTTGAAGGCATAGGACTATTTAAAATTTTAGTAGACATAAATTCCAATATCCCAGCACACTCCCAACTATCAGTGGCCTCTAGTCATCCTTTGTCATCTGTGGCTAAGACAGTTTTTCTACCCAGTACCAAGGGATTGGTGGTCTGAATTTGGAATCCAGATAAGTTATCCCCTAGAAGCCCTCCCTTGGCCTGCTGGTCTACCTAGTTTTGAAATTATTCCTGCCAACCCACATTCCCACAAACTAAACAATAGATCTTGATATACTTCTTACAAAAAGATTGCCCCCAAAGTCTCAATTCCCCCAAAAGCCTCTCTAAGGGGGAGCATACCGTGTGGGAGTTGCCCTGCCCTAGGAGGAAATTTCCCTTCCTTTCCTGAGCCCTCCAGCTGTCCACCCCTTCCTCTATTGCCATGATGTGGGAGACAGTGGTCAGATGGATAGACGTACTCCCTCTCTGTGCTCCCTAGTTCCTTAGTGCCTGGGCTCTCTGTTGCTATATTACCCCTCCCCCTTCTTTTTAATAGTTTATTTATTTATTTTGAGAGAGAGAAAGAACACACAAGCAGGGGAGGAGCAGAGAGAGAGAGGGAGAGAGAGAATCTCAAGCAGGCTGTGCACTGCCAGTGCAGAGCCCAGTGTTGGGCTTGAACCCACGAACTGTGGGATCATGACTTGAGCTGAAGTCGAGTCAGCTGCTTAACCATCTGAGCCACCCCTTCTGATTTGATGGGAAAATATGCCATACGTAAAATATGTTAAATGTTCTGTGTATCTGTAAGGTATATTGTATATGATATATACATATTAATTTTCACATATCATACAAAATATATATGTTTTCCTATAAAACTTCACCTTGAACAATTTGCCACATTTTTTTTGTTTCAACTTTTTACTTAAATTCTAGTTAGTTAACATATAGTGTAATATTGGTTTCAGGAGTAGAATTTAGTAATTTATCACTTACAGGGGTGCCTGGGTGGCTCAGTTGGTTAAGCATCTGACTTTGGCTCAGGCCAATGATCTCGCGGTTTGTGAGTTCGAGCCCCGCATCGGGCTCTGTGCTGACAGCTCAGAGCCTGGAGCCTGCTTCGGATTCTGTGTCTCCCCCTCTCTCTGCCCCTCCCATGCTCATGCTCTGTCTCTCTCTGTCTCTTAATAATTAATGTTAAAAAAAGTAATTTATCACTTACAGCTAACACCCAGTGCTCATCACTAGTGCCCTCCTTAATATCCATCACCCATTTAGCCCATCCCTTGCCCACCTCCCTCACCAACCCTCAGTTTGTTCTCTATAGTTGAGTCTCTTATGGTTTGCTTCCCTCTCTTTTTTTCCCCTTTCCTTATGTTCATCTCTTGTGTTTCTTAAATTCCACATATGAGTGAAATCGCATGGTATTTGTCATTCTCTGATTGACTTCTTTCACTTAGCATAATACATTGTAGCTCCATCCATGTCACTGCAAATAGCAAGATTTCATTCAGTTTGATGACTGAGTAATATTCTATTGTACATGTGTACCACATCTTCTTTATCCATTCATCAGTTGATAGACAATTGGGCTCTTTCCATAATTTGACTATTGTTGATAATGCTGGTATAAACATTGGGGTGCATGTGTCCCTTTGAATCAGTATTTTTGTATCCTTTGGGTAAATACCAAGTAATGCAATTGCTGGGTCATAGGGTAGTTCTATTTTTATTAAAAAAAATTTTTTTGAAGCTTATTTATTTATTTTGAGAGAGAAAGCATGTGAGTGGGGGGGGGGAGGGGCAAAGGGAAACTGAGAGAATCTTAAGCAGGCTCCACACTCATTGCCAAGCCCCATGGGGGGGCTTGATCCTGCAACCCTAGGATCATGAACTGAGCCAAAATCAAGAGTCTGATGCTCAACTGCTCAACTCAGCCAACTGAGCCACCCAGACGGCCTGAGTTTGATGTTTTTTTTTTAATAGATTTTGGATACTAATCCTTTTTCAGATATGTCATTTGTGGGGCACCTGGGTGGCTCAGTTGGTTAAGCGACTGACTCTTGATTTCAGCTCAGGTCATGATCTCACAATTTGTGAGATTGAAGCGCCCCGCCCAACCCCCGTTGGGCTCTGTGCTAACAGCAAGGAGTCTGTTTGGGATGTTTTCCCTGCCTCTCTCTCTCTCTCTGCCTTTCTCTCTCTCTCTTTTTGAGAGAGGCTACAAGTGAGAGAGGGGCAGAGAGAGGGAGGGAGGGAGGGAGAGAGAGAGAGAGAGAGAGAGAGAGAGAGAGAGAGAGAGAAAAGTGTGGCTCACCCAAAGCAGGGCTCGTGCTCACTTGATGCAGGGCTCGGAATCATTAACTGTGGAATCATGACCTGAGCTGAAGTTCGATGCTTAACTGACTGAGCCACCCAGGTGCCCCTCTCTCTCTCTCTCAAAATTAATAAACTGAAAAAAAGATATGTCATTTGCAGATATCTTCTCCCATTTTGTAGGTTGGCTTTTAGTTTTGTTGACCATTTCCTTCACTGTGCAGACGCTTTTTATCTTGTTGAAGTCCCAATAGTTCATGTTTGCTTTTGTTCCCCTTGCCTCCAGTGACCTATCTAGTAAGAAGTTGCTCCAGCCCAGGTCAAAGAGGTTGCTGCCGGTTTTCTCCTCTAGGAGTTTGATGGCTTCCAGTCTCACATTTAGGTCTTTCACCCATTTTGAATTTATTTTTGTGTATGGTGGAAGAAAGTGGTCCAGTTTCATCCTTCCTGCATGTCACTGTCCAGCTTTCCCAAAATCATCTGTTGAAGAGACTGTCGAATTTGCCTTTTCTTAATCTTTCCCTCTTAGGGTGATAGCACCACCACCTATCCAGTTTAGTGGTTTTGTAAGGAGAGACCATTGCTGTAGGCAGAATACTCCCATCCTAAACACTGGCACTAAAGAGCTTTTCTTTTATAGGAAAGAATTTACAAGACTGGGAAGTGGGATGAGTGGGTGGGGTGATAGGATAGTTGATCAGGGAGATCAGCTGATTGTCGGGGAGGGGCTGTAGAGGGTTGATCTGAGTCCCTGTGCTCAGGGGTGAGTTCAGGAGGAGAGAAGCTTGGCTGAAGTTTAGTGAACTCAAATTAAATTCAGAGGCATTTTATCTAAGTAGTTTAGTGGGGAACAAACAGTGGAGCTACTCATTCATGAGACAAAGGTGGGAATTTGGACAGTCTGTGCCTGGCATTGTCAAAGGTAAACAAGGGGTCATCATCCTGCCCTATCTAAGTCGTGCAGGGAAGGGTGTTTCGTTGTATTCGGGCATTTCCCAGAACACAAAAAGGGCTGGGGAATTTCTTGCCCATCACAGTTTTCCAGGAGCACAGGGTTTGGGTGTGAAGCTTGACATTGTGAGTATAAAAACCTTCTGTGGTTTCTCTAAGTTCTCAAAACTGGCTACACATCTCCCCCTCTTCTCACTTTTCATCCCAATCTAACTCTAGCAGATCCTTTGACATTTCCTTCAATATGTGTACAATCATCTCTTCTGCTCCCAAGGAGTCCCCATTCTCACCGGGACCCTGCTGTTGCCCCTTACCATCCACCCCCACTTTTACTGTTGCTTTCCCTGTTCTGTCCTATGAACAGCTGCCAGTATGATCTTTTTTTATTTTTCACTTTAAAAAATTTAAATCCAACTTAGTTAACATATAATGTAATAATAATTTCAGGAATAGAATTTAGTAATTCATCACTTACATATAATACCCAGTGCTCATCCCAACAAGTGTCCTCCTTAATGCCCCTCACCGCTGTAGCCCAGCCCCCCTCCCAACATCCCCCCCAGAAACCCTTAGTTTGTTCTCTGTATTTAAGAGTCTCTTGGAGCGCGTGGGTGGCTCAGTTGGTTAAGCGTCCCACTTCGGCTCAGGTCATGATCTCAGTCTGTGAGTTCGAGCCCCTCGTCAGGCTCTGTGCTGACCGCTCAGAGCCTGGAGCCTGCTTTGGATTCTGTGTCTCCCTCTCTCTCTGTCCCTCCCACACTCGCACTCAAAAGTAAAATAAAAACATAAAAAAACAATGCTAATATCATCCTCAATGGGGAAAAACTGAGAGCTTTCCCCCTAAGGTCAGGAACAAGACAGGGATGTCCACTCTTGCCACTGTTATCAACATAGTATCAGCAAGTCTTAGCCTTAGCAATCAGACAACACAAAGAAATAAAAGGCATCCAGATCGGCCAGGAGGAGGTCAAACTTTCACTCTTTGAAGGTGACATGATACTCCATATGGAAAGCCCAAAAGATTCCACCAAAAACCTGCTGAAACTGATCCATGAATTCAGCAAAGTCGCAGGATATAAAATCAATGCACAGAAATCGGTTGCATTTCTATACACCAACAATGAAGCAACAGAAAGAGAAATCAAGGAATCGATCCCATTTACAATTGCAGCAAAAGCCATAAAATACCTAGGAATAAATCTAACCAAAGAGGTGAAAAATGTATACACTGAAAACTATAGAAAGCTTATGACAGAAATTGAAGAAGATACACACAAAATGGAAAAATATTCCATGCTCCTGGATGGGAAGACAAAATATTGTTAAAATGCCGATATGACCCAAAGCAATCTACATATTCAATGCAATACCTATTAAAATAACACCAGCATTCTTCACAGAGCTGGAACAAACAATCCTAAACTTTGTAGGGAACCCATACCCATACCCTTTGTGTGGAACTTTGTAAAGACCCCCAAATAGCCAAAGCAATCCTGAAAAGGAAACCCAAAGCTGGAGGCATCACAATCCTGGACTTCAAGCTGTATTACAAAGCTGTAATCATGAAGACAGTATGGTACTGGCACAAAAACAGACACTCAGATCAATGGGACAGAATAAAGAACCCAGAAATGGACCCACAAACATATGGCCAACTAATCTTTGACAGAGCAGAAAACAATATCCAATGGAATAAAGGCCGTCTCTTCAGCAAATGGTGCTGGGAAAACTGGACAGCGACATGCAGAAGAATGAACCTGGACCACTTTCTTACACCATACACAAAAATAAACTCAAAATGGATGAAAGACCTAAATGGAAGACAGGAAGGCATCAAATCCGAGAGGAGAAAGCAGGCAAAAACCTCTTCAACTTTGGCCGCAGCAACTTCTTACTCGACACCTCTCCAGAGGCAAGGGAAACAAAAGCAAAAATGAACTATTGGGACTGCATCAAAATAAAAAGCTTCTGCACAGCAAAGGAAACAATCAGCAAAACTAAAAGGCAACCAACAGAATGGGAGAAGATATTTGCAAATGACATATCAGACAAAGGGTTAGCATCCTAAATCCATAAAGAACTTCTCAAACTCAACACCCAAAAAACAACTAACCCAGTGAAGAAATGGGCAAAAGACATGAAGAGACACTTCTCCAAAGAAGACATCCAGATGGCCAACCGACACATGAAAAGATGTTCAGCGTCACTCATCATCAGGGAAATATACATCAAAACCACAGTGAGATACCACCTCACACCTGTCAGAATGGCTAACATTAACAACTCGGGCAACAACAGATGTTGGCGAGGATGTGGAGAAAGAGGATCTCCTTTGCATTGCTGGTGGGAATGCAGGCTGGTGCAGCCACTCTAGAAAACAGTCTGGAGGTTTCTCAAAAAATGAAAAATAGAACTACCTTATGACCCAGCCATTGCACTACTAGGTATTTATCTAAGGGATACAGGTATGCTGTTTCGAAGGGACACATGCACCCCAGTGTTTATAGCAGCACTATCAACAATAGCCAAAGTATGGAAAGAGCCCAAATGTTCATCGATGGATGAATGGATAAAGAAGATGTGGTATACATATATACAATGGAGTATTACTTGGCAATCAAAAAGAATGAAATCTTGCCATTTGCAACTATGTGGATGGAACTAGAGGGTATTATGCTAAGCAAAATTAGAGAAAGACAAATATCATAGGACTTCATCATGAGGACTCAAAGATACAAAACAGATGAACATAAGGGAAGGGAAGCAAGAATAACGTAAAAACAGGGAGGGGGCCAAAACATAAGAGACTTAAATATGGAGAACAAACAGAGGGTTGCTGGAGGGGTTGTGAGAGGGGGATGGGCTAAATGGGTAAGGGGCATTAAGGAATCTACTCCTGAAATCGTTGTGCTATATGCTAACTAACTTGAATGTAAATTACAAAAAAAAAAATAGTAATAATAATAACAATAAATTAAATTTTTAAAAAGTCTCATATAGTTTGTCCCCCTTGCTAGTATGTTCTTTAAAAATATAAATAGGAATAGAAAATTCTTACAAAACTCCTGCTAGCCTGCCAGTCACAAGGTGTAAATCCAGATTGGATCTAGGGTTGTTTGCCCTGATCTTGACCAGGCTCCTGGCCCCTCTGCCACCCTCTCCCATCACTCTCCTCTCTAGACACCCAGGTCACAAGCTCCAGCCACACCTGCACGGGCTTTCCTCCCTGTTGAGCATCTGTGTGGAGCTAGATCACCACCGCCCCCCCCCCCCCGCCCCCCTCTCCCCCCTTTCATTTTCCTGAGACCCTTTTCCTCCAGGGCTTCCAAAGGCCAGGACAAGGTGGGAGTGGAGCCCCAGGAGCCCCCAGTCTGCCTGCATTAGGGTTGGGGCCTTTAGGGTTTGAGATGTTTGAGGTATAGAACTACATTATACCTTGTATTCTTTTTATTAACTTGGGCAATTGACTTGGTAAACTTCTCTGAACTTGAGTACCCTCAACATCACAGGAGGTTGCAAGCCTTCCTCATGGACAGCAAGGCCCCCAGGCCTCTTTCCTGGTTGTGAGAGACAGGATTGCCATCCCGTGTGCCTGCAGGCATTTGCTTTGTTTGTGTGTGAGGTCATGGGTCATGTGATACAGCCTCCAGGCAGGTGCTAGCTGGAGTCTAGGGCATGGCCAGCTTCTCACATCCACCTTTTGTCCTCTAGCAATGCCTGCTCAAGTCCACCTGTCTCCAGGAAGGAAATGTGGAGGCTGAAGTGATGGCTCCAGGGTTGCTGACAACCTGGTCATAGGTAATCATATTAAATCAAAATCCTCCTTGGAGTGCTTGGGTGGCTCAGTCAGTTAAGCGGCCAAGTCTTGATTTTGGCTCATGATTCATGGTGTGTGAGTTTGATCCCCATTTCAGGCTCTGCGCTGACAGCACAGATCCTGTTGGGATTCTCTCTCTTCCTCTCCCTGCCCCTCCCCTGCTCATGCACACACATTCTCTCTCTCTCTCTCTCTCTCTCTCTCTCTCTCTCAAAATAAGTAAATAAACATAAAAAACCCCCCTCATTCCAATGTGACATCTCCCTCCCTGAGTTTGGCTGTGTCTCCTTTTGTGGCCTGGAGCCTTCCAACCTGACCAGGACTTGTCTCCATACTCCTCAGGACCATTAGCCTCTAATGAATGGTGGTGGCTAAGGGGCTTCCCAGAGAATGCTCAGTATTTGTGAATGTTTTTCAGCGCCCGTTCATACTAGCTCAATAGTCACTTCAGAGCTTCAGAGCTATGGCAGAAAACCAGGAAAAGGCTATGTGCTGACTTTGTCTCAGGAATTCATGGAGACATAATTCATTTGTTTACTGAGTATTTGTCCCAGGCCTCCATAGGCTCAGGGCTGTGTGGTATCTCGCCTAGCGGACTCAGGCTGGATGAGATCACAGACTAGTTGCACAGAGAAAAGTTCAACCCCTTGTTGAAGAGCTAATAAATCAATGAGGCCAGATGAGATTGCTGAGGATGTGCGAGTGGAGAGAGACGAGAGGTGAGGAATTGCCCCTGCCCCATCTGAATGTCCCATTCCTTGGTCTTCTGGGGCCATCCTCCTCACACCCCACCTTCCTGGGACACTGATAGAGATGGGCCTTGGCTGAGCGCAAATGTGTGTGATGTTTCAGGATTCAGCGACCTTTGAGGAAGTAGCAGTGGACTTCCCCGAGGAGGAGTGGGCACCACTGGACCCTGCTCAGAAAATCTTGCGTAGAGACATGATGTTGGACAACTATAGGAGCCTGGCCTCAGTCAGCCTAATCTCTTCATTCATAGGTTTCTGCTGCAAATATTTCTTCAGCACCTGTTACATTCCAGGAACTATTCTTCGTCTTGGGAAAAGAGTAGTGAAGAGGGAGATGTGGCCCACTCTTGAGGAGTGACAGGGTACAGCAGGAGTGGCCACACTTTTCCTTAAAAGGCCAGAGAGGAAATATTTTCAGCGTAGTGGGCCATAGTGTTTCTGTTGCAGCTACACACAATGATTCAATGCTACCAATGTAGTGGCCAGTGTAGTGCGGAATGTACACAAACAGGCAGAGCCATGTTCCAGTGAAACTATCTTTACAAAAGCAGGTGGCTAACCCCTGGGGTCTAGTCACTAGTCCGTACTCTAGCATCTTCCCCTTGAGAATGGAGATTCATCTCTTACGCCAACCTTATTTTTTTCATGTTTAGAAGCTTTGGTGTGGCTCTGAGCTCGGGTCTGAGGATCCCCAGTCCCTCCAGGGCACGACGTGAGGTAGTTTGTTTGGGTCCTGGGTACCATCATCACTGCCCATGGGGCCACACATGCCTGTCCTCTGAAAGTGGTGGTCCCACTCTGAGGGGAGGTTGCCTTTTCACCCTGCACGTTCCGCCTGATGTGTCTTTCTCTGTGTACAGGGTATCATTTCCATAAACCCAACCTGCTCACCCATAAGGAGCTGAGGACCAAGAAGAGGAGAGTTCTAATTGTCCAAGAAACCCGTTCAGGTGAGCCTCAGGCAAAAGGAACTCTATTTAGGAAATTTCTAAAATGTCATGATTTTTTTAAATTGAAGTATAGTTGACACACAGCGTTACATTAGTTTCAGGCGTACAACACAGTTATTGGACAGCAAGTTTATATGTTATACTGTGTTCACAAGTGTAGCTACCATCTGTCACCATACACCACTATTACAATGTCATCTAAAATGTTCTCTTGTTTGGGGACTCCTGGGTGGCTCAGATGGTTAAGCGTCCGACTTTGGCTCAGGTCATGATCTCGCGGTCCGTGAGTTTGAACCCCGGGTTGGGCTCTGTGCTGACAGCTCAGAGCTGGAGTCTGCTTCAGATTCTGTGTCTCCCTCTCCTGCCCCTCCCCTGCTCTTTCTCTGTCTCTCTCTCAAAAATAAACATTAAAAAAAATTTTTTTTAATGTTATCTAGTCATAAATCATCTCAGGCCACTTGGGATGAGTTTCGTCTTGAGGCTTTGGCTTCCCTTCCTCTCCTCCCTTTTCTCCTCCACTTTCTATGGCTTCTAGAGAAAACTCTGCTCTGCTTCCTTTCTTCAGAACATTTCCACTTTTGTAAATAAAGTTTTATTGGAACACAGGCCTACCAATTTGTCCATTTGTCTACTTTCCCCAAGCTTGGCTTGCCCCATAGTGCCCTCTACCAGACTGTTAGCAGCCCTCTCTTTCCTGCCAAATTATTTCTTAGCATTTCCATACCTTGTTTCTGTCATTGTCAAATTGTTCATATTGCTGAAATCCTTAAAAGTATGTCTTTAACTGTTGGGGCATTCTTTCCTATCACATTGACTTCTCATGTTTGGAGTCAGTCTACAGTCTATGAAAAAAAGCTACATGGGCCTGGCTCTTTGTTTTTGTCTGTTTTTAAGAGTTTTTTTTTTTTAATGTTTTATTATTTTTTATTTGAGAGAGAGACGGATACAGAGAGTGAGCAGGGGAGGAAAGAGAGACAGAGATAGAATCTGAAGCAGGCTCCAGACTTCGAGCTGTCAGCACAAGGCCTGATGAGGGGCTCGAACTCAACAAGCAGTGAGATCATGACCTGAGCTGAAGTCGGATGCTTGACCGACTGATCCACCCAGACACCCCTTAAGAGTTTATTTAAGTAATCTCTACACCTAGCATGGGGCTTGAACTCACAACCCAGAGGTCAAGAGTTGCATGTTCTACCAACTGAGCCAGCCAGGAACACCCCCCCCCCTTTTTAAAAAATAATTTATTTATTTTTAAATTTACATCCAAATTAGTTAGCATATAGTGCAACAATGATTTCAGGAGTAGATTCCTTAATGCCCCTTACCCATTTAGCCCAACTCTCCTCCCACAACCCCTCCAGCAACCCTCTGTTTGTTCTCTATATTTAAGAGTCTCTTATGTTTTGCCCCCCTCCCTGTTTTTACGTTATTCTTGCTTCCCTTCCCTTATGTTCATCTGTTTTGTATCTTTAAGTCCTCATGAGTGAAGTCCTATGATATTTGTCTTTCTCTGACTAATTTTGCTTAGCATAATACCCTCTAGTTCCATCCACATAGTTGCAAATGGCAAGATTTCATTCTTTTTGATTGCCAAGTAATACTCCATTGTGTTCGTGTGTGTGTGTGTGTGTGTGTGTGTATACCACATCTTCATCCATTCATCCATCGATGGACATTTGAGCTCTTTCCATACTTTGGCTATTGTTGATAGTGCTGCTATAAACACTGGGGTGCATGTGCCCCTTCGAAACAGCATACCTGTATCCCGTGGTTAAATGCCTAGTACTGCAATTGCTGGGTCGTAAGGTAGTTCTATTTTTCATTTTTTTGAGGAACCTCCAGACTGTTTTCTAGAGTGGCTGCACCAGCCTGCATTCCCACCAGCAATGCAAAGGAGATCCTCTTTCTCCACATCCTCGCCAACATCTGTTGTTGCCCGAGTTGTTAATGTTAGCCATTCTGACAGGTGTGAGGTGGTATCTCACTGTGGTTTTGATGTATATTTCCCTGATGATGAGTGACGCTGAACATCTTTTCATGTGTCGGTTGGCCATCTGGATGTCTTCTTTGGAGAAGTGTCTCTTCATGTCTTTTGCCCATTTCTTCACTGGGTTAGTTGTTTTTTGGGTGTTGAGTTTGAGAAGTTCTTTATGGATTTAGGATGCTAACCCTTTGTCTGATATGTCATTTGCAAATATCTTCTCCCATTCTGTTGGTTGCCTTTTAGTTTTGCTGATTGTTTCCTTTGCTGTGCAGAAGCTTTTTATTTTGATGCAGTCCCAATAGTTCATTTTTGCTTTTGTTTCCCTTGCCTCTGGAGAGGTGTCGAGTAAGAAGTTGCTGCGGCCAAAGTTGAAGAGGTTTTTGCCTGCTTTCTCCTCTCGGATTTGATGCCTTCCTGTCTTCCATTTAGGTCTTTCATCCATTTTGAGTTTATTTTTGTGTATGGTGTAAGAAAGTGGTCCAGGTTCATTCTTCTGCATGTCGCTGTCCAGTTTTCCCAGCACCATTTGCTGAAGAGACGGCCTTTATTCCATTGGATATTGTTTTCTGCTCTGTCAAAGATTAGTTGGCCATATGTTTGTGGGTCCATTTCTGGGTTCTTTATTCTGTCCCATTGATCTGAGTGTCTGTTTTTGTGCCAGTACCATACTGTCTTCATGATTACAGCTTTGTAATACAGCTTGAAGTCCAGGATTGTGATGCCTCCAGCTTTGGGTTTCCTTTTCAGGATTGCTTTGGCTATTTGGGGGTCTTTACAAAGTTCCACACAAAGGGTATGGGTATGGGTTCCCTACAAAGTTTAGGATTGTTTGTTCCAGCTCTGTGAAGAATGCTGGTGTTATTTTAATAGGTATTGCATTGAATATGTAGATTGCTTTGGGTCATATCGGCATTTTAACAATATTTTGTCTTCCCATCCAGGAGCATGGAATATTTTTCCATTTTGTGTGTATCTTCTTCAATTTCTGTCATAAGCTTTCTATAGTTTTCAGTGTATACATTTTTCACCTCTTTGGTTAGATTTATTCCTAGGTATTTTATGGCTTTTGCTGCAATTGTAAATGGGATCGATTCCTTGATTTCTCTTTCTGTTGCTTCATTATTGGTGTATAGGAACGCAACCGATTTCTGTGCATTGATTTTATATCCTGCGACTTTGCTGAATTCATGGATCAGTTTCAGCAGGTTTTTGGTGGAATCTTTTGGGCTTTCCATATGGAGTATCATGTCACCTTCAAAGAGTGAAAAGTTTGACCTCCTGGCTGATCTGGTTGCCTTTTATTTCTTTGTGTTGTCTGATTACTGAGGCTAAGACTTGCTGATACTGTGTTGAATAACAGTGGCAAGAGTGGACATCCCTATCTTGTTCCTGACCTTAGGGGTAAAGCTCTTAGATTTTCCCCATTGAGGATATTAGCTTTGAGTCTTTCATATATGGTTTATGATCTCAAGGTATGATCCTTCTATCCCTACTTTGAGGGATTTTATCAAGAAAGAGTGCTGTATTTGGTCAAATGCTTTGTCTGCATCTATTGAGAGGGTCATGTGGTTCTTGTCCTTACTTTTATTGATGTGATGAATCACATTGATTGTTTTGTGGATATTGAACCTGAATCCCAGGTATAAATCCCATTTGGTTGTGGTGAATAATTTTTTTAATGTATTGTTGGATCCCGTTGGCTAATACCTTGTTGAGGAATTTTGCATCCTGTTCATCAGGGAAATTGGTCTATAGTTCTCCTTTTTAGTTGGGTCTTTGTCTGGTTTTGGAATCAAGGTAATGCTGGCTTCATAGAAAGAGTTTGGAAGTTTTCCTTCCATTTCTATTTTTTAGAACAGCTTCAAGAGAATAGGTGTTAACTCTTCCTTAAATGTTTGGTAGAAATCCCCTGGAAAGCCATCTGGCCCTGGACTCTTGTTTTTTGGGAGATTTTTGATTACTAATTCGATTTCTTTACTATTTATGAGTCTGTTCAAATTTTCTATTTCTTCCTCTTTCAGTTTTGGTAGTTTATATGTTTCTAGGATTTCTCTATTTCTTCCAGGTTGCCTGTTTTATTGGTGTATAATTGCGCATAATATTCTCTTATTATTGTTTTTATTTCTGCTGTGTTGGTTGTGATCTCTCCTCTTTCATTCTTGATTTTATTTATTTGGGCCCTTTACTTTTTCTTTTGGATCAAATTGGCTAAGGGTTTATCAATTTTGTTAATTCTTTCAAAGAACCAGCTCTGGTTTCATTGATCTATTCTACTGTTTTTTGGTTTTGATAGCATTGATTTCAGCTCTAATCTTTATTATTAACTATCCTCTTCTGGTTTTGGGTTTTATTTGCTGTTGTTTTTCCAGTTCTTTGAGGTGTAAGGTTAGGTTGTATATCTGAGACCTTTCTTCCTTCTTTAGGAAGGCCTGGATTGCTATTTTATATTTCCCTCTTATGACTGCCTTTGTTGCGTCCCAGAGGTTTTGGGCTGTGGTGTTATCACTTTCATTGGCCTCCATGTATTTTTTAATTTCCTCTTTAATTTCCTGGTTAGCCCATTCATTCTTTAGTAGAATGTTCTTTAGTCTCCAAGTATTTATCTTTCCACATTTTTTCTTGTGGTTGATTTCGAGTTTCACAGCCTTGTGGTCTGAAAATATGCATGATATGTCTCGATCTTTTTGTACTTGTTGAGGGCTGGTTTGTGTCCCAGTATGTGATCTCTTCTGGAGAAAGTTCCATGTGCCCTGGAGAAGAATGTGAATTCCGCTGCTTTAGGATGAAATGTTATGAATATATCTGTAAGTCCATCCAGTCCAGTGTGTCATTCAAAGCCATTGTTTCCTTTTTGATTTTCTGTTTAGATATCTGTTACTGTAACTGGGGTGTTGAAGTTCCCTACTATTATGGTATTATCAATGAGTTTCTTTATGTTTGTGATTAATTGATCTATGTATTTGGGTGCTTCCAAAATGTTTACATTGTTAGATCCTCTTGTTGGATAGACCCCTTAATTATGATATAACACCCTTCTTCATCTCTTGTTACATCTCTTTATTTTAAAGTCTACATCGTCTGATATAAGTATGGCTACTCCAGCTTTCTTTTGGCGACCATTAGCATGATATATGGCTCTCCATCCCTTACTTTTAATCTGAAGGTGTCTTTAGGTCTAAAGTGGGTCTCTTGTAAATAGCATATAGATGGATCTTGTTTTCTTATCCATTCTGTTACCCTGTGTCTTTTGATTGGAGCAGTTAGTCCATTGACATTTAGAGTGAGTACTGAAAAATGTGAATCTATTGCTATTATGTTGTCTGTAGAGTTGGAGTTTCTGATGGTGTTCTCTGGTCCTTTCTAGTCTTTGTTGCTTTGGTCTCTCTCTCTCTCTCTCTCTCTTTTTTTTTTTTTTTTGTCTTTTCTCCCCTCAGAGAGTCCCCCTTAAAATTTCTTGCAGGGCTGGTTTAGTGGTCACGAACTCCTTTAATTTTTGTTTGTCTGGGAAACTTTGTCTCCTGCTATTTTGAATGACAGCCTTGCTGGATGAACAATTCTTGCCTGCATATTTTTCTGATTCAACACATTGAATATATCCTGCCACTCTTTCCTAGCCTGCCCAGTTTCTGTGTGTAGGTCTGCTGCAAACCTGATCTGTCTTCCCTTGTAGGTTAAGGACTTTTTTTCCCTTGCTGCTTTCATGAGTCTTTCCTTGCCTGAGTATTTTGTGAGTTTGACTAGATATGCCTTTTTGATGGTCTGTTTGTGTTGAATCTAATGGGAGTCCTCTGTGCTTCCTGGATTTTGATGTCTGTGTCTTTCCCCAGGTTAGGAAAGTTTTCTGCTATGATTTGCTCACATAACCCTTCAACCCCTTTTTCTCTCTCTTCATCTCTGGGACCCTTATGATTCTGATGTTGTTCCTTTTTAATGAGTCACTGATTTCTCTAATTCTTAAATTGTGCCCTTTTGCCTTAGTCTCGCCTTTTTTTTTTCTGCTTCATTGTTCTCCATAAGTTTGTCCTCTATATCTCTGATTCACTGTTCTACCTCATCCATCCTTGCCACTGTGGCATCCCTTTGAGATTGCAGCTCAGTTATAGCATTTTTTATTTCATCCTGACTAGCTTTTTACTTCTTTTATCTCCTCAGAAAGGGATTCTCATCTATTTTCAACCCCAGCTAGTATTCTTATTATCACTATTCTAAATTCTGGTTCAGACATCTTGCATGTATCTGTGTTGGTTAATTCCCTGACTGTCATTTCTTCCTGTTCTTTCTTTTTGGGTGAATTCCTTCGTTTTATCATTTTGAAGGAAGGAAAAGAATTAATAAGGTAAAACAAATTAAAATTAAAAAATTAAAAGCAACACAAAAAAAATCAAAGGATGCTAGATCCTAGGTGTGTTTTGGTCTGGTTGTTGAAAGGAGCTTGATAGATTAGAGAAAAAAGGGAAGGATAAGAAAAGAAAGGAAAAAAGAGGAAAATGTTTGAAAATTTGAAAAAAATGAATACAATGAAATAGAATAAAATGAAATGAAGTAAAATGAATTTGAAAAATTTACAAAAAAGTAAAAAATATATTAGAAAAAAATTAAAAACATTTTTAATAAAAATGGAAAATAAGAATACATTTTTTCTCTTTCTGTATTCAAGAATAAGAAAAGAAAAATTAAAAAAATTGACTAGATGGACCAGCAAACAGACAAATAGGATTGAAATTACATTGGTTTCCCCTAGAAGTCAAACTATGAAGCCCTTTATAGTCCATAAACTAAGCAGGAGAGACTTGTGGTGTTCCTGAAGAGTGAGGTTGGCCCAGATGGGCGGGGCTTAATATAATGGCTCCATTCTCCATTAGATGGCGCTGCTTAGCTTACTGGGGTGGATTGTTGTGGTGCATGCACCACAGGAGGGGTGAAAATGGCGCATGAACAGGAGGGGGTGAAAGTGGCGTCGCCCAGCTACCCAGTCTCCACTATCAGAATTCTGTGCTTTCCCGACCGGCAATCACTCACCCTTTCTTTGTCTCTGGCTTCTGTCCAATTCCTGCTTTTACACTGTCCTTGACCAATCCATCAGGCTGCCAGGTGGCACCTCCGTCCTGAGTTTTATCTCATGTGGGGCTGTGTTTCCCAGCCCCTCACTTCTGAGGGACTGTGGCTTTGACCTGCTCAGACCTTCTGGGGGAGGGTCTCACTGAGGAATGGCCAGTGCACAGCTGCCCCCAGGAACGTTCACAGGACCATGCTGCTGCCAATGCCCAGAGACTGCAGCTGGGTGCCAATCTGCCCCAGAAAAAGTTCACACAATCATGTAGCAGCAGCATTTCGGGGATTATGGTAAATTACAACACACATCTGGCACCAGGTTTCCCCCTTAATGTCCTTTTTCCAACACCAGCAAATGTGGTTGTTCTCCAGGGCCTGCTAGGACCTTTTCCTGTGGGGAGGCCACACAGCCTCTACTAAATGTCCTCCCACCAGGGGAACTGCCCCTCCTCATGTGGCCCAAGAATCTCCTGGACTCCACTCCACTCCTGGGGATTCGCCCTTCCTACCAGAGCACTGCCAGGTAATGAGCTAGAGTTTCAGACTCTTTGCTCCCCCTATTTAAAATTTTTTTTTTCAACGTTTATTTATTTTTGGGACAGAGAGAGACAGAGCATGAACGGGGGAGGGGCAGAGAGAGAGGGAGACACAGAATCGGAAACAGGCTCCAGGCTCTGAGCCATCAGGCCAGAGCCCGACGCGGGGCTCAAACTCACGGACCGCGAGATCGTGACCTGGCTGAAGTCGGACGCTTAACCGACTGCGCCACCCAGGTGCCCCAATTTGCTCCCCCTATTTATAGAGTGTTAATGGAATTTAAACCCTCTGCTTTATCCTATCTCCCTTTTTTGTTCAGTCCCTTGTGTACTCTTTCTTTTCTCATCTGCTCTTTTCGGGCATGGGGGTGGGTTCCCATACTCTCCTCCCATGTCTGTCCTCTCTCCACAAGCAAAAACAGCTCCCTGCCATCTGTGGCTTCTCTCTCCCCCCAGTTCACCTCTCTGCTCTGTGTACCTGTCGAGTTCTGTGGTTCAGGTTGTGTTAATCCTCAAATCAGTTTTCTAGGTGTGCAGGATGGTTTTAGTGTTGACCTGGCTGCATTTCAGGGAGGAGAGGTGCAAAAAAAAAACTTGCATGCTCTTCCACCATCTTGGCCCCTCTTTTTTTTTTTTTAATGTATTGGTTTATTTTGTTCTTTTTTAAAAATCTATTTTGTTCTTTTTTTTTTTTTTTTTTTTTTTTTTTTTTTTTTTTTTTTTTAGTTTAGTTATTTTGAGAGAAAGAGCGCAGGATAGGGACAGAGAGAGAAGGAGAGAACGAGAATCCCAAGCAGATTCTGTACTGCCAGAGCAGAGCCTGGTGTGGGGCTTGAATTCATGAAGTGTGAGATCATGACCTGAGACAATGTCAGGAGTTGGATGCTTAACCGAGTGAGCCAACCAGCCACCCTTCTTTGTTTTTGTTTCTAAATTTTTTTTTAATGTTTATTTAGTGTGTGTGTGTGTGTGTGTGTGTGTGTGTGTGTGTGTGTGAAAGAGAGAGAGGCGGGGGGGGGGGCATGAACAGGGGAGGAACAGAGAGAAAGGGAAACACAGAATCTGAAGCAGACTCCAGGCTCTGAGCTGTCAGCACAGAGCCCAATACAGGGCTGGAACTCATGAACCATAATATCATGACCTGAGCTGAATTCGGATGCTTAATCGACTGAACCACCCAGGTGCCCCACGTTTTTGTTTTTAATCACCTTTACCTCACAATTTATTTCTCTAAAAAAAATATTTGTCCTCCTCTCCCCCATTAATTTCAGATCAAAAGTTTCAACTTAAAGCCAAAGAGACCACTGCAAAGCAGAATAAACTTTGGGAAAAACTTCTGTCAGGAAAAGGGTAAGGCTCCCGAACGCCTCTCTCCTGAGGGTGCATTGCTGGTTCTCTGCTGGGGTTGCTGTGACACAGAAGAGCATAACCACCAGGGGAGACACTTGGGACCAATGACCTTCACCCAGAAGACGTTGTTTCTGAGTCAGAGAGTCTCTGAGTATCATGAATTTTCAGAACATTCTAAACCAATTTCAGTATTTATTTGTGGAGAGTTCCCACAGGTAAACATATCCATTAATACGACTTAGTGAATGTTGACACATAATTCAGTTTTTGTTTAAAATTAAAAAAAAATGTTTATTTATGTTTGAGAGACAGAGTGTGAGAGGGGGAGAGGCAGAAAGAGAGGGAGACACAGAATCCGAAGCAGGCTCCAGGCTCCAAGCTGTCAGCACAGAGCCCGATGTGGGGCTCTAACTCACGAACTATGAGATCATGACCTGAGTGAAGTCAGATGCCCAACCAACTGAGCCACTCAGGTGCCCCAGTTTTTGTTTAAGTAATTATCAGGAAAAATATACATGAGAAGCTTCCATTCTGGACCTTGTGGCAGAGCACTCACCTTACTTAAAATTCAAAAGAACTTGAACAGAGCAGAAGCCGTACATAAGCCCTGGAAATGGCAGCACTTTCTAATGTAGGAATTTGCTTTTTTTACAGTGCAGACTTTCATGGGGTGGGGGGAGTCTCCATGAGTGCATTGAGAGTGAGAAAGCCTTTGGTTACAACTTATCCCTTAACCAATAGGCACCAACTCAACCTGGAGAGATTCCCCATGAATGTAGTCTATGTGGAAAAACCATCAGAAGGAATTCTAACCATGTTTCACCCAAGAGAAATTACATAGGAGAGAAATGAAATGAACGTAAAGAATGTGGGAGAGTGTTTAGTTATCCTTCATCCCTTAGGACACATGTGTGATCTCAGGCTGGCAAGAAACCCTATGAATGTTTTCAGTGTGGGAAAGCTTTGGGTCCTCATTTGTCCTTTATAACACATTTGTGAACTCCCACTGGAGAAAAACTGTATGACTGCAACCATCGTGGGAATTTCTTCAGATCCAGCTTGAGTCCTTGCTGTTCTTAAGAGGATACGCAATTGGAAGAAACTGTATAAATGCAATGACTGTAGAAAGGCCTTCATCAGGAGCAATGACCTGACCGTGCATAAGTGAGTGCACGCCAAGAGGGACTGTGTGATGACTATGGCAAAGCCTTTGGCAGGAAATTCCATCTGGGGGCGCACAGAAGAGTCCATAGTGGGGAGAAGCTTTACTGTTGCAGCAGCTGTGGGAAAGCCTTCAATAGGAGCTCTAGCCTGACTACCCACAAGAGGGCAATACTTGGCAATACAAAGAAATGAAGTTTTGGTACATGCTACAACATGGATGGACTTTGAAAACATTATGCTCAGTGAAAGAAACCAGTCACAAAGGACTGCATATTGTATGATTCCATTTATTTGGAATATCCAGAATAGGCAAAGCCATAGAGGCAGATAGCAGGATTGTGTTTGCTTGGGCTGGGGGTGGGAACCTCATTTAATAGACATGAAGGATCTTGTTGGTTTTGACAGTAACGTTCTAAAACTGGTCTGTGCTGATAGTTGCACAACTCAGTGAGTTCACTAAAAATCATTTGAATTTTAAAATGATGAGTCTTCTGATATGAAACTATCTCTCACTAAACTGTATCTGTTATAAAAGGAGATGCCATTGGACGTGCATTTTGATAACTCTAGTACAGTCTCCATTGTGGTAGGATATATCCATAATACGTAGCTTTTGAGTTATCCTTGCAATTTTGACATTGTTTGTAGGGGACAGTAATAATATCTTTTCTCAAATGATGTGGGAGTTCAATTGATGAATCCTTTTTGGAATGGATGAATGATTGAAGAGTGTGACCCTTTTTAACTCATTTACTGGGATTCAGATGGGCTTTTTATTTAGTTTGACATTATCATCTCTTTCAGAGTCTGCCTCCTTTTACTCAGTAGTTTCAATGCTGCACTGTCTAATTTGGTTCTTTCCCTTGTGTTCCTTAGAAGTCTTTTTGGACTTTTTATGAGAACTTGAATTGTTTTCTTTCATAGGCATTGGATACTTCAAACTAAATCAGGCTGTAAGGTTTCTGGAGAAGGGCTGGCGGTGTACGTATCTTGCTGGTCCTCATAGATAATTGTCTTTGTTATGTTGAGTTTGGCTTGTAGCAAACTTGCTCTACTCTCATTCTGGTAACTGATGCGTAGATCTTTTGAGGTTTTCTGTAGATAATCTTATCTGCAAATACAGGCAGAATTCTTTTGCTCCTTTTCAATCCTTATTCTTTTCTTATGATTTTGTTGCCTGACTCTCTCTGGCTGTGGCTTGAACCCTATTGACTAGAAGAAGTCCTAGGAACTCTTTTCTTCTTCTTGATCTTAAAGGGCATTTTTTTTCATATTTCATCTTTTAAGTGTGGTGTTCTCTATAACATTTTTGTAGATAACTTTACTAGGATGAGAGAGTTTCTTTTGTTATCTAAGGTGTTGGCCTTTCTCATGAACAGATGTTGGATTTTATGTTTGTTCGGCTTCCCCTGAGATGGTAATATTTGTTCACTGATGTATTTCAAAACCTCTAGAACAATGTAGGCAATGGACACATAAGAGGCACTCAATAAGTATTTGTTGAATTAATGAATGAATGAATACATGTAACATTTCTAACATGTTTGTGGAGTAAATTACTTCAGTTTATTTTTCACTGTGAAATTAACTGCATTCCTGGATAACATATCTGTCACACATCATTGTTCCTAGTTTCCTTTTTTTTTTTTTTTTTGTTCCTAGTTTTCTAATATGATAGGATTTCTGCATCTTTGAGCGAGATTGCCTGCAGGTTTTCTTTCTCCTGTCATCCTTTTGTTATTGTTGTTACAAGGTTACAGTGATGTGGTAGCCTCATAATATTAGTTGGGAAAATTCCCCAAGTCCATTCCTTCACTTAGATTCACCAGTTGTCAACATTTTTTGACAGTTATAGCTTTGTGTGTGTGTGTGTGTGTGTGTGTGTTTGCGTGTGTATATTTTATTTTATGGTTGAGCTTTTACAGACATAAGACTCCTTTAACATTTATCCTAAGAACAAAGACATTGTCAGGAACTCAAATTCCTACTTATAGGCTAACAAATTAGCCTGCCACAGTTTCATGGATGTTGGCCAAAGACACCAGACTTCTGGATCAGAGATCAAGGACTTTGTTACAGCACAGCAGCCAGTATAAGCTTCATGTTGCCATCAATTCCTCTTGACTCTCAAGACCCACAGGGGAGACATGAAGTGGATTTGTTTTATACCTGAGGAACCCCAAGCTTTTCTAAGGAGCTGCAAACAAACCTTCTTGTTCTTTGCCCCAGAAGGAGACATTGTCTTTATTACACTGAACAACAAAAAAATCTGCCCCCGTCTATGGATGTTATATAAACATCCTTGAAGACATAGTACAGAACAGAGTAAGATGTGCAAACATGAGCTGCCCGTGGAGAATTGCCTTCCCACAGACATTTTCCTCTATAATCAAAATATTAATATAGTCATGAAATTTAACATTAACAAAATAATGTTACTAGCACACAAACTATAATTGAATCTCTCCCATCCCACAAATACCCTTTATTGAGGATTTGGAACATAATTTTGTTATAAAAATGGTTTTAAGAAATCTTAATTGTGAAGTTCTGGGATAAAAGACACTTAATGGAGCCATCTGGCAAAAGTCACTTTGCTCAACTCAAAAGAATCAGGGCAGGAACTGTATACCTGCACAGAAAGTCATATTTTTTTTCACAGAAGAAGGTGTGAAAGCCTTCATAAGCACTCATTCTTGTATGAAACATGTGAGGGCCCAATGGAGGGAGGTCCTGTTAGGATAATGAATATGGAGGGTCTTCAAGTGTGGATCTTCACTTACTGTTCACAAGAGAACTCGTTCTGAGAGAGACCGAGGCCATATCCATTTGTGAACAGGAGATTGCCATTGTGCTGCATTCTTAAGGTGGACCCCTAGCTCATTAATTTGTTTTTTCTTTCATAATATATATACCCAAGAATACTCATATCCCTCTAAATGCCCTCTAGATTATTGAACAAGTTGTGATAGTTAATATTTTTATTTATTATGGCTCAGTTGTAAATACCATCTCATTTCCGTTTTGACGACTTCTTGGACTCATGGGCTGCTCAGGAATATGTTTCCAAGATGCAGTGCCAGTTCTTAGTTGCCTTTTCATTTCCCATCTGATGGCTTTGTGGTCAGGGTCCGTGATCTGTAGGATATGGATTCTTTGGTATTTGTTGGGACTTTCTCTCTGGTCTGGGGCGGCAGACACTCACTTCTGGCTGCCTCTACATCCATTCTCCCCATTCTTCTTACTCTCACAACTTGGATTTTGCTCAACTTGTTATTGTTCACTGTAAAAACAAAACCAAACAAACAAAAACAAAACCCAACAAGCACTCTCTTTTAGTCTTTCTTTTTTTAGTTTATTTTTATTTTTTTAAATGTTTGTTTGTTTATTTATTCATTTTTAAATGTTTATTTTTGAGACAGACAGAGCGTGAGCAGGGGAGGGGCAGAGAGAGAGGGAGACATAGAATCTGAAGCAGGCTCCAGGCTCTGAGCTGTCAGCATAGAGCCTGATGCGGGGCTCGAACCCAGGAACCATTGAGATCATGACGTAGCCAAAGTTGGATGCTTAACCGACTGAGCCACCCAGGCGCCTCTCTCTCTTAGTCTTTTTTGAAGGAATAGTCATGTCCCAGAGCCCTGGCCCATGTCAGGTAGGCAGTCACTGGCGCAACTTCTAGGAGAGCTCTTAAAAAGGCGACAGTCCCATCTTGTTATTTTCACTTTTTGTTCATGGTCCTTCCTCCTCCATTCTTCCTAGAAACGAGATACAGTGCTTGGAGTTGGAAGGAGGTTACTCTGTAACCGGTAGGCAGAAACTACAGGTAGAGATGGTGCATCTAGAATGCAAGACTCCTTGCTTCCCAGGGGTTTCTTTGAGTGGCTGTAGCAGCCGTGAACTGCTTATTTCTAGACTTATGTAATGTGAGAAGAAGAAAGATTCTTTAAAAAGAAAAAGTGAGATTGTAGTTTTGTGGCAGAGGAGCTATCAGGAATTATTTTATTTTATTTTATTTTATTTATTTGTTTTGGTTAATGTTTGTTTATTTTTGAGAGAAAGAGCATGAATGGGGGAGGGGCAGAGAGAGAAGGAGACACAGAATCGGAAGCAGGCTCCAGACTCTGAGCTGGCAGCTCAGAGTCCGACGTGGGGCTCAAACCCATGAACCATTGAGATCATGACCTGAGCAGAAGTCGGGCACTTAACCAACTGAGTCACCCAGGTGCCCCAGGAACTTTTTATTACTCTTAGTTAATTTTCATTACTCCCAGCTGACTATGGTTATTCCTGGTGTGGTGGCCGTGAGAACCTGCCCCTTAGATAGCCTCCTAGGGGCTTAGTTGGCTGATGGCCCTGGTTGCTACCCATCCCAGGACCTACCTCTGGTGTTGTGCTAAGACTGCTCCTAGCAGTGAGTAAACTTGGCAAGAGGAATCATGTAAGCCCTTCCTGTGGGTGGTAAGTCTCTAGTCTTCTAGTGATGTCTGTGGCTCAAGAACCCCTCACTGGCTTGGCCCAAACTTGGCCAAACTGTGCTGAGGTCTGAGACCCCCTACTCAGTCCTCCTTGGCTCTTCTCCCTTTTTTTCTGACTGAGTTTGACAATAAATATCAAAATATCAATGTAAATCCTTGAGGACCTTGTCAAAGTTGATTCTTTGGTCTGCCCACAGAAGCCTGATTGAAATGGATTTGGGACAAAGTAGGAGAAAAATTGGAGACAGTAAGGAGAAAGATTTTTTTAATCTTAAAAAATTATTTAATTGAATTTAATATTGATTTAATATTAATAATTTAGTCTCATTAATAGTTTGTTAATTATTATTAATAAAGCCATGCCAGTTTCCTTTTGTTGGTATTTGTTATGTATGTCTCCATTTTTCTCATTTAAACTTCAGTGTACTTAAGTTTTAGATGTGTCTCTTGTAAATAGGATGTAGCTGGATTTAAAAAAAATCCAATCTGAAAATACCTTTTGGTTTGTAAACCAATCTCATTTTTTATTGTCATATCTAGTATGTTGGATTAATTTCTGCTACCTTAATAGTTGTAATTTCTATTCTGTATTTTTCTTTGAAAAAATTGGAAATAGAAAAGATTTGATGAAAATATATACACACCATTAAAAAAGAGTAAATTTGTACCCATCAACCAAGCCAAGAGAGAGAAGATTGCTGTGCCTCAGAAGTCTCATGTATAGGATCTTCATGAATTTTCTCAAGATGAAATAACTATTGTGATTCTGAATTTATTAATTTCTTTAAAAAAATTTTTTTTTAACATTTATTTATTTTTGAGAGAGACAGAGCATGAACGGGGGAGGGTCAGAGAGAGGGAGACACAGAATCTGAAACAGGCTCCAGGCTCCGAGCTTTCAGCACAGAGCCTGAGGCGGGGCTCGAACCCACGGACCGTGAGATCATGACCTGAGCCGAAGTCGGCCGCTCAACCAACTGAGCCACCCACGCGCCCTGAATTTATTAATTTCTTACGTGACAACATATTGCCATGGGTTGGGAGAAGGATAACATGGGTTAGAAGGAAACAAAGGTCAGTGAAACCAGAAGCTGGTTCTTTGAAAGAATTAACAAAATTGATACACCACTAGCCAGTTTGATCGAAAAGAAAAAGGAAAGGACCCAAATAAATAAAATCAAGAATGAAAGAGGAGAGATCACAGCAAACACAGCAGAAATATAAACAATAATAAGAGATTATTATGGGCAACTATATGCCAATAAAATGGGCAATCTGGAAGAAATGGACAAATTCCTAGAAACATATTAACTACCAAAACTGAAAGAGGAAAAATAAGAAAAAAAAGTCACCTGAAATAGGAAGAAATAGAAAATTTGAACAGACCCATAACCAGTAAAGAAATCGAATTAGTAATCAAAAATCTCCCAAAAAACAAGAGTCCAGGGCCAGATGGCTTTCCAGGGGAATTCTACCAAACATTTAAGGAAGAGTTAACACCTATTCTCTTGAAGCTGTTCCAAAAAATAGAAGGAAAATTTCCGAACTCTTTCTATGAAGCCAGCATTACCTTGATTCCAAAACCAGACAAAGACCCCATTAAAAAGGAGAACTATAGACCAATTTCCCTGATGAACATGGACGCAAAATTCCTCAACAAGGTATTAGCCAACTGGATCCAACAATACATTAAAAAAATTATTCACAACCAAGTGGGATTTATACCTGGGATTCAGGGCTGGTTCAATATCCACAAAACAATCAATATGATTCATCACATCAATAAAAGTAAGGACAAGAACCACGTGGCCCTCTCAATATGCAGACAAAGCATTTGACCAAATACAGCATTCTTTCTTGATAAAATCCCTCAAAGTAGGGATAGAAGGATCATACCTTGAGATCATAGACCATATATGAAAGACCCAACGCTAATATCCTCCTCAATGGGGAAAAACTGAGAGCTTTACCCTAAGGTCAGGAACCAGACAGGGATGTCCACTCTTGCCACTGTTATTCAACATAGTATTGGAAGTCTTAGCCTCAGTAATCAGACAACACAAAGAAATAAAAGGCATCCAGATCAGCCAGGAGGAGGTAAAACTTTAACTCTTTGCAGATGATGGAAAACCCAAAAGATTCCACCAAAAATCTGCTAGAACTGATCCATGAATTCAGCAAAGTCGCAGGACATAAAATCAATGCACAGAAATCGGTTGCATTCCTATACACCAATGATGAAGCAACAGAAAGAGAAATCAAGGAATCAATCCCATTTACAATTGCAGCAAAAGCCATAAAATACCTAGGAATAAATCTAACCAAAGAGGTGAAAAATGTATACGCTGAAAACTATAGAAAGCTTATGACAGAAATTGAAGAAGACACAAAAACATGGAAAAATATTCCATGCTTCTGGATAGGAAGACCAAATATTGTTAAAATGTTGATACTACCCAAAGCAATCTACATATTCAATGCCATACCTATCAAAATAACACCAGCATTCTTCACAGAGCTAGAAAAAACAATCCTAAAATTTGTGCGGAACCAGAAAATACCCCAAGTAGCCAAAGCAATCTTGAAAAAGAAAACCAAAGCAGGAGCCATCACAATCCCGGACTGCAAGCTGTATTACAAAGCTGTAATCATGAAGACAGTATGGTACTGGCACAAAAACAGACACTCAGATCAATGGGACAGAATAAAGAACCCAGAAATGGACCCACAAACGTATGGCCAACTAATCTTTGACAAAGCAGGAAAGAATACCCAATGGAATAAAGACAGTCTTTTCAGCAAGTGGTGCTGGGAAAACTGGACAGTGACATGCAGAAGAATGAACCTGGACCACTTTCTTATACCATACACGAAAATAAATGGATTTTAGTTTAATTTATCAGTAAATTAATTAAAGATATTGGCAAGGATGCAGAGAAAGAAGATCTCTTTTGCACTGCTGATGGGAATGCAAACTGGTGCAGCTACTCTGGAAAAACAGTCTGGAGATTCCTCAAAAAATTAAAAATAGAACTACCCTACAAACCAGCAATTTCACTACTAGATATTTATCCAAGGGATACAGGTGTGCTCTTTTGAAGGGGCAGATGCACCCCAGTGTTTATAACAGCACTATCAACAATAGCCAAAGTATGGGAAGAGCTCAAATGTCCATCGATGGATGAATGGATAAAGAAGATGTGTATACATACAGTGGAATATTACTTGGCAATCAAAAGGAATGAAATCTTGCCATTTGCAACTACGTGGATGAACTAGAGGGTATTATGCTAAGCAAAATTAGTCAGAGAGAGACAAATGTATGACTTCAGTCATATGAGGGCTTTAAGACACAGAACAGATGAGCACAAGGGAAGGGAAACAAAAATAATGTAAAAAAAAAAAAGGAGAGGGACAAAACATAAGAGACTTAAATATGGAGAACAAACAGAGGGTTGCTGGAGGGGTTGTGAGAGGGGGATGGGCTAAGTGGGTAAGGGGCATTAAGGAATCTACTCCTGAAATCATTGTTGTACTATATGCTAACTAACTTGGATGTAAATTTTAAAAAGAAAAATTAAAAAAAAAAAAAAGAAAGGGTTTCTTGGTGGAGATGGAATTTTTCTGTATCCTGATTGTGAGCATGGTTACTTGAAGCTATCTGTATATGTGATAAAATGTCACAGGGGCGCCTGGGTGGCTCAGTCGGTTAAGCGTCTGACTTCAGCTCAGGTCATGATCTCACGGTCCGTGAGTTCGAGCCCCGCGTCGGGCTCTGTGCTGACAGCTCAGAGCCTGGATCCTGCTTCAGATTCTGTGTCTGCCTCTCTCTCTGACCCTCCCTCGTTCATGCTCTGTCTCTCTCTGTCCCAAAAATAAATAAAAATTAAAAATAAAATAAAATGTCACAGTACTTGATCACTCATATATTACCTACAGAACTGTATTGTCTCCCCGCCCCCATAAAAGAAAAAAGTACAAATAACAATAGGTAAGATGCAGATGAGGTCTGTACCTGAATTAATAGTATTGTAGCAATGCCAGTGTCCTGGTTTAAAGAATGTACTGTGGTTATGTTAAGATATTATCATTGGGGGAAGCTGGGTGAAGAGTACGTGGGAACTCTGTACTATTTTTCAACTTCTTGTGGTTCTGATACTATTTCAAAATAAAGTTACTAAAAAAAAGATCAAGGAAAGAAAAACACTACGTAAGTGAATAACATGTTTATATATTTTCATGTGACCTACTTTTGCTCACACATTTTTGACATTTATTTATGTGTCACATATAGTTGTAATTAATTTATTTAGTTGCTATGTAAGGGACTTTTTGTATGAATATACCACACCTTATTTATCCAGTGTAGAGTGGATGGACTTCTTTGGGTTGCTTGCAGCTTTTATCCATTATGAATAATGCTGCTGTAAACATTCTTGCACATCTCCCATTGCACATACATATAAATGAGTCTAAAAGTGAACTCAGGCGCCTGGGTGGCTCAGTTGGTTAAGCACCTGACTTCGGCTCAGCTCATGATCTCAAGGTTTGTGAGTCTGGGACCCACATAAGGTGATCTTGAGCCCTGCTTTGGGTGACCCCCCTTCTCTCTTCTCTCTACCTCTCTTTCTCTGCCCCTTGCTCACTTGTTACCTCTCTCTCTCTCTCTCTCTCTCTCTCTCTCTCAAATAAATAAATAAATAAACAAGTTCACTGGCTATAGAATCTGTATGCTAAAATTTGTTTTTATGTTTTATGTGTTTTGTTTTTTTGCATTTTATATTTTAGAGTAGTTAAGAAATGGTATCTTGGGGCGCCTAGGTGGCTCAGTCAGTTAAGCATCTGACTTCGGCTCAGGTCATGATCTCGCGGTCTGTGAGTTCGAGCCCTGTGTCGGGGTCTGTGCTGACAGCTCAGAGCCTGGAGCCTGCTTCAGATTCTGTGTCTCCCTCTCTCTCTGACCCTCCCCCGTTCATGCTCTGTCTCTCTCTGTCTCAAAAATAAATAAACGTTAAAAAAAATGGTATCTCATTGTTCTGATTTGTATTTGGCTGATTATTATTCATAATGGGTATTTTTTATAATACTGGCTGTTTGGAATTTCCCCTTGGGAATTACCTGTACATGTTTTTGATGATTTTTCTTTGTATCTTTGTTATTTCCCCATGATGTTTAGAACTATGATATCTTTGTTACCAATTTTTACTCTTGTTTGTAAATGTCTCTTTATCATGTCTTGATGGCAGAGATTCTGAATTTTAGTCAGATTTATTAGTCTTTTCCTTAATGGTGAAGGTTTTTTTTTTTTTTTTTAACGTTTATTTATTTCTGAGAGACAGAGCGTGAGCAGGAGAGGGACAAGAGAGAGAGGGAGACACAGAATCCGAAGCAAGCTCCAGGCTCTGAGCTGTCAGCACAGAGCCTGACACGGGGCTCGAACCCATGAACTTTGAGATCATGACCTGAGCCAAACTCAGACGCCTGACTGACTGAACCAGCCAGGCACCCCAATGATAAAGGTTTTTGTGCTCTGTTTAAGAAGTCCTTCCCAAACAACTGATTATAAATGTATTTAGTTTCAGTGTCTTCATTTTTTGAAGTTCAGTTTCACATTTAAATTCTCAATCCATTTGTTTTTGTTTGTGACAGAGCATGACAAGTTTATTGATAGGGTTTTAGATTCCTATTGCAACTAATCTTTAAGAAGTACCACTTTGGGGCACCTGGTGTCTCAGTCAGTTAAGCGTCTGACTTCAGCTCAGGTCATGATCTCACGGCTTGTGGGTTTGAGCCCCACGTTGGCTTCTGTGCTGACAGCTCAGAGCCTGGAGCCTGCTTCGGATTCTGTGTCTCCCTCTGTCTCTTGCCCCTCCCCTGCTTGCACTCTGTCTCTCTCTCTCTCAAAAATAAAGAAACATTACAAAAATTAAAAATTTAAAAATGACCACTTGTTAGTTTTGGTGCAGTATCAAAGAAGACTGTCCACAGTTATCTCAAGAGGCTGTAAAAATACACTTCTCTTTTCATCTGTGTGTCTTTGTGAAGCTAAATTCCTTCATATACTCAAAACAAATCACAACAGATTGATTGTAGAAGCAAATATGAGAATACAGCTGTTTATATCTGTTAAGCAGACACTAAAGACATGCAAAAATATCAAATAGTGCAATTATTCTGTCTAAATTTTCTGGTTTGGAAAATATTATTTTTTCAAAATAAAAATGTTATTTATGTTTACATGTAATGGTTTATTATTTTTTATCAGATGAGTAGTTTTACTCATTTACTCATTTTTTAAAACTCCACTTTAACATTATTATTGATGTTTAACACTGTTTAAAAAGATCTGAGCAGAACCTTAAGAAATGAGAGAAACTTATTTTCTCATTTTACAGAAATGAGAGAAACTTATTTTGGAAGAATGGGTAAAGAGATCAAGACAAGATCGCAGGTCTAAGCATCAACTGAAACAATGTCAAACTTCAGAAGTAAATACAATTCAGGGGTGCCTGGGTGGCTCAGTCCGTTAAGTGTCAGACTCTTAGTTTCGGCTCAGGTCATGATCTCATGGTTCGTGGGTTTGACCCCTGAATCGGGCTATGTGCTGGCAGCAGGGAGCCTGCTTGGGATTCTGTCTCCTATCTCTCTACCCCTCCCCTTCTTGCACATGCCCACTCTCCTAAAATAGATAAACATTTAAAAATAAATACGTAAATATAATTCATTAGTAAAGTAGAATATATAAAAATACAAAATGGCTTTTGCTCAGTCGGTTGAGTGTTTGACTCTTGATTTCAGTTCAGGTCAAGATCCCAGGGTGGTGGGATTGAGCCGGGGCCTCTTGCTGAGTGTGGAGCCTGCTTGAAATTCTCCCTCTCTTGGGGCACCTGGGTGGCTCACTTGGTTAAGCATCTGACCTTGGCTCAGGTCATGACCATCTCTCAGCTCATGAGTTCGAGCCCCTTGTTGGGCTCTGTGCTGACAGCTCAGAGCCTGGAGCCTGCTTCACATTGTGTCTCCCTCTCTCTCTGCCCCTCACCCACTCACACTCTGTCTCTCAAAAATAAACATTAAAAAACATTTTTTTTTAAAGATTCTCCCTGTCTTTGCATCTGCCCCTCTTTCCCACTCGCACTCTCTCTCTCAAATTTAAAAATATATTTAAGATATTTAAAAATACCAAAATGGTTTTTCTATCACCTTGTTGGATATGTTAAAAATAACAGAAAAGAGAAGGTATCACATGTTGAGATATAAAATTAGACCTGAAATTAGATGAAAGAACATAATTTCTTAGGAATAATCAGGGAAAAGTATATTAATACTGAGACACTATTTTCCTCCCATCAGGATGGCAAATATTCTTATTTTTTAAAAATATTTTATTTATTTTTAAGTAAGCTCTAGGCCCATCATAGGGATTGAACTTACAGCCCTGAGATCGAGTCACATGCTCCACCAATTGAGCCAGCCAGGCATCCCAGAATGGCAAATATTTTTAAAATTCAGTGATAGGCAAGTATGTAAGAAAACTGACACCTTATTACACAAATAGGAGCGAGTATAAATGGTAACAACCACTTTGGAGGATAATTATATGTATTTTATTTTATATATTAATTTTTTTAGAGAGAGTGCCAGCAGGGGAGAGGGCCAGGAGGGAGAAAAAAAAGAATCTTTAGCAGGCTTCATGCCCAGCATTGGAGCCCAACGCAGAGCTCAATCTCATGACTGTGAGATCATGACTTGAGCTGAAATCAAGAGTCAAATGCTTAACTGACTGAGCCACCCAGGTGCCCCTAGATGTATTTAAAATTTTTTTTTTCAACGTTTATTTATTTTTGGGACAGAGAGAGACAGAGCATGGACGGGGGAGGGGCAGAGAGAGAGGGAGACACAGAATCGGAAACAGGCTCCAGGCTCTGAGCCATCAGCCCAGAGCCTGACGCGGGGCTCGAACTCACAGACTGCGAGATTGTGACCTGGCTGAAGTCAGACGCTTAACCGACTGCGCCACCCAGGTGCCCCCCTAGATGTATTTTAAAAATAAAAAACAGCATACCCAGTGACTTAGCACTTCCCCTCTTTGTTTCTATGTCTAGAAACACATACACAAGTACCACAAGGATATCTATTTATGTATCTATCTCTGTATCTGTCATCTATCATTGTATCTATCTATCTATTATCTGTCTCATCTATCATATTAGTTAAGGTAACTCCAGCTGTTGAAGCAGATAAGCCCTAACGTCCAGTGACGTGTAGATATATGGTGATATGTGGATTAATTATGACTATAGTTTTTGTATTCTTTATAATATTCTGAACATGGAATTGATAGGATTTTGTGGTAGATTACGTGTGGGATATGAGAAAAAGAAAAGGTTGAAAGGTGGCCCCAAGGATTTCAGCTTGAACAACTACAATAATGGAATTGTCACTTATTGAAGTGAAGTAAAGCAACAACAACAACAACAAAAAGAAATGAAAAGAAATGAAGGAAAGCAGGAACAAGTATTGGGGGAAATCATGAATTCCGTGTTGGGCATCTCAAAATTAGGATGGCCATCACACAAGGTAGTGGAGATGTTAAGTAGGCATTTTGGGCACCTGCTGAAGTTTGAACACTATCCCAACTCAATCATAATATAATTTAAAAAACCACTTTTTATTTTGGAACAATTTTAGACTCAATAGTGTTGCTTCAAAACCTCCTTGGGAGCTTCCTGGGTGAAATCTGAAACCAGCCCCTTTCCCCTAAGGTGGAGAAAGACAAAGATAGAGGCAAACCATTCCAGACTGGTAGGTGGCAAGTTTTTTTAAGTTTATTTATTTAAGCAATCTCTACATCCAACGTGGGGCTCGAACTCATGACCCCAAGACCAAGAGTTAGGTGGCAAAGGAATTTACTTAAGAGGCTTGTTTTAGGCAGCCTCAAGACAAGTAGTTTGCAGCACCTGCCTGTCAAATCTTAAAAGTTTATATAGAGGCCTTAACGGGATTAGATGTGTATACCTTCTTGGTAGTTTCAACACCACATTTCTGTCTCAAGGCTATATCCTTGGGGCAGCTTCTGGGAATGGGGAAAACAAGTGGAACATGCATTGCAAGGACAAGGGAAAGGGTGAGGAGCCTCCAACTGCCCAAGCCCAGCTCTTGGGTCAACCAGTGGTCACATCTTGATGACCTCACCTAACAAAGAGAAATTACAAAATTAGTACACCTAGCTTCCCTTAACAACAACATCTTACATAACCATGGTACAATAATCAAAACAAAGGCGTTGACATTGGCATAATATTATTAGACTATAGACCATATTCACATTTCACCAGTAGAATGATTTTTATTTAATAATTCTATTAAATGATTCATTTAATTGAAGACCTGTTACTGAAACCCATGTTAGGCTGCCTGTCGCTTGAAAAGCCAATACTCAAGAGATGAGTTTTGATTGGAAAGGAATATGAGCTTTATTCAGGAGGCTAAGCTACCTGGAGAGAAGGTGGACTCTTGTCCAAAGGCCAACTCCGAGGTTCTTGCCTGGCCCAAGGGTTTTTAAAAGAATTTAGGGCAGTTAATCAGTAAAGGGAGTACAGTGGTCCGTAATATTTTGTCATTATGTGCAGACTCAATGGTACCAGCTACAGATGTTTTCTCAGTGCTTGGAGATTGTGCCAGGGGGTCTGGTTCCTTGGTGCCCATGCGTGGTGCAGGAGGGTCTGGCGACATTTAGAAGTACTCTGTTCTTTCTAGGAAAGAATGCATGATCTATAGATACACAAAGAAAGGTTAACCAATCATGTGAGCTAAGGCTGCTTGCTAAAGCTTAAAGACTACTAAGTTGGCCAGAGGGCCCCAGGCAGCTTCAGGCACAGGGCCAAAATATTTTCAGTTCAATCCAGAACAAGGCAGGATTGCCCATATATTCCATGCTTATTCAACACTGCTTTCCAGATTCTGGTTCCTACAAATAACCTCTATAAATAGTGGGAAAAAAGAGACCAAGATTATCTCTATCTTTAGTTATGGTTTATGTATAGAAGCACAAAATATTCTGTTTTAAAACTTAGCATAGGGGCGCCTGGGTGGCGCAGTCGGTTAAGCGTCCGACTTCAGCCAGGTCACGATGTCGCGGTCCGTGAGTTCGAGCCCCGCGTCGGGCTCTGGGCTGATGGCTCAGAGCCTGGAACCTGTTTCCGATTCTGTGTCTCCCTCTCTGCCCCTCGCCCGTTCATGCTCTGTATCTCTCTGTCCCAAAAATAAATAAACGTTGAAAAAAAAAATTAAAAAAAAAACTTAGCATCAATTTTCTCAGGAGCACTCATCACAAGACAACACCTCATATACACATCCAACCTCCTCCACACACAAGCTTCATGTAGAAATAAATATGGGGAAAACTGCCATTCTCAATAGGGAGAAGAGATTTCAAAATGTTAGAAATACAACAAGAAATGGACAAGATACATATATACAGATTATCAAGTACATTGAAAAAAGATCTGAACAAGTGAAAATAATTACTGGATGAGAAGATTTATATAAAGAAAGAAAGACCAGTTCTCCTAAGACTAACATATAAATGTAAAGCAATAACTAAATGATTTCAAATTTTACATGAGAAATAAATGCCAGAGATCAGCCAAGAATCTATTAAATAAAGACTTGTCTTAATGGTGTTCAATAACCCAATGGTGAAGCAAGATGACTGTGAAACCAGACTGCCTAAGACTGAATCAAGTGTAAGCTCTCCGTGCATAAGTTTGTTTTTTAATGGTAACTTGAGGATGAGAGTAGCAGCATTTTGTAGAGTAGCTCTGAGGGTAAATAATTTAATATGTGAAGCAACATTCGTCATCCCTATAACTGTTGTAAACAGATATTAAAAATTACAAAACTACTGCAACCAAAGCAACATATAAACCACCCATCTGGAGGAGCACAGAGTTCCATTTCCATGTCACACTACATACCTAAATATCTACTGTTATAAAGGTATCAAACTATAAGAAAATTAGGAAAATATTTTCATAACCTAGAGTTTGGACACCCTTTTGATAGCACAATAATTTATTCAGAAACTATAAAGGACAGACAAATTTCACTACACAAATATTGAGTATTTTGTATGACTTAAGATTCTATAAAGTTAAATCAACAGAAGTCTAAGAAATCATTGGACAGAATTCAGCGCATTTTCACAATAAAGTCTCCTCCCAGTTCAAGGATAAAAATTACTTTATTTCACCTGTTAAAGGTCATTGACATTCCCACCCCACTACAAATATAATTAATGGAGAAACTTTAGAACCATTGCTTTATACATCAAAAACAAGACAAGGATGCCACCTAATCACTGCTATTACTCAACCTATTATTAGAAATTCTGACCAACCCATAAGCCAGGAAAATGAAATGAAGTACAATTATTGGCAGAAAAGAAAAATACATTAAAATAGATTATTGTTTACAGTTATTTAGGCCATTTAAAAATCCAAGAAAATCAACAAATTATTAGAACTAATGTTTGTCAAAGTGGCTAGACTCATGATAAACACATAAAAATACCATTATTCTATTAATCATATAATTAATCAATGTGAAATGCATACAGACACATACATGCAAGAAGCATCCAGGAATGACTAGCCAAAACTGCAAAAAGCAAACACTTGAAGCACATTTTAAGAAAAACGAATGAAGGGAAAGGTGTAACATTTTGCGGATTGGCAAGCTTGCCACTACGAACATGGCCGGTCATGGTATAGGGCTGTAGATACAAGTGGGACGAAAAAGAAATAACTTTGCGGGGACAAAGCCCCGCCTCCAAGTGGTTGTGAACCCCGAGTCAGGCCATGCCTCTGGCCTGGTCGCACCACTGTGTTCAGCTAGGTTCTCAAAGGAGGAGCGTAGAATTTCCGCGCCCTAAGTTGTAGGCAGTGGGCCACACCCCTTCCTTTCCTCGGGATCGGAAGCAAGCGGGATCGGCACCTTCCTGCTTTGCACACACACCGCAGTTATGCCCCAAGTCTAACAGCTGCAGATAAGATAAATCCTGGGGCTATAACTACCCCCAAGCTGCTGCTACCCTTCCGAACTTTCTGACCCAGAGACTTCCCACTAGCTGCTAAGCAACATAGCCTAGACACATAAACCCCCTCTGTGATCACCTCCTACAGTAGGAGTTGGCCCCCTCCCTTTCTGAGTAGTGGCTTTCACGCTATAGCTTCCGTATTTTCTCATACCTGAGGGACTTTCTCCACGAGAAAACCTGCCGAAGTTCTGCCCAAAGAAAGCTTTTGAGTGGTACTGCCACCTCATGACCATTTCTTTTTCCCGAATCACCCCGGAAATGACGAGAATACCCTACATATGTGTATGGCTCCTCCCTCTCGCCCACCCACCAACACCACCACATGCGCGCACACACATATTTAGATGCCTAATCCTTTGGAGTTTATTTTTGTGAGTGGTGTGAAGGATAGATGTAATTTTATCTTAGCACCATTCATTAAACCACTCATTTCTGTCCCAGTGATCTGAAATACCACCGTTATGAATTACAGTTCCATGTTTTGGGGTTGATTTCCAGATATTCCATTTGATTGAAGCTGTTTCCTATTCATGTGCCAGTTCCACAGTTTTAACTGTAGTGGCTTTATAGTTTGTTTTAGTGTCAGTAGGGCTTCATCACTTGTTTTCAGTGTCTTCTTAGACATCATCATGTATGTGTGTTCTTCCATATAAATGTTAGTATCAATTTGCCTAACTCCATTAAAAAAAAAAAAAAAGCTTATTGGCATTTTTACTAGGATTATGTTACATTTCTGAATTAACCTGGGGAGAATTGATATCTTTATGATGTCAAGCCACTTTATCAAAGAATGAGGGATGTTTTTCCTTTTGTTCAAGTCCATTTATGTCTCTCTAGATTATGTTAAAAGTTCCTTATATGGGTTTTATACATTGCTTGTTTAATTTAATCCAAAGCTTTCTGGTGGGTTTTTTTTTCCTATTATAAATGAGGTTTTCTCTATCATTATATCACCTTACTGGTTATTGATTAACTGGAGGCTTTTTCATGTCCTGCTAACTTACTAAATTCTTTTATTGTTTACATTAGTCTTATCATTAGTTCTCTAGAGATTTCCATGAACAGTATCATATCATCTGCAAAAAGAGATAGTTTTACTTCATTTGCAGTTCTTATGTTTATTAGTTTCTCTCCAATGTCACCAGTGCACACTCAGACACACATATACACACACATGTGCGCGCGCGCACACACACTGTTATAAATATAGCCAATCATCTTAAGAAAGTATTCATTAGTTTCTGTTTTTTGAGTGCTTATATCAAAAGTGAGTGTTGAATTTTGTTAAAAGGCTTCATCAGCATCTATGGAGATAATCATATGATTTGTTTTCTTAGATGTATTGATATGGTATATTATTTAATGACTTTCTTTTAAAAATTTTTTGAGAGAGAGCAAGCTGAGTGGGTAAGTGGGGGAGAAAGAGAGACAGAGAGAGAGAATATCTCAGGAAGGCTCCACACTCAGCATGGAGCCTGATGGAGGGCTCGATCGCACAACCCCACGATCATGACCTGAGCCAAAATCAAGAGTTGAACAGTCAGCTGATGGAGCTACCAGGTGCTAATGGATTTCTTAATAATTAAACTTTTAATTTCTAGAGCAAATTCCACTTGCTCAAGGTTTATTATTTTCTTAGTGGTTTTGTATTCTTTTTGCTAACATTTAACATAGCTCATTTGAATCAATATTTATAAGTGGTATGGCTTTGTAATTTTCTACTTTTGTATCCTATCAGGTTTTATATGAATGTTATCTCATTAAAGGAATGAGGAAGTTTTTCTTCATTCTTATTGCTTTTAAACAACTTATGGACTACGTTGAGTATCTGAACTTTGAAGGTTTGGTATAATTCTGTATCTGAAACATCTGGGCTTGGGTGCCTGGGTGGCTCAGTAGGTTAAATATCTAACCAACTCAGGTCATGATCTCGCAGTCCGTGAGTTTGAGCCCCGTGTCGGCTCTGTGCTGACAGCTCAGGGCCTGGAGCCTGCTTCTGATTCTGTGTCTACCTCTCTCACTGCCCCTTCCCCACTCATGCTCTGTTTCTCTGTCTCTCTCTCAAAAGTGAATAAATGTTAAAAGAAAAAATTTAAAGTATCCAGGCTCACATTTCCAGTCCACTGATGCTTGATGAGAGTACCAAAACAATTCAGTAGAGGAACAAATAGTCTTTTCGACAAATGGTGCTGGGACAACTGGATAGCTACACACAAAATAATGATGCTCATTGTCTACCTCATTCCATATTTGAAAATTACTCAAAATGGATCAAAGAACTAACTGTAAGAGCTCAAATAATTAAACTCTTAGAAGGAAATATAGTAGTATATCTTTAGTGATCTTGAATTTGACAGTGGTTTGTTAAATTTCACACCCAAAGCATAAGCAACCAAGAAAAATAGACAAGCTGGCACTTAATCAAAATTAAACTGTTTTGTACTTCAGAGGACCCCATAAATAAGCGAAAAGACCACCTATTGAATGGGAGAAAAAATTTGAAAATTCTATATCTGCAAAGGGACCAACATCTGGAAAACATAAAGAACTCTTAGAGTTCAATAATAAAATGATAAATAACACAATTAAAAATAGTTGAGGATTTGATGGACATTTCTTCAAGTAAGACATAGAAATGGCTAATAAGAACATGCAAAGATACTCAATATCCACTAGTCATCAGGGAAATTAAAATGCAAACTACAATGAAACAGTACTTCACACCAACTAGGATGGCTACATGTTTTAAAAAACAAAACAAAACAATACTAAGTGTTGGCAAGGATGAGGAGAACTTGGAACCCTCACACACTGCAGGTGAGATTGTAAATGGTGCAACCACTTTGGAAAATAGCCAGGCAGTTACCCCAAAGGTTAAACTTAGTGTTTAATATGACCCAGCAGTTCCAGTCCTAGGCATATACCCAAAAGAAATGAAAACATGTCCACATGAAACCTTGCACAACAATATTTCATAGCATTATTCAAAACGGCCAAAGAGTGAAAACAACCCCCATGTCCACCAACTGATAGGAATGTTATTCATCAGTCAAAAAGAATGAAATACTGGGGCACCTGGGTGGCTCAGTTGGAAGAGCATGAAACTCTTGATCTGGGCGTCATGAGTTCAAGCCTCATGTTGGTGTAAAGGTTTACATAAGTAAATAAGTAAATAAATAAACTTAATAAAATACTGATAAATGCTACAGTATAGATTAACCTTGAAAAGTTTATGCTATGTGTAAGAAATCAGTCACAAAAGGGGTGCCTGGGTGGCGCAGTCGGTTAAGTGTCCAACTTCAGCCAGGTCATGATCTCGCGGTCTGGGAGTTCGAACCCCACGTCAGGCTCTGGGCTGATGGCTCAGAGCCTGGAGCCTGTTTCAGATTCTGTGTCTCCCTCTCTCTCTGCCCCTCCCCGTTCATGCTCTGTCTCTCTCTGTCCCCAAAATAAATAAACGTTGAAAAAAAAATTTTTTTTTAAAAAAGAAATCAGTCACAAAAGACCACATAGTTTTTAAAACTTATGTGAAATCATCAAATAGGCAAATCTATAGAGACAATAAATAAATTAATAGCTGCTTAGGGATGCGATGGGATGGGGAGCTGGGGATTGTGAAATTGTTCTCAAACTGATTGTGGCAATGGTTTCACAACTCTGTGAATATAATAACCACTGAATATACACTTTGGGTGAATTGTGGGCGGCTGGGTGGCTCAGTTGGTTAAGCGTCTGACTTTGGTTCAGGTCTCCTGGTTCCTGAGTTCAAGCCCCACATTGGGCTCTCTGCTGTCTGCTCAGAGCCTGCTTTGGATCCTGTCTTTCTCTCTCTCTGCCCCTCCCCCTCTGTGCTCTCTCTCAAAAATAAATAAATATTAAAAAAAGTAAACGGATGAATTATATGTGAATTCTGTCTCAATAAAGCTGTTGCCACCCCCACTCAACCAAAAACCAATCCATCTGGGCTTGATGCTCTTTGGTAGTGTAAATTCCTATATAATTTTCTAGGTTGGGTTACACTGATATTCTATTTCTAGGTTTTTTTGTTTGTCTTTTAGCTTGGAATTTATTTTTTATTATCTCACTTTTAAGGATACATTTAGGAATATGAATTTTCCTCTGATCACTGTTCAAAAAATATCCCATGTTATTTTTAAATGTTATTTTTTAATGTGTTTTGATTATTATGTTTGAAAGAGACAGGGTGCGAATGGGGGAGGGGCAGAGAGAGAGGAAGACACAGAATCTGAAGGAGGCTCCAAGCTGTCAGCACAGAGCCTGATGTGGGCTTGAACCCACGTACTGTGAGATCATGACCTGATTCAAAGTCTGACACTTAACCCTTAACCGAATGAGCCACCCAGGCGCCCCCCCACCCCGCCATGTTATTTCAATAGCCAAAAAAAGTGGAAATACCCCAATGTCCATTAACTATTGAGTGGATAAATTGTGACACACCCATACAGTGGAATACTATTCAGTAAGAAAAAGAAATAAAGACTGGTACACACTACAACATGGACGAACCTTGATAACATTATGGAAGTCAAAGAAGGCCAGACACAAAGACCACATGTTGTAATATCCTGTTTACATGAAATGTCAGAATAGGCAAATCCCCAGAGACAAAAAACAAAACAAACAAACAAAACCCCAAACTACATTGTTGCTTTGGGCTGGGGGAGTGGGGGTGGTGAGGTGGGAAGATTATGGCTAAGAGGGTACTGGGTTTCCTTTTGTGATTATGAAAATGTTGACTATACTATGGTACATTTTAAATGGGTTAATTATGTGCTATGAGGATTCTACCTTAAAGCTGAAGGTCAGAGAGAGGACTGATGAGCTGGGAGCTCATTTTACGGGCTAGCAGGCTCATCTTTATAAATATGCAGAGCGCCGCCTGGGGCTGAACCAACAAGGAGAAAGTCTTGAAGAAGAGAGAGCATTTCAAGAGCTTCTGTGGCCCGGAACTGGGGGCAAACCCCGCCCACCGTGTCCGTGCCGCTTCTAACTCGGTCCCCTGCCCTCGGACATCCCAGCGTTGCGCCTCGGACGTGGTGGGTGCGACAGCCAGCTCGGGACCCAGCTCCAGCCCGCTCCCCCGACATCCACAAGCAGCGGCTGCCACCCGGGACCCAACCCCTCTGCTCTTGAGGCCCCGTCCCGTACGCTGCCCTCGTGGCGGAAACCGGAAGCGGAAGTGCTAATCGGAAACCGACTCACTTCGAGCTCCGCCCCGCTTCTAATGCGTTGGCTCCCCGGAGGTTTCGAGCTTCCGCGACTGGCGGGGAATCGCGGGTGCGCCGCGCCCGAGGGACCGCGGCCGCCCGGGTCCCTCCCAGAGCCTCGGTCGGCTCCGCCCGCGCGGGTGGGGGTCGGGGCCGCGGCTCGGGGTCCCGGGTGGAGGCAGGGCCTTCTCTCTGCCCGCTGTGAGCCTCTCTGCGAAAGCTGCCAGAACAAACCGTGTCCTTTCTCCAGAGGAGAAACGTGTACGCGGTTGTGGAAAACGGCCGCAGCGCCCCCTTCTCTCCGACGTGGCGATTGCGGTGCGTTCCGGTGGGGACTGGACGGAAATGCTCTGGCTGTGGCCACCCGTTACTGAAATGTGATGAATTGTTCAGGTCTTACCTTGCTGTACATTGACCAGTTGTTAGTATTTAGCATGCGTAGTGTACCTTCTCTACATCTCTCTCCGCGTGTAGAGTTAAATGTTTGTGGTAACCTCTCTGAAAGTAAGGAGGTGGAAATAAGTTGCAGGCATATTTGATCTTTAGCATCGGGTTAATTGCCTCCCATGTAACAACAAAGGAGTTATGTAAAAACTCCTGTAAATTAATACCCGAAGTGAGACATGAACAAGAGGTTTGCATAGGCCCTTCCATTAAAAACAAAGACAAAAACAGATGGGCAACGAATATTTAAAGAGGTGCTCGATGTCATTAGCAACCAGGGATTTGCAAATAAAAAACACAGTGTGATACTACTGCACACACTGAATGGCTAAAAGTAAAACTGAAAAGGGAAAAACAGTGCCCGGTATTGGTTGAGATGTTCGTAGACTGCTAGTGGAAACACATTTTTAAAGTATATCAACTAAATATGATCTGGTGGTGACACACCAGTGATGCACACACGTGGCCACCAATTGAACATATGTTCACTCTATGTAACATCATTATTTGAAATATCCCTCGCTTGGAAGTAACTGAAAGTGGATCAAGGGATGAGCCGATGACTTGTGGCGTGTATTTTTTGTGGCATACTCAAAATGAGCAAAGAGAAGGAACGCAGAGGTAACCCCTTGGATGAAGCTCACAAGCAATGTCCGATGAAAGAAGCCAGACGCAAAAGATTGCAGGCTGTTAGATACCTTTTCTTTAAAATTCTCTCTCTCAAAAGTAAGTAAACATTAAAAAGGTTAGAAAAAAATGGGGTGCCTGAGTGGCTCAGTCAGTCAAGCGCCTGACTCTTGATTTTGGCTCAGGTCATGATCTCATGGTTTGTGAGATTGAGCGCCACGTTGGGCTCTGTGCTGACAGCTCAGAGCCTGCCTGGCATTCTCTGTCTCTGCCTCTTCTCTGCCCCTCCCTCCGTCTCTCTCTCTTTCTCAAAAATAAATACGCATTAAAAAAATTAAATAAAAATTCAAAAATAGGCAGTACGCTGCCGAGTGTTAAATGTCAGGATAGTGGTTGCAGTTGGGAAGCGTGGAGTTAGTGACTTGGAAAAGAGACAAGGAATATGTCTGAGATGCTGGATATGGAAATATTCTATTTCTCAACCTGGAATGATGTTACATGGGGCTGTTCATTTCTGAATACTTCATTGAGATTTTTATTCATGATTGCCTCCCTTAGTCATATGTATGCTGTAATTCCATAAAAGAAGTTTAAGAAATGGAACTAAGGGCGCTGCTTGATAAAGTTGAGCAAGGAATATAGAAGTAGAAGAAAATATACTGGGAGCCTGGGTGACTCCGTTGGTTAAGCATCAGACTTCAGCTCAGGTCAGGATCTCACGGTTCGTGAGTTTGCACATCCGTTGAGCTTGAGCCCCATTTCAGGTGAGCACGAGCCCCAGCAGGGTAAGCCCTGCTTCTCTCCCCTCTCTCTCTCAAAAAGAAAGGAGGAGGAGGAGGAGGAGGAGGAGGAGAGGGAGAAGAAGAAAATGTACTGAAAGGGTGAATAAAAATAAAACCAATACTTAATGGAGAAAAGTAGAACTGAACAGCAATATGAAAAGGCAAAAAGATGCACAATATATTTGTGTACTAGTCTTTGGTTAATTGTGAGAAAATATGGAAAGCCTTCAGTTTCGACATAAAAACAACGATGTGTTTCCGACACTGTTGGAGTGGCTAACATTAGAAATGTATTTCAAGTTTTTCTAAAATCACAATATTCAGTTTCGGATGTCCATCTGTTTATTACCTCCACTGCCCCATTTAATTGCGAGATCCCCAAGAACTGTTCCCTCCTCATTGCCTCATACCTGGCCTCGCTTAAAGAAGGTCCTTACTGAATATTAGCTGACTGCATGAAGCAGTAAGAGACAGAAGGAGGTGAAGTTTCCAAATCCAGCCAAGCTCCAGCAGTGGGTACTCAGAGGGACTTCTGATTGCATAAAACCTGTTGTATTTCTCATCTCCATTATGCCCAGCAGAGAGTGTGGATGGGGTATTATTAAATGATAGTTATTTATACCCAATTTGGAGTGTTGTTCTAACAACGAAAGGAGATTATACATGTACAACTACTAATAATAGTAAATAGCAGTTGATAATAATATTTGTATGATAGGGTATTAGATGGTTTTTAACGGCTGTCACGTGTTTTCATCTGCACAGATATGGCGAAAGAGTGATGGTTGATGATTGAGGAAAAATGTCTGATGTTTAATGATGGATGTTGTGAACCAGTTAGCCAGATACTCCAGTGTATGAAGAGAAATTGAGATCAACGTCTTAAACTCAAAAGCTCCTCTGAAGTGGTCTGAGCAAGAGATGGAATATTCTGGAAACTCTATCAGATTCACAGGATGGCAGCCCTTGATGTGAATCAGGTGGGTGGTGAGTCCTTGCTGATGCTTCTTTCCAAATTTGTTTGCTTCATGTAGTTCCTTCACAAATGGCAGAGCCAGCACTCGGGGCTGAGTGATCATGCGGTGGACCATATAAGCGTGACTGAAATGAGCATAGTGTGTATAAGTCAGGTTTCTGGGATTTGAGGTGCAGGAAGGTGTGTGTGTGTGTGTGTGTGTGTGTGTGTGTGTGCGCGCTTTTTCAGGGGGTAATATATTCACGAATTCTATTGTGTCAAACAGCTCTGCCTCACTGTAATTTGTATAACTCAAGATGGAATTAAAAAAATGTTTATTTATTTTGAGAGAGAGAGAGCACCCATGTGCACGTGCGGGGCAAGGGCAGGGAAAGAGAGAGAGAATGAGAATATCCCAAGCAGACTGTGTGGAGCCTGACCCGAGGCTCGATCTCATAACTGTGAGATCATGACCTGAGCTGAAATCAAGAGTTAGATGCTCAACTGACTGAGCCACCCAGGTGCCCGCAAGATGGAATTTTTAACCTGTATCTCGTGGGTAGCAAGATCCAGAAAACCATCGTCTTGCTCCAGGTAACTCAGTCATATGGAATTAGCGTGTTTGGTGTGTGTTCTGTGCATGGTGTGGACCGTTCGTAGGCATGTGGTTTTTGGAATTGGATTGGCTTCAGAGTGCATGGCCTTCTTCTCTCTGAGGTCATCTTTCTTGGGACCTTTTCTGTCTTTAGAGGAAATGAAACTCGAAGAGGCAAGGATGGTGGCTGGGTTACTGATGGATTCTTCTCAGGTAAGTAGAAAGTTGACCTTTCTTCAGAATGTCCTGTTTCTCTCTGTCAGGTAGCCTTATCTTCTTGTAATGTCCCCAGACTTTTTATAGCAATTAATGGCCCTGCTTAAGGAATGAGTCCCAGGTAAATGTCTCCAGGACTCATGCCATCTCAGAATACATAGGGATTATACTGGATGTGATTCTTTTATCTCCGTATTCATTAATTCTTTCTGATGCTTGGTCATGCTTGTTGGCTTACCATTTCACTGAGTGTTATGATAGATACTGAGGAATGATATGAAGGTATCTAATCTCATGGAATGCATGTGTTACTGTGGAAATAATGCATCTCTTAGTAGATTTTACAGAGTGTTACAGTGTGCTCAGTGCTAACCGCAGCCTATAAATAGAGGAGGAAAATAAAGCAAGAAGAGCCCACAATAAAGTTGTGGTAACATAAGTTTCATCACATGTCAGACATGCCGGTAAATCCACATGACTGGCTGTGATCACCAGGCACGTCTATAGCTGGAGAACAGATGAGGTCTGGGCCCGAGAGTACTGTAGGCTTCTGGTCTACCTTCCTCAGTCCTTCATCTTTCTGAGAACCTCAAAGAAGATGCTTGTTCGCTGAAGGCAGCATGTGTCTGACGGTTTAGCACTTAGTGACCTTTGAGTATGTAGCTGTGGACTTTACCCAGGAGGAGTGGACTTTGTTGGATCAAACACAGATTGCTCTCTACAGAGATGTGATGTTGGAGAACTACCAGAATCTCATCACACTAGGTAAGCATCGTTTCTTCACTGAACCCCTTATGAAAAAAATGTTTCTTTTTTTTTAAATTTTTTTTCCACGTTTTTAATTTATTTTTGGGACAGAGAGAGACAGAGCATGAACGGGGGAGGGGCAGAGAGAGAGGGAGACACAGAATCGGAAACAGGCTCCAGGCTCTGAGCCATCAGCCCAGAGCCCAACGCGGGGCTCAAACTCCCGGACCGTGAGATCGTGACCTGGCTGAAGTCGGACGCTTAACTGACTGCGCCACCCAGGCACCCCGAAAAAAATGTTTCTTAAGTACGTTTGCTGTCAAATGGGAAGACTGTGGTAAACAAGACCGACATAATCCCTGGCCTCAGGGGCCTCACTCTCTGGAGGATTCCCTGTGCAAATGAAGATCTGTCTAGATAAATGATACTCTTTTAGGGACTGAAAACCTTAAGACTTAAAAAAAAAATTGTTTTTTTATTAACATTCATTTTTGAGAGACAGAGACAGAGCGTGAACGGGGGAGGAGCAGAGAGAGGGAGACCCAGACTCCAAAGAAGACTCCAGGCTCTGAGCTGTCGGCACAGAGCCTGACACGGGGCTTGAACTCACAAACCGTGAGATCATGACCTGAGCCGAAGTTGGATGCTTAATCGACTGAGCCACCCAGGCACCCCATGAAAACCTTAAGACTTTATTTTATTACTTTTTTTTTTCAGTTTTTATTTTAATTTCATTATAGGTAACATACAGTGTTAATTTCAGGTATACAATATAGTGATTCAGCGTTTCTGCATAGTACCCCATGCTCATTACAACAAGTGTTCTCCTTAATCCCCATCACCTATTTAACCCAACCCTCCTACTCCCCTCCCCTCAGGTAATCATCAGTTTGTTCCCTATAATTAAGAGTCTGCTTCTTGATTTGCCTCTGTTTTTTTTCCCCCTTTACTTGTTTGTTTTGTTTTGTTTTTTAATTTAATTTTTTTTTAAATTTACATCCAAATTAGTTAGCATATAGTGCAACAGTGATTTCAGGAGTGGATTCCTTAGTGCCCCGACCCATTTAGCCCATCCCCCCTCCCCCACCCCCTCCAGTAACCCTCAGTTTGTTCTCCATATTTATGAGTCTCTTCTGTTTTGTCCCCCTCCCTGTTTCTATGTTATTTTTGTTTCCATTCCCTTATGTTCATCTGTTTTGTCTCTTAAAGTCCTCATATGAATGAAGTCCTATGATATTTATCTTTCTCTGACTAATTTCACTTAGCATAATACCCTCCAGTTCCATCTACGTAGTTGTAAATAGCAAGATTTCATTCTTTTTGATTGCCGAGTAATACTCCATTGTATGTGTGTGTGTGTGTGTATATATATATATATATATCCCACATCTTGTTTATCCATTCATCCGTTGATGGATATTTGGGCTCTTTCCATACTTTGGCCGTTGTTGATAGTGCTGCTATAAACACTGGGGTGCATGTGCCCCTTCAAAACAGCACACCTGTATCCCTTGGATAAATGCCTAGTAGTGCAATTGCTGGGTCGTAGGGTAGTTCTATTTTTAGTTTTTTGAGGAGCCTCCACACTGTTTTCCAGAGTGGCTGCACCAGCTTGCATTCCCACCAGCGGTGCAAAAGAGATCCTTGCTCTTTGCATCCTCACCAACATCTGTTGTTGCCTGAGTTGTTAATGTTAGCCATTCTGACGGGTGTGAGGTGGTATCTTATTGTGGTTTTGATGTGTATTTCCCTGATGATGAGTGATGTTGAGCATGTTTTCATGTGTCGGTTGGCCATCTGGATGTCTTCTTTGGAGAAGTGTCTCTTCATGTCTTTTGCCCATTTCTTCACTGGATTAGTTGTTTTTTGGGTGTTGAGTTTGAGAAGTTCTTTATAGATTTTGGATACTAACCCTCTGTCTGATATATCATTTGCAAATATCTTCTCCCATTCTGTCGGTTGCCTTTTTTGCAAAACCTTAAGACTTAAGATGTGTATGAGGCCGGATGTGGTTTTCAGGTCTTAGAGTTCTCTAGTCTTTTGAGGGCACAAAGAATGTACTTCGATTTTTTTAATGTTTTTTAATGTTTTTATTTATTTTTGAGACAGGGAGAGACAGAGCATGAGCAGGGGAAGGGGCAGAGAGAGAGGGAGACACGGAATCTGAAGCAGGCTCCAGGCTCTGAGCTGTCACCACAGAGCCCGACGCGGGGCTCGAACTCATGGACTGTGAGATCATGACCTGAGCTGAAGTCAGACGCTTAACTGACCGAGCCACCCAGGCTCATTTTTTTTTTTAATTTAGAAAAATCTCACCTGTGAGACACTTAACTGACTGAGCCACCCAGACACCCCTGTACTTCTATTTTTGTTCCTTTTAGAATAATTTTATTGCATTGATTTAAAATTGCATGTGATGATTTTGCAGTTTATAAAGTGAGACTTCACCGTCTTCAGAAACCGTGAAGGCTAAAATGTTGGTTCCTATCCAAAGACCTGCATTTCGTGTCTTTCAGGGTTCTCTTTATGTATTTTTCCCTTAAGCAGGATACAAATCATGCAAACCTGATCTCAGCTCTGCATTGGAAGGAGCAGAATTGCTGAGGACAGGAGGGAGAGGAGTTCTGCAGGGTAAGTTCATGATACGGTTTTGTGCAGAGCGATGCCAGTCTAGGAAAGGCGCGGTCCATTTGGAAATGCCACTTGGCAGGCTTTCGGAGGTCTACCCTTTTTCAGAGAAGGCTGAACAAAGCCACTTCGCTTCTGAGTTTGCTCAGGAACCTTTAACTCCCTTTACCTTTAAATTTCCATTGATGTCAACCTTCTTCTGTTCTCTCAGAAAGACCTGTCTGGCTCATTTGAAAATTTCATTACTTGCAGATAGGTCTTTTTACAATACTTTCTATTTTGTTTCCTGTCTCAGTGTTTTTTGTTTACCGTCAGCCTTAGTTTTCCTGAGTATTAAGCTTTGTAAATTGCCTGTAGTTTCGACCCCATACTCTTCTGATTGCCAGACTTCTCTAACACACTGCCCTCTGTGTAGTCCCAAGTTCCCTTTTTTCAACCTTTTTGTCTTGTTCCACTCATATTTAGATACAAGTATGTGCCATATGTTTTTTTCTTTTTGGATAAAATACACAAATGAACCATTTTGGTGAGTGTGATTTATTGGTACTGAGTACATTCACAGTGGTGTGCAACCACCAGCTCTTTTTAGTTCCGAAATACTTTCGCTTAAAAAGGAAACCCTGTAACCAGTCAGCAGGCAGCCCCCGTTCAGCCCTACCCCCAGCCCCTGCAACCACTAATCTACTTTCTGTTTACAGGTGTACCTATTCCGTACATATCTAGTAAAATCATACAGAATTCAATTTCATGACAATGTGCGGGGGCATATGGTCCTTTTATGTTTAACTTGTTAAGAATTACCAAACTATTTTATATAGAGGCTGTACTGTACTATATTCCCTCGGAGAGTGTGGAAGTTACTCCACATTCTTGCTATCATCACTTATTTCCTTTTTTTCTTTTCTGTTTTTTAAATCTTTTTAAAAATTTTACTTATTTTGGGGCACCTGGGTGGCTCAGCCAGTTAAGCATGCGACTTCAGCTCAGGTCATGATCTCACAGCTCGTGAGTTCTAGCCCCACATCGGGCTCTGTGCTGACAGCTAGGAGACTGGAGCCTGCTTCGGATTCTGGGTCTCCCTCACTCTCTGCCCCTCCCCCACTCATACTCTATATCTCTGTCTCTCTCTCCCTCTCTCTCTCTCTCTCTCTCAAAAATAAACATTAAAAAATTTACTTATTTTGAGAGAGAGAGAGAGAGCACGTGCATGAGCTGGGGAGGGGCAGAAAGTGAGGGAGAGAGAGAATCCCAGGCAGGCTCTGTGCTGTCAGCACAGAGCCCCACCTGGGGCTCAAACTCATGAGCCGTAAGATCATGACCTGAGCTGAAATCAAGAGTCAGATGCTTAGCTGACTGAGCCACCCAGGTGCCCCATCTTCTTCTTTTTTTGTTTTAATAGTAACCATCCTAGAGTATGCAGTGGTGTCTTACCGTGGTTTTGATGTGCATTTCCCTAAAACAAATGATGTTGAACATCTTATCCTGTGCTTGTTGACCATTTCTGTGTCTTTGGAGAAATGCTGATTCAAGTTCTTTGCCCCTTTTTTACCCTGTGTTGTTTTTTGTTGTTGATGTGCAGGAGTTCTTTCTGGCCTCTCATAGTGGGCCCAAAGCACATGTATGATTTGCATGTTTTTTCTCCCATCTGGGGGATATCGTTGTGCTCTTTTTGATAGTGTTTTTTGATGCACAAACAGTTTTAATTTTGGTGGGGTCCCATTTATCTTTGTTTTCTTTGGTGCTTTTTCATATCTTACAAAGATTAGACACTGTCAGATCCAAGGTTCTAAAGATTTACCCCCTTGCTTTCTTCTAAGATTTTTTAATAGTTTTAGCCTTTACATTAGGTTTTTGGTCCATTTTTACTTTATTTTTTTTTATTAAAAAATTTTTTTTTACATTTATTTATTTTTGAGAGACAGAGTGAGACAGAGCACTAGTGGGGGAGGGGCACGGGGTGGTGAGACACAATCCAAAGCAGACGCCAGGCTCTGAGCTGTCAGCACAGAGCCCAACGTGGGGCTGGAGTTCACAGACCGAGAGATCATGACCTGAGCTGAAGTCAGACGCTAAGCCGACTGAGCCACCCAGGCGCCCCAGATTTTTGATCCATTTTGAGTGAATTTGTGTATATGGTGCTTTGATTCTTCTGCATAGAGCTATCCAGGTATCCTAGCACTAGGTGTTGAAGAGACTATTCTTCCCCCCCATTAAATTGTCCTGGCACACTGTTGAGAGTATGTTTTTTTTTTTTTTCTTTTCTTTTTCTGGATTCATGTTTATGTCTATCCTTTTGCCTGTACCACCCATTTTTTTTTGAGTTATTTATTTTAGAGAGATAGTTTGCAAGCAAGAGTGCACACAAAAGGGGGAGGGGCAGAGAGAGAGAAAGGGAGACAGAATCCAAAGCAGGCTCCAGGCTCTGAGTGGTCAGCACAGAGCCTGACGCGGGGCTCGAACTCAGGAACCATGAGATCATGACCTGGGTTGAAGCTGGATGCTTAACCAGCTGGGCCACCCAGGTGCCCCTGTACCACCCATTTTTGATACTGTGCTTTTTAGTTCCTTTGGTTCTTTAAAAAAAAAGAATTCATTTTTAATGTTTATTCATTTTTGACAGAGAGAGAGAAGGAGAGAGAGAGAGAGACAAAGTATGAGTGGGGGGGGGGGGGCAGAGAGAGAGGAAGACAGAATCCAAAGCAGGCTCCAGGCTCCAAGCTGTCAGCACAGAGCCCATCGTGGGGCTCGAACCCACGAACTTTGAGATCATGACCCAAGCTGAGGTCCGACACTTTATCAACTGAGTCACCCAGGTGCCCGTCTTTTGGTTCTTTTTTGTTTCTGTCTCTTATTGATAATTTCTTTAGTGAAACATAATTCTTCTAGTTTCCTATAGTTCTTTGTCCATGGTTTCTGTTAGCTGGGTATGTTGAAACAAATGGATTTAAGGTTGTTACTAAGTCCAGTGCTTTGGCTTTTAGGAGCAATTTTTTTTTTTTTTTTAATTTTAGAGAGAGTAAATGAGCAAGGGAGAGAGGCAGAGGGGGAAAGAGAAAGAGAGAGAGAAAGAAAAAGAAAGAGAGAATCCCAAGCAGGCTCCACACTCAGCACAGAGCCCAACACGGGGCTCAATCCCACAACCCTGGGATCATGACATGAGCCGAAATCAGGAGTCAGATGCTCAGCTGACTGAGCCACCCAGGAGCCCTAGGAACATAAATTCTAGATATCATAATGCAGCTGTTTGAAAATCTGATTCACCCCTCTCCCAGGGTTTGCTGTTGCTGCTTGTTGTGTATTGTTGATGTTTGCTTAGTGGCTTTTATAAATTATTTTTGTATGTTCTGCATTTCTTTTTAGTGCTGTCCCTGAAATCTGTGCTCTGTTAATTTAGTGGTCACTAAACTAGAGTGACAGAAATTCCTTAAATGCCCGGAGCCAAGAGAAGAAAACTAAAAATGTTCTTTTGGTTTTTGTTGATGGGCTGTGTGTTGGGCCACTCCTTTGGTGTTTAGCTAGGCCATCTACAACTCTTCCTTAGTCTTCCGTCCCTGCTGGAGTGGATCCTGATGATCAGCCAGAGGTTGATCTTTGGATCCTCTTTGGATCCTCTCACCCTTTCCCAGCATGCATCCAGCCCCAGGTGTGCTTATGGACTTCTTGATTCTCTGGTAAACACTCGAGCTTTTAAAGCCCTATTCAGGGGCAGTGGGTGGCTCAGTTGGTTAAGCATCTGACTTAACTCAGGTCATGATCTCACAGTTTGTGAGTTTAAGACCCGAATCAGGCTCTGTGCTGACAGCTTGGAGCCTGGAGCCTGCTTCAGATTCTGTGTCCCTCTCTCTCTGCCCCTCCCCTGCTGTGCTCTCTCTCCTTCAAAATAAACATTAAAAAAATAATAAAATAAAGCCCCTATTCATGCACACATCAACATTTCCGGTCTGTGCCTTCTAAGGCCTTTCAGGCTATGTTTTGTTTATCCCAAATGCTCTCCCTTTCCTCGGGCTGCTGTAGGCAATATTTTGGCTCTAGACATCTTCATCAGAAGTTGTCTGAGTAGCGCCTGAGTGGCACAGTCAGTTGAGCATCCGACCTTGGCTCAGGTCATGATCTCATGGTTCGTGGGTTCGAGCCCCGCATTGGGCTCTGTGCTGACAGCTCAGAGCCTGGAGCCTGCTTCTAATTCTGTGTCCCCTTTTCTCTCCTCCCCATCCCTGCTTGTGCTCTGTCTCTGTTTTTCAAAAATGAATAAAAACTTAAAAAATTTTAAAAAAAAGTTGTCTGAGATGCTGCCTTGTTCCTGGAACTCTCTGAGTTGGGTGATACAACACCACACCCTTGCGGCGGTGATACTCAAGGAAGCTGCCAGAAAGATTGAAGCACCCAGTGGTGCTTCTTTGAGAACAAGGTCCATAGCACTCCTTTGATCCCTTGCAACTTGCTCAAGGATGCATCCTGTTGTCTACACGGCTGGAGCTGATCCGAAGAGTGGGGATGGTAGGTGGATAATTAAAATGCCTCAGCACTCACTTGATGAATTTTTTATTTTTTTAACATTTATTTTTGAGGGACAGAGAGAGAGAGAGAGCGCAGGGGAGGGGCAGAGAGAGAAGGAGACACACAATCCGAAACAGACTCCAGGCTCTAAGCTGTCAGCACAGAGCCCAATGCTGGGCTTGAACCAACAAACCATGTTATGACCTGAGCCGAAGTCAAATGCTCAACCAACTGAGCCACCCAGGCGCCCCTCTTGATGAGCTGAATTATAGCTGCTTCTTCCATCAGTGCTCCCTTTGTGAATGTACATTTTTTACTAGATTTCAAACTGCTGTGATAGTTTATTTTGATAGTTTTTGTAAGCTTGTTGGTTTTCTGGTGGGAAGGAGCCCTGGAATTCCCTCCTCCGCCATATTTTGTGGCATCAGTCCATGTGCTTTTTTTTTTTAATTTTTTTTTTCAACGTTTATTTATTTTTGGGACAGAGAGAGACAGAGCGTGAACGGGGGAGGGGCAGAGAGAGAGGGAGACACAGAATAGGAAGCAGGCTCCAGGCTCTGAGCCATCAGCCCAGAGCCTGACGTGGGGCTTGAACTCCCGGACCCCGAGATCGTGACCTGGCTGAAGTCGGACACTTAACCGACTGCGCCACCCAGGCGCCCCCATCAGTCCATGTGCTTTTAAACAATTTTATCCCAGAATTTTTCGCCAAGACTATATTGTCCCACTTTTTTCCAGAAGTGGATTTGCAACTCCAAACCAAAGGTTCCACACCCCTTCGTGAGATTCCTTGGGAAAAAACACCAAATGGAATACAGTTGGTAAGATCTCCAAAAGTATTTCCTTTCCCCACATCAGGGCCAGAAGTACAAAATCCGGGAGAATGATATGAAATAAATGTCGTTTACCCAAAGAAAGCAGAATCTGTGAAGATTCTTTGAATATCAGGAACTTGAGGAGCACGCCAAGCCTATTTCACACCCATTTCTCCTCAGAGATCCACATATACACAACTCAGGTGTTCAGTTTTTGATACACAGGGATTTAGTTGGAATAATTTAGGCTTTAAATGATGTAGTATGGGTAATTACCGGAGTAACTGTGTAAGATACTGTGAAAGTAGAGAATATAATGCAGGGTCCTAGCCTCAGAGTCTGTCTGTTCAGCTTAAAATAACTCAAAAACAGGGCAGGATCTCTGTACACTTAAATGGAAAAACAAAAAACCAAAGCCTTCAATTATGATGTTTCCAATATATAAAAGTTGTGATGAGGGGAGAAGTTCTTTCATAATGAGCGTGAAAAAGTCTTTAGTTGTCATTTAAACCCTAATCAGCAGGAGAGAAGCAGTGCTGGGCAAGACGAGATGGTTCTAACCTGTGTCGAAGAGCGTTTAGTGGACACTCATGACTCACATTAGACAGGAAGCTTCTAGGGGTAATGAGAATGGAGAAGCCTTTGAAACGAACTTTATTTGTACTTTGTTCAAAGAAATCCCTGTCGGAGAGAAAACTGAGAGGGTTCAACACGATAAAGCTTTTGGCTAGCTCTCAGACCTTACTGGGCACACGAAAACTCAGACACAAGGGAAAGACATTGTCGGAGAACTGTTGTTAATCAGTCATCCCGTAAGGTGCATGTGAGACACCACACTGGAGAGAAGCCATATGAATGTAAAGACTGCGGGAAAGCCTTCACTCATTCCTCATACCATACGGGTCACAGAAGAACTCACAGCAGAAAAAAGCCCTCTGTATGTGTGGAATGTGGGAAAGCCTTTACTCGATCCACAGGACTTCTTTTACACGTGCAAAGTCGCACTGGAGAAAAACTACACGAATGTAAGGAATGTGGAAAAGCCTTTAATGATTCTTCACTGCTCAGCACGTAAGGTCGCACATCAGAGAGAAGCCATATGAAGGCAGGCAGTGTGGGAAAGCTCTCACTCAGTCATCGGGCCTTACCACACATTTAAGAACTCACACTGGAGAGAAGACCTATGCTCGTAAAGAACGTGGGAAAGCTTTTGCTCGCTCCACAAGTCTCAATATGCACATGTGAACACACACTGCAGGAAAGCCATACAAATGTAAAGAATGTGGGAAAGCCTTCAGATACTTCACGTGCTTTAACGTGCACATGCGAACTCACGCTGGAGAGAAACCGTATGAATGTAGGGAATGTGGGAAAACCTCCACTCAGTCTTCAGCACTTGAGAAACACCTGCAAATGTTCCTCAGACCTTAGTATTCACATCTTTTTAAAGTTTTTTAACGTTTATTTATTTTTGAGAGACGGAGTGTGAGCGGGGGAGGGGCAGAAAGAGACAGGGAGACACAGAATGTGAAACAGGCTCCAGGCTCTGAGCTGTCAGCACAGAGCCCAACGTGGGACTCGAACTCATGAACCACAAGATCATGACCTGAGCCGAAGTGGGACGCCTAACTGACTGAGCCACCCAGGAGCCCCTTTCGTATTCACATCTAAACTCATTTGGATAAAGAACCTTATGAGATTAAAGAATGTGAGGTCGCTTTACTCATTTTTCATCCTCACGTGATAGGAACTGCCCTGGGGCAGAATTCCCATTCGTATAATGTATGTGGGAGAGCAGTAATTGTTCATACCTTACAGAACATGTAAGAACTCACACTTGAGAGAACCCTACAGTTACAAGGAGTGTGGGAGAGTCTTTGTTGTTGTTGCGCTAACATTAATTTTGCCTACCTAAAATTTCTGTAAAACTCAGGAGTGCCTGGCTGGCTCAGTTGGTAGAGCATGCGACTCTTGATCTTGGATTATGTAAAAATAACGAAGAGCGGCGCCTGGGTGGCTGTTGGTTAAGCACCTGACTCTTGATTTTAGCTTAGGTCATGATCTCACAGTTGTGAGATGAGCCCCATGTCATCAGGCTCTGTGCTGTGCATGGAGCCCGCTTGAGATTCTCCTTCTCCCTGTCTGCCCCTCCCATTAGCATGTGCAATAAATAAATAAATAAATAAGAGATTACTGTAAAAGTCATGTGAAAGTAAGAATGAGATACAGCTTAAAATATGTTCACATGCTTTGATAGCACATAGCTCACTCTAGGGATCGGTCATCTGTATGTAAGAAATGTGGGGAAAACCTTAGTGCTGAGGCCTTAATATCCACCTGAGACTTCATACTGGCATAAAACCCTACAAATGTAAAAGACAACAGGAAGACTTACAGTAATTTTAAGAACTCAACATGTAAAAACTCAACAGTGGAGAGATTTCTATACATACAAGAAATATGGGAAAACCTTCAGAAATTCTTGATTGCTTCATGTGCAAGAAGACTCATGACTGTGAGAAGTGCTGAAAATTGTTCAGGTGTCAATGAGTAAGTCATAACATGCAGTGGAGAGAACCCCTCTGATGGTAAGATGAATGCGGGAAAACTTTACTTCTGCCCCACAAGCGAATCTTTGATAATCTCACAGAGGCAGCAGATATTATGAATCTCACAGAGGCAGCAAAGGGAAATGCCTGTGTGTGTGTGTGTGTGTGTGTGGTTTTTGGCTTTTGACCTTTAGTAAAAAATGATAATCCATAGTGGAGAGAAACTGGTTATCGGGTTCATGGGAAATGGTGTATCCATCTTATAAATCTTAATCTGTGTGTGAAAACCCACCCTGGAAAGAAGCTGAATGAATGTAAAGTTGTGGGAATGAGTTTTGGTAAATACACATCCCTTAAGAGACTCATGAGTGCTCGGGACGCCCGGGTGGCTCTGTCAGTTAAGTGTCGGACTTCAGCTCAGGTCAGGATCTCACGGCTCATGGGTTCGAGCCCCGTGTCAGGCACTGTGCTGATAGTGTGGAATTGGCTTCTGATCCTCTCTCTTTGTCTCTCTCTCTGTCCCTCCCTGCAGTCGCGTGTGCTCTCTCTCTCAAAAAATAAACATTAAAAAAAATAAAGACACTCTAGAGAACTTCTGCAATATCATACTCATTTCATATAATGGTGTTTTCATTATGGTTCACCTCTAAAGACTTCCCTATATAAGTCTTCAGTGAATTATGAGATATTTGGAAGTTTAATTGGCAATGAATGTAAAAGCATTTTGTAAATGTTTTAGGTACTGCTTTCTAGTATATTTGCAAGTGCGTTATAAAATGGGCTCTTTATGTATATCCTTATTTGGTTATTTATAGGAAAATTCTCTCTGGCTTTGTATGGCAAGTAGTATCTAGTCATCTCAATATTCTTTGTCCTTTGGTCCCTTATAAATAGAATCCAGATTATCTCCAGGCATATAGTTTAAAAAAATATTCCTACTTCTCAGGTTTCCTTGGGTTTATGGGAAGACTTATTTCATAGTCCTGGCTAGTGAGAAGTAGGCAGAAGTCATCAGTGTGGATTCTGGGAAAGCTGTTAAAAAGGGGATAGTCTCCAGTGGCTTTTTCTCTTCAATGATTGGCCTCCATTCTTTCTCTTTCCTTCCTGGAAATCAGGTACATTTCTGGAGTTTAGGTGATATGTTGTGTACTATGAGGACAAAAGCCACAGATAGTGTGGAATGGCTGAAAAACACAAGAGATGCCTTTCCCTCCTGGTATCATTGCTCAGCCATTGGATCTGTTTGTGTGTAGACTTCTTGGTACATGGGAAAACAAAGCTCATCAGGCTGAGCACCTATGTTTCAGTCATCAGTGTATAGGCGGCACTTAAAACCATTAGGTTAGATCATTTCACCTGAGGATTGGCAAGCCCTGGGACACTTTGGCTGTTGGGGTCATGGGAGGAAGTAGCAAGTGAATTGAGAAGTAGGATCCCATGGAACAGGAGTAGATTAAGATTGGTGTCTTAATCCATTAATCCAAAGCAAGGAGCAGTGACTTGCTCAACTATACCAAATGCTGATTGGGGGAGTTAAATGAGGATGGGATTTAACCATAAAAGCCATTGGGGACCTTTTCAAGAGCTGACTTTGTGGAACAGGGTGTGCCAAAGTCTTCTTGGGAATAGATTTCTGAGAAATTTGTATATGCGTTGTCCATCCTGTTCTGCTCTGTCCATTCTATCCTGAATAAAGGTAAGTGCTTCTCTTTGACCTCACAATCTATACCTTAATATTCCAGCTTTACAATGTGTTATGAATTTACTATTGCTGCTGTAACAAATCACCAAATGATGTCATAAGTCAACAAAAATTTTACTAGCTTACAGTTTTGGAGATCAGAACTCTGAAAAGGGTCTCACTGAGCTAAAATCAATATGTTAACAGGACTGGAGGCTCTTGGGGTGAATCTGTTTCCTTGCTTTTTCCAGCTTCTAGATGCCTCACACTTTCCTTTCTTGGTGGATCTTTTTTTACTCCTTAAAGGCCAGCAACTTCAGTCCAAGTCTGTCTCATGCTGCCATCTCTTTGACTCTTCTGCTGTATCTCCTCCTGTTTGTTTTTTTTTTTTTTAAGTAAACTCTACTCTCTCCCCAACCCCCACCATGTGGGGCTCAAAATCACAACTCCAAGATCAAGTGTTCTTATGCTCTCCCGACTGAGACAGCCATGTGCACCCCCTATGGCACATTATTTTAATGTGACTTTTTAATGTGACTCTGTGACTTTATTCTTTCTGTTTTAATTTTCAGACAGAGTGTGGGGGGGGGAGGGGCAGAAGGAGAGAGAGAAGGAGAGAGAGAGAGAGAGAGAGAGAGAGAGAGAGAGAGAGAGAGAGAATCCTGAGCAGAGTCCATGCTCAGCATGGAGCCTGATGTGGGGCTCCATCCCATGACCCCGAGATCATGACCAGAGCTGAAATCAAGAGTCAGATGCTCAACTGACTGTGCCACCCAGGTGCCCCTGATATTTTCCACTCTCAAATTTTGTAGTTCTAGCATGCAAACAGAAAATTGTGTGAAGATCCTTAAGTGCAAAATAGTACAAATAAGTACAAAATAGTGGGTCCATATGTATCCACCTTCCAGATAAATAAGGTGGAAGATTGCCTTACCCATGTGAGCCGTCCTTCTTGCATCGCCTGGGTGATGGAGGAAACCATTGTTCCGTTCAGGAGGAAACCATTGTTTTTGGACGTTGGCTTAGCCGTTGTATTCATCATATTTTTAATTTTCTGTGTATTATATTGCTTTAACATCTTTGGGGTCTTGTTGCCTGGCGAGAGATGGCTGCCCCTCCCAAGACTAGCTAATTTGTTTTTTTGACATAAATTGTTTATTAGGTAAGAATTTTACAAATGTTAGATTAGCAGTAATAATGGAGCTGGAGAGTATTGGGTCCACTGCATGCCACCCGGTGAGAACCACTAATAGTGTGGTGGAACTTGTCACCTTTTCCAAGGCCACGGCTCTTGCCCCTGCAGATCTTGGCCTTCCCATCTCCCTATGCTTGTGGACTGGTTTGGTGATCACCTGGGTGTCAGGGTTTCTCGATAACTTATGGAACGGATCAATGAGGATAAACGCAAAAGAATTAGTATGTGGAATCTTCGCCAACCCAGTAAGAATTCAAGACTCTCAGAGCCTCCACAGTGGGATTCGGCTCTCTTTTCTGCAGTAGACTGAAGGTGTTGGGCAAAATTTGTCTGGTTAACACCATGGTGGACAGGCTTGCCATAAATTGCACCCTTAGAAACTGGGCCACTGTGTCGCACACGAATCCAATATAGGACATGGCTTGGCTTTGTACCCCAGTCTGCATACTTTATCACGCTGGGTTGGGTGGGGGGCCCTGTGAAGCTCAGAGAGCTGGTAGAACTGTCAGCAGTGCACCCCGAGAAGAAAGCACATTACATCAGATTGCTTCTTCCTCCATAGCTCCTGGATATACAGTACTGTATATCAAAGTGAGTTTCCCCCATGGAGACTCAGATGATTCATTCCACAACCCAAAAATATTCCTATAAAAATGACTGTAATACTGTAATATAATACAGAATGATAAAGAAAATGCAAAATATAAAGAAAAATAAATTAACCTGGATTTAACTTTGAAAGCCTTCTTGGCTGGTGTGAGGGAGGCAAGAGAGGAGGGTTATTGTGTAGGAACGACTTTCACTATTATGGGTGTTGACTATAGTACTGTATTAATGAACTCTTGTCATATACTGTATTTAATGTAACTGGCAATAGGACAGCAGAGGAAAGGGTCCATGTCTGCAGGCAGGCTGGCTGACCTAGAATGGAGCAAAGCATTCCCATCCCAAGCTTACTCTTGTATGGAAAAGCAAAGGACTGTCCCTAGGTGCTTTGAAGTGACAAAAACTACACTAGTGCCAGTTGTGGGCATCTTCCAGTGTTCTGAACAATCACCGATTTCTGCCAAACACCTCGCCTGGGACTGAGCATCGGAGCATGGGAGCCAATCATCCACAATCCCGCAGAGAGAAGGAGAGAGAACCATTGGGTCATTTGTGATCATGTGATGTTTGGCGTGATGCACTACTTGTATTGCAAGGCATCACTCATTTATCAAGTTAAAACGTATTAGAAAGGTTTGCTCCTCTTGCGGAACACTCACAGAACAAGTTACTCACAATCCAAGGTTTTGCTGTCCTTGTAAGTGCCATCTTGGTTTACCTTTCAGCTAATGACTGCCTCCAGAGGGAAAGGCAGGACTAGCTAATCCTTAAAGATGGTAAATAACTTCCTTGGAAGCTCACCTTTCATATGCAGACCAACAACTCCAGAGCCCATACTCCAATCACCTCCTTTATCCTAACTGCCACACTCTGATCCAATATTCCTCCTGCCCTAAATCAACCTAGGGCTAGGTAGCAGGCAACTCCTATGATCCAGAGCCCCCTGGAATTACTCAAATGACACAATGTTTAGCTTTACCTTGGTCTGTCTTGCCTTTCCTGCAGGAACCCCCAACACAGCTCTGACCTATGCTTTCCCTTCACTCCTGTTTCTGCCTCCTGACCTGGTGCTTCCCTATGTGATCCTGCGTTAGCTGGTGTGCCCCCTTCTCTTGGGACTGTGCATGATAAACTTTCAGTGGCATTAACCTGTGTTACCATCCAGTCACCTTTATAATTTAAGACCCCAGCACAAATCATTTGGCACAAGGTGACTCAGTGTTTTAGTGGGGTGCATGCCTCTAGGCTGCTCTTGGCTCACTGACTACACCAAACAGCAAGTTCTGCCTGAGAGTAGTACTGGCTCCTGGTGAACTTGCACTTTGGCCTTTACTGCCTTGTGCTGTGTCTGCACGTCCTTTCATGGTTTTCCAACCTAAATGGTGGTAAGAGATTGATCCCAGATTCTTGCTTTGTATAGTTACTATGATTGGGTGTATGAGAGGCCCCCAGTCAACATTTTATTAATGACAAAGATGTCCTACTGGATGAGAAATCACAGAAGCATCTAGGGACGATTGGCATATATTAAAAGAGGCACAGTGAAGGCCTCCTGGAGAGTGGGAAGCACAGAGTGGTTACCCTCAGGCTACTGTGACGGTGCTGAGACTGGTCCACTAGCCTGAAATCAATGCCATTAGAGCACCACCAAGGAGGCCTTAGGAGCCAGGCATTGAACCCCACCCAGGTGGTGGCCCTTTGTGAGAAATCTACTTTGATGGACAAGTAGGTCTGATGTGAATATGTGCTCCACTGACAGGCCATTAAAAGCTGTTGACTGTCCTTGGGAATTGTGACCCTTGGGAAACACTCATCCACTTGACTTGCTGGGGTGCCTGGGTGGCTCAGTTGGTTAAGTGTCTGACTTCGGCTCAGGTCATGATCTCACTGTTCCTGAGTTTAAGACCTGCGTCGGGCTCTGGGCAGACAAGTTGGAGCCTGGAGCCTGTTTCGGATTGTGTGTCTTCCTCTCTGTCTCTTCCCCTCCTCTGCTCGTGCTCGCTCTCTCAAAAATAAATAAACATTAAAAAAAATTTTTTTTGACTTGAAATTTGGCCAGGCCCATCTCATTCATCAGTAGTTAGTTAGGTGGAGGGGGCCCACCCTATGGATAACCCTGGCTTTCAAAAATGTATATGCTGCTTTAAAGGCAAATCCCTTTGATGATGTTTTCTTTGCTTCTATCACAACTTTTTCTTAGTGGGAAAAAGAAAAGATCCCATCCATGGAGACTGGTGGTGCAATGTGTAATGAAAAAGGGGGGGGGGGGCATTTTGTTTTTGCTTCCCTAAAACCTTTGCGGAGGTTTCTCAGCTCATATGAGGATGTCAATCTCCTGGTCAGTGTATGTGGGCACTCCCGAGTGCTGCTGCTGACCAGCATGCTAAAAAGCATTCTCCCGCAAACCAAATTATCACAAAATCTGGATTCTGCCATTATTTTTCTCTTGGATTTAGATCTCAGGCCCTCTGAAGTTGATAGGGATAGCCTAGAAAGAGACGCTGATGTTCACAACGGGGGCCACTCAGGACCACCACAGGAGCTCATCAGGTAAATACCTTTTTGTGGTTTTTAAGTTCTTTTTTTAATGCTTATTTATTTATTTATTTTGAGGGAGAGAGAGAGAGGGAGGGGCAAAGGGAGAGGGAGAGAGATAATCCAAAGCAGGGCTTGATCCTGTGAACTGTGAGATCATTACTTGAGCTGAAATCAAGAGTCAGACGGACGCTTAACTGACTGAGCCACACAGGTGCCCCATTTTTTCTTTTTTTTTGTTTTAAGGGAAACAATCATTGTCAGGAGACTAAATGGAAAAAAAAAAAGTAAAGATTGCAGCTTTTTGGGGAAGCACTCTCTGCCCCCCAAAAAGAGATCTTTAAATTTTATGTACAGAGCAAGTTCCAGGTATAGAAACCATAGTGCTCTTAGATTACTTATTGATTTTAAAAACAACAAATCCCTAGGTTCGGGGGAGAAAATAAAAGGTAAATAAATAAAAAATGTTTATACATAATATTGTACTATAGAATTGAAGTAAATTCTATAATCATTAAAACAAAGTCCCATTATTAGGTCCAATTAGAATTCCAAAATGTATATATTAAAATTTCATATACTGGGGCGCCTGGGTGGCTCAGTTGGTTGGGTGACTGACTTCGGCTCAGGTCATGATCTTACAGTTTGTGGGTTCGAGCCCCGCGTCAGACTCTGTGCTGACAGCTCAGAGCCTAGAGCCTGTTTCAGATTCTGTGTCTCCTCCTCTCTCTGCTCCTCCCCTGCTTACGCTCTGTGTCTCTCTGTCTCTCAATAATAAACGTTAAAAAAAATACTAAGAATTTATATAACTTGGTTATATATGTAATAATCAAATGTATGATCACTATGTGATAGAATTTATATACTCAAAAAATATGTAAGAAAAAGATAAAAGGGACATTGATTGGCTTTTGTGCCTCTTCAACGTAATTTCTAAATTAACATTTGCTAAAATGCACTAGTTGAAAAAGCTTCATAGACTTAATCAGTACTGTGGCTCAAACATAGTTATACCTGGGGATCACACCAAATGTAAACATTGTATCCATTATAATCTTTAAAAAGTAATTAAAAATAGAGGATTAATAGGTATACCTCACTTGAACTGTAGTCTTGCCTGAATTTCCCTAATACCTACCTATTGCCCTAAAATGTATCATCTTGGATATATCTATAACAACAATAAATAATAAATGTAAATTAAGGTAACTCTTTGGCACTTACAAGTTTTGTTGATGAGATAGGACCCTGTGAATTCTTTGTTAAAATAATATGGCCCAACGTAAGTTACAACAAGGCCACCAAGGATTAAAATTCATATAAACCCCATTACTAAAGAGGTGTTTATCTCCACTGCTTCAAAATTAAATAACCCAGTTTTGCCTTTTCTTAAAACTAAAAATAAGTGCATAAGTAGGTAAATCCATCCATCCATCCATCCATCCATCCATCCATCTGTCCATCCATCTATCCCTTGGCTACCTGGGTAGTAAACAGTAATGAGAGTTCATGGACTATATGAATTCCACTGCTAACCATCATATGTGATGGGGCACAGTAGAATGTTACTGATTTCCATCTCTTAACCAGGATGTTGCTAATAAAAAATAGGACTCCATGGGGCTCCTGGAATGTTCAGTCTGTTAAGCATCCAACTCTTGGTTTCAGCTCAGGTCATGATCTCACAGTTTGTGAGTTCAAGCCGCACCTCGGGCTCTGTGCTGACAGTGAGAGCCTGGTCGGGATTCTCTCTCCCTCTCTCTCTGCCCCTCCCCTGCTCTCTTCTCTTTCTCTCAAAATAAATAAATAAACTTAAGGATCCTGAGAAACATTGCACCCGGCCAAATCTCAGGCAGTCATCTTGGCTCTGGATATCCTGGTGAATAAATGGCCCTAGCTTCATGTTTATTATGAACTGTTGAGCCCTTGCCTAAAAATTGACCTCTTCAGGGCCAAAACTCTGGGAATCTCTTGCCTCACAGATACCTAAATTACATATCTCTGCATGTATTGGAGGCCACAATACACAGTCTTGTCGGGTCACTCCGCATTTCCTTTGACGTTATTGACATTACTAATAGTAACCAAGGCACACATTTCATTTCTCAAAATACACAGTTTGATGGGGCACCTGGGCGGCTCAGTCAGCTAAGAGTCCGATTCTAGCTCAAGGCATGATCTCACAGTTCATGGGTTTGAGCCCCGCATCAGGCTCTCACACAGAGCCTGCTTCAGATCCTCTGTCTCCCTCTCTCTCTGCCCCTCCCAGCTTGCGCTCTCTCTCACTCCCAAAAATAAATAAGTAAACATTAAAGAAAATACACAATTCAAGGCTCTTCGAAAGGACATTGGTTAAAACTTTTATGTCCCTGATGGCTTACAGATAGCCAGTTTAATTGGAAGATAGAATGATCTAGTCCTTGCATTGTGCAGTTCTTTTTTATTATCAGGAAGTTGTGGGGGATCATTTATATTTGTGTATCAGGTTTTGGGGTTTTGTTTGTTTTTTGGTTCTCCAAGAATACTTGGTCACTTTTTTAAAATGTTTTTTAACATTTATTTATTTTGGAGAGATAGACCGTGAGTAGGGGAGGGGCAGAGGGAGGGGGAGACACAGCATCCAAAGCAGGCTCCAGGCTGTGAGCTGTCAGCACAGAGCCAGACGTGGGGCTTGAACCCAGGAACCGTGAGATCATGACCTGAGCCGAAGTCGGGCACTTAACCAACCGGCTGACCCCCCAGGCACCCCTAATTGGTCACTTTTGATTAGACATTTCCTGAATCTAAATCATTTTTAGAATTGTAGTATTTTTTAATTAAAAAAATTTATTTTAGAGAGAGGGAGAAAGAATGCAAGGAGGGGAGAGGGGCAGAGGGAGAGTGAGAGAATCTTTTTTTCAACGTTTTTTTTTTTTTTTTTTTTTTTTTTTCTGGGACAGAGAGAGACAGAGCATGAACGGGGGAGGGGCAGAGAGAGAGGGAGACACAGAATTGGAAACAGGCTCCAGGCTCTGAGCCATCAGCCCAGAGCCCGACGCGGGGCTCGAACTCACGGACCGTGAGATCGTGACCTGGCTGAAGTCGGACGCTTAACCGACTGCGCCACCCAGGCGCCCCGAGAGTGAGAGAATCTTAAGCAGGCTCCATGCACAATGCAGAGCCTGACTTGGGGCTTGATCCCACAACCCTGGGATCATGACCTGAGCCAAACTCAAGAGTTAGGTGCTCAACTGAGCTACCCAGGTGCCCAAGAATTGCAGTATTTTTTGTATTGGGCTTTCCAATCCAAGACCAAGATGATTCTCCCCATTTAAGTTTTCTTCAAAGGGGTTCAATATTTTGTAATTTTCTCCCCACAAAAGCTGTGCATGGTTTTAGATCTAGTGTTAAGCATTTAAAAATTTTTCTTTGTATAATTTTATCACACAGGTATTTCATACATTTTAATTTAGACTTCCTGATTGTCAGTATACAAAATGCAGGTGGTCTTTATATATTGAAATATATCTAGCAGCCTTGCTAAATTTTCTTTAAAATTCTTATTTTTGGGACGCCTGGGTGGCTCAGTCGGTTAAGTGTCCAACTTCAGCTCAGGTCATGATCTCTCGGTCCGTGAGTTCGGGCCCCGCGTCGGGCTCTGTGCTGACAGCTCAGCCTGGAGCCTGTTTCGGATTCTGTGTCTCCCTCTCTCTGACCCTCCCCTGTTCATGCTCTGTCTCTCCCTGTCTCAAAAATAAATAAAACATTAAAAAAACCAATTTTTAAATAAAAAAATTCTTATTTTTATGTATTCTTTTGGGTTTCCCACTTAGGCAATTGCATCATTTTAAATAACGACAGTTTTAATTTTCCACTTCAATCCTTAAATCATTTGTATTTTTTCTTGTTTTACTGACTAAATAAAATCTCCAGAAAAATAATGACTGGAAGTCATTAAATCGGCATACCTCTTGTTAATATCAATGGGATATACATTCCATCTTTACCGTTTGCTTTAATGTTGTTATAAATTTTATCTTTCATAGGGAGGCTTTCTCATGAATGATCACTGAGTTAATTATGTGCATTCCTCTGATTCCTCTGAAATGATGAAATTTGTTCCCTGATCTAATTCAAGTCCTTAGAACTGTGCCTCCCTATGATAGATACCCAGTATTTGAATGAATAAATGCGTCAAAGGACTCTTTAAAAAACAAATATGGTGAATTGATTGAATTTCCAATGTTAGAGTAACCTTGTAATTCTAGGGAAACACAACTTGGACATAAAGAATTACAATTTTTTAAGTTTATTTATTTTGAGAGAGAGAGAGTGCACACACACACACACACACACACACGCATGAGTGGAGGAAGGGCAGAGAGAGGGAGGGAGAGAGAGAATCCCAACCAGGTTCTGCGCCACGAGCTCAGACCCCAGTTTAGGGCTTGAACTCATGAACTGTGAGGTCATGACCTGAGGTGAAACCAAGAACTGGTCGCTCAACCAACTGAGCCACCCAGGCACCCCCGAAGAATTATATTTTTAAATTTTCTTTAAAAATTTTTTTTAATGTTTATTTTTGAGAGCGAGAGAGTATGAGAGAGTGGGGGAGGGGCAGAGAGAGAGGAAGACATAGAATCTGAGGCAGGGTCCCGGCTCCAAGCTTGGAGGGGAGGTGTCAGCACAGAGGCTGACATGGGGCTTGAACCCACGAACTGTGAGATCATGACCTGAGCCAAAGTTGAACGTTTAATGACTGAGCCACCCAGGTGTCCCATATTTTTAAATTTTTGGAATGTACTCTATGTACTGGTATTTTAGAGATTTTTGTATGTTTGATTAACATTAGCATGTAATATTCTTTTCTTACTCCATCTGTTTTTTACGTGAACATAGGAGTATTCCCCTACCCTTAAAAAAAGTTTTTTTAACGTTTATTTATTTTTGAGACAGAGAGAGACAGAGCATGAATGGGGGAGGGTAAGAGAGAAGGAGACACAGAATCCGAAACAGGCTCCAGGCTCCGAGCTGTCAGCACAGAGCCTGATGAGCGGCTCGAACTCACGGACTGCGAGATCATGACCTGAGCCAAAGTCGGCCGCTTAACCGACTGAGCCACCCAGGCGCCCCACCCCTTTTTAAAATTTGTATTAATTTAAGTAATCTCTATGCCCAACATGGAGCTCAAACTCACCACCAGAGATCAAGTGTCACATGATCCTCTGACAGCTAGCCAGGTGCCTTCCCCCTTTTTATAAACTTTAAAAGTATTTCCATATGATCAGAATGGTTTCTTTCATATAAGAGAAAATTCACTGGCTACATTATCTGCATCTGGAGTAGCTGTCACCAGTTATTGTGGTTTGTTTTCTTGGAATGATTTTGAAGCAAGCATCAGATGCTGTTATGTTTTTGAGGACTGCTGTGGTTTCCAGTTTCATCTTAAGTCAGTGTGCGCGAGTTGTGTTTTTACAGGAAGTTTCCTATTTCAAAGTTAGACTCAAGATTCAGAATATTTTCTTATAATGTAGTATTTGTGGATTTTGTAAATACTGACTATCTGTTTCCACATTCTGTCTAGTTTATCCATTAGAGACCATAGCATCTTAGTAACAGTCGTTTTAAATTCCCGGGTTGACCATTCCAACATGCCTGCCATCTCTGAGTCTAGTTCTGACGTTTGTACCATCTCTTCAAAATGTATTTTTTCCCTTTTAGTGTGTTTTACATTTTTTTCAGAGTTGATTATAAACAACTAGGTAAACAAAACTGCCGTAAGTAAGACTTTAACTATCTGATAGTAGTAAGGTTTGGTGGAAAGGGAAGCACTGTATAGACCTATGAGTAGATCTCATTTTCTGGTGACGCTTTGCCTCTGAATTGTGAATTTCACACGTGGTCCTGCTTCTCTCCCTCTTTGGTGGGATGGGATTGCTGGAGTTGGCTGGAGGTGTTTTCCCTCTCCCACGTGCAGGTTATCTGGGGGTGGAGTTGTGTCTATCCCTTCCTGCAGGTGAGTTAGGCTCCCATAAATCCCCAGCAGGTCAGACTCCGGTTAAATAGTTTCTCGTGAGGGCCGACCTAGTTAAGAAGGTTAGGATGCTCTGGCGTTTAACAACATGATTCCTTTTACCTTCACCCTTCCAGAAGTTTGAGGGAATTTTTCTCCAATATTTGTGGTGAGAAGCTGCTGGAGCTCCTACAGGTAAAATACACAAATGGGGGGGGGGGGGATGTGCTGTCAATAACTGGAATTTTTACCTGTCAGATTTGCCCTTGCTGGCCTCCACCAATTTGTCTGTTACAGTTCAGCGTTCTCTATTTTGGTACTTGTTGCCACAGAGGTTTGTGGTCATTGGTTTCTATCTAGAATGCTGTGATTCAGTTGCTTGTAATTCTCCAATCTGGGAGGCACTGTTTGCCCTGAAACCCCCATTTCTCTTCTGGGTGTAGGAGAATTTTTGAGGGGCACCTGGGTGGTCCTGTTGGTTAAGCGTCCAAAATTGGAGAGACCTTGTTAAAGTCTCATGAACCATGAGGTTGTGACCTGAGCTGAAGTCAGATGCTTAACCCACTGAGCCACCCGGGTGCCCCTTTTATCCTCCTTTTCTTGCAGGGCAAAGCACAGACCAAGCAGCAAGCCCAGAGTGATTCACGAATTCAAGCACTTACATTACAATGAAAAAAACCCTTACTGTCACGTATTTATACTACACTCTTGTCATACACAAGCCCAAGCTCTGTTGCTCATATAATTGATTGGTTTGGGACTATATTCTGGACATTTTTAATACGTTGACACTCTGGGCCTTTAAATCCGATAGAGAATGCGGTCTTTTTCTTTTACCGGGCAATTGACCAGGTAGAATCAGCTCAAGCGTTTCAGTCTGCATTCTGCGGGTTGTGGTTTCAATGTGAAGTTTCACAACCTATGCAGCTTTCTTTATGTCTCTACCTAGAAGCCGTTCTACCTAGAGGGTCATCTAGCTTATGGTCCAGTTCTCAAGGTCTTTGGTGTGTCTCACGGCTGCCACAAGATGTCTTGAAGGCTGCGGTATAAAAAAATGCAGAAAACAAAAACTGGTATTTGTCTCTCTCACTTAAGACTGAGAGCCTGACTACCTACTGCTCGTGCCAAGAGCTGAGGGCATCTTTGGGAACAAGGTCTGTTGTTGCTGATACCTACTTGTGGATTTTCAACTGCATTGAGTCCAGGCCAGGTTATACCAGAGGGGGAAAAACTGGTAAATTTGCTGCCTGTTTGCTGGTACTTTGAAATCTGAGGTTTTTCATCAGTCTACCTGCAACTATTTATTTTTTTTGGGATTCCTCAAATAGCTGTTCCAGGCATTGTGTCCAAGCTTTTTATACCTTCCTTCACTCGGTGGGACAGATGAGCCAAATTGTGTTTATTTCATCTTTTCCAAAACTAGAAACAATTTTTCCTGGTTTTGATTTTTCTCTCTCCCTTAATATTTTTTTTAAATTTTTAAATGTTTATTCATTTTTTGAGAGAGAGGACAAGCAGGGGAGGGACAGAGAGAGAGGGAGACACAGAATCCGAAGCAGGCTCCAAGCTGTCAGCACAGGGCCCGAGGCAGGACTCGAACTTACGAACTGTGAGATCATGACCTGAGCCAAAGTCAGATGCTTAACCGACTGAGCCACACAGGTGCCCCTTAACCTTTTTTTTTTTTTTTTAATGATTATTTATTTTTGAGAGAAACAGAGACAGCATGAGTAGGGGAGGGGCAGAGAGAGAGGGAAACACAGCATTAGAAGCAGGCTCCAGGCTCCAAGCTGTCAGCACAGAGCCCGACATGGGGTTTGAACCCATGAACTGCAAGATCATGACCTGAGCTGAAGTTGGATGCTTAACCGACTGAGCTGCCCAGGCGCCCCTAAACTCAAGTCTTTAATACATTAAAAAAATTTTTTTTAACATTTATTCATTCTTGAGAGACAGAGCATGAGTGGGGAAGGGGCAGAGAGAGAGAGAGAAGGAGACCCAGAATCAGAAGCAGGCTCCAGGCTATCAGCACACAGCTTGACACAAGGCTTGAACCATGAACCGTGAGATCATGACCTGAGCCAAAGTCGGACGCTTAACCGACTGAGCCATCCAGGCGCCCCAAGACTGTAATCCATTTTGAGTTAATTTTTGTATATGGTGTAAGATAGTGGTCTGTTTTCACTTCTTTTTTTTTTTTCTCCGTTTTCACTTCTTCACCCATGCCTGTCCAGTTTTCCCAACACCATCTATAGAAGAGACTGTTCTTTCCCTGTTGTATGTTCTTAATTCCATTGTCATAAATTAATTGACCAAAAATACATGAGCTTATTTCTGGGCTCTCTATTATGTGCCACTGATGCATGTGTCTATACCATACGTTTTTGTTTTTGTTTTTGTTTTAAGGTTTATTTATTTCTGAGACAGAGACAGAGCATGAGTGGGGGAGGGGCAGAGAGAGAGGAAGACACAGAATCTGAAACAGGCTCCAGGCTCTGAGCTGTCAGCACAGAGCCCGATGTGAGGCTTGAACTCACAGACTGTGAGATCATGATCTGAGCTGAAGTCGGTCACTCAACCAACTGAGCCACCCAGGCGCCCCTACCATACATATTTTTTTTTATTACTCTAGCTTTGTATAATTTTGATAACAGTTTGAAATCAGAAAGTGTGATACCTCCAGCTTTGTTCTTTTGCCTCATGACTGCTTTGGTTATTCAAGGTCTTCTGTGGTTCCATTCAAATTTTAGGAATGTTTATTCTATTTCTGTGAGAAATGCCATTGGAATTTTGATAGGGATTGCATTGAATCTGTAGATTGCTTTGGATAGTATGGATATTTTCCAATCCGTGAGCATGTAATATCTTTCCATTTCTTTGTCTTCAGTGCCTTTTATCACTGTCTTATAGTTTTCACCATACAGGTCTTTCACCTCCCTAATTAAATTTATTCCTAGCTATTTTATTCTTTTTTAAAAAATATTTTATTTTGGGGGCACCTAGGTGGCTCAGTCGGTTGAGCATCCGACTTTGGCTCAGGTCATGATCTCGCAGTCTGTGAGTTCGAGCCCCACATCAGGCTCTGTGCTGACAGCTCGGAGCCTGGAGCCTGCTTCAGATTCTGTGTCTCCCTCTCTCTCTGCCCCTCCCCTGTTCATGCTCTGTCTCAAAAATAAATTTAAAAACATTAAAAAAATTTTTTTTTTAATATTTTATTTTTAAGTAATCTCTACACCCAGTGTGGGGCTCAAACTCACAATGCCAAGATCAAGAGTTGCATGCTCTACTGACTGAGCCAGCCAGGAGCCCCTAGGTAATTTATCCTTTTTGATGCAATTGTGCATGTGACTGTTTTCTTAATTTCTCTAACAATTCATTATTAGTGTATAGAACGCAATAGATTTTTGTATATGGATTTTGCATCCTGCAACTTTACTTAATTCATTTATTAGTTCTAATAGTTTTTTGGTGGAGTCTGTAGGGTTTTCTTTTTTTTTTTTTAAATTTTTTTTTCAACGTTTATTTATTTTTGGGACAGAGAGAGACAGAGCATGAACGGGGGAGGGGCAGAGAGAGAGGGAGACACAGAATCGGAAACAGGCTCCAGGCTCTGAGCCATCAGCCCAGAGCCCGACGCGGGGCTCGAACTCCCGGACCGCGAGATCGTGACCTGGCTGAAGTCAGACGCTTAACCGACTGCGCCACCCAGGCGCCCCAGAGTCTGTAGGGTTTTCTATACATCCTATAATGTCATCTGCAAATAGTGACATTTTTACCTCTGTTCCAATTTTGATGCATTATTTTTTCTTGCTCTGGCTAGGACTTCCAATACTATGTTGAATAAAAGTGATGAGAGTGGGAGTTGCTGCTTTTTTCCTGATCTTACAGGAAAAACTTTCAGCTTTTCCCCAGAGTATGATGATATTTATGGGCTTGTCATAAATTGCCTTTATTATGTTGAGGTACATTCCCTGTATACCCACTTTGTTGACAGTTTTTATCATGAATCAGTGTTGGGTTTTATTAAGTGCTTTTTTTTGCATCTATTGAAATGATCATATGGGTTTTTTGTGATTTTTAAATTGATTTTCTTATTTTTTTAACGTTTATTTATTTTTGAGACAGAGAGAGACAGAGCATGAACAGGGGAGGGGCAGAGAGAGAGGGAGACACAGAATCTGAAACCAGCTCCAGGCTCTGAGCTGTCAGCACAGAGCCCGATGGGGGGCTCAAACCCACGGACCATGAGATCATGACCTGAGCCGAAGTCGGCTGCTTAACCGACTGAGCCACCCAGGCGCCCCTTTAATGTTTATTTTTGAGAGAGAGCATGAGTGGGCGAGGGGTAGAGAGAGAGGGAGAGGATCTGAAGTGGGCTCTGTGCTGACAGCAGAGAGCCTGATGTGGGGCTTGAACTCATGAACGGTGAGGTCATGACCTCAGCCAAAGTCACACTTTAGGTGACTGAGCCACCCAGGTGCCCTTTTTTGTGATTTTTAAAAAGTTTTGTTTTTTTTTTTTTTAATTTTTTTTTTTTTTTTCAACGTTTATTTATTTTTGGGACAGAGAGAGACAGAGCATGAACGGGGGAGGGGCAGAGAGAGAGGGAGACACAGAATCGGAAACAGGCTCCAGGCTCTGAGCCATCAGGCCAGAGCCCGACGCGGGGCTCAAACTCACGGACCGCGAGATCGTGACCTGGCTGAAGTCGGACGCTTAACCGACTGCGCCACCCAGGCGCCCCTAAAAAGTTTTTAATTTCAGTTACTGTAGTGCTATATTATTTTCAGGTGCACAAGATAGTAATTCGTATGGTTTTTACCCTTCATTTTGCTAATGTGGTGTATTATATTGATTTGCAATGTTGAACCATCCTTGCATCCCTAAGAATAAATTCCACTTCATTGTGTAGTAAGATCCTTTGACTATATTGTCAATTTGCTGAAATTTTATTGAAGGATTTTTCATCTTTATTCATCAGGAATATAGGCTTGGAATTTTCTTTTCTTGTGGCACCCTTGTTTGGTTTTGGTATCAAGATAATGTCGGTCTTATAAAGTGAACTTAGGGGCGCCTGGGTGGCGCAGTCGGTTAAGCGTCCGACTTCAGCCAGGTCACGATCTCGCGGTCCATGAGTTCGAGCCCCGCCTCAGGCTCTGGGCTGATGGCTCAGAGCCTGGAGCCTGTTTCCGATTCTGTGTCTCCCTCCCTCTCTGCCCCTCCCCCGTTCATGCTCTGTCTCTCTCTGTCCCAAAAATAAATAAAAACGTTGAAGAAAAAAAAAAATTAAAAAAAAAAATAAAGTGAACTTAGAAGTGTTCCCTCCTCTTCTGTCTTGTGTAGGCTTAAGAAGAATTGGAATTCATTCTCCTTTAAGTGTTAGAATTCACTAGTGAAGCCAGCTGATCCTGGACTCTTGTTTGTCGGGATGTTTTTGATTCTTGATTCAATCTTGATCTGTTAGATTTTTAAATTCTTTATGACTCAGTCTTGGTAGGTTGTATATTTCTAGGAATTCAGCCTTTTTTTTTTTTTTTCCAGGTTGTCTAATTTGTCAGCATATAATTGTTTATGGTAGTCTCTTAAGAATCTTTGTATTTCTGTGGTATATGTGGTATGTTTTGTGGTATATTTTTGTTTCCTCGTCATTTCTTTTTTGTTTTTTTTTTTTTTAAGTTTATTTATTTTGAGAGAGGAGAAAGAGAGAGAGAGAGAATCCCAGGCACTGCCCTATCGGCGTGAGCAGGATGCAGGGTTTGATCTCATGAACCTGTAAGATCATGACCTGAGCCAAAACCAAGAGACACTTAACCAACCGAGCCACCCAGGTGCCCCTCCTCTTCATCTCTCATTTGAGTCTTTTCTTTTTCTTGATGGGTCTAGCTGAAGGTTTGTCAATTTTGTTTATCTTTCAAAAGAGAGAGCTCTGGGTCTCACTGATCATTTGTATTGTCTTTTTAGTCATTATTTCATGTCTTTCTGCTCTGTTATTTCCTTCCTTATATCACTCAGCCTTCATTTTTTTCTTTTTTATTGAGTATAACTATCATACAACATTATACCAGTTGCAAGCATACAACATATTGATTTGACAATTCTGTATATTACTTGATGTGCACAATAATTGCAGCTACCATGAGTCATCATACAGTGTTATTACAAATTCTTGACCATATTCCTCATACTATACTCCATATCTCTGTGACTTATTTATTTTATAAGTGGAAGGTTGTATCTCTTAATCTCTTTTATCTGCTTCAAACTCCCCTTTTTATCTGCTTCAAACTCCCCTTCGGCAAACACCTGTTCTCTGTATTTCAGTTTGTTTCTTGTTTTGTTTTTGTTTTTGTTTTTGTATTCTACGTGTAAGTTAGGTCATAGGGTATTTCTCTGTCTCTATCTGACTTATTTCACTTAGCATAATGCCTTTAGGTCCATCCATGTTATCACAAATGGCATGATCTCATTTTTTTTTTTTTTACTGACCTACATTCCATTGTGTGTGTATACAGTTTGTTTTCTGTATTTATGATTCTGATTTTGCTTTTTGTTCATTTTTTAAAAGATTCTATTTATGAGAATATCATGATAATTGTCTTTATCAGTATGAGTTATTTTACTTAGCATAATACGATCTGCGTCCATCTATGTTGTCTGAAATGGCACAATCCCATCCTTTTTTATGGCTGCATAATATTCCATTGTGTATGTATATCTCATTTTTTTATCCATTGGTCTATAGATGGGACACTTAGGTTGCTTCCATGTTTTCGCTATTGTAAATAATGCTGCAATAAACATAGGGGTGCACATATCTTTTCAAATTAGTGTTTTAGTTTTCCCTGTGTGGGGAATTCTACCCACTAGTAGAATTATTGGATCATACGGTATTTCTGTTTTTAATTTTTTGAGGAACCTCCATACTGTTTTCCACAATGGCTGTACCAATTTACATTCCTACCAACTATGCACAAGGGTTCCTTTTTCTCCACATTCTCACCAACACTTGTTGTTTCTTGCATTAAAAAATTTTTTTTGATGTTTATTTTTTTGAGAGAGAGAGAGTGTGTGAGCAAGGGAGGGGCAGAGAGAGAGGGAGACACAGAATCTGAAGCAGGATTCAGGCTCTGAGCTGTCAGCACAGAGCCGCATGTGGTGCTCGAACTCATGTACCATGAGATCATGACCTGAGCCGAAGTTGGCCGCTTAACTGACTAAGCCACCCAGGTGCCCGTTTCTTGAATTTTTTATTTTAGCCATTCTAACAGGTGTGAGGTGATATTTCATTGTGACTTTGATTTGCATTTCTTTTTTTTTTAATGTTTATCTATTTTTGAGAGAGAGAGAGCAAGTGCAAAAGCAGGGGAGGGGCAGAGAGAGAGAGGGAGAGAGATAGGGAGACACAGAATCTGAAGCAAGCTCCAGGCTCTGAGCTGTCAGCACAAAGCCTGAAGTGGGGGTCAAACTCACGAACTCAGATCATGACCAAAATCAGATGCTTAACCAAGTGAGACACCCAGGCATTCTTGATTCACATTTCTTTGATGATTAGTGATATTGAACATCTTTTCATGTGTCTGTTGGCCATCTATATATCTTCTTTGGAAACATGTCTATGTCCACTTTTTAAACTTTTTTTTTTTTTTTTTGAGTGAGAGAGAGAGCATGAGTTGGGTTCCATGCTCAGTGCAGAGCCTGACGTGGGTGCAATCCCACGACCCTAGGATCATGACGTGAACCAAAATCAAGAGTCTGATGCTCAACCAGCTGAGCCATCCAGGCACCTCTACTCATTTTTTAATCAGATTGTTTGGAGTTTTTTGGTGTTGAGTTGTATAAGCTCTTTTTATATTTTTATATTTTTCAACGTTACCTCCTTATCAGATATATCATTTGCAAATATCTTCTCCCATTCCCTAGGTTGCCTTTTATTTTGTTTATCATTCCTTTTGCTGTGCAAAACCTTTTTATTTTATTGTAGTCCCACTAGTTTATTTTTGCTTTTGCTTTCTTTATCCTAAGAGACCTATCCATATGACTCTTGATTTTGGCTCAGGTCATGATCTCATGGTTCATGAGATCGAGCCCCACTAACAGCTTGGGCTTGGGGTTCTCTCTCTCCCTCTCTCTCTGCCCCTACCCCGTTTGCACACACTCTCTCAAATAAACATTAAAAAAAAGCCTCCAGTCTTTAAGCTCCACTAGTTGCAGAAACTCACAAAAATCAGCCCCTCTCATTTTCCTAGCCAATGGCTCTGGGTAAATGTTCTCCCTTGCGTTCCCTTATGCTCCCTTATGTTCTCCCTTGCGTTCCTCTCCCCCTTCTGTGTGATCACAGCATCTGTGATCCATTTCCCCAAACCATGTCTCCTCCCTTCCTACCCTCTTCCATGTGGCTTCTTCTCTCCCTTCAGTTGTGGAGTTTATTCTGTCAGTCTTCAGGTTGATATGTGGGGTATTCAGAATGATTTGGTAGCTACCTAGTGGTGTTTGAAGGACAAAATGAGCTGAGCATCCTCCTACTATGCTGCCATCTTCTACTAAGGTATACCATGTTGATTTTTTTAAATGCTTTCTTGGGGTGACTGGGTGGTTCAGTTGGTTGGGCATCTGCTTCAGCTCAGGTTGAGATCTCACTGTTCATGGTTTCAATCCCCACACTGGGCTCTGTGCTGACAGCCCAGAGCCTGGAGCCTGCTTCAGATTCTGTGTCTCACTCTCTCTCTCTGACCCCCGCCCCTGCTGGCACTCTCTCTCTCTCTCAAAAATAAATAACCATAAAATTTTTTTTTAAATGCTTCCATTCATTCATTTATCCATTCAAATAATAGGCACCTAATGCAGGTACAGTTCTACATACTTGAATAATTTCAGTGAACAAATATCTTAGAGGAATAAAGGGAATGCATTTAAGAAGTTCAGAAGGGGGCGCCTGGGTGGCTCAGTCAGTTAAGCGTCTGACTTCGGCTCAGGTCATGATCTCACCATCCGTGAGTTCAAGCCCCGCATCAGGCTCTGTGCTGACAGCTCAGAGCCTGGAGCGTGCCTTGGATTCTGTGTCTCCCTCTCTCTGACCCTCCCCCGTTCATGCTCCGTCTCTCTCTGTCTCAAAAATAAACATTAAAAAAAAAATTAAAAAAAAAAAAGTTCAGAAGGCATTCAGGAGAAAGCCTACCCAAACTATGAGAAGTAGGGTAATAGGGTTACTAAAAGCCTTTACAACAACCTACAAAATAAATAGTAAAGATGGAAAGCACATCCCATTAGGATGAAGAAAAACACAAATATGCTGTTTTTACTACTTTCTAGTCATCAATGTACTGGAAGTATTGTTCTATTGGTATCAGGAAAAATATATAAAGTAAGAATTAGTATGAAAAAAACCCCTGTAATTAGTTATAGATAATATGATTGCCTATGTGTCAAACCAAAACAACACCTAAAAATTAGAATTTTAAAGTTTACTAAGGTAGCTGGATAAAATACAATACACAATCAGAAAAATTAAAAGGTGTAACATTTAAAAGTAAGACAATTACACTACTCACGATATACAAGATATGGAAAAAACTCGTCCATCTATAGATGAATACATAAGATGTGATATGTATGTATTGTAGAATATTGTTCAGCCATAAAAAGAAGGAAATCCTGTTATTTGTAACCACATGGATACACCTGAAGGACATTCTGCTAAGTGAAATAATCCTTAGAAAAGGCTAGGTGGGGTGGGGGTGGGGTGGAAGTAACAGGAAATGTAGATCAAGGGCACAAAATCTCAGTTATGTAGGATGAATAGATTCTGGAGATCTAATGTATAGCAAGGTGAATATAAAAGTTTATTAAATGTTAAGAACAAATTGTAAGAAAAAGAATTGTAAAATATTGAACTCCATTGAAGAAGACATAAATATACTGGAAGAAACACCATGGTTTTTGTAAAGTCCAATACCAGAAACTCAAATTCTCCTTACAATGATTTAGAGATTCAGAGATTCAGCTAACATCTCATCAAAAGTAGACTAAGCATTAGATGAAATTAACAAACTGACATAAAAATATATATGGATCTCCCACAACTAATTATAAATGGGAAAATAAGACTTGTACAAGTAAAAACCAGACACCTACCGTATTTTACCAAAGTAATAAAAACTAACATTAACAATGTTGGAATAAATGACTTCATTGGCTTCTGTCTAGGTGCTATCTTTGATATATATGTCTCTTTTTTGATATCCAGCCAAAAATATAAAACATGAATGTTTTTTTATATAAAACATGAAGCTTAAAAAAGAAACAAACAGCAGTTGAAAGATACTCAACAAAGGAAACTTCTGTGTTCTTAAAAATTGTCTATATCATAAAAGACAAAGTTAAGGAAAATATTTGAAGTTGGTTAAAGTACCATGGCCATTGAAATCAATACATGGCTTTGAACTGAAGGATAAATTTTACCATAATAACATGAAACAGCTGATAAAAGGAATATGGACTATAAATCAGATAACACTCTTGTGCTTCAGAAACACCTACTGAAAATATTACGGGGTTAAAGAGGCATGGTGAATGCAACTTACCCTTGAACATTTCAGGAGGAAAATACATGTGTATGAGAAGAAATAGGAGAACGAGAATGAATGAGAAAGAAGTAGCAAAACTTTAAGAATTAGTGAATCTGAGTAGTTATATTGGAGTCCTTTGTACTAGTCTACCAACTTTTTCTCTAACTCTGCTGTAATTTCCAAATTCTAGCAAAGAACCAAGGAAAGACAGCATTCCTTAAGAATAATGGCACTCTGGAAACCAATTTGACAATAAATTATATTTAATATTAAAAAAAGTAAAAACCAAAACTGCAAAAAAAAAAAAAAAAAAAAAGGAATAATGCCACAAAAAATAGCACTCTCCAGCATTAAGAGACACAGTTAAAGTTAGTAAATGAAGGCAAGAGGTAGTCATGCAGAGATGAGTCCCAACTGACCGAAGGAATAAAATACAATCTTCAGAACAGATCCAAATTTATATGGATTTTTCTCCCGATGGCTGATGTTACACTCCAAATCAGTAGAGAAAAGCAAACTTTTTAAAAAATGTTTTTTTTAAACTCACTATATTTATTATTTTTTAATAATTTAAGGGGAGTCTGGGTGGCTCAGTCAGTTGAACCTCCAATTTCAACTCAGGTCATGATCTCACAGTTCATGACTTTGAGCCCCACACTAGGCTCGCTGCTGTCAGTGCAGAGTCTGGTTCGATCCTCTACCCAGCTCTCTCTGCCCTCCCTGCTCATGCTCTCTCCCTCCAAATAAATAAACATTAAAAAATAAAGTTTTCATTTAAATTCCAATTAATATACAGTGTAATAGTAGTTTCAGGTGTACAAATAGTGATTCAACAATTCCATACATCACCTGGTGCTCATCACAAGTACATTACTTAATCCCCATCATCTGTTTCACCCATCCCCCCCCCCCCCTACCCATTTCCCCTCTGGTAACCATCAGTTTGTTCTCTATAGTTAAGAGTCTGTTTATGGGGTGCCTGGGTGGCTCAGTCAGTTAAGCATCCGACTTCAGCTCAAGTCGTGATCTCTCAGTTTGTGGGTTCAAGCCCCACATTGGGCATGTGCTGACAGATCAGTGCCTGGAGCCTGCTTCAGATTCTCTGTCTCCCTCTCTCTCTGCCCCTCCTCCACTTGCACTGTCCCTCTCAAAAATAAACACTAAAAAAAAGAGTCTTGCTTTGCCTCTCCTTTTTCTCCCCTTGCTTGTTTTCTTAAATTATACAGATAAGTGAAATCTGATATTTGGCTGACTTATTTCGCTTAGCATAACACTCTCCAGCTCCATCCATATTGTTGCAAATGGCAAGATTTCATTCCTTTTTATGGCTAGTATTCCATTGTTACAGATGCCACATCTTCTTTATCCATTCATCAATGTACACTTGGGCTGTTTCCATAATTTGGCTATTATAGATAGTGCTGCTATAAACAGAGGTGCATGTGAAATAATACTTTTGTATTCTTTGGGTAAATACCAAGTAGTGTGATCACTGGATCACAGGGTGGTTCTACTTTTAACGTTCTGAGGACCCTCCATAGTGGCTGTACCAGCTCTTCAGACTGGCAGTTTGCATTTCCACCAACAGTGTACAAGAGTTCTCCTTTCTCTGTGTTCTCAGAGAAAGGCAAAATTTTCAATACACAGTCTTGTGACAATTTTATGTTCATGGTGGATGAGACAAAATTAGACATATTGGTAACAAAAAGAAAAGCCAGTTCTAAATGGATTAAGCACATGAATGAGAAACAAAAAGTATAAAAATTTGGGAATTCAAGACAGGTGAACATATTTATGACCACAGAGTAAAAGAAAATTTTGGAAACAAAATTAGCTATGCCCAAATTAAGAAATCTTTCTTTGGGGTGCCTGGGTAGCTCAGTCCATTAAACATCCAACTCTTGATTTCAGCTCAGGGTCGTGAGATCAAGGCACACACAGGGCTCCTCATTGGGTGTGGAGCCTGCTTAAGATTCTCTCTCTTCTCCTTCTCCCCAACTCCCCAGCTCGTGCTCTCTCTTAAAAAGAAAAAAAGATACTCTTAAGATACTATATCAAAACTGAAAACACATTAAGTGGAAACTAATGTAATCTTGTTATCCATGAATGAGGAGTACCACATTAACAAAAGACTTCAAAATTATTTTAAAAGAACTATTAGAAAAATTAGCCAAAGCTATGACTGGTATTCCAACAAGGAGGAAAACAAATAGCCATAGTACTTGACAAGATGTTCATACCATCAGTAATAGGGAAAGGCAAATTAAACCACAGAGATATTGCACAAACACTTCGGAAAAACATTGTAATTACCTAATAAATTTGAACACTAATACACAGTGAGTGAATAAAATAACAAAGGAATGACTCAGTAACAAAAGCTTTTATATATAGTTCAAAAATCAACTAAGGAGGGAAATACTTTGCTTTGGGATCTATACATAGTAGTAAAACTTATGAAAAAAGCAAAGAAATGGTAGATTGGTGCCTTGATCTTAATTTCTGAAAGTGACTGAATAAAGACACAGGGAGATTAAAAACACTGAAGGAAAAGTTTACCACAGCCCAAAGGGTAGACAGCATGACTCCCCATGAGGGTTCAGAATTGGTCTGAAGAAAGGAGAAAACACAGGCCACAGTCTTCATTGGGTTTCCACTGAAAGAGCAAGGTAGGGCTGAACAGAATTGGCTAGTTTGACTAATGCCACCAGATTTTGGGTCATAGGCAATGTATCTAGTTTTCTGGTATCTGGCCCTGGGTTGACTTAGGAGAAATACTGGCTTTGCATGTAAGAGTTAAAGGAGGTTGGGGATATTGGATACTGGATGATTTGGTTTCCACAAGAAAGAAATGTTCTTGATCAAGTTGTTTACTATCTTTAGGGATTAGCCAGACCTGAAGGAGCAGTATCTTCCTGGACAGATTGATCCCTAAAGTGTCAAAGCATCATAAACACAGAGCAAAAGAGAACATGATTAAGGCAACTGATCTTCTGATGGTTCGATAGTAAGGAAACTTTAGGGTGATGGTAGTGGTGATTATCAGAGAGTATGGCTTAAGTTGCCATGGAATACATGGAAAACATTACGGGAGTATAAGAAGTCCTCATAGGCTAGCCCATAACCAAGGTCTCTACTAAATCTGGTAGGTACTATGTAAAGATATGAAATTATTTTGTGGACTCTAACAATATCTTTGTGGACTTATAAAGTGTGCATTTGACAATATTCAAGGCGGCAAGCTTGGCAGTTACACTGTTGGAGGCCATGAGCTAATGATAATAAAATAGATGTAAAGATTAGTATTTTGTGGTTGGTGATGCAGGGCAGGAGGTCATGGTGGAAAGATGGAGGGCTGCCGTAGAAGGTGCTGGAGAGTGGTCTTCTTCCCACAGGGTTAAGAGGCAGACTAATAGGAGTGAGGTATCTCCTGGAAAAAAGTTATTTTTGGAATGACACAAATAGTTTTCTGTCAGATTCCCCTACAAGCATGGCAGCGTGGGGGTATGTTTTGGCAGAATGCAGTTATGCCTGGATAATGGGCTAAGCAGACTGCAAGCAGCTCAGGAACAAAACAGAATATCAAAAGAAGATCAGCAAAATTGTCCTTTGTCTACTTTCTGCATTAGGAGGGTCAGCCACGGATATTGCTGGTGCAGAAGCTCATGAACTGGGTGAAGTCATTTCTATTCAGGAGATCTTCGGAGGGAGTGATGTCATCTTAGGCCAGTATCCCTGCCAGCAATGAGATTCTGTGCACGGGTGATGCCATTTGGGATGTGGGCCTGGGGTATCCTTTCCCAGCAGATAACTACTTGGATATGGGTCTCAGCATTTGCTCTTTGGTTGAAACAATAAACTACCTCCAGGGTTTGGGCCTCCAGCCTGTAAAATGAAAGCACTCAGAACAGAAGTAATGAGAACAGTGAACAGAAGTATGGCTATGCTTGAAAGATTGTTTTTTTATGGAAGTTTAGGCTTAACTACTATCAGTGCTGCCTTGCTTATGAGAGAAGTTATGGTTCATGGGTCCTAAGAGGGTATACACCTTGGATGTGACCTCCAGGCCTTATGTGGTGGGAACAAGATAGAACATTTACAAAGACAGTTTAAAGATCAGGGCAAGACAGAGATCAATTTAGGGGTCCACTTGTCAGACTGCAGTGTTATATCTGTTAAACTCAGTGTGATCTATCCGGGACATGAACGTTTTCTTGGATAGCTTTTACAGGAGGTTAGTGTTGTGGATTTTGAGAAGATGTGATCAAACCTATTCCAGTTCTGAATGGGTTCTGAATAGGTTCTACAGCATGGTGACTGCAATTAATACTATTGTACTACACACTTGAAAGTTGTTGAGAGAGAATCTTCAATAGTCTCACAACAAAAAAAGAAATAATTATGTGAAGTCATGTGGGTGTTAACTAACACTGTAAGTAATCGTTTTGCAACACAGAAGTCTATCAAATCAACATGTGCTCATTAATCTTACACATTATTACGTATATTAATAAAGCTGGAAGAAAAGTGAAATTACCATATTTGTTAGAAAGTAAACTCCTGTATTAATTCATTCAAATATTTATTATGTACCTATCATGAGCAAGGTGCAGTTTTAAGTATCTGAATTTTATCAGTGAACAAATATGGCCATTTCAGATGATACAGGAAGAATATTTAAATTCAAAGGCATACAGTCTCAAACTATGAAATACAGGAATATACTGGCTATTAAAAACAGTGAGAAACCTACAGCAAACAACTGTGAATGATGAAGTGGTAAGAGTGTCCTAGTAGAATTGTTAAGACTGTGTCTGTGTGTGTCTGTGTGTGTGTATTTAATTGAAGCACAGTTGACATACCATGTTATATTAGTTTTAGGGGTAGAATATAGCAATTCAGCAATTCTGTACTGCATACGATGCCAAAGATAACTATAGTTACCCTCTGCCCCCCAAATTATGACCATATTATTGACTATATTCTCTGTATTTTTCATTCCCATTGACTTATTTGTAACTATAAATTTAAAGTAGGCTCCACACCCAGTGTGGGGTTTGAACTCATGACCCTGAGATCAAGAGTCAGATGCTCTACTGAGCCAGCCAGGTGCTCTGTAACTAAAAATTTTAATCTTAATCCCCCCGCCCCCCCTCCATGTATCATGCCCATCTCCCAACATCCTCTGTTCTAGCAGCCAATCTGTATCGCGTGTTTATGAAACTTTGTTTTGTGTTCACTGGTTCCACATGTAAGTGAAATCACTTAATATTTGCCATTCTCTGACTTATCCCACTTAGCAATATCCTTTAGGTCCATCTGTGCTGTCATGAATGACAAGATTTCATTTTTTATGGCCAAGTAATATTTCATTGTGTGTGTGTAACACATATACCAAATCTTTTTCCATTCATCTACTGATGGACAGTAAGGTTACATCCATACTTTAGTTACTATAAATAATGCTGCAGTGAACATAGTGGTGCAGATACATTTTAAAATTTTGATCACTTTCCCTGAGTAAATACCCAGCAGTGGAATTACTGGATCATATTAGTTCTATTTTTATTGAATTTTTTGAGAAACCACTATACAATTTTCCACACCAATTTATATCCTTACCAACAGTGCACAAGGGCGCTCTTCTTGCCACATCCTTGTCACCACTTAATATTTCAGTATTTTTCAACGTTTATTTATTTTTGGGACAGAGAGAGACAGAGCATGAACGGGGGAGGGGCAGAGAGAGAGGGAGACACAGAATCGGAAACAGGCTCCAGGCTCCGACCCATCAGCCCAGAGCCTGATGCGGGGCTCGAACCCATGGACCGCGAGATCGTGACCTGGCTGAAGTCGGACGCTTAACCGACTGCGCCACCCAGGCGCCCCAATATTTCAGTATTTTTGATGACAGCTATTCTGACTGGTGTGAGGTGATATCTCATTGTGGTTTTGGTCTGCATTTCCCTGATGATTACTGATGTTGAGCATTTTTTTGTGTCTGTTGGCCATCTGTAAGTCTTTAGAAAAATGTCTGTTCAGGGACTCTGCCCATTTTTAAATTAGATTTTTTGTTGTTGTTGTTTTTAGGAGTTCCTTATACATTTTAAATATTAACCCTGTATGAAATGTCACTTGCAAGTATCTTCTCCCATTCACTAGATTGTCCTTGCATTTTATTGATGGTTTCCTTTACTGTGCGATAGATTTTTAGTTAGATGTAGTCCCAATAATTCATTTTCACTTAATGTTTTTCTTGCCTGGGAGATATATCCAGAAAATAGTTGCTAAGGCCTATGTTCAAGAGATTACTGCCTCTGTTTTCTTTCAGGAGTTTTATGGTTTCAAGTCTCACATTTAGGTCATTAATCCATTTTGAGTTTATGTTTGTGTATGGTGTAAGAACATGGTCATTTCATTCGTTTGCATGTAGCTGTACAGTTTTCCAAACACCATTTTGAAGAGCCATTGAAGTGTGGGTTTGTTTCTGGCCTCTACATTTTGTTCCTTTGATCTATGTTTCTTGTTTTGTGCCAGTATTATACTGTTTTGATGAGTACAGCTTTGTAGAATAGCTTATAGCCTGGGATTGTGATACTCCAGCTCTGTTCTTTCTCAAGTTTGCTTTGACAATCTCCATGGGATCTTTGTGGTTCCATACAAATTTTAGTATTATTTGTTCCAATTCTGTGAAAAAATACTGTTGGTTATTTTCATAGGGATTACAATGAATCTGTAGATTGCTCTGGGTAATATGGATATTTTAACAATATGAATTCTTCCATGCCATGAGCATGGTCGATCTTTCCATTTCTTTGCTTTACCTTCAATTTCTTTCACCAATGTCTTACAGTTTTCAGAGTATAGGTCTTTATCCTTCTTGGTTTAACTTATTCCTAGGTATTTTATACTTTTAAAACAAGTTTTTATTAAAATTTCAGTTAACATAGTGATTTATTAGTTCCAATTGCTCAATATAGTGATTCCACAATTCCATATATCACCTGGTGCTCATCACAAGTATACTAATCTCCACTACCTATTTAAACCCATCCCTTCTGGCACAAAAACAGACACATAGACCAATGGAATAGAATAGAAACCCCAGAACTAGACCCACAAACGTATGCCCAACTCATCTTTGACAAAGCAGGAAAGAACATCCAATGGAAAAAAGACAGTCTCTTTAACAAATGGTGCTGGGAGAACTGGACAGCAACATGCAGAAGGTTGAAACTAGACCACTTTCTCACACCATTCACAAAAATAAACTCAAAATGGATAAAGGACCTGAATGTGAGACAGGAAACCATCAAAACCTTAGAGGAGAAAGCAGGAAAAGACCTCTCTGACCTCAGCCGTAGCAATCTCTTACTCGACACATCCCCAAAGGCAAGGGAATTAAAAGCAAAAGTGAATTACTGGGACCTTATGAAGATAAAAAGCTTCTGCACAGCAAAGGAAACAACCAACAAAACTAAAAGGCAACCAACGGAATGGGAAAAGATATTTGCAAATGACATATCGGACAAAGGGCTAGTATCCAAAATCTATAAAGAGCTCACCAAACTCCACACCCCAAAAACAAATAACCCAGTGAAGAAATGGGCAGAAAACATGAATAGACACTTCTCTAAAGAAGACATCCGGATGGCCAACAGGCACATGAAAAAATGTTCAGCATCGCTCCTTATCAGGAAAATACAAATCAAAACCACACTCAGGTATCACCTCACGCCAGTCAGAGTGGCCAAAATGAACAAATCAGGAGACTATAGATGCTGGAGAGGATGTGGAGAAACGGGAACCCTCTTGCACTGTTGGTGGGAATGCAAACTGGTGCAGCCACTCTGCAAAGCAGTGTGGAGATTCCTCAGAAAATTAAAAATAGACCTACCCTATGACCCAGCAATAGCACTGCTAGGAATTTATCCAAGGGATACAGGAGTACTGATGCATAGGGGCACTTGTACCCCAATGTTCATAGCAGCACTCTCAACAATAGCCAAATTATGGAAAGAGCCTAAATGTCCATCAACTGATGAATGGATAAAGAAATTGTGGTTTATATACACAATGGAGTACTACATGGCAATGAGAAAGAATGAAATATGGCCTTTTGTAGCAACGTGGATGGAACTGGAGAGTGTGATGCTAAGTGAAATAAGCCATACAGAGAAAGACAGATACCATATGGTTTCACTCTTATGTGGATCCTGAGAAACTTAACAGGAACCCATGGGGGAGGGGAAGGAAAAAAAAAAAGGTTAGAGTGGGAGACAGCCAAAGCATAAGAGACTGTTAAAAACTGAGAACAAACTGAGGGCTGATGGGGGGTGGGAGGGAGGGGAGGGTGGGTGATGGGTATTGAGGAGGGCACCTTTTGGGATGAGCACTGGGTGTTGTATGGAAACCAATTTGACAATAAATTTCATATAAAAAAAAAAAACCCATCCCTCCAACCCCATCCCCTCCTCTGGTAACCATCAGTTTGTTCTCTATAGTTAAGAGTCTATTTATTTACCTCTCTTTTTCCCTTTGCTTGTTTTATTTCTCAAATCTCACGAGTTAAATTATATGGTACTAAATGATCTCTTTCTCTTATTTTACAGATTTCATTTTTAATGGCTGAGAAATATTCCACTGTATATACATATATCACATCTTTTTTTTTTAAGTTTAAAAAACTGGGGTACCTGGGTGGCTTAGTTAAGCATCTGACTCTTGGTTTCAGCTCAGGTCATGATCTTACAGTTTGGGAATTTGAGCCCTGCATTGGGCTCTGTGCTGACAGTGTAGAACCTGCTTGGGATTCTCTCTCTCTCCCCCTCACTACCCCTCTGCTCGCACTGACTGTCTCTCTCTCTCCCTCCTTCCCTCTCACTGCCCCTCTGCTTGCACAGTCTGTCTCAAAAAAAAAAAAAGTCTAAAAAATTTTAGCATAATCTCTGGACCCAACATGGGGCTCAAACTCACAACCCTGAGGCCAAGAATCACATGTTGTACTACTAAGCCAGCCAGGTACCCCTACACCATGTCTTCTTTATTCATTCATCAGTCGGTGTACATTTGGGCTGTTGTTCTAATTTAGGTACTGTAGATAATGCTGCTATAAACACTGAGGTGCATGAATACCTTTGAATGAGTATTTTTCTATTCTTTGAGTAAATACCTAGTAATGCCAATTGCTGGATTGTAGGGTAATTCTATTTTTAAGTTTTTTGAGTACTCTCCATGCTGTTTTCCAGAGTGGCTGCACTAGTTTGCATTCCCACCAACAATGCAAGAGGGTTCCCCTTTCTCTGCATCCTTGCCAACATCTGTTATTTCTTGTATTGTTTTTAGCCATTCTGACAGGTGTGAGGTAATATCTCATTGTAGTTTTGATTTGTATTTCCCTTATGATTAGTGATGTTGAGCATCTTTTCATGTGTGTCTTGGCCATCTGTATGTCTCCTTTGGTATTTTATACTTTTGACTCAATTGTAAATGGAATTGGTTTACTTCATTTCTTTTTCTGCTACTTCATTATGAGCATATATAAATGCAAACATATTTCTGTATACTAATTTTGTACCCTGAAACTTGAATGAACTCATTTATTTTAATAGGTTTGGGTGGAACCTTTAGTTTCCTATATATATCATCTGTAAATAGCTAATTTTACTCTTCTCTAACAACTTGAATGCCTTTTATTTATGTTTCCTGTCGGATTGCTGTGGATAGGACTTCCAGGTAGTACTATGTTGATGAAACAGTGAGGACGATATCCTTGTCTTATTCCTGATCTCAGAACTTTCAGTTTTTCACCATTTAATATGTTACCTGTGGGTTTTTCATATATATAGCCTTTATTACATTATGTTTTCTCTAAACCCACTTTGAGTTTTTAACATGAGCAAATGTTCAGTTTTGCCAGACACTTCTTTTTGCATCTATTGAGATGACCATATTGCTTTTATTTTTTAAATTTTATTTATAATTTACATCAAACTTAGCATATAGTGCAATAATGATTTCAGGAGCAGAATCCAGTGATTCATCCTCTACATGTAACACCTAGTGTGCTCATCCCAACAAGTGTCCTCCTTAATGACCCCTGCCCATTTATCCCTTCCCCACACCCCCAACCCCTCCAGCAACCCTTTGTTCTCTGCATTTAAGAATCTCGTATATTTTGTCCCCCTCCCCGTTTTTATATTTTTGCTTCTCTTCCCTTAGTTCATCTGTTTTGTATCTTAAATTCCACATATGAGTGAAGTCATATATTTGTATTTCTTTAATTTTGCTTAGCATAATACATGCTAGTTCCATGTTGTTGCAAATGGCAAGATTTCATTATTTTTGATTGCTGGGTAATATTTCATTGTGTATATGTGTGTGTGGATATCTATCTATCTATATATAGATAGATATAGATATAGATATAGATATAGATATATAGTCTCACATCTTTATCCATTCATCAGTTGATGGACATTTGGGCTCTTGCCATACTTTGGCTATGGTCGACAGTGCTTCCTTCTATAAACCTTGGGGTACATGTGCCCCTATGAATCAGCACTCCTGTATCCTATGGATAAATACCTAGTAGTGCAATTGCTGGGTCATAGGGTAGTTCTATTTTTAATTTTTTGAGGAACCTCTAGACTGTTTTCCAGAGTGGCTGCACCAGTTTGCATTCCCACCAGCAGTGCAAAAGAGCTCCTCTTTCTCTGCATCCTTGCCAACATCTGTTGTTGCCTGAGTTGTTCATTTTAGCCATTCTGACAGGTGTGAGGTGGTATCTCATTGTGGTTTTGATTTGTATTTCCCTGATGATGAGTGATGTTGAGCATCTTTACATGTGTTAGCCATGTGGATGTCTTCTTTGGAAAAGTGTTGATTCATGCCTTTTGCACATTTCTTCACTAGATTTTTTGGGTGCTGAGATTGATAAATTCTTTATAGATTTTGGATACTAATCCTTTATCGATGTCATTTACAAACATCTTCTTCCATTCTGTCAATTGCCTTTTAGTTTTGCTGATTGTTTCCTTTGCCATGCAGCAGCTTTTCATCTTGATGAGGTCCCAATAGTTCATTTTTGCTTTTGTTTCCCTTGCCTCCTGAGACATTTGAGTAGGAAGTTGGTGCGGCCAAGGTCAAAGAGGTTTTTGCCTCCTTTCTACTCCAAGATTTTGATAGCTTCCTATTTGCATTTAGGTCTTTCATCCATTTTGAGTTTATTTTTGTGTATGTGTAAGAAAGCGGTCCAGGTTCATTCTGCATGTCGCTATTCAGTTTTCCCAACACCATTTGCTGAAGAGACAGTCTTTATTCCATTGGATATTCTTTCCTGCTTTGTCAAAGATTAGTTGGCCGTATGTTTGTGGGCCCACTTCTGGGTTCTCTATTCTGTTCCATTGATCTATGTGTGTTTTTGTGCAATGATCATATTGCTTTTAGCCTTAATTTTGTTTATTCTTGCATACCTGGAATTTTTAATCACACTTGACCTTGGCAAATTATACTTTTAATGTATTATTTAATTCTGTTTGCTAATAATGAGGATTTTGCATCTATATTCATCAAGGATAATGGCCTTATGGTTCACGGGTTTGTTAGTGTCTTTGGTTTTCATATCCAGGTAATGCTGGCTGCCACCATCATCATCATCATCAATCCTGGCCTTTTATTTTTTTAATGTTTATTTTTTTAACGTTTATTTATTTTTGAGACAGAGAGGGACAGAGCATGAACAGGGGAGGGTCAGAGAGAGAGGGAGACACAGAATCTGAAACAGGCTCCGGGCTCTGAGCTGTCAGCACAGGGCCCAACACGGGGCTCGAACTCATAGGCTGTGAGATCATGACCCGAGCTGAAGTCGGACGCTCAACCGACTGAGCCACCCAGGCGCCCCAATGTTTATTTATTCTTGAGAGACAGACAGAGACAGCATGTGAGTGGGGGAGGTTCAGGGAGAAAGAGAGACGCACAATCTGAAGCAGGCTCCAGGCTCTGAGCTGTCAGCACAGAGCCTGACGTGGGGCTCGAACTCACAAACTGTGAGATCATGACCTGAACTGAAGTCAGACACTTAACTGAGCCACCCAGGTGCCCCATTAATACTGGCCTTTTAGAATGAATTTGGAACTTTTCTTTTTTCCTTACTTTTTGGAAGAGTTTTGGAAGGATAGGTATTAACTCTTCTTTATTTTTAAAAAATGGTTATTTATTGGGGTGCCTGGGTGGCTCAGTCAGTTAAGCATCCGACATTAGCTCAGGTCATGATTTCGCAGTTCATGAGTTCAAAGCCCCATGTCGGCCTCTGTGCTGACAGCTCAGAGCATGGAACCTGCTTCAGTTTCTGTGTCTCCTTCTCTCTCTGCCCCTCCCCTGCTTGCACTCTGTTTATTCATTCTTGAGAGAAACATCAAAAAAAATTTTTTGTAATGGTTATTTATTTAGAGAACATGCATGTGAACGTGAGAATCCCATGCAGGCTCCCGCTCAGAGCAGAGGCTGACATAGGGCTTGATGTCACAACTGTGAGATCATGACCTGAGCTGATACCAAGTCAGTTGCCCAACTGACTGAGTCACCCAAGCGCCCTGAACTCCTCTTCAAATGTTTGGTAGAATTCCCTTGTAAAGCATTCTGATCCTGGATTTTTGTTTGTTGGGAGTTTTCTGATTACCAATACAATTCTGTTAGTGTTAATCTCTTCAGATTTCCTATTTCTTCCTGCCTCAGTCTTGGAAGACATAGGTTTCCAGAATTCTATACATGTTTTCTAGGTTATAAAATTTGTTGGCATATAGTATTTCCGATAAGTCTCTTAATGATCTTTTGTATTTCTGAGGGGCCAGTTGTTACCTCTCCCATTCAATTTCTGATTTTCAGTCCTTTTTCTTGATGAGCCTGGCTAAAGGTTCTTCATTTTTAATTTTTCAAAGAACCAGCTCTTGGTTGTATTGATATTTTCTATTTTTTAGTCCCTGTTCATTTGTTTCTGCTCTGGTCCTTATTATTCCCTTCCTTCTACCAGCTCTGGGCTTTGTGTTCTTCTTTTCCTAATTGCTTTAGATGTGTGATTACATTTATTTGAAATTTTCATTTCTTGAGGTAGGCCTGTATCATTCATTATAAACTTCCCTCTTAGCACTACTCTTACTATGTCCCAAAGATTTTGAAGCATTGTTTCCATTTTTATTTTCTTTGGGTACTTTTACATTTTCTTCTTTCATTTCTTAATTGACCCAATGCTTGCTTAGTAGCATTGTCAGCCACCACGTTTGTGTTTTTGTACAGTTGCTTTCTTGTAATTAATTACTAATTTTATACCATTGTGGTCAGAAAAGATGCTTGATAGGATTCCAATCTTCTGAAACTTACTGAGACTTGTTTTGTGGCCTAACAGGTGATGTATCTTGGAGAATGTTCCATGTGCACTTGAAAAGAATGTATAGTCTGTTTTTGGATGGACTATTCTGTATATATATGGCCTAATGTATTATTCAAAGCCACCATTTCCTTAATAATTTTGTCTGGATGATCTATCCATTGATATGTGAGGTGGCAAAGTCCCCTACTGCTATCATATTACTGTCAATTTCTTTGTTTACGTCCGTTAATATTTATATATTTAGGTGCTCCTATACCAGGTGCATAGATATTTACAACTGTTATATCCTCTTGCTGAATTGGTATCTTTGCCATTATGCAATGTCCTCCTTTGTCTCATTATGGTGCTTGTTTTAAAGTCTATTTTGTAATGCTACCCCAGCATGTTTCTCTACTTAACATTTGCATGGAACATATTTTTTTTTCAAAGTAAGCTCTACGTGCAACATGGGGCTCAAAGGCATGACCCCAAGATCCAGAATCACACACGCCACTAACTGAGCCAGCCAGGAGCCTCTGGAACATATTTTTCCACTTCATTTTCAGTCTGAATGTATGTCTAGGTCTGAAGCCTCTTATATGCAATATACAGATGGGTCTTATTCATTCACTCATTCCATTCCATTCAGTTCAGTCACACTATGTCTTCTGATTGGAACACTTAGATCATTTGCATTTAAAGTAATTATTGGTAGCTATGTGCTTACTCCCATTTTGTTGTTTTCTGATTGTTTTTGTAGTTCTTTTACTCTCTTCCCTTGTGATTTCTATCTTTCTTAGTGTTATGTTTAGATTCCTTCTTATTTTTTGTGTATCTATAAGTTTTTCCTTGTGATTACCATGAGATTAATATATAGCATCCTACATATATAGTGGTCTATATTGATGATCAGTTAAGTCCAAACACATTCTAAAAGCAGTAAATTTTTACTCCCCCTTCCCTCATTTTATGTATATGATGTATATATGTACATATACATATGTAAATATATGTATATATTTATGTATGTATATGACATCTTTTGTTTTGAGTCCTTTGGCTAATGTTTATAGATATAATTGACATTTTCTGTTTTAACCTCTATACTGGCTTTACAAGTGATAATCAATTATGTTTATTGTATGTTTACTTTTACTTGTTAAAAGTTTTTCCTTTTACTTCTCATTGTGTCCTTTTCTTTCCAGAGTTCCCTTTAACATTTCTTCTAAGTACATTTAACTTTTATTTTTGTTGGAAACTCTCTCCTATTCTGAATGATAACCTTGCTGGGTATAGTATTCTTGGTTGTAGGGGTTTTCCTTTCAGCACCTTGAATGTATTATGCCATTCCTTTCTGGCCTGTAGTTTCTGCTGAAAATCAGCTGATAGCCTCATGGGGTTTCCCTCATATATAATGGTTTTCTCATCTCTTTCTTTAAAAATTCTCTTTAGGGTTGCCTGGGTGGCTCAGTCAGTTAAGCGGCCGACTTTGGCTCAGGTCATGATCTCTCAGTCCATGAGTTCGAGCCCCGCATCGGGCTCTGTGCTGACAGCTCAGAACCTGGAGCCTGTTTCGGATTCTGTGTCTCCCTCTCTCTGACCCTCCCCCGTTCATGCTCTGTCTCTGTCTCAAAAATAAACGTTAAAAAAAATTTTTTTTTTTTAAATAATAAAAATTCTCTTTATCCTTACTTTTTGCCACGGTATTACATGTCTTGGTGTGGGCGTTGCTGGGTTCATCTTTTTTGGGGCTCCCTGTCCTTCCTAGACCTTGATGTCTGTTTCATTCCCCAGGTTAGGGAACTTTTCATTCATAATTTCTCCAAATAAGCTTTCTACCTCTGTGTTTCCTTTGGGACCTCTATAATGCAAATGTCTGTACAACTGATGCTGTCTCAGAGCTGTCCTCATATCTTTTTTTTTTTTTTTTTTTAGTTTTTTAAAAAAAGTTTATTTAAGGGGCGCCTGGATGGCTCAATTGGTTGAGCAGCCGACTTCAACTCAGGTCATGATCTCACAGTTCATGAATTCAAGCCCCATATCGGGCTCTGTGCTTAGAGTTTGTAGCCTAGAGCTTGCTTTGGATTCTGTGTGTGTCTCTCTCTCTGCCCCTCCCCTGCTTGTGCCCTGTCTCTCTCTCAAAAATAAACATTAAAAATAAATAAAATTAAAAGGTTTGATGGCCAAGGCACCCATTTCAAAGAGGCAAGAGGCATCCACTGGAAAGAGGGTTACCAGAGTAAACATATTACCAGCTCTATGACTAAAGAGCCAGGCCACCTCTTCTGACTGAAGCCCCTTTATTTTATTTTATTTTTCAACATTTATTTATTTTTGGGACAGAGAGAGACAGAGCATGAACAGGGGAGGGTCAGAGAGAGAGGGAGACACAGAATCGGAAACAGGCTCCAGGCTCTGAGCCATCAGCCCAGAGCCTGACGCGGGGCTCGAACTCACAGACTGCGAGATCGTGACCTGGCTGAAGTCGGAGGCTTAACCGACTGTGCCACCCAGGCGCCCCAGAAGCCCCTTTATTTTAGAAACACGGTTGATTTCTCCATACTTCAAAATTCCTACTCTTATGTCTGAAATCCACCAATAAAGAATAAGCCTGTGAAACACAGGCCCCCACCCTCAAGTCCAATAAAAGGAGAATGCCAGGCCATTGCATTTTCTCTTCTACCTGAGACCCTGCTGTGTGGCCTCAGGTGAGCTGTATAATTTCTAGGTCTTCTTTCTTGATGGTTATTGCTGAAGGGTGCCTTGCAACCTCAAGGGCCAGTCCAACTAGAATATTGGTTGTTGAAAGGCTGAGACCAGCACAAAACAACTGGCATAGCCAGCAGGACTGCAGTATTGCCCTTGCAATTAACCGAGGAATATCCTTTACCTTCAGCTTGCTTACTAACCACCTCACTCAGGAGGGTAACAGCATCTGGGAGTGGAGTACCACTTGCCAGAGGTCTGCTGCCCTGCTATGTGATTGTGCATCCTGCTTCACCACTGTCCTGCCAGCGGGTTCTGGCCCAAAGGTTGCAGTCATCCAACAATCTCCCCAGGGCAGGTGTTCAAGGCCATATGATTTAAAGAAACTACCAGACCATAAGGGCCTTCATGGACTAATACTGTGCATAAGGGTCCTCCCTCCACACCTTAAGCCAAAGAGAGTTAAGGAGGGTGAACTGGACTACAAGGCTACTGTCCCTGCCCAAGGAGAAGCTCTGAGCTAAAGGCACAAGGAAAGGATTCCTGTAGGTGAGGAGAATGGTACACCTCCATCTGTGACCACAGAACCAGCGGGTCATGCCAGGAGTGTGCATCCTAACACAGAAGAGTGAAACAGCCTTGTAACAGGAAATCAATGGCACCACCAGAAATAAAATACAACAGGCGTATGGTTTCTGTGTCACCACTTCACTTTTTTTTTTTAAATTTTTTTCAACGTTTATTTATTTTTGGGACAGAGAGAGACAGAGCATGAACGGGGGAGGGGCAGAGAGAGAGGGAGACACAGAATTGGAAACAGGCTCCAGGCTCTGAGCCATCAGCCCAGAGCCCGACGCGGGGCTCGAACTCACGGACCGCGAGATCGTGACCTGGCTGAAGTCGGACGCTTAACCGACTGCGCCACCCAGGCGCCCCACCACTTCACTCTTTGTCTCCTGACCTGTTCCAACTCTGAAAAGGCCTTATTCAAAACTGAGTCTGGACAAGGACTGACAGACTGATTTTTAAAAATGTTTACTTGTTTATTTGACAGACAGAAGGAGACAGAGAATCCCAAGCAGGCTCCGCACTGTCAGCCCAGAGCCTGATGCGGGGCTTAAGACTCATGAACTGTGAGATCATGACCTGAGCTGAAATCAAGAGTCGAACGCTCAATTGACTGAGCCACCCAGGTGCCCCTGGAGAATTACTTTTTATGGGCCTAATTACAGGCGTTGCACTACTATACTTTATTTGGAGCACTAAACCAATCAATCAAAAGGGACTAAAACTCCTAGAAGAAAACTTACATTTTCTATCCTTGCCCCTTAACGATGTAAATCTTACCATGCCTTTGAAATGTAAACACCATAGGAGGTAACAGGGTCTCTGTGTCTGTGTGTTTATGTATGTCTATGGATTTATAGGTTTTTTTTTTTTCCTTTCTCTACCTCTTGATAGAATAGCCAAAATTAATTTGTAAAAGAGCTCTATTTAATTAGTTTAAAATTAAGTGCTTATAGGGTGCCTGGGTGGCTCAGTTGGTTAAGTGTCTGGCTCAGGTCATGATCTCACAGTCCGTGAGTTTGAGCCCTGTGTTGGGCTCTGTGCTGACAGCCCAGAGCCTGGAGCCTGCTTGAGATTCTGTGGCTCCCTCTCTCTCTGCCCCTCCCCTGCTCATGCTCTGTCTCTCTCAAAAATAAACAAAAACATTAAAAAAAAAAAAAAACCTATTAAAATTGTTTATGAAGTATTCCTAAAACTCAAGAAATTTAGTTTCTATATGTCATTTCAGTTCACATGACATGGGGTTATGTTGGTAAATAAAACCTAGTTTAGGGGCGCCTGGGTGGCGCAGTCGGTTGAGCGTCCGACTTCAGCCAGGTCACGATCTCGCGGTCTGTGAGTTCGAGCCCCGCGTCGGGCTCTGGGCTGATGGCTCGGAGCCTGGAGCCTGTTTCCAATTCTGTGTCTCCCTCTCTCTCTGCCCCTCCCCCGTCCATGCTGTGTCTCTCTCTGTCTCAAAAATAAATAAACGTTAAAAAAAAAAATTAAAAAAAAATAAAAATAAAAAAATAAAACCTAGTTTACATTTGGCTTAACTAAAGCAGGCATGTCTTCAGAGTTATTAGCATTAAATATAATGTAGATAAATAACTTGTATTCTATCTGGGTTTAATAGTCAAATAAATTCATGTTATCTCTAAAGTGGGGAATCTAAACATAATTGTTGGGAACAAATGTTTAGATAGATGTAAATGGGGTAAAAGTTCAGGCGAATTTTTCAGCAATAATTATGTGTTATGGTATGTCTATTTAAAAATAGTTTCCCAGGGCACCTGGGTGGCTCAGTTGGTTAAGTGTCTTACTTCGGCTCAGGTCATGATCTCACAGTTTGTGAGTTCGAGCCCCACATCAAGGTCTGCGCTCTCAGCACAGAGTCTGCTTCGGATCCTCTATCTCCCTCTCTTGATCCCTCCCTTGCTCGTGCTCTCTCTCTCAAAAATAAATACTTAAAAAAAAAAAAAAGTTTTCCAAATCTCTTTGGTAGCTTGAACTTTAAGAGTTTTGCTAAGTTATGGGTGTCTGGTTGGCTCAATTGGTAGAGCATGTGATTCCTGATCTTGGGGTTGTGAGCTGAAACCCTACAGTGGGGGTAGAGTTTACTTAAAACAAAAAACAAAAAACTTCTGCTTAAGTTAAAATAAATGATGGGAAATTCATTAAATATCTAGATCATCAAGATCATTTCCAAATAAGATAAAATACTGAAACATTAATTACTGAACACCAGCTTATCTACTTTTGGTCTTTCTTTCTTTCTTTTAATAAGTTTTGTTTTTGAGAGAGAGAGAGAGGGCAAACACCAGTGGGAGAGGGGCAGAGAGAGAGAGAGAGGGTGACATAGAATCTGAAGCAGGCTCCAGGCTCTGAGCTGTCAGCACAGACCCTGACCTGGGGTTCAAACTCATGAACTGCGAGATCATGACCTAAGCTGAAGTTGGACGCTCAACTGACTGAGCCACCCAGGTGCCCCTACTTTTGGTTTCTTATTACAGAGAAAGAAGATATTTGGAGCTATTAGTAAACCTGTCTGGGCCACACTGAAAAACTGTGCTATTACAAAGTGTTTTGAGGAAGTATAAGCTTAACTCATAAATTTACCAATCTAAAGAATGATGGTATACCACAATTTACAACTGCTTACTACTTCAAGTTTCTATAAGTATATTAATTAGAATTTTTAACCCATAGAAACCTAATTAAAATTACTAGAAATAGGGGCGCCTGGGTGGCGCAGTCGGTTAAGCGTCCGACTTCAGCCAGGTCACGATCTCGCGGTCCGGGAGTTCGAGCCCCGCGTCGGGCTCTGGGCTGATGGCTCAGAGCCTGGAGCCTGTTTCCGATTCTGTGTCTCCCTCTCTCTCTGCCCCTCCCCCGTTCATGCTCTGTCTCTCTCTGTCCCAAAAAAATAAATAAATGTTGAAAAAAAAAATTTTTAAATTACTAGAAATAATAAAGCAAGGTATGCAAGGAAGGTAGAATGTGTCTTTGTGTATGAAAGGTATTAGGTATGACAATGCATGTTTGTTAAGGGAAATGAAAATAATTTTGTTTTAGGAAAAAAGAGGGGAGCACCTGGATGGCTCAGTTGGTTGAGCAACTGACTTTGGCTCAGGTCATGATCTCGTGGTTGGTGGGTTCGAGCCCCACATCAGGCTCTGTGCTGACAGCTCAGAGCCTGGAACCTGCTTTGGATTCTGTGTCTCTCTCTGTCCCTCTCTCTCTCTCAAAATAAGTAAATAAACGTTTTTGAAAAAATAGAAAATCTGAATGTAAAAAAGATAGTTGTAGAAGGTTTGTGAAAAAGGAATCTTGGGAAAAGAATTTTACGTGTGGTCAAACTGGCTAAGATTGGAGTGGATCTAATTAAAATTGTAAAGAATTTTAATATTAAAAAGTACACTGCTACAAAGTTAAAATTTGGTTTTCATGGATTACTGGTGTGCTCTTGATTAGAGATCACCGAAGTTTTTTGTGCTTTTAGTTTTTTTTTTTTTTTATTTTTTTTTCAACGTTTATTTATTTTTGGGACAGAGAGAGACAGAGCATGAACGGGGGAGGGGCAGAGAGAGAGGGAGACACAGAATCGGAAACAGGCTACAGGCTCCAGGCTCTGAGCCATCAGCCCAGAGCCCAACGCGGGGCTCGAACTCACGGACCGCGAGATCGTGACCTGGCTGAAGTCGGACACTTAACCAACTGCGCCACCCAGGCGCCCCTGCTTTTAGTTTTAAATTTACCTTTTGAAAAAGCATAATTCTATGTTACAAAATAACTTATTGTGCTTCACGTTATCTTTGTCCTCAGGCCTTTGCTTAAGTAAACCTAGTCTTCTCAAGAGCTGAGTTTTGCTCATAAGTAAGTAACTTTCTATTTTTGGCTCTAAAATCTTTTATTGTCATTTTGGTTAAATGGATAATTAAGTATTGCTTCATAGTGAATTACCTTATTTGACCAACTGTTTTAAAACCTTGTTTTTAAGATTTTATTTTTAATCTCTACACCCAATGTAGGGCTGGAACTCACAACCCTGAATCAAGAGTCATATGCTCTAAGAATTGAGCCAGCCAGGCATCCCAAAACCTTTTGATATTTTTGACAAACTTTCCAAAATTCAAATTCTAAGTGAAGTCTTAATGTTGAACTCACCTGGCATTTTTCCAGAGGGCTCCTGGAACACCCCAAAAGATTTGTTCTGTTTCCTTATAAGAGAGAGATTAAACTAAATAGGTTAAATGGTATGTTAACCGTATCAAATACATAATAAACCTTCTTAGGTTATACTGTGGGTAAATGTAATTAATACAAGTTATAACAAATACATTATTAATATAAGAAATTGTAAGAAATTCTTTTTTTTTTTTTTTTTAATTTTTTTTTTTTCAACGTTTATTTATTTTTGGGACAGAGAGAGACAGAGCATGAACGGGAGAGGGGCAGAGAGAGAGGGAGACACAGAATCGGAAACAGGCTCCAGGCTCTGAGCCATCAGCCCAGAGCCTGACGCGGGGCTCGAACTCACGGACCGCGAGATCGTGGCCTGGCTGAAGTCGGACGCTTAACCGACTGCGCCACCCAGGCGCCCCTGTAAGAAATTCTTAAAAACCTGATATAAACTTGTATGCTATCACTTATAATTCTAGTTATTATCTTAATTTTTTTCAATGTTCATTTATTTTTTTGGGACAGAGAGAGACAGAGCATGAACGGGGGAGGGGCAGAGAGAGAGGGAGACACAGAATCTAGTTATTATCTTAAAATGTGTCACAGAAATAACCAAATTTCCTGATAAATTCAATCAACTTTCATCTGACCTTAAACATGGCAATGGTTAAAGTCTTCTTTCATTTATACATAGTTACTGTTTTACTGCGCTGCTTTGCAAGTGTCTATAAAAGTGGTCATTTTCAAGGAGATTCATGAAAAGGAATTTTTGACAAGTACAGATTTCTAATAACTGTAAGATCCTAAAACGGAACTGGGTAAAAATTTATAGAATTAATGGAAAAAGTGGATTCAAGCCAAACAATAAAAACATGAGGCACTGAATGAACTGTGAGTGTAATTATAATTTTTATGACATTTTATGTAAAACACTGTTATAGTTCCTTCACGTTTTCATTTTTCCAGATTTAAGAAAAGCTTTTTCTCTTAACCTATCAGCAACTTGGTAAGATATATACATTTGTGAACAAGGATGAAATATTTACCTTTTTTCTCCATAACTGATTTGTCCAGAATTTGGAAACTCTCAGTGAGCACTTTTATTTTCAGGGCAATATACTTATTTGCGTAGGTTCGTTAAGAATCTATTCCACTTGCACATAATGGGACACAATTGGAAACACTGGTTATTCTCACCAAGGCTTTAAGTAGAAAGTCATATTTGAGAATGATACTCATAGATTCAATTACCAGACAGCTTTAAGGAATTAAGATGGACTTTATGGAACCAATAAAGCCCCTCACAGGGGCACCTGGGTGGTTAAGTCAGTTAAGCAGCCGACTTTGGCTCAGGTCATGACCTCACGGTCCATGATTTGAGCCCTGTGTTGGGCTCTGTGCTGACAGCTCAGGGCCTAGAGCCTGCTTCGGAGTCTGTGTCTCCCTCACTCTCTCTGTCCCTCCCTCACTCATGGTCTGTCTCAGTCTCTCTCTAAAAATAAATAAACATTAAAAAAACTTTTTTAAACAAAATAAGCCCCTTGGGAGAATTGGCCTGGTACCTTGCCTACAAGGCTCCCAGCAGTCTTCCAGGTGAGTAAGGAAGATCACTTTCTGGCAAGCAAAGGAACTTCACCATATTTGGGGGATCTCAAGAAGAGAGGAATTCACCCAAACCTATAGGTATTGCAAGCCAAGTCTATGGCAAGTTCCTGCTTTGGCTTCTTAGCCTGAAGAGGCTTTTAAAAGTTACATCTCAGGGTGTCTGGGTAGCTCAGTTGGTTGAGCATCTGACTCTTGATTTCAGCTCAGGTCATGATCTCAGGGCTTGTGGGTTCGAGCCCTACACAGAGCTCTGTGCTGACAGTGTAGAGCCTGCTTGGGATGTTCTCTCTCCCTCTCTCTCTGCCCCTCCCCTGCTCTCTCAAAAGTTCCATCAAAGCAGACTTAAAGGAGCCTATATGGTCAATCAGTATTCTTGCTGCACTTAAATAACCAAGCCAAATTTAATGAGACAAAACTTATTTCACAAATAAATTAGTGTTGTTTTAATTATCTGATACAAATGGGGGTAACTGTTTATAGAGAAAAAATTGCATTTCAGTAATACACCTCTGTGGGTATCAAATTCTAGTGTTGTTAATTGTCTTTAAGGTTTTGTTTCCTGTCTGTAAACTAGACTGGATACTAAATTCTTTTTGTTTCCTCCAGAATCTGGCTACAACTCTCCAAACGAACATTTCCAACTTTTCCCCCTACCCTTATAACTTGGAATCACTGAGAAATAAAACTGCCCTTGGCACAAAGCCACATCAGCTAAGGTGAGATAACCTGATAAAAAAGAGAAATCACCACAGCAGCGGGACCATCTTCATACCTGCTGCCATGTGGGCCACTCCGATCACCAGAGACCCTCAAATTGCAGACAAGTAAAATCCATCAGCTTAAATACTGCCTGCCCTCAGTGCATCTGAACATGAGCCAAGTCTGGCATCTAGAAATCTTGACTGGCTACCTTCAGCACTCAAAAACTGGGATTACAATCTACTCCAACCATTAACCTTTTTTATTTTCTTTTGTTTCCACAGAAATGTTTCTTACTAAATACCCAACTGCTTGTACCATATAGGCCTAACTTGGGTAACCCACCTGTATCACTGCCTCCTGAAATAAGACACAAACCTTTAACTGAACTAACCTATTCTCAGGACGAAGAGACTGGTTCAGTGAGATATGGAGCATCCATCAACTCAGGACAGGTTTAAACCTACTTATACCATATGGCCTCGAACAATTTAAATAGAACTATCATTCCATTTGTAACTAAGTGGATGGAACTAGAGGGTACTATGCTAAGTGAAATTAGTCAGAGAAAGACAAAAATCATATGACTTCACTCATATGAGGACTTTAAGATACAAAACAGATGAACATAAGAGAAGGGAAGCAAAAATAATATAAAAACAGGGAGGGAGGATGGGCTAAATGGGTAAGGGGCATTAAGGAATCTACTCCTGAAATCATTATTGCACCATATGCTAACTAACTTGGATGTAAAGTAAATAATAAAGGAAACTACAAAAACTCTTAAATGTATACCATGATTAATTTTCATAAAGTGAACAGACCTGTGTGATGATTCTACATGTTGATAGATAGATAGATAGATGATAGATGATAGATAGAAAGATAGATAGAACGACTGAACAATCATTGGGGCAACTGGGTGGCTCAGTTGGTTGAGCAGCTGACTTCAACTCAGGTCATGATCTCGTGGTTTGTGATTTCGAGCCCCATGTTGGGTTCACCGCTGCCAGTGTAGAGCCCACTCCAGATTCTCTGTCCCCTTCTCTCTCTCTGCCCCTCCCATGCTTGTATTCTCTCTCTCAAAAATAAACATTAAAAAAAAAAAAAGAATTCTCATATGACCCAACAATTCAACTTCTGGGAATTTATCCAAATAAATCAAAAACACTAACTGATAAAGATACGTGCACCCTCAAGTTCACTGCAGCATTATTTACAACAGCCAAGATATGGGGACAACTTAAGTATTCACTAACAGATGAAGAAATAAGGAAAATGTGGTATATATACACAATGGAATACTATTCACTCATAAAAAGAAAGAAATCTTGCCATTTACAATATGGTCTTTGAGGTTTTATGCTAAGTGAAATAAGTAAAAAAACCACAAATACCATCTCACTGGTATGTGGAATCAAAAAAATCGAAACAAAAAACCACAACAAAGTTCAAACATCCAGAGAACAGATTGGTGGTTGCCAGAGGAGGGGGTGGGGGTTGAGTGAAATGGGTGAAAGGGTCAAAAGGTATAAACTTCTAGTTATAAAACAAGTCATGGGAATGGAATATACAGCATGGTGATGATAGTTAATAATACTGTATTTTATATTTCTTTTTTTTTAAGTTTATTTACTTTTGAGAGAGGGAGTGGGGGAGAAGAAGAGAAAGAGAGAATCCCAGGCAGGCTCTGTGCCGTCAGCGCAGAGTCTGATGCGGGGCTTGAACCCACAAACTGTGAGACCATGACCCAAGCCGAAATGAAGAGTCAGATGCTTAACTGACTGAACCACCCCGGCGCCTCTGTACTTTATATTTCAAAGTTGCTAAGAGTAAATCCTCAAAGTTCTCATCACACACAAAAAACACAACTTTGTAGCTATATATGGTGATAGATTTTAACTAAACTTAATGTGGTAGTCATTTCAAAATATATACAAATATTGGATCATTATGTCGTATCTGGAACTAATATGTCATATGTCAACCATACCTCGTAAGAAGCCTCTTGTTACATTTCCAAACATACTGAACTTCTCATTGATGAGGGATGTTCTTCACACTCACCCTGAGGAATACCTCTCTCCATTGTCCTCAACTCTTCTTGCTCCAACCATGAGATAAAAGTGTGTTTAAAGAGTTGATAACCTATTCATGGAGAAAGAGATCTTAATGGAAGAGAGACTCATGCAAGAGATAACCAACCTTCCTATGAGTCAGGTGTTTTATTACTCATGACAGCAATAAAATTATTTCAACGTTTATTTATTTTTGGGACAGAGAGAGACAGAGCATGAACGGGTGAGGGGCAGAGAGAGAGGGAGACACAGAATCGGAAACAGGCTCTGAGCCATCAGCCCAGAGCCTGATGCGGGGCTCGAACTCACAGACCGCGAGATCGTGACCTGGCTGAAGTCGGACGCTTAACCGACTGCGCCACCCAGGCGCCCCAAAATTATTTCAAATGAGATAAAAATGCAAATACAGGGGTGCCTGTCTGGTTCAGTTGGAAGAATGTGTTAACTCTTGAGTTCCGGATCATAGGTCTGAGCCCCACATTGGGTGTAAAGATTACTGAAATAAATAAACTTAAAACAATTTTTTTTAATTAAAAAAATGCAAATATACTCTGTACCATGAAAAGACTGGTTCCCTCTGAGCCTGGAAACCCACATTCAGGCTTATACACACATTTACAACGCACTAACACTTTTATTGAGATAGGAAATAGAGTAAGGGCAACAAAGAGATTTTCACTTTCATAGAGAAACCATTAACCAGTGGTTCCCAAATTTTAGTGTGCATCAGAATCACGTGGACTACTTGTTAAAAACAGATGACTGGGTCCCACTTGCCACCACTGTAACAGATGCCAGTGGAATGTGAGAATGTCCATTTCTAACAGAGACGGCGATGCTGTCTGTCCAAAGACCACATTTTGACAGCACTCACACTGGATCAGAACACATCAGTGAAGCAACTGTGTGTCACTTGTGTTCAGATCTGACATCACCCATCCTGCAACACAATGAGGAAATAATATGTATCTGTTCAACAGCAGGCTATAGGAATAATGGCAGCCTCACCCACCGTACTCAGGTTCTGGGAGTTCTCCATCCAGTACTGCATCTCTGCATAAGGTTCTCTAAGAGGGGTCCAGAAAAGTCCATTCCTCCAAGGTGAAGTCCACAGGCACGTCACCAAAGGTCACTGAATCCTAAATCACCACACATGTAATGGCCTGGATCAAGGAACATCATCAATGTTCACTGGAACAAGGATGAGAGAAACAGTAATACAGAGTTTCAAGGTCTCTCATACTCCCAGGGTCAATGGTTCTAAATATTTTAAATACCTATACTCACTCCAGTCACATGGCTTCAATGGAAACTCTTAAACATGACCTTGTCTCACCACACCTGGACTCGGAGCTCTTTTCTTATTTCCCTCTAATGCAGCACATGCCCGAACACACTGTAGACACCTGATAAATGGTCGTGAATGGATCAATTCTTTGAGAAAAGCACACCTCCATCTTCCATATCATCTGTGAGGGCACACAATAGATAAAACAGGTCACCATCATGAGAGTCACGTTTAGTTAGTACTTACTGAAACGCTCAAATTATTTTCAGAGTATTCCCTTACCACCAATATGAAAGGTTCTATTCTGTGGGGAAATTCAATAGACACGCAGTCTTTGAGTGACTTTAAGAAGCTCTGGAGATCGGTCCACCTGGGAGGAAATGTGTCCATCTGGTGAATACAGATATGTCCTTTTGTACAAGGACATACTTTTTGCCTAGCCAAGAACAATCTCTCAGCCAGTCAGCCACTATCCTTCCTACTTTTATCTTTTCCTCAGGAAGGCAGAAAGAAAACATAGAAGAAAACAAAGAAGCCACGTATACCCAGAGAGGACCATAATTCTCGCATTCACCTGCCTAGAAGTCTTTCTATTCTAGTGTGAAATTCCCAAAACTCTCAAGAAATCTCCCGCAAACACAGACTACTGCTATAGGATGCCAGCGTGGTCTCATCTCACCTAGAACTGAAAAGGGGATAGTGATCCATGCTGTCCGTGAGGAAAAGAGTAAGTCAATTTGACAGGGAAGGAAATTTAAGCCCCGAGAAATGGGACTCATTTTCTGCCCAAAGCAATATAATTAACAAAAAAGTTATGTAGTACCTCTTCCCAATGTACACATATCAGTAAGACGACTTAGAAAACACAGTCGTTGGCCCATTTTGACTCCTCCTTAAAGGGCCAGCAGCATAACTGCTCAGGCCCAGACCACTGTGCGAGGGTGATCTAAAGCTGAGTCTATTAAAAACAAGGGGTATCAACAGGACTTATCAGAGAACAAATCAATGGCTGCCATCCTGTAAGGGTAATGGAATAACTTACCCGACATTCCTTTCTCTGACACCAAGACCATTTCAGCGTATCTTATGAATACAAGTACAGACAGCCATCCCCATGGACACCGGGTAATCTGGAGTCGTGTTTTGTATTTACCATTAATCAGTAAATGTTATCAGTCATCAGTCGTCATACGTTGGCTCTGTGTAGATGATATATGAGAAACACACTAAAAATGGTATGCCCTATAGCAGTATCAGTAACATCAACTGAGAGAAAGAGAAAGAGAGAGCAAGTGTGAGCAGGGGAGGGGCAGAGAGAGAGGGAGCGAGAGAGTACGAAGCAGGCTCTTGGCTGTCAGCTCAGAGCTCGACGCAGGGCTCGATCTCACAAACTGTGAGATCCTGACCTGAGTGGAAATGGAGTCAGACGTTTAACCAACTGAGCCACCCAGGCAACCCTGAGATAACTTGGATTTTTAATTGTCTTTCAGTGGTAAATTTTGTAAGAAATAAAGAGAAGTATATCTGACCAAATTTAGTGTCCAATGAATTTTGAAGACTGAATTCAAAGTAAAGAATGTCAAATACCTCAAATTCTAAATATTGGTTACATGCTTAAATGATATTTAGGATATATCTGGTAAACGGACACCTGGGTAGCTCAGTTGGTTAAGCATCAGACTACAGCTCAGGTCACGATCTCATGGTTTTTGAGTTTGAGCCCTGTATTAGGCTCTCTGCTGTCAGCACACAGCCTGCTTTGGATCCTCTGTCCCCCTTCCCCTCTGCTCTGTCCCTCCCCTGCTTGCACTGTCTCTCAAAATAAATACAACTTAAAAAAAAAAAAAGAATATATCTGGTAAAATAACATATATTCTTAGAAATAATGACACTTTTGGGGTGCCTGGGTGGCTCAGTCGGTTAAGCAACCGACTTCGGCTCAGGTCACGATCTCACAGTTTGTGGGTTCGAGCCCCACGTCGGGCTCTGTGCTGACAGCTCAAAGCCTGGAGCCTGCTTCAGATTCTGTGTCTCCCTCTCTCTCTCTGCTCCTCCCCAACTTGTGCTCTGTCGCTCTCTCTCTCAAAAATAAACAAACGTTAAAAAAAAATAATGACACTTCTTTCACTTTGTTTATTGTGGGCACTGAAAACATTTTAATTATATATGATCTACACATTACACTTGCATTAGCCCTGGTCTAGACTGTTGTTAGGCATATGAAAAAATAAAAAATGAAATATTTTATTTGGTTGACACACTTAAACTTTTTTCTTAATGGATGCTGCAGAACATTGAAGCTCTGGGCTTCCTTTTAAGCTCTCATCTCTCAGAACTTATTCCTTTATTCTTTCTATGAATAAGAAATCACATCCCAGTACCCGGCAATGAGCACAAATGAGCACCGTACACAGAAAGTATACTAGACCTTAAAGATCCAACACTCCCTTGGGAAAAGACTAATAATTGATATATCACCTCATAAGTGATATGGGAAATCAATCAAGCATGCAAGAAAAAAGGGTTATAACACACACACATACACTACATTGTTGGTTTCTGGGTAAAGACAGAAAAGAGAACCATCGGTTGGTCTACCTTTGATACAAAAAGGTAAGAAGAAGAATGCCAAGGTTTTGACCAAAAACCCCTCAGAATACATTTCAAATACTGTGTACTCTCGACAGTGTCTTGGTGGGAAGCACTCAAGTCCATCAGGTCTGTTCCCTCCTTCTTGCCTTGGCAGGGGAGCAATTCCAAATCACACTGTGCCTAACACGTGTCTGTTTTATGAATCTTTTCAGAGAACCCATGTTTTGTATTATTTATCAAATGTATTTGTACAATAGCAGCTAAGGTCAGTCTCACCTAGTTTTTGATGTGAGAATGAAGGTATTAGTCAGGAAAAAAAATGACATGTGAACTTTGAAATGGGGACACCTACTTGGACCCGGATCAAACGCATGACTAGGAAGCCACAAGACACTGAACCTCTCTTGTCAGGAAGGTAGCTTGTCCCTTAGTTTCTGAGGAGACTAGCCTTCTTCTACTTGACAAAAGCTTTGATAATCTCACTTGGTGCAGATACTCGGCAAGGAAATGCTTGTTCATAAGATCCACCACAACCACTTGCTATGTCTCTAGATTCACAATTAATACAAAATCCCATGGGACAGGTATAAACTATAAGGTAGAAGACAATAGCTGCAAAAATAACTCCAACTCCACTCACATCCATCATAAAAATCTTGAGGAACATGTGTGAAAATGGATTTTAGGGTGTTAGACCAAGGAGGATAGAGTATCATGTAAGACAGAGCTGTTTCAAAGACATGGGTGTACATACTAGAAAATTTGGATTTGACATATTAGCTCATGAATTTGGGGATGGCTCTAACAGCTTATTTTGGTAGGATGGTTGAAATTTGGACTCCGTGCTGACCTATGGTTAATGATGACGATAAGGCAAAGTTTCCCTGGCGTAACATGAAGGAGCCAATCCTAGAAACAGCAATGTTACCTGCATATATCACGTGTGGCCTGCACAGACCTCCTTCGTCAATCTATGCTGAAGGCTCAGAAGCCACCCTTTCCTCAAAGGTATTAGGAAACAAGATTAGTAATGCTGATTCTAAATATAGTATCATTACTGGAACAAACGAGCACCAACTCTCGCATCTGGAATGCAGCTACTGATGTAGGTAACGCCCTTTTCTCCAGACAAATTTCATAAAATAACTGGAAGCATCTGGTTTTTACCTGGCAAGACCGAGAGTGTACCTCCACAGCACTGGCCCAGGGCTGTGTCCATTCTCCTGTACCCTGCCAAAACACAGTCCTCAAAGGTCTTGACTTTCCACAACACGACACATGGTCCACCATGTGGACATTACGGGGATTGGACCCAATGAAAGTAGCAGATACTTTACACATCTTTATAAAACATGCACAAAGGAGTGGTATACCAACTCAACCAAGTTCAGGGGCAGGTATGTCAAGACGGCCCCACGAGGAATTGGTCCAAGTTACTGTACGTAATGCCTTCTGCTCCCCCCACCAAAAGGCATACCATTTGACAGAGAACTTATTTTTATTTATTTTGAGAGACAGAGAAAGCATGAGTTGGGGAGGGGTAGAGAGAGGGAGAGAGAGAGAGAATCTCAAGCAGGCTCCACACTGTCAGTGTGGAGCCCAAGGCAGGGCTCGAATGCATAAACTGAGATCATAATCTGAGCCGAAATCAGATGCTTAACCGACTGAGCCACCCAGGTGCCCCTGACAGAACTTCTTGATTAGAGGTAACATATACCACATTTGAATGTACTTTAATACATCTACAGAGTCACCTATAAGACCTCCAGATTTAAGTGTGACCAGAGTGAGAGCATTCTGCAGCAAGTTCTGGCAGCAGTACAAACTTCTCAAGCACTTAATCCCTGTGAGCCATCATTTCCCAAGGCACTTGACTTGTCCACAGTAAACAGGAAGTTGTTGGTAGTCTCTGGCAACCACGAGAAGGAGATTCGTGGCATAGTCTTGTAGGTTGGAGCAAATCTATGACCTCTTCTACATATACCTACTCTTTTCAGGAACAACTTATGGCTTACCACTAATAAATACATGGTAGAGACTAAATAAGTAACCATGAGACATCAAGTGACCAAGTGGATTTAGTGTCCCGTCACGAACTGGGTATTGTCTGACGTGCCTATCTTATGAGACTGGGCACAGGCAGTAGCATTCTATCATCAAATGGAAATGACACATAATGAAAGATCTTAGTATGCCAAAGCATTCGGATTACTGGTATGTACCTACTGCCCTTAAAAGTTGATGCACCCAAATCCTCAAGGAGAAAGCAGGCAAAAACCTCTTTGATCTTGGCCACAGCAACTTCTTAGTCAACACGTCTCTGGAGGCAAGGGCAACAAAAGCAAAAATGAACTACTGGGACCTCATCAAAATCAAAAGCTTCTGCACAGTGAAGGAAACATCAGCAAAACTAAAAGGCAACCAACAGAATGGGAGAAGATATTTGCAAATGATATATCAGATAAAGGGTCAGTATCCAAAATCCATAAAGAACTTCTCAAATTCAACACCCAAAAAGCAAATAATCCAGTGAAGAAATGGGCGAAAGACATGAAGAGACACTTCTCCAAAGAAGACATCCAGATGGCCGACACATTGGTTGAAAAAATGCTCAACATCACTCATCATCAGGGAAATACAGATCAAAACCACAATGAGATACCACCTCACACCCATCAGAATGGCTAACATTAACAACTCAGGCAACAACAGATGTTGGTGAGGATGCAAAGAGAAAGGATCTCTTTTGCACTGCTGGTGGGAATGCAAACTGGTGCAACCACTCTGGAAAACAGTGTGGAGATTCCTCAAAAAACTAAAAATAGAACTACCCTATGACCCACCAATTGCACTACTAGGCATTTATCCAAGGGATACAGGTGTGCTGTTTCGAAGGGGCACATGCACCCCCATGTTTATAGCAGCACTATCAACAATAGCCAAAGTATGGAAAGAGCCCAAATGTCCATCAATGGATGAATGGATAAAGAAGATGTGGTACATATACACAATGGAGTATTACTTGGCAATCAAAAAGAATGAAATCTTGCCATTTGCAACTATGTGGACGGAACTGGAGGGGATTATGCTAAGAGAAATTAGTCAGTCAGAGAAAGACAAATATCATATGACCTCACTCATATGAGGACTTTAGGACACAGAACAGATGAACCTAAAGGAAGGGAAACAAAAATAATATAAAAACAGGGACGGGAACAAAACATAAGAGACTCTTAAATATGGAGAACAGAAGGTTGCTGGAGGGGTTGTGGGAGGGGGCATGGGCTAAATGGGTAAGGGGCATTAAGGAATCTACTTGTGAAATCATTAATGCACCATATGCTAACTACTTGGATGTAAATTGAAAAAAAAAAGAAAGAAAGAAAACCAAACATTCCAAACACGAAAGATAAGAAAAAAGAAGAAAGTTCCCTGGTTCCTATAAGATTAAAGTCAGATGGCCCTGCGTATACTAGAGTCTTACAGTAAGGTCTGCAGCTTTCTGAAATGTCCTTTGTCTAATAATTTGCAACCTTTTATGTAAAAGATTTATACAACCCTACACTAAATGTTCCTTTACTGGAGCTACCATGCTTTGGTGAAGACTGTGTATCCCAGGCATCGGGAATAAAACTCTCTTCCTTTTTTAACAAAAATTTTTTGGGGCGCCTGGGTGGCGCAGTCGGTTAAGCGTCCGACTTCAGCAAGGTCACGATCTTGCGGTCTGTGAGTTCGAGCCCCGCATCAGGCTCTGGGCTGATGGCTCAGAGCCTGGAACCTGTTTCCGATTCTGTGTCTCCCTCTCTCTCTGCCCCTCCCCCGTTCATGCTCTGTCTCTCTCTGTCCCAAAAATAAATAAACGTTGAAAAAAAAATTAAAAAAAAATTTTTTTTTAATTTAGAAATTCTAGAAGCTTTGTTCATTTTTGCATCAACAAGTAATTTAAAAAACTCCCAAAAATCAGAAGAGCAGGATCAACTGGCTCCCTGGTGAATTCTAACAAACATTTCGAGAAGAATCAATAACAATCTTTAAATTTTTTTCTAATGTGTATTTATTTTTGAGACAGAGAGAGACAGAGCATGAGCGGGGGAGGGGCAGAGAGAGAGGGAGACACAGAATCGAAGCGGGCTCCAGGCTCTGAGCTGTCAGCACACAGCGCGACGTGGGGCTCAAACTCGTCAACTGCAAGATCGTGTCCTGAACCGAAGTCAGATGCTCAACCGACTGAACCACTCAGGTGCCCCTTGAACCCTTTAAACTAGATCTCTCTGCTCCTCCCTCCGTCTTAAAATAAACATTAAAAAAAGTATTTCTTTAATAATAAATAAAGATAAAACTTATGCATCCTAAAATTCTATCCTGACTCCATACCCTCACTCTTATCCATTCCCAAAGTGGGAGTTAGTGAATTCTATCTATGTTGTAAATGGATTCAAATCATTCCCCTGCTTAGGCACTTCAGAAGTGTCAATGGCCTTAGAATACTGGCTAGACTGCCTTACTCTTTCCCCTGGTCCTGCCCTTGTCCTCTACTCCATCTCTCACCACTCGCTGTCTGTTCACCTCCTCCCAACACTCTTCCATCAGTTCAAGAAATACACTAAGCTCTATTTTGCTCATGAAGTTCCCTTCACCTGACATCCTTCCTACCCACTCTACAAATCCTCACCCCCATTCAAAATCTGCCTAGGTAAATCCTGCTCTGCTTCCCTTCAGAAGTTAAATATCAGTCCCTCCCAGGATGCCTCGGTGGCTCAGTCAGTTAAGCGTCCAACTTTGGCTCAGGTCATGATCCCAAGGTTCATGAGTTTGGGGCTCACTGCTGTCGGTGCAGAGACTGCTTCAGATCCTCTGTCCCCTTCTCTCTCTGCCCCTGCCCCCACTTGTGGTTTCTTTCTCAAAAATAAACATTAAAAAATATATAAATATATCCACACACACATATATAATCTGTATCAATCCCTCCCAATAGGTATTACCACCTCATATTGTGCCATTCGTACGTTCCTGTCACAAACTTGCCAGTATTCACTTGAAGTCTGTACTCTCAGATAGACTAGAAGCCATATGGTGGCAGTACTATGTTTTGATGGCCATTACTTCCCTGTCCCAAGAACACAGTCTAATTTATTAAAGGAACTCAATGACCCCTTGTGGGATGTGAGACAATTTCTGTAACTACCAAAAATGTTACAGTACAGTACAAAGAAAAGGAAGACAAAAATAGAGTTACACCATAAAAACCACTTAAGTCTCACATAAAATGTTTGCACACACTATAACATAAAGCAAAACATTGTACTTCTGCAAAGGCATTTGAGTACTCAGATAAAAACGGACACAATATTCTTTTTGAAACAAGTGCCCAGACAATATAAATAAAATTTCTTCCTTATGTTTCTCCTTAATTTTTAGAAGTTTTAAAAAGGTGATTCACAAACTGACACATGCCACAATAATTTTCTAACAGAATTTATAGTATCCATCTAAAAGTATGTACATTTGTCCTTTTTCCTTTTTTTAAGTAGGCTCTGGGCCCAGCATGGAGCCCAACATGGGGCTTAAATTCATGATCCTGAAATCAAGACCTGAGTTGATAACAGGAGGTGGCTGCTGAACCAACTGAACCATCCAGGGGGCCCTGTATACTTGTCCTTTGACCAAGAAAACCAACCTGAACAGCTTACCCTTACCTTGAAACACACCCCCACAAATGTGAAACACTATACACAAAAATTTACTTACACGTGTATTAACAGACCTAAAGCAATTGTTAGTGAGTGTCTGGATGACTCATCCTTTGAGCATCTGACTCTTGATTTTGGCTCAGGTTAGGATCTCTGGGTCATGGGACGGAGCCCTGTGTCAGGCTCTGTGATGAGTATGGAGCCTACTGAAGATTCTTTGTCTCCCTCTCCCCCCACGCCACCATGTGCCCTCTCTCTCTCAAAAAAAAAAAAAAAAAAAAAAAAAAGTACTTAGAAAGAATACTCAAAAATACTCAGAAACTTATGAGTATCAAAATAAACCCAGGACGCCTGGTTGGCTCAGTTGGTTAAACATCTTTTTTAAAGCATATATACATTAAGTGTAATAATAAATATTATTTAACTTTAGAGTATGATTATGTAATATTACACATATAATATATATTATATTGTATTATTTTAGAAAGAGTGTGATCCAGCCTGGGCATGGAGCCTGATTAAGATTCTCTCCCTCTCTGCCTGGGTGGCTCAGTCAGTTGGTCATCCATCTTCAGCTCAGGTCATGATCTCACAGTCTGCGGTCTACTATTTCAAGCCCCGCATTGGGCTCTTGTGCTGACAGCTCAGAGCCTGAAACCTACTTCAGATTCTGTCTCCCTCTCTCTCTACCCCTCCCCCCTCACACTCTGTCTCTCTCACTCAAAAATAAATAGACACTAAAAAAAAAATTTTTTTTTAAAAGATTCTCTCTTCCTCTGCCCCTCCCCCAAGTGGGCGTGCTTGTGCATTCTCTCAAGAAAAAAAAAAGTCACCCCATATGTGACTTTTGTTATTCCAAAGGAAAAGTCTATCTTGAAAACAGCTCTGGTGATCACTAACTTAAGCAGGCAATCAAACTGGGCATCTGAGGAATGGTATAAATTCAAGTCTTCCTGATGGAATGCAATTTAATGTACACATCACCTATAGGATATTTGGAAACGATGTTTGAAGCCTCTACATCAGGAACTGGCACACGTTGGTCACAAGGCTGATTGCTAAATAGTTTTCTTGGAACACCTATCCCCATTTGTTGACTCAGATCTATTACTGCCTGAAAACTACAAAGGCAGAGCTGAGTAATTCTGATACCTTATGGCCTGCAGACCATCAAGTAATTACTTTCTGGACCTTTCCAGACAAAAAGTTTGCCACCCTCTGTTCTGGACCCAATTACAAGTTGACAGAAAATACAAGAAATGGAGGAAACATCTAAAAATATTGTGAAAAAAAAAATCAGAATTTTCAAAATGTGTGACTTTCTAAAAGAACACATAAGACTCATAAAAAGCCAACGTAATGCACAAGCAAAAAGGAATACAGTAGGTTAAAAAAGATTAAAAGGGGGGCCTGGGTGGCTCAGTCGGTTAAGCCTCTCCAACTTTGGCTCAGGTCATGATCTCACGGTTTGTGAGTTCACGCCCCACACTGGGCTTTCTACAATCGGCACGGAGCCCACTTAGGATCCTCTGTCCCCCACTCTCTCTGCCCCTACCCTACTTGTTCTCTCTCAAAATAAACACACTTAAAAAAAATAAAGACTAAATGACTGAAATAATCATCATATATAAACTGACTGGGTCTTAGATCCAAAAATCACCAAAAACTTATGTTAGAATAATGTGGGGAAGTTCAGCTTTTACACGGAGCAGATTTAAGAGGCATTTTCATTTTCAATCTTCCTGGGTCAAAGAAAGAACTGTGGTTTTAGCAGGATAACGTCTTTTACAAGATACATTACCAAGTATTTAATTTTTTTTTTCAACGTTTATTTATTTTTGGGATAGAGAGAGACAGAGCATGAACGGGGGAGGGGCAGAGAGAGAGAGGGAGACACAGAATCGGAAACAGGCTCCAGGCTCTGAGCCATCAGCCCAGAGCCTGACGCGGGGCTTTAACTCACAGAGCGCGAGATCGTGACCTGGCTGAAGTCGGACGCTTAACCGACTGCGCCACCCAGGCGCCCCATTACCAAGTATTTAAAAGTCAAGTATCATGTATGCATTTCATTTTCAACTTACACTCTCAAACAGTTCCCGTAAAATGTATTGTTATGCAGAGAGCAAACATGCAAAATGGTCAAAATGGGTGAAACTACTATAACCAACATTCACTGTGCTGGATGATCAAATTCTGTTGAAAGCTTCAGATTTTACAGCACAAAAACTGAGGGCAAAGACCACACTTAGTCCACACATCTTGTTAAGGGTAAACTCGGTCATTCTGGAACCAGCGTTATAAAGCCCATAACGTCTTTTTCTCCTGGAGGCCCTTCTTCTGATAGTTTGTGGGGGAGGCAGGGCCCCCGGACGATCAGAGGACAAGACAGCTGAGCATTCTTACTTTCACCTGGAAGGATGACTTGTGGCTTACACATGTTCGTATTTATCTAGAGAAATATGCACACCCTCGAACCTAACAAGTCTCTTTTCTTTCTACCTGTAGGGGACGCTCAACAAGAACCGGCAAACACATTCCAAATGCTCGCAAGAAACGTCTTTCTGCATTCTAGAGGAAGGGCCCTTTGAACCAACGCTTCCCCAGGGCTCACCGGGACAGCCAGGAGCGACAGGGCGGTGACCACCGCAGGGCCGGGCCAACCTGACTTGCCCAGCGGAAATTCTCATCCTCCTGGAGAAGAGTCACAACGGTTACTTAGGAGGAGTTTGAACAAGGAGGCACCGTGGCCGAAAACACTTCGCAGGTGCGCCCTCACCGCTCCTCTCGGCCGGCCCAACGCGGGCGCCAGCGGCCGCGAAGGGGGCGAGCGGAGGGGACCCGGCCTCTTTAAGGAGGCCCCTCGGAGGCCGGGCCACACCTGTCCTTTAACGCCCTCCTTGCGTCCGAACCTTCCTGGCACGCGGCCTCACCGACGACACCAAGCACCGCAAGACGACCAAGAGGAGAGGCTCGGAAAGCCGCTAGGCCACGGGACAAAGACCGCCGCGGGCCGGTGACGCCACTTCCGCTTCCTGCCTCTCGCCGCAAGGGGCGGGGCTCCAGGGCTTGGGCTGCGGCCACGCCCGACGCTTTGAAGGCCGGAAGCGGTAGTGTCGTCACCCGTGGGTGCTGAGGGCCCAGGAGTTGGCCCAGCACGAAGGCAGAGGGCGGGTTCTGGCCCGAGGGAGTCGAATGGGGCTGGAGCCAGGCCCGTTCTGTGTTTAGAAGCCAGAAAGGCAAGGCTGGGGGTGGGGGCGGAGGAGTCGTCCCAGAGGACGCTTTTTTAACAAGTGATTTCTGGGTTTCCCGCCTTGCCTTAAAAATTCTCTTCAAACTCTAGATTACTTACAGATTTTATAATTTTCTTCAAAATGTTTTACGTTCGGTGATATTTTATGAATGTATTTTCGTAGGATAGTAGTGTGGGATAGTGGATCCATTTCTCCCTTCTCTTGAGAAATACAGCCAACTGTAGTATGATCTATTGATAAACTATCCTTGACCTACTGATTCGAAATTCCCCTCTTGTTATGTAGTAAATTCCTCTATATACAGCTGTATTTTTATTTCGATTTTTTATTTTTCAAGTCATGCCATAATACGAGCCAGGGTTTCCATACTAAGTTGTGGGACAGCACCAATACTGGCATGTTTAGTTATTCAGCAACAGTTCTAAAGTGTCTACCATTGTCCTGCGTGATGTGGATTTCAGTGGGTGGTCGTTACGAAGTTAATAAAGGTCCTTTTAAATCCTGATTTATTAGTACATTTACCAAGAATTGTTTATGTGCGTTATCAAGTGTGTTTTACGCATCTCTTCAATGCATAACTGTTTTGCTTTCTTTAATTTTTTTCTATAAAATACTTCATTTCTGTGTAGCCAAAGGACTCTTTTTGAAGAAATAATCTCTGGCTTTTTTGCCTTCCCTTAAAAAATTGTCTTCAAATCCTAGACAACATGCAGATTTTCCATTGTCTTCTGAGGTGTATTAGTTTTAATGACATTTTAATGTTTATTCCTCCAAGAATCTATCTTAGTATGTGGTATGGGGTAGTGGGTCCCAAAGATAGCTTACTGTAGTATGATCTATTGCTAAACTATCCTTGACATACAATTTGAAATTTCACTTTTATTAAACAATGAATTGCTCTATTTACACCTGTTTTGGTTTCTAGACTTCTGTGACAGCAATATATACTTAGAGTCATATAATACTCTTTTTTTTTTTTTAATTTTTTTTTTCAACGTTTATTTATTTTTTTTTGGGACAGAGAGAGACAGAGCATGAACGGGGGAGGGGCAGAGAGAGAGGGAGACACAGAATCGGAAACAGGCTCCAGGCTCTGAGCCATCAGCCCAGAGCCTGACGCGGGGCTTTAACTCACAGAGCGCGAGATGGTGACCTGGCTGAAGTCGGATGCTTAACCGACTGCGCCACCCAGGCGCCCCATAATACTCTTTTTTAACAATGATTTTATACTATACTTTAGCACTGAATGGTAAAAATATAATGGCAGCTAATGGTTATTACATCTTCCTTCTCAAGGTTCTTCAGAGACATGAAATTTTTGATGCTTTTACTGATGTAGCTATTATCTCGAGTTTATCTTTTGTGTTTTGCAACAGCTGTATTGAGATATTCACATGTCAACAATTTACTCTTTTTCGTCTTTTTTTAGACAGTATTTATTTACTTATTTATTTATTTAAAGGGTGCAAGTGAGTGAGGAGCAGAGAGAGAGAGAGAGAGAGAGAGAGAATCCCACAAGGGACAGGGAGAGGGCGCCAGAGAAACAGGGCTCACCCAAAATGGGGCTTGTGTTCACCTGAAGCAGGGCTTGTGCTCACCAATTTACTCTTTTAAAACTACTCAATTCCATGTTTTTTAATATGTTCACACAGTGGTGCAATCATTACATTTTAGAACCTTTGCATCGTTTTGCAAGTACCTTGGCTGTCCAAACCTTATTTTCCTCCTGCCTCAACATCTAGGCATCCACAAATCTTTCTTTCTCTATCAATTTGTGTTTCATAGTCATTTTACAGAAATGAAACCATACATCTTTTGTCAATAATTTCTTTGTATGTTTTTCTTTTTTTAACATTAAAAAAAAGTATTTATTTTGAGAGAGAGAGAGAGAGAGAGGAAATGTGAGTGGGGGAGGGGCAGAGAGAGGGAGAGACAGAATCCTGTGGGTCCATGCTGTCAGTAGTGCAGAGCCCAATGTGAGACTCAAACCCACGACAGTGAGATCACAACCTGACCTGAAATCAATCAAGAGTCAGAGTTTAACCGACTGAGCCACCCAGGTACCCCTCTTGGCGTGTTTTTCAAGGTTGATATGTTTTGTAGCATATATCATTTCTTTTTATTGGCAAATGATATTCTATTGTATGGGTATATTACATTTTGTTTATTCATCAGTTAGTGAACATTTGGGTTGTTCACACTTTGTGGGTATCAGGAGGAATGCTGCTGTGAAAATTCATGTATGTTTTTCTGTGCAGATGTCTTTTTATTTCTCTTGGGTATTAATGCTTGCTGGGAAACAATACAAATATATATATTTACATATATATTTATTTACATATATATTTACAAATATATATTTACAAATATATTTACATATATATATTACACACATTATCAGGATTTAGAATATCAACATCACCTCCCCCTCAAAAAAACCTATTGTGTTATCCTTTGTAATTACACCCTCACTTATCTCTAACAAGTAGTGGTCTGTTCTCCATCACTGTACTTTCATCTTATTATGTCATATAAATGGAATCATACAGTATGTAGCCATTTTGTTACTGACATCTTTCACCCTGCATCATGTCTCTGATTGAGGTCTATCAATTTCATCATGAGTAGTGTTTTTAGTTTTCATTGATGACTCCTGTTCCATTGTACGGATATGCCAACTTTTTTAATCCATGTATCCACTTAAGGACATTTCAGTTATTCCTAGTTATGGGCAATTTTGAATACAGCCACTATAAATATTCTTGTAAAGGTGTTTGTGTGCACACAAATTCTTTTATTCCCTCGAGAAAACAGCTAGGGGTGGGAGAAGTGCTTCATATGGTAAGTGTGTATGTAACTAGTGAGGAAACTACCAATCACCACTAGAGTAGTTGTGCAATTTTCCATTCCCACCGTCATTGGGTGAGAGTTCCAGTTGCTCTGCATTCTCACCAACACTTAGTATTGTTTTTCACTTTAGCTGTTCTAATAGGTGTTTAGTGTTGTCAGCGTTTTATTAGGTCTTCTGTAATTTTTTCACCACATTTTTCTAGTTTTCTATATACAAATCTTTTACCTCTATCATTAAATATATCCTTAGGTGTTTTATTCTTCTTGATGCTGTTGTAACTATAGTTATAAACATTTCATTTTCAGATTGTTTGTTGTGTATAGAAACACAGGTGATTTTTCTGTGTTGATATTGTACACTGCAACTTGGCTCAATTTTTTTATTTACTGTTGTAGCTTATTGTAGATAAACCATACATCTTGCTTTTTTTTTTTATTGTACACATTGTGTACATGTGCCCTCTTTTATCAAAATAGTTCCCTAGTGACTGGTAGATTCCCAATGTTTTCAGATAACAAACAATCATGCAATAAACAACCTTGTGCATAGAACATTTTGCATGAATATGAGTGTAATTAAGTGGTGAATTCTAATCACTGGAATGGCTGAATCAACTATAAAATCAGAAACAGCATATACAAGGGCACTGAGGTATAAAACAATGAGGCATGTTATTATAGTTGCTAATAGTTTAGTATTATATCATTAACATTGACAAATTTATTAGTATTTCCTAGGCAAAATGCTATGTGGCTACCCTTCTTTCATCTTGTGATGTGTTTTTTGAAAACTGGTCCTCATCAAAAAGTCTCTGTGCATGTCCATCAACTGATGAATGGATAAAGAAATTGTGGTTTATATACACAATGGAATTCTACGTGGCAATGAGAAAAAATGAAATATGGCCTTTTGTAGCAACGTGGATGGAACTGGAGAGTGTGATGCTAAGTGAAATAAGCCATACAGAGAAAGACAGATACCATATGGTTTCACTCTTATGTGGATCCTGAGAAACTTAACAGGAACCCATGGGGGAGGGGAAGGGAAAAAAAAAAAAAAAGAGGTTAGAGTGCGAGAGAGCCAAAGCATAAGAGACTGTTAAAAACTGAGAACAAACTGAGGGTTGATGGGGGGTGGGAGGGAGGAGAGGGTGGGTGATGGGTATTGAGGAGGGCACCTTTTGGGATGAGCACTGGGTGTTGTATGGAAACCAATTTGTCAATAAATTTCATATATAAAAAAAAAAAAACTATGTAAACAATGAAGCCAAACCTAATACAACCAATCTTTTTGTGTGATTAAGAGTAATTTTTGAAATTATCATTCTCAGAAGAAGAGACTGTCCAGAAAGATTGTGAAAGACTTTGAAATGACAAAAGAAAAAGTATCTTTGAGTGTCCTATGAAATGCCAGGTGTTGTCTAGCCCACTCTTCCTCATTATTTGTATCTTTCATTGTGTCTGAGTCTTTACCACTGTTAATTATAGTAAATTACTTCACTACTTCCCTGTGGGGGGAAAAAAAAGTCTCTGTGCAGGTGGGCTTTTGGGGAGAATTTGATCCTAGGGAGCAGGAATACAGAACAATGGGAGTAAATCAGGGAAGGAAGGAAAGGCAATGAAAGGAATCATTATCATTTTGATCCCTCTATGGGTGACTGGTGCCCCATCTCACCAAACCCTTCTGATATAAATTATGAAGTGTGTCTCAGAACTTGCCACTTGGTAGATAAAAAGACATGAGTTCTATTGGCCAAGGGTGGTCCTGGATAGATTTAATGCCCCCTGTGGTTCTGGGTTGCACATCGATGAATACAGAGTAGATTCCCTCAGGTGTCCCATATTGTGGTGTCACAGAAGATTCAGGGCAGAAAGCAGGAGGTATGGGATTTGGGCCTGAGGCAAAGTGCTGACCAGCTGCAGCTGTGCAAAACTTTCCATGGCTTCCATTGACCTAATTACAGCAGACATGGCTGAAGCCTAAGATGTGACAAGAAAGTATGGATTGGTGCCTGTATGTGTTTGCTGGAGCTGCCATAATACAATACTATAGTGAGTGAACATAATCAACAGAATTAATTTCCTTGTCATTGTGGATACTGGGAGTCCACGATCAGGGTACCAGTAGGGTTGGTACCTCCAGGAACCCTGTCACTTGCTTGCAGATGCCTGTCCTGCTGCTGCCTCTTCAGATAATTTCTCTGTGCATGCATGCCCCTGGTGTGTTTCTGTGTGTCCAAATCTCTTATAAAGACCTACAGTGAGATTGGCTAAAGGCTCACCCTAATGTACCCATTTTAATTTACCTCTTTTAAGGGGTTTCTTCAAATACAGTCACATCGTTAGGTGCTGGGGATCACAATCTCAACATGAATTCTGGGAGAACTCAGTTCAGCCCACAACACTGTCCAAGATGTGTGTTATATGCCCTTCTGTAATTATTCCTTTTTATTAACCATGCGGGAAACTTGCTATCTTGACCAGAGTTCTTGTTTCTTATTATATTCCACTACTGACACTACTTTTAAATATGGAGTTTTGCTTTAAGGAGGCAAATAACCTAAATGTACCATGTCAGTAAAATGTATGAGAGAAACAAGGCATTCTGAAATTAACAGAAGGATTAATGAAAGAAACAAAGGGTGTTAGGGTGGCCAGTGATTGGGGTAGCAAACAATTGCACAAAGAGTAGAGCAACAGCAAGACAGAGCTTATTCCCTCCCCAAGGGAGGAGAGGGGCCAGACATCTAGAGAAATGTTGACCCAAATTTCTGTCAGGCTGGGCCTTTTAAGGGGTTTTGAAAGATGTGGGAAGGTTGCAGCTGTGCCCATTGCAGGGTGGGATGGGTATGGGGAGGGGGTCAGCTCTTGGCCACATAGAGCAGGGGGGGTGGCAGGTTTTCCAGGGGCTCTGTCCACGGCTCATCTGGGATGTGGGTTGTGGTCAGGCTAGAGAATATGTTTTGTAGTTGGGATCTACTTTCCAAGAATGTAGGGCACCTGACCAAGAAAAGCAGAGTTAGGGCCAAGTGCAGACACCTGTGAGTTTTGTCTATAAGCTTGGCTGGCTGGGGGTGGGGGTGGGGCTCTTGAATAGATTTCTTTCAAAGGGTAACGCACTGTGCACATTTCATCCAGTGACAAATATTCAGTTTGTGTATGTGATGTCTAGTATCAGGCAGAGACTGGGAGAGTGAATGTGACACAGGTCTGCACTCCCCAAATCATTTCTCATTCTACTCTTAGCATTGTTGTGATTGACTGATTTGTGGGTTCAAACATTTATTAACTGCTGGATTCTATGAACTTGTATGATGTTTGAAACAAAACAAAGGCCCACTATTCACAGAATTTACTTTAATTGGGAGAAAGAAAATAAACTAATATATAAAGAGTAATAACAGAGTTTCTGTTAAGTGCTAATAAAAATATTTAGGAATCCTATTTTAACATCATGTTATTGTTCCTTAACCATCCAGGATGCTCCATGTGGGGATTTGTTGATGTTGTTGATGGTGTTGCTCTCTCTGGTATCACATGTTAAAAGGAAAGGGGGGAAGGAAGGAAAGGAGGAGAAAAGGAAGGAAAGAAGGAGGGTGGGGAAAAAAAAGAAAGACCTTGAGTTTTTTGGTGGAAAGGTTCAGTCCGATGTGCCTGTGAAAAACCCCACAGATAATTTCCATTGGCAGTGGCATGGGTTGATCTCATGTTCGGTCTAATGGCAGTAGTGGGAGAGAGAATTAGGTTACAGAGAAGCAGGTCAGAAAGACAAGATTATGCATGGCTTGGATGGCCAACAGGCACATGAAAAGATGCTCAACGTCGCTCCTTATCAGGGAAATACAAATCAAAACCACACTCAGATATCACCTCACACCAGTCAGAGTGGCCAAAATGAACAAATCAGGAGACTATAGACGCTGGCGAGGATGTGGAGAAACGGGAACCCTCTTGCACTGTTGGTGGGAATGCAAATTGGTGCAGCCGCTCTGGAAAGCAGTGTGGAGGTTCCTCAGAAAATTAAAAATAGACTTACCCTATGACCCAGCAATAGCACTGCTAGGAATTTATCCAAGGGATACAGGAGTACTGATGCATAGGGGCACTTGTACCCCAATGTTTATAGCAGCACTCTCAACAATAGCCAAATTATGGAAAGAGCCTAAATGTCCATCAACTGATGAATGGATAAAGAAATTGTGGTTTATATACACAATGGAGTACTACATGGCAATGAGAAAGAACGAAATATGGCCCTTTGTAGCAACGTGGATGGAACTGGAAAGTGTGATGCTAAGTGAAATAAGCCATACAGAGAAAGACAGATACCATATGGTTTCACTCTTATGTGGATCCTGAGAAACTTAACAGAAACCCATGGGGGAGGGGAAGGAAGAAAAAAAAAAAGAGGTTAGAGTGGGAGAGAGCCAAAGCATAAGAGACTCTTAAAAACTGAGAACAAACTGAGGGTTGATGGGGGGTGGGAGGGAGGGGAGGGTGGGTGATGGGTATTGAGGAGGGCACCTTTTGGGATGAGCACTGGGTGTTGTATGGAAACCAATTTGACAATAAATTTCATATATTGAAAAAAAAAAAGATTATGCGTGGCTCAGCATTACTCATGCTCCTTGTTTCAAAGTGGGGGAGGAGGAGTGTTTCTTCACTGAGAAGGCACTTTGAGACCCAAAAACAAAGCTGGGGACTCCATACAACTTGTACAGTTTTATTCAGGGAAATTTACAAACGGGGGGACAGGTCGGGTGACAATCCAGGTCCTGCACAGCTATTCTCTGCAAAGTACTGACCCTACTCCACAAATTTTATAGGGCAACGGGATGCTATTTGTGTGTGTGTGTGTGGGGGGGGAACTGTTTCAGAGGTTTCACAAGCACCTGACAGCTAACATTAATTAGATTTTGCGGTGCCAGCTATGTGTCAGAAAGGGGAGAAGGGTGCCTGGGTGGCTCAATCGGTTAAGCATCCAACTTTGGCTCAGGTCACGATCTCATGGTTCATGGGTTCGAGCCCCGCATCGGGCTCTGCACTGATAGTGCAGAGCCTGCTTGGGGTCTCTCTCTATCCCTCTCTCTCTACCCCTCTTCCAGTCACTCTCTCTCTCTCTCTCTCTCTCTCTCTCTCTCTCTCTCTCTCTCTCTCTCTCAAAATAAATAAAAATAAACTTAATAAAATAAAATTATTTTTTAAAAGGGTAGGGGGAGAGACTGTTATCTTTAACAAATTTACAGAGGGTCAAAGCAAGCCTCCCCCTATCTGGGCCTTGGCTATATTAGTCTCCAAGGGACAGAAAACAGGTATTCCCAAAAGAGGCCATGGCCAGAACATGAGCAAAATGAAGCATCAAAGCTGGAGTAGGTATTATCAGTAACCCTATAGTCCTCCAGTTCTCAGCATGGCTCCCACTTTCTAAGGACAGTCCTTCCCAACTACTTACCCTCATGCATCACAAATAAACTCTCATGGACGCTGTACATGTTGTTGCAGGCCATGATCCAAATGCCGATGGGGTGGACTGTAGTAAACCCTGTTGTGTCACTCACTTTTCCATTCGGAATGAAAGGCTTCTTCCCCAGGTTCAGAGAGTGCAGCCTTCTGACAGCCCTCAGTCTTCAGCCCTCTTAGAGAATTGCCCTCGGCTAAAGGAAGCAGCCTCACTCACCCACTCATGTCTCTTGCTGTGAAAGCACAACTGCCTGACAGCCATCTGTATCCACCACTGTGTTTGCTCTGAGGATGTTGCTGGACTGCTCCCATCCGCCCACTGAATACAGTAGGGTACCAGAGCATGCCCAATGCCATGCTCACACAGTGACACTGATGACCAGGGTCAATTAACCCTGCCAAAATGATGTCCCCTCTTTCTGACATGAGGGACCTCAAGTGCCAGGTAGCTGGATAGCTTCAGGTTTAATAGGACATTGGCCATGTCGCTGGAAGTGCTACCTTTTAGGATTCAAGACATCTTAACCTGCTAAGGGTTGAGTTGAGGAGACCTGAAGCAAATACTGCCCAAGTGGCTCACTGGGAGTGACATTACACAGGGCTGTTTCTACTAACAAGCTTGATTTCTGAACCCATGTATCCCATATATTGGAGATACTGCACGTTATGATTGTCATTGACTATTGAGTGTATATGCATCCTGTGAATTGTGTAGCTTGAATGTCTGCTGAATGCAAATGCCTGCTCTAAATGTGATCATACTCTTTGGGGGCACCTGGGTGGCTCAATAGTTTGGGTGTCCAACTTCAGCTCAGGTGTTGATCTCATGCTTTGTGGGTTCAAGCCCCCCGAAGGGCTCTGTGCTGGCAGCTCAGAGACTGGAGCCTGCTTTGGATTCTGTGTCTCCCTCTCTCTCTGCCCCTCCCCTGCTCATGTTCTATCTCTCTCTCTCTCTCTCTTTTTTTCTCTCTCAAAAATAAACATTAAAAAACGTGACCATACTCTTTGAAATTAAACCTGTTGCAAATTTTCATTAAACAAAAAATTTTAAACTAGCCATACTCCACAATTCCTTTTCTGTGTTATTTTACCTCTATCCTCACCTTCCCTGACAAATTTCATAGGTGATTTATACTGGCACCTCTATTTCCTCAATACTCACTTGTCAACACACTCTACTGGATTGTTTACAGCCTTACTCTTCACTTTAGAGGTAAAAAATGAAGCCCTATCTAATATCAGCAAAGGCCTCCATGTCTCTGGCAAATGTCAAGGGATGTTTTCAGTCATTTTGTTAGTCTTTTAAAGAGAACAAAAAACTATTAGCTATTCTGCTTTTGTTCAGAAAGGACCTCTTTTGCTTCCATGACACTGTGGACTAAGTGACCTTTGAAATCTCCAAAGATTCTTCAACAATGAGCATCCCATAAAGTTGATTCCTGGTTTTCGTTCTTGTAGGAATTAAATGTTTCTTAGGAGATATTTTCTCATTTTAAGTCAAACCATAGAAAGAAGAAATTTCTTTTTTTGAGAAAATACCTTCATCTTGGCCCCCTGTTGCCTACACAGACATGACTGTCTGGAAATTTTCCATTCTTTCATCTCTGTATCCCAAGGGACCTGAATTGTTTGGAAAGAGGAAAGTCAGTAGAGCAATTTACTCAGTGAGGACCTTTGAGAATTCAGACACTGAGATGATAATAACATGTCCTGTTGCTCCTTTCCTATAATTCTCTGATGGCAGCCTAGAGGAAAACCCAAATGGGCTCTTCTGGGACAAACTGCAAGAAAAGAAAGCTTCAGTGGTAACGATCAGAGAGGGTAAGATCACTGTTTCCCAGTAAGGGCTGGAGGAGTATGAGGAAAAGGGATGAGAAAGTGAGTATTGGGTTTACCTCTAGAATAATGGGACTGGAACAATCCCCTAACAAAGCTGAAGTCTCTGTAATTTGAAGGTGATTTACTTGCTACTTAAACCAGTCTTTCCAGCTCTTGCTATGCTTCCTTCACTCTTCCAGAAACTAGAGCCTCTCTCCAATAGGAGTTATTTTCCATTGAGTCTCCTCTTCTCTATTCTTTCCCATGAATTCTAGGTTCCTGTTTGATTTCCTGTCCCATCATTTATTCATTACCCACTCATTCGATGTGTGTTATGCATGATTTGCCTTCTTTGTCCCTCAAGTGATTGGATTTTCCTATTATATTCCCTGTTTTTCCTGGCAGATTTGACTTACTGATAGCACTTACTAGTTCTGTGTTGCTGTTGTTTTCCTTTAGTGTCCACAATATACCTACAAATAATGTAATTATTTCTGGCATTCGGTATTCAGGCTAATATCCATTCCCCAACTTTCTTACTAATCTATATAAATATTCAAGAGAATATTGACTGATTGAAGTCAGAGTAAACTGTCTTGGCTTGCTCACAAATTTAACAGAAGTAATTTAGTGTCTTAATGTAGAATACCCTGTTGGCTGCAATTTTAAACAACTATTCTTTATCCGGTTAAGAAATTGACCGAAGTTTCTTCATGTAGCAAGAGGCTTTTTCCAGGCAGCTAACCACAGTAATGGCTGTTACATTTTCTCAAATACTTCTTCCATTGTGATTATGGTTATGATTCCTCTTCATTTCTCTATTTTTGAGATGCATACTTTTAGCAAACACCCTAGCATTAAGGAACTTTCCATTCCTGAAATACTTGTGTTACTTGTTTATGATATATTACTCTTTTTAAAGAGGTATGACTGTGTTGTATTTAACCTTCTTATTTTATTTTATTTATTTATTTTTTTTTTTTGGTCTACATTTAATCATATGTTGAGCTTAAAGATTCCTTTGTAGTGTTATAGTGGACACTTTTGGTTTCAGTCATTATTATACATCTAACATTTCATGTGTTGAACACCTGGTAAGTGTAGGCACCAAGTATATCTCTAGAAAGACAATGGAGAGCAAAAATAGTCATGACCTCTGACCCACAAATAAACATAAAATCACCAACATGAGAGGCACATTTAGGCATAGTATAGGATGTTCCACTTGTGCTCCTCACGTGCTCTGTCTGTCCTGAACTTCACTGTCTGCTCTCCTTCTCACTGGCCTCTCAAAAATGTTCCATTACTAAGCTCATCCAACCATGAGGAAAGTGCACATTCTGTTCTCTCCACCCCAAATGAGTGCCCTTTCCTTATTTCCCTTGATGAACAATTGCCCATCCTTACTCTTGCAGTTCAAGAATACAATTTCAGAAAAGACTTTTCTATGCAACTCCCCAGACAAAATTGGTTCTCAATAATTGTTTCTCTCTTTAATTAATTGCACTCTCTAGGCATTACTAATAACAAGGGCCTCTTTCAATCATGCATAAAGTAAACATTTACTGTCATGTTAACTTTGCCTTTTAAGTTTTTTTTTTTTATGTTTATTTATTTTTGAGAAAGAATGAGCAGGGGAGGAGCACAGAGAGAGAGAGAGAGAGAGAGAGAGAGAGAGAGAGAGAGGGAGACAGAGAATCCAAAGCATGCTCTGTGCTGTCCGTGTAAAGCCCAATGTGGGTCTTGAACCCACCAACTGTGAGATCATGACCTGAGCCAAAGTCGGACACTCAACTAACTGACGGAGCCACCCAGGCACCCCTTTGCCTTTTAAGTTAAAAAAAATTTTTTTAATGTTTATTTATTTTTGAGAGAGAGAGGGAAAGAGAGAGAGAGAGAGAGAGAGAGAGAGAGAGAGAGAGAGAAAGAGAGAGAGAGAACATGAGCAGGGGAGGGGCAGAGAGAGAGACACACACACACACAGAATCTGAAACAGGCTCCAGGCTCTGAGCTGTCAGCACAGAGCCCGACCTGGGGCTGGAACCCACTAACCTGAGATCATGACCTCAGCAAAAGTGAGATGCTTAACCGACTGAGCCACCCATATATATACATATATATATATATACACATTTTTTAACTTCTATGAATATATAGAAGTTTATATATGAATATATATATATATATATACACTTAAAAAAAATTTTTTTTATATTTATTTATTTCTGAGACAGAGACAGAGCATGAGCAGGGGAGGGACAGAGAGAGAGGGAGACACAGAATCAGAAGCAGGCTCCAGGCTCTGAGCTGTCAGCACAGAGCCCGACGCGGAGCTCGAACTCACAAACCGTGAGATCATGACCTGAGCCCTAGTCGGTTGCTCAACTGACTGAGCCACCCAGGCACCCCATACTTTTTTTTTTTTTTTTTTTTACAGGGCATAATAAACACCTTTATTACATGACCGAAGATAGGAAGGAGGAAGATTTATTTGCCTTTCCGGGCTTTGATTTTCCTCAGATAGAACTCTAGCTCCTTGCCCTCCAGCACATAGCCATCTGTTTGGCCACACTGGCCTGGTCTTGAAGCAATGCATGCAAGAAGCTTGCCCTGCTGGAACCGCTCCTCCAGAAGACCGCTAATTTGGCATTCTTTTTCCTTTCATCATATTTCTTCTGAATTTTCTTTGATCGTTTTTTGTTTAAAATCTCCTCCTCCCCGGGAGTCAGCTTGGCCCCCTTCTTGTGGCCCGGGGGCAGTGCATAGTGAGACCCGTACCACTGCCGGTACTGTGTGCTATCAATGAGCACGATACGTTTCTTCACCAAGGCCTTGGTGCGGACCAGTTCGTTGTTGGATGCATTGTAGACAACATCAATAATCTTTGTTTTGCGCGTACAACACTCAGAGCCCCAGGAGAAGTTGCCCACGTCCAGCCTCAAGACACCTTACTGCCTCTCCGAATTCGGACTGCAGGTATACGGCGGGGGCCAATCTTAGTGTCGGCAGCGGGGCGTCCCAGCTCCTACTTCCGCGTCTCGTGGTAGGGCTTTCTCTTGCCCCCGGTCTTGCGGTGCTTGTGCCAGTTGTCCCGAGAGATGCCCATAGCTCTCGGCGCTGGCTGTGAAAGGGCTAAAGATATTTTTTAATCTTTTAATTTTTTTTGAGAGAGGGAGAGAGAGCATGCATAAGCTGGGGAGGGAGGGAGAGAGAGAGAGAGAGAGAGAGAGAGAGAGAGAGAGAGAGAATCTCAAGCATGCTCCAGGCCCAGGGTGGCATAGAGCCCTATGTGGGGCTTGATCCTGTGACTGGGAGATCATGACCTAAGCCGAAACCAAGAGTCGGATGCCTAACTGACTGAGCCACCCAGGTGCCCCAATTTTTGCATATTTTTGATGAAATCTATTGATTATTTTTCCACAATTAAAGTGCTAATTTTTAATATAACACACCCCTGCTCTAGAGTGAGTGCACATGAGCACATGCTCCCATACAAGTTTCGTGTTTTGCTTTCATGTGTGTGTGCTTTTGTTTCACCTTTTTTTAAAATCTATGTAGTCCACCTGCTCTTCCCTGTTCTTGGATGAGTCCACTTGGCAGTTGGTATTTGAAAGAGGGAGGCATAGGATCTTCATTAATTAGAAGTACTTGATGGTGTTCAAAAGAGCTACCAGGCCTGCTGTGTTTATAATGATCAGAGTTCCACCTCTGATGGCTCTCTCAGTTTAATATTGATAAGCAATAGCCATATAAGACAGACAGACCATAGTGATGGTAAGGACAGAATCTCACATTTATCAAGTGTCCACAGAATGTCACAAGAATCACAGTAGAAACATTACGTGCATCATCTCATTTACTTCACTCACCAGGCTTATGGTGTAGGGAACACTTATCACTTCCATTGTAGGGGTGTACTATCTGCAGCTATGAGAGATTAACTTTCTCAGGGTCACACAGAGAGTAAGTTGGTAGACCAAATTTCTATTCCAGCAAGTCTGACTCAGATCCTATGTTCTAAACCACAGCTGTATGCTGTCTTTTGGGAGAGTTGTGTATCAAAAGTAAAAAGGAATAGGTTGATTTTAAAAAGCTATCATTTATTGACCAAAAAACTATCATTTATTTACTGCACCCAAGCCCTTTGAATCCTCAAAGAAGTTAATATCCATAACCACATATTTAGAATGAAAAATAATAAGACAATAGTTATGTCACATTGATATGAAGCATAAAATTAAGGCTATTTGACTTGAGAAGACACATTGAGTAACTAGTATACAGGTCTTTGAATAGTGGAGATTATCAAAGAAAGACATTCAATGTCTTCAGTTATTTTGAATGGTCATATCATAGAAGAAATTGGTTTATGTACATGGCTTCAAATAGAATTAGACCAGTGAATAGGAGATAAAAAGAGATGTCTGCTAAATTTTTAAAAGGATTGGGGCGCCTGGGTGGCGCAGTCGGTTAAGCGTCCGACTTCAGCCAGGTCACGATCTCGCGGTCCGTGAGTTCGAGCCCTGCGTCGGGCTCTGGGCTGATGGCTCAGAGCCTGGAGCCTGTTTCCGATTCTGTGTCTCCCTCTCTCTCTGCCCCTCCCTTGTTCATGCTCTGTCTCTCTCTGTCCCAAAAATAAATAAACGTTGAAAAAAAAAATTAAAAAAAAAAAAGGATACCTAAGAACATTTAGATTGAAAATGAGCTACCATTTGACTGAGTGAATCTTACCTTTGGAAGAACTAATGGAGGGTGAAGGATGTCCACCTAAACGTGGTATTAGAAGGGCGCCTGGGTGGCTCAGTCGGTTATTGACTGAGTCGGCATCTGACTTTGGCTCAGGCCAATGATCTCGCGGTTTGTGAGTTCGAGCCCCGCATCGGGCTCTGTGCTGACAGCTCAGAGCCTGGAGCCTGCTTCGGATTCTGTGTCTCCCTCTCACTTTGCCCCTCCCCTGCTCATGCTCTCTTTCTCCTTCAAAAATAAATAAACATTAAAAAAATTTTAAAGATGGTATTATAAAGGTAATGACTGGCTGATGTCCCAGTTGGCTAGGCACTAAATATTTCTTTTCACTCCTTCTCTAGGAGACACATCAGACACATGGAAGCAGGAAACCATACCAGAGTATCAGAATTCTTCCTCCGGGGCCTCTCAGATGACCCAGAACTGCAGCCCCTCCTCCTTGGCTTGTTTCTGTTCATGTACCTAGTCACTGTGCTAGGAAACCTGCTCATCATCCTGGCCATCCTCTCTGACTCCAACCTCCACACCCCCATGTACTTCTTCCTCTCTAACCTGTCCTCTGTTGACATCTGTTTCATTTCCACCACTGTCCCGAAGATGCTGGTAAACATCCAGGCACAGAGCAAAGACATCTCCTACCCTGGATGCCTCACTCAGCTGTATTTTTTTATGATTTTTGCTGGAATGGATGGTTTCCTCCTGACCGTGATGGCCTATGACCGGTTTGTGGCCATCTGCCACCCCCTGCACTACACAGTCATCATGAACCCACGACTCTGTGGCCTGCTGGTTCTGGTGTGTTGGCTCATCATTTTCTGGGTCTCCCTGATTCATGTCCTACTGGCGAGGCGGCTGACCTTCTGTACAGGTACGGAAATTCCACATTTCTTCTGTGAAGTGGTTCAGATTCTCCAAGTAGCCTGCTCTGACACTCGTATCAATAATATCTTCTTGTATGTGTCGACTGCCATACTGGGTGTGTTTCCTCTGACTGGGATCTTCTTTTCCTACTCTCTGATCGTCTCCTCTTTAATGAGAATGTCCTCTGCAGCAGGAAAATATAAAGCATTTTCAACCTGTGGCTCACATCTCTCTGTGGTCTCCTTGTACTATGGGGCAAGCTTGGGGCTCTATCTCAGTCCTGCTGGGATCCATTCTTCCCAGAGAATCCCAATTGCCTCAGTGATGTACACTGTGGTCACCCCCATGCTGAACCCCTTCATCTACAGCCTCAGGAACAAGGATGTGAAGGGGGCCCTGAGAAGACTCCATAGTCGTGGAGCCCTTTGTCCATGATGGGCCACTGGCCTCAGAACCAAGTAGACATTGTGAGCTCCAAAAGGCAAATAATTGTGCATATAAATCTCTTGGTTTTCTTCCTCCCCTAAAAGACATGCCTCACTTCTTCTATTCTCAAAATCCCCATGACTTTGCCTTCATTTGGTTTTGGTTTTGTATTAGTTTCTCCTCAATAATCTCTTCAGTTATTCCTTTTTTCGTTTGTCTTCCCTGTTTGCAGCCCATAACATTCTATCTTTGGTTAGCTTTCCTACAGTCATTCCTGAGATTTTTAATACTTGATGTGAAGCACTTATAGCAAGTGCCTGCATGGTTTCCTCCCAAAACTGTCTTCTCAAATGCTGACATCCTTCACCTTAATTTGGTTGTAAGTTTGTTTCTCCCTGGAGGAAACAGAATGGAAACCATACAATAGTCATAACCAAAGTGCTTGCCATATCAAGACTGTGCTTGTTGATCTCCAGCTGTAAATTTATGTATTTGACATTTACTTAAGATATTTTCCCTCTTTTTCAAAAAGATTGAGATTGGGATGGATCCCAACATGGAAACCTGAATATGATCCCATGCTCCTAAGTTTGCTATCTTAGTGTTCCTGAAAACACTGATGTGGATTTTCAACTTTAAGAGTAGGGATCTTGATTTGAAACCTCATTTGTTCAGGTTTGTAGGCAACATATTGCATAGGATATCACTGAGATATTGCCTCATATTTGTCTTTCTTCTGCCTTCTTTCCTTCCTTTCTTCTTGTTCTCTGCCCATTTCATGTTCTATTGGACCTTTATTTCCCCATTATTGTGGTTTTAAGATATGCCCTCAAGATCCTAAAACATGTAATAATGATTACAATAGACTAAGACTATTTTGGGGGGAGAGTATTCATAGTAGGTATTATCAGGAGTTGTAGTTACACACTTGTGAATCGTATTCAGAACTCACTTCACTTGTTAAAAAGAATTTTGATAGAAATGAGTCTGCAGTGAAGAATGGAGTAGTAGAAGATACCAGCATTTCTCCTTCGTTCCCCGGGATCCTTTTACTTTCTCCGCCGCATAACAATGTTATGACTGCCAATGTTCAGCAACAGGTGCATGGGGGTAGAAGTAACAGGGAAGTATGCCCCAGCATGGACAGATCTTGATGGAGAGGTGTGAGGCATACCATCTTCTTTACTCCTTAGCTGTGATAATTCTCATATTTCCATTTTGTGCCAATTTCTAGTATTTTCCCACAGGATGAAAACTCTGCTCACTTGTTGTGGGAGCTGACTTATGGTATGCTTTATTGGATATATTTTGTTCCCTGTATCACTTCTCCTGTCTCTAACCCACGTCCTTGTTCCTTACTTCTCCCAGTAAAGCACTTGCACATGAATCATTGGCTCAGTGTCTGTTTCTGAGGACCCCTAATGAAGTCAGGTGGTAAAGACTGTGAAGGGAATTAAAACAATATCATAGTTGGAATTTTTGGTATTGGGACAAAACCAAACTGAACAAAAAACAAGTATTGGAGATATATCTATATCTATATCTATATCTATATCGATATAGATATAGATATATATACATACATATATAGTTAGATCTTGAAATTACTGAAAAAAATAATAATTTTTCAATAATATTGGGGTGGCTTCAATTCACTTTGATTCCATTAAGTTTCTAGCAGTGTGTAATTATTGTCTAATTTGTAATTTGTCCCTACAAATTGAGGAGGGGACCAAAGAGGTAAACATGATTGTAATACGGAGTGGTGAGCATAATAATGTTGGTGTATAAAAGAACCTATTGAAAAGAAAGGTAAAAAGTTTTCAAGTCATCTTGAGTAATTCCAGAGAAAATATTTAAAAATTTATTTCATGAGGGGTGCCTGGGTGGCTCAGTAGGTTAAGCGTCCAACTTTGGCAAAAGTCATGATCTCATGGCTTCATGAGTTCAAGTCCCACATTAGGCTCTGTGCTGAACATCTTGGGGCCTGGAGTCTGCTTCGGATTCTCTCTCTCTCTCTCTCTCTCTCTCTCTCTCTCTCCCCCTCCCACCTTGTGCTCTGTCTCTCAAAAAATGAATGTTAAAAAAATTTTTTTAATTTATTTAATGAAATTGAGGTATAATTTGCATACCATTAAATTCACCCATTCAAAATGTAAATTCAATAATTTTAGTAAACAGAGAGTTATGCAACCATCACCACAATGCAGTTTTAGAACATTTCTAACACTCCAAAATGTTCCCTTGTCTCCATTTGCAGTTAATGTCCACTCCCACCTAGTCCTAGGCAATGCCTTATCTGCTTCCTGTCTCTATAAATTGGCCTTTTCTAGATATTTTATGTAAATGGAATCATATAATATGTGGTCTTTTGATTCTGGCTTCTTTCACTTAGCGTAACGATTTTTGAGGGTTATCTATGTAGAAAACACATATCGGGGCGCCTGGGTGGCGCAGTCGGTTAAGCGTCCGGCTTCAGCCAGGTCACGATCTCGCGGTCCGTGAGTTCGAGCCCCGCGTCGGGCTCTGGGCTGATGGCTCAGAGCCTGGAGCCTGTTTCCGATTCTGTGTCTCCCTCTCTCTCTCTGCCCCTCCCCTGTTCATGCTCTGTCTCTCTCTGTCCCAAAAATAAATAAACGTTGAAAAAAAAAATTAAAAAAAAAAAAAGAAAACACATATCAGCATTTTGTTTCTTATGTTTGCAGAATAATACTCACATGTATAAATAAATGCAGCCCTATTTATCCAGAGTTGGTAGACACTTGGATATTCCAGTTTGGGGTTATGATGGGTGAACTTTTGCATGTGTGTCTCTGTGTTGACACGTGTTTTCATTTCTTTGGGGTAGACAACTCATGGTGTAATTACTGAGTCACACGGTAAATTTGCATTTCATTTGTAAGAATCTGCTAAACTGCTTTTTCAAAGTGGCTTCGCTACTTTGCATTCCCCCAAGAAATGAGTGATGATCCACATTTTCCACATCATCACCAACACTTGGGATTCAGCAAAAACTTCTTGTGGGAGAATACACTGAGCACTGAGCACCAAATGATCACTAGAAGTTTAACTGGAGAATGGGTTGGGTAGGAAGTAGAGACAAGAGTGGGAACTAGAGGAGAAAGGAACCACATACACATTAACATGGAGAAATTCAAGACCGAGGTGTTTCAGGAGGGTATATGGTACTGATGACTGAGTTACTGGAAATAAGTCTAGATAAGTAGACGGAGGACAGACTATTGAGAGTCTACTTTGATATATTAAGGATTTGAAAGCAATGGAGCACTGGCGCCATGCGTAAACACAGGTGTAGCATGAGGACCTTAGGATTACTCTGAGTGGGAGAAAGTGGAGGCAGAGGGGACAGTTAGGAGATGGTTGAAGTGGTCGAAGGGAGAGATGATGAATGATGAGGCTGTGACCTAGCCAGTGGCAATAAAGTGGGCAGATTCTGGAAGAGAGGTGTATTAATTTCCTTTTGAAGCTGTAACACGTTGCCATTAAGCTGAGTGGCTTAAAATGACACACATTTATTATTTTATGTTTCTGGAGGTCAGAAGTCTAAAATGCATCAGCAGGGCTGCTTTCTCTCTGGAGGTGCTTGAGAAAGTTTGTTCCCTTACCTTTTCTAAATTCTAGAGACCCCCCCCCCCCATTTGTGGGAGTTTCAGCAAAATCCCAGAAGAGCCTGAGAATGCAAAGGGGCATTTTGAAAAAGTAGACCTGTGCCCGGGTGGTCAGCTCACTGACCGTGGTCCCAGGTACACACCTGGAAACAGCCATAACCCCATGTGGACTTGGCTACAGCCCCATTTGGCCATGGCACCAGCAAAATCCCTCAGGCCCTGGAAGGAGACACATCCACCCATGCCTCAGGTAACAGGCCTGCTGACCTCACTCTGAGAGGCAGACCTTGAACAGCCAGCCTATGACCCAGCTCTAGTCTCTCTCAGCTGTGGTCTTCCCACAGAGGAATCCAGAAGGATTGGTGTCCATCTGTGTCCCTGTAGATTTTGAAGCAGCCCACAACCCAGGTCCAGACTCTGAGACATGATGTAGGAAGAATCATGCCCACAGAGGGACTGAGGGGGAGCCCCATCCATCAGTGCCCACTGAGGCAGGCCTACAGGACTCGGTCATGGATGTGGAACCTAAGGCAGCTCTATGACATGGCTGCAGCTCCTCTGAGCTGCGTTGTGGAGCTATTCACACATGGCTAGTGAGAGAGCCATACCTTTCCACACAACTGGGAAAATAGCCAAGCTAATGAGGGACCATAAGGCAAGCTGAGGGTCAAGCACAAGCTAGCACAACACACCCCCCCCCCACCAAACCCTGCCCTCCCCCCATCCCGAGGTGGGATGTGTGTGATATTCCACAGGCACTCCTGGCTGCCCAAGAACAAAGGAAAGGAAAGAAAACAAATGGTTAACTGATACAGATCACAAACAAGACAGGAGTCTCCATTAGTTTACAAATGTCTTAGTAAGTTACAAGAAAAAGGCAATCTTATCAATAGCCTAATCTCCAGAAACCTGTGTACTCAGTTTCCTAGAGCCCTGATATCACCCTCCCCTCCAAAGCGATAGGGGGAACAAAGGCAAGAAGGAGATGACAGGTAAAATTAAATTTCTTTCTAACCAGCAGCCCAGTAACAAATGCTTGAGGCAAATACAGAGTATAACAGTTCTCCAGCGACTTCCTACTGTCTTAATGTTAATGCATTACTAGAGGGAAAACAACCTTAGCTTGACAATAGCAAGACCCCCGGCATCTTGTGAGTCCTCTTTAACACGTAAAAGTCCTTCAGGAGGCCCTCCTTTTGCCTTTACCTCCCCCAACTCCACAGTATATAACCTGCCACTCTTCACAACCCCAGTGCAGCTCTTTCTGCCTATGGATCCTGTCCCTGTGCTTTAATAAAAACCACTTTTTTTTTTGCACCAAGATGTCTCAAGAATTCTTTCTTGGAAATAGGCTCCGGACCCCCCACCACTCCAAAACCCCACCACTGCCACCTGTGGACCCTGAAGACCCTGTGCCAGCCCTGACCAAGGTCCTGGAGGCAGTCCTGTCTTCCCAGGACCCAGATAAGGTCCTTTTCCCTATTAACAGGATTTCCAGCCACAGGCCCTTCTACAGATCCAGGAGCTGTGGTATCACACGGCTCCAACCCCACTCAACTATGATCCCAGAGGCAAGGCCACCATCCCTGAAACCCAGCAGAAGATCTTTATCTAGTGAAAGAAGCCTCTAAATTAGATGGAAAGAAGTGTTTGCTCCTTCAAACGCACAGACCCTAATACTAATCCCACCTGTCTGCATACACTACCAGCTGACCTGTGAAGAAGGCCAAGCTGAACACCTACTGCATAACATAACAACAAATATTACCTAACATTATATATTTACCATGACATATTAAAACATATAAAGCTATCACAATCAAGAGCGCGTAACGCACATACATAAATATATTAATATATTAGTAGTACACAAGAGTTCTCGAAACCAATGTGTCCGACTTCTGGCTCAGGTCATGATCGCACAGTTTGTGAGTTCGAGCCTCGCGTTGGACTCCATGCTGACAGCTAGAGCCTGGAGCCTGGAGCCTGCTTCAGATTCTCATTCTCTCTCTCTCTCTCTCTCTCTGCCCCTCCCCCATTCATGCTCTGTCTTTCTCTCTCTAAAATAAATAAACATTAAAAAAATTATAATAATTGTTTTTTAAATAAGAATGGAATTCCAGGGGCGCCTGGGTGGCTCAGTCGGTTGAGCGTCCGACTTCGGCTCAGGTCATGATCTCACGGTCCGGTGAGTTCGAGCCCCGTGTTGGGCTCTGTGCTGACAGCTCAGAGCCTGGAGGCTGCTTCTGATTCTGTGTCTCCCTCTCTCTCTCTGCTCCTTCCCGGCTCATGCTCTGTCTCTCTCTCTCTCTCCTTCAAAAATAAATAAAAACATTAAAAAAAAATTTAAAAAAAAAGGATGGAATTCCAATTCAGTATGCCAAACGGTTTATCGATAAGTCGTCCTAAAACAATTAGCCATGTTCTCTGGAGGAAAAAAATGTGACTGGATCCACTATCACACACTACATGTCAAAATAAATTCCATTCAGATTAGAGATTTAAATGCCGTTAAATATGTTTAAGAAGAAAATTATAAAATCTGAATAAAATCTACCGTTTGAAGAGACTTTTTAAATCCAAGCAGGAAATGCAGATAGTCTTATAAAAACTGCAGAATTGCAGATGGATTCAATGGAATTTTTTCTGGCCATCGTTTTGGTGTCTGTTCCATGAGACAACCAAACTTATTTTGACACCAAAAATGATGATTCTCATAGAGGGACATCAAATGACTTCCTAAAATTTACAGATGGAATCAAGGCCAGAAAGAAAAACCATTACTACCTGGCTCCCAGTCCTCTACTTAGAATTCTAGACCACACTGCCTTTCCCACAAAAAAAAATCTGCTGATACTGAAATTTGTGAAGAGTGTGTGACTCACCTTGTTGTAGGTCGTGTTAGGATGTCCCTGGAAGGGGACCCTCTCGCCAGCGCGCCCGAAGAAACTGAAGGGCAACCAATCACCGAGCGCCAGCACAACCCAACGGAAAGCCCCGAGCAGCTCGCCAGAACGAACTGAAGGTCAACCAATTACCGAGCAACAGCACAACCTGGCGCGAAAGAAAGACCCACCCGAACCTAAACCCGGAACTGCTGCAGCTGAAAAACCCTACCCCACCATACCCGGGGGCGACTTCCCCGACTCCTCTCACTCCTTGAGTCACGGAACCTCGCCCGGAACCTTAGTTCCCAATAAAGCCTTAAACTGCAAAAATTCTTTTCGACTCTAACTCCTATCTTTACCCCGCCCAACGCCTGACACTAACAGGTCGTGATCACTTATGAACTTCGGACAGCAAAAACAGGATCAAAACAAGTTTATTACGGCCGGGCCAGACAGGGAAATACAACAGGTCCCGAAAGTCTGGCCCCGAACAAGCTTTGGGAATGTCTCATAAAGGCTGTATCGACCACTCGGGTTGCAAAGGGTGGCAGTTTGAAAGGGCGGGCACCAATCACACAGTCCTGAAGAATTTTAAAATATAACTTGTTGACTCTAGCTAGTTGAATGCTGAATCATGTTGTTTACAATATTAGTCTTCTATCTAGTTCGAACAGAATGCGGTGCCTGAGAATGGGGAAGGGTGATTACGCCAAACAGCAGGTTTACAGAAGCTCAAAAAAGCAGTTAAGAGGGAGTTTTATCTCTCAGCAACTCAGCAAATGTGGTTTTAAGCAGAACTAATATTTTGGGAACAGGAGAAACACTTCTATGAAAGCCCAAAACAAACACTGGTTCAGCATCTCACACTCTGTGGTCCTTCTAAGCTTACATAGGTCATAGTTTACTCTTGGGCTACAGGAGGCTAGCTATGTTTGCCCTTTACAACCTGAATCAGTCAACCAACAAACTCAAGAGCAGAGTCCTATAGAAATTCACACTGCTGGGGCGCCTGGGTGGCGCAGTCGGTTAAGCGTCCGACTTCAGCCAGGTCACGATCTCGCGGTCTGTGAGTTCGAGCCCCGCGTCGGGCTCTGGGCTGATGGCTCAGAGCCTGGAGCCTGTTTCCGATTCTGTGTCTCCCTCTCTCTCTGCCCCTCCCCCGTTCATGCTCTGTCTCTCTCTGTCCCAAAAATAAATAAACGTTGAAAAAAAAAAATTAAAAAAAAAAAGAAATTCACACTGCTGAAGATGTTCCAATTGCTGCAGAAGTGCATGCAATTTCTGAAGATTATGATATAGAGACAGAAAACAATTCCTTGATAGTCTCCACAACCAAACTGAAGGGGAGACTCCAGCTAAGCTTTCCAAAATTCTTGGCAAGAGCCAAGCTTTGAATGTGATGGCCCAGCAGAAGTAGCCTTTACTGAGAGCTAATAGCAGTGGCATCTAGAAATGTGAACTTTGTGAGTTCAACAGTAATGAGGGACCATAAGGCAAGCTGAGGGCAAAGTACAGGCTAACAGCACCTCCCCCCCCCCCCCCCCCCAGCCAGGTGGGATATGTGTGATGGTCCTCAGACACTCCTGGCTGCCTAAGAGCAAAGGAAAAGGACAGAAAACAAGTGGTTAAACTGACAGGGGTCTCCTTCAGCTTACAGATAACTTAGTAAACTGCAAGAAAAAGGCAATCTTATCCATAGCCTAATCTCCAGAAACCTATAGACTCTGTTTCCTGGAGCCCTAATATCACCCTCATCAAGATGTAAGGGGGGTTTAAGTGCTTGCCATGGTGATGTGGGAAACTAAGGCAAATGAAAAATCAAATTCCCGGGGAACCTGGGTGGCTCAGTCGGTTGAGCGTCCGACTTCGGCTCAGGTCATGATCTTGCAGTTTGTGAGTTTGAGCCTTGTGTCGGGCTCTGTGCTGACAGCTCAGAGCCTGGAGCTGCTTTGGATTCTGTGTCTCCCTCTCTGTACTCCTTCCCCCCTCATGCTCTGTCTCTCAAAGATGAATGAACGTTAAAGAAAATTAAAAAAAAAAATTAAATTCCCTTATGGCCAACAGCCCACTGACAAGTCCTTGAAATAGGCAGAGTGACCTCCCTCTAGGAGCTCAGCTGCCTTGATGATGACACTTTGCTAGGGGCAAAGGGTATCTTGGCTTAACATTATCCTGTCTGCCCCGCCCCAACCAGGATCCTGTGAGTCTATTTAAACACATAAAAATTCCTTTGCAAACCTCCTTTTTCTTTAACCCCCGAGTATATATTGGCAATTATACTCCAAGCATATGGCCCCTGATATACATCTGAAGGCTCTCATGGCTGAGGTTTTACTAACAGTCATAAATGATGTTTTCCTAACAACAGCCAGCCCCTCAAGACCCTGGAAACCTTGCTTCCAAAATACCTTAGAGACTTTCTCTATCCCTGACCCCCTCCCAACCTGAGGATATATAATGAGTTACCCATCACAACCCCAGTACAGCTCTTCATGCCCATGGGTCTTGTGCCTGTGCATTAATAAAATCACCGTTTTGCACCAAAGACATCTTCCAGAAGTCTTTCTTGACTGTTGGCTCCGAACCCCACCATTACTCCCAAAACCCTATCAGCAAATATTTTTCTGATTTAAATCAGCATATGATCCTGAAGCATAAGCGTACTGATTCAGATGTGTGTCAAGCATGCAAGGACAGTTTCTCTACCAACGTGCTTCTGATCGAACACGCAAACTGCGTGAAGACGAGCCCTACATTTATAGACACTGTGACTATAAAACAGTGATTTTTGAGAACCTCAGCCAGCACACTGCAGACACCCATTTTATTGACCACCTTTATTGGTGTGAGCTGCACAATGTACAGTTCTCCTCATGCAGTGACCTCGACCTACATTTCCGGGAGCACAGCTGTGATGAATGGTACTTGTGTCAGTTTCGTGAGCATGAAACAGTCGATCCAGAAGACTTCCACACCCATGTGGTAAGTGGACATAACTAAAGAGTTAATCATAAATATAACCACGGAGAAGATGGACAGCTACAGCCTCTTCGGCAAAATTACCTCTGACAAATGTAAAAACTTCTTTGTATGTCAAGTATGTGGTTTTCGGAGGAGACTTCTTGCAAATGTTAACAGGTGTTGCTACAGAGATACTTAAATTTCTCCTCATGCTTGTGATGACCGGGAAAGGCTTTTCAAGGATGCTAGAATATTGCAAACAGTTGAATTCACCTTTATCTGAAGGGGTTAATTTATGTCAATATGGTGAATATTCGACAAGACAAACTGAAGAACTTAATATTCATCTAGATTTCAAGCACTAAGATGACTTACCTTATAAATGTAGTGACTGCTTCATGGGGTTTAGGAAGTGAGAGAGAATTAAGAAGTCACCTTCAAGTCCATGAGACAACTTGATTACTTTCTTTAACTTCCATAATGTTAATGTAAAATAATAAATTTGAGTTTTATGGGGATGTTTAAAAAAACAAATGTTTGTACAGTAAAAGATGAAACATTAGGGGTGCCTGGGTGGCTCAGTTGGATAAGCATCTGATTCGATTTTGGCTCAGGTCATGATCACACCGTCCTGAGATCAAGCCCCCCATTTGGGCTCCAAACTGGACATGGAGCCTGCTTAAGGTGATCTCTCTCTCCCTCTGACCCTCCTCCGCTCTCTCTCTTTCTCAAAGATGAAACTTTAACATAGCAACTGAGATGACCAGTTCTATAGATACATAAAACACATTTGATGATGCACATGAAAACGATGTTTCTCTTTTTATTGAAGAATAATTGACATACAATACTGGATTAGTTGCAGGCATACACATAACACTTTGATATACATACACATCATGAAAGGGTCACCACAGTAAGTGTAGTTAGCATCTGTCAACATACAAAGGTGTTACAGTGTTACATTGACCATATTCCAAATATGGGTATGCTATATCTCTTGTCTTCATTATTTTATTTATAACTCAGACTGTATCTCTTAATGCCCTTCACCCATTTCCTCCATTCCCTCCCATTCCCCTCCACTAAGTCTTGAATAGATATGACACTCATCTGCACAAAGGCCATCCAATGAAAACCACAGCAAACGTGATTAGGGGAGCAACTTTATAACCATGCCTGAAGAGAAGAATGCCTGGTATCAGTGCGATCTCATAAAAACAGATATGCATATTTGACACAGAAAAAGGAAAGATTTACAGGAACTGTCATAACAATGAAAGCAAGGCATCAACGACTAGACTTTAGCGTCGTGTCCAACGTAAATGACAATGAGGAAATCAAAGCCTAGAGACCGGATGGACTGAATGCGGTAGACAGACTATGTGATGGACTGTCGGGCTTAACGATAAGGGACGTGCAGGGAGGCCGGCAGGAAACCATTTACTGCCCAGGCTGTGGGGTGAACCCATTGGCGCCCTGCGGGGAACTGGTCTCGCCCCCCGCCCACCCCCGCCCCGCCCCCGCCCGTAGCCGCGCCCCCAAACCTGGTTCCTGCCCCAGCCGTGTCCTCCGGGCGGGATCCAGGCCTCAGGCCCAGCGCGAAGCCCACGCCCGAGGGAAGCCCAGTTCCGCCGTCTGAGGTGGAAGTCCCGCCCCTCGATTCCCGGCAGGAAGCGGAAGTGGCGTCACGCGCTCGCCGGGGTCTCCGGCAGTTTCTTGGAGCAGGGTTGAGCCCGTTGGGCTGGTAGCGGTCGGACGTGGGCCGGCTGTGGTGGGGAAGACGTGAAGGGAGGCAGGAGGTGGGAGTCCAAGGCCGGTTTTAGTCGGGGTCGGCGATGGTCCTGCTTAACGGCCGGGCCGCGCGGCTCGCATCCGCCTAGACCGCCCGACAGGCCGCTGAGGCCGGCGGTTCTGGCGCGGAGCCGCTGTGGTCCTGCTGGGAGGGCGCGTGCGCGGGGTGTTCGTGGCCACTGTGCTCGCCTGTCCTGCAGTGTGCAAGCGGCCTTTGTGACTTTTGTCCCAAAGGAAAAGAGTTTCTGCTGCTGGGAGTGGCCCAGACTCCGCCGCGTTACTCGCAGCCTCAGGGACCCGGCCGGTGAGCGTTCTGGAAAGTTGGTTCAGCGGGGCCTGTGTTTCCTTTCGGTGGGGAAGAGGCAGTTTTATCTGAGAATGTGGCTTTGTCTGCGCTCGTCTTTTCTTCGGGACACACTGTCTTAGGCAGGTGATATGCTTTCTCGGATGTGGGTAGTGTGCATGTTTCAGTACCTAGTTATACACACGTGCTCCACTGGTCTTTGTACTAAAGAGAAACCGTTTTCACGTCGCTTTTCCTGAGACCCTCCTGAGCCTGTCCATTCCCACCAAGTGGCAAGCCAGGGACTCCGGGAGAAAAGAATGGAGGCGTGAATACTCCATTTTCAGAATAACTGGATTTCCCATTAACAGGGCATTGGGACTGTTTTCCATTTAGTGGAAAGACATTTTTCTTTCATAAAATCTTAAACCTGAAGGAAATGTAAGCAACTACTGCTATGAATGTGCGTTCAGGTAGGTTCACCCATTTTTGCATTTTGCGTGGTTGCTCTCTCTAGATAAATGTATTTTTCAGTGGACTGTTTGAGAGTAAATAGGGAATAAATTGTAGATGATGCTTGACCTTCAAATACTTAGTAACGCAGCTCCTAAATATAAGGACATTGTGCTACTAAAACCATAATACATTGATTCCACCCAAGAAAATGAAAAATGTTATCTAATATCTGCTCTGTAAAAACTAAAGTTTTTCACATTGTTTCAAAATACGTTTTTGGATGTTTCGGGATCTAGGATACAATCAAGGTTTATATGACAAGTTTTTATGTCTCTAAGTCTCTTTAAAGCTAGAGCAGGGGGGTGCCTGGGTGGTTCAGTGGGTTAAGCCTCAGACTCTTGATTTCAGCTCACTCAGCTCATGAGATCCAGCCCTCTGTTGGGCTGACAGCATGGAGCCTGCTGGGATTCTCTCTCCCCGTCTGTCTGCCCCTCCCCGGCTGGCGCGTGTGTTCTCTCTTGAAATAAATAAATATTAAAAAAAAAAATAAAGCTAGATCAGAGCCATTTTTTCTTCATAATACTGACTTGGAAGAGTCACATGTTCTTTGAAAACTTGTACTTAATGCTATTTGTGATTTTATTTCCATGGTGTGTTTAAATGTTTTCTTTATTTCTTGGAATTTTAGAAAGTGGTAATTGGGTTCAGTATAGAGTTAGTAGACTTTTTGTCTGAAAGGACAGAGGTAGTACATAGCAGGGGTGCAAGAGCAGCTGGCTCTGGGGTTCTAAAATCCCAGGTTCTAATTTTTTTTTTTTTTCAATGTTTATTTACTTTTTGGGGACAGAGAGAGACAGAGCATGAAAAGGGGAGGGGCAGAGAGAGAGGGAGACACAGAATCGGAAACAGGCTCCAGGCTCTGAGCCATCAGCCCAGAGCCCGACGCGGGGCTCGAACTCACGGACCGCGAGATCGTGACCTGGCTGAAGTCGGACGCTTAACCGACTGCGCCACCCAGGCGCCCCAAAAATCCCAGGTTCTAAAACAGACCGGGTTCTGTTACTGGCTGCTTACAAAATCAGAGAAGGGAGTATTGTTGAAACACCACAGGAATGTACGTCAGTAAGGCCCATGCCACGAAAATCAGCTACCTAAAGACTAAATTGTGATGTTACTCTGTAATAATTTGTATATTAATCAAAACAGGAAGGACATAGGAAAGTGAAAGGCTAGTGTATGTGTGTGTGTGTGTGTGTGTGTGTGTGTATAGTACATAGTATATATAAATAAACACATGCACATAAATAAATACAACAAGCATAGACAAAACATGTCAACCCAGTATATTTTAGGTTTAGTTTAGGTTTCTGGAATTGGCCTTGAGGTGATTGTCCATTGTTCACTTCTTCAAGGCTAATCCCCTACTTCCAGGCCTTGGATACGTTGGGTGTTGGCGTTAGTCTTTGCAGTTCCCCCAGCAGTGTTTGTATTATTTCTCGATGATTATGTCCAGTGGTGGGGTATTCCAGGATCCTCCTTTTAGATTTTCCTGCCATAATGATGGTTCTTACGCTACGGGTCAGAGATAAGGGAATTCTGCCAGGTGCCAAGAATGTCTGTATTGCAATTACACATTTAGACGCTGGGGAAAGAAAACCACAGAGTGGTAGCTTGCTGCAGCTGGGTTTAATCTGAGTTCATTGGAGTTAAGACTTTTTAAAAAGTTATCTACCACCAGCCTCCACTTTGACTTGATGGTGTGCCACAGTGATATATTGGATCCTTAGTACTTAGTGTCATCTTAGAGATGGTGTGGAATAGTATTTTCTTTTCCCCCGTGTATAGTCATTCTCATGAATGCTTATGTGAAGGATCTGTATGAAGATTTATAGTATGGATTGTGGTGATGGTGCAAAATCCTTTGCTGAAGGGGTTCTAAGTTTGTCTATGTCTGGAAGTTGGGTAGTGGGCTGTGATTTTCCACTGGGGTGAGTCAAGTCAGAGTTTTGGTTATTAGAGACTTATTCTTACCGACATCAAGTAAAATTCTAGTACACAGGTTGGCATACTGTGGACCCTGGGTCAAATCTGGCCCTCCAGCTATTTTTGTACGTAGAGCTTTATACAAACTTAAATGTATTCATTGGTTCTTTGAAACCACAATGACAGAGTTCAATATAGCACAGGGACTATTTGGCCTGCTTTGCCTAAAATGTACTGTATGGATCTTTAGAGTAAGTTTGTTGACCTCTGTTATAATAGGCTGCCTGTCTGTTTCGTTGCAAGGGACTAATTAGTTTCCCATTAGTTAGCCACCACTAAAGATCTCTGCAGGACAAAGCATTCTGATTTCCTGTTTCATTCTCACTGGTCTTGACAGTTCATGTGCCCACTTTGTCTTTGGTAATTAAGTGTTACCTACTTCTGCTACTCTGGGTCCTCATCATTCCTACTGAAATCAGGGAGTCCATCTCAGTGATGGTATATCACCTACAATCATACCTGACCTATAGAGGAGAATAACCACTTAGGCTTCAAGGGTAAGGTGCTCCACTTACCTGTTTCTCAGTAAAGTTGTGGAAAGAGTGTTCTGTTCCCTCAAGATGGGATGGGGAATGGGGGCTGTGTATCACACATGATAAATCCATTGCAACATTCCTATCTCCCTAGGATTTGCTCCTTCAGATTTTGTTGTGGAGTTCTGCTGGTATGTGAACTCTTTCTGCTGGTATGTGGGTCACCAATGAGTCTGTGGTGCCATCTAAGCTGTTAGAGCTTTCCCCAGATCCATGAGCTAGAATGTATTAAACCCAGACTGTCTAAAAAGCGCACCCATGTCAATGAATTTGGCCCAGTTTATTTGTTGTATTTCAGCCTTCTAGGTTTGGCATGCTTACAGCTGTTTCTCCCGTAGGGTACCCAGCTTTCTTCTCCATATTACTGGAGTTGAAACTATTTTGTTGTGCAAGCTATTTTATCTTGCACTGTGTTGTATTCCTGTTACTGTGGATTTTGAACTGAACTAGTTATGTTACCAGGGGCATAGCACATAGTTTGGGTGGGTCTTGAGGAGGAGCGTTTCTTTCCAAGACTTCTACCCCAATGAGATTTTTCCTCAGTATTTTTAAGCAGAGGAAGGCTCATTTCAGAAACGAAAGGGCAGGATAATTCCCTACTATGGGAGCGTCAGTGTCTTATGGATTTAAGATTGTGAGCTTCCTGTTGGTCCGACTAGATGTCCCCATTCCAGTTTTCAAGTACTCATTCCTTTCTCATCAGTGCCCTAATTTTCACACGAACAACTAGTTGAGACAGCCATTCTAATTGTGGTGTTATTTTTACCTGTGCAATTAAATTTCATGTTTTATTTTCAACAATGTGAGTCCCGTGGCCACAAGAAATGTGCTTTTTAAGAGCTGTCTTGAAGCCTTCTGGTTCTCAGGCCTTGAATTGAGCTCGTCGTAGTAAATCTGAGCATGTCATTTCGTGTGCAAGTCCAGCCATAAGAATCCTTGTACTCCTCACTAATGAGGTAGCAGCCAAACATAGCATTTACTTGGACTCCCAAGCAAGTGCTTTTGTTTGCCTATCTTCACAATGAGCTACAGGTGATAGCTTGATTTTCATAACGCAGCTGAATGTCTTTCCCATTGTCAGGGAGCTTAGCTCCTGGCTCCAGAACAAAGACTTGATGAAATCACACACTTGATGAATCTCCATATCTCATCTCTACCAGTGTACCTCCTGCAGTCACTGTCCGTCTCAATTTTGTATAAGTCTGGGTGTATGATCAGGAGACAAAAATCTCTCCTTGATTTCTAGATCTACATGGGAAGAGTTTACAAAGATGTAAAGAGTACTCTATCCTAGAACTGAACAGAATAATAAGGTAAGATTTGTAGGGGTGCCTTCTCCCCAAGACTGGGTCACATCTTATTTGTGAAGGTATCATTGCAGTCCATTGCTTGTGAATAAGTTGGCTGGATTTCCTGGGGCAGAGGTGGTCAGCAGGCATTGGGCAAGCATTTGGAATGCAGACAAGCCAGGTATCCACAGGAAATAAGTGTTCAATTTGCAGACATTCCTGGCTGGTGGGTAAGTGCTTAGAAGACTGAGATCCCCATACACTTGTATTTCTAGAATAATTAACTGCATTTCCCAACACTTGGGATATATACTTTGTTAGAGACTGTTCTTTAAAAAAAATTTTTTTTTTAACGTTTATTTATTTTTGAGACAGACAGAGCATGAACAGGGGAGGGGCAGAGAGAGAGGGAGACACAGAATTGGAAGCAGGCTCCAGGCTCTGAGCCATCAGCCCAGAGCCCGACGCGAGGCTCGAACTCACGGACTCACGGACCGTGAGATCGTGACCTGAGCTGAAGTTGGACGGTTAACCAACTGAGCCACCCAGGCGCCCCTGTTAGAGACTGTGTAATCTAGATGGAGACACATTAAGTGATGTAAAGTAGCTTAGTGGTCTTGGTCAACAATCACTGGGTGCCCTCAATGGGCCAGGCCCCGTGACATGTACTGGAAAATAATGTTCTTCAAGCAGATGGAATGCTACCCTTAGTATGCAAAGAACTCTCCAAAAGAAAGGGGATCCTCCTGTCAGACAGCTTTTTGGGGAGATGAATATATTCTGTATTTTCCTTGTACTGCTCATTACATGAGTAAACATAAGTGTCAGAGCTCATCCTCAGAATACTTAAGATCTACGCATTTCATTGCATAGCACTTATATCTCAGTTAAAAAGAAAAACCAAAAGGAAAAATGTACAGGTGTGGCATGAAAGTAAACACATTTGGGTCTGTTCAGCCCAAAGGACTTCCGTTTGAGACCCCTGGCAGTAAGTGCAATCTGTACGAAGCATTTGAGATGCAGTATTTGTGGCAGCATGTAATTTCAGGGTTCTGGTCTTTTCATGGATAGAATGAAGTATCTCGGGTTGTGAGGGTTATTTTGGTTTATGGTAATGAAACTGGAACTTCCAGTGTTTGTCATCACTTGGATAGCATTCTGTAGATCAGCATTTGGGCTGCTGTTCTGTGTTTAGTTTATTAAAGAATTATTAATTTTTAACATAGGAGTTATCCTTCGAACTGTATCAGATTAAAAGATAAAGTGAGTAGGAAGCCTTGTTAAGAAAGGAATAAAGGGGCACCTGCGTGGCTCAGTCAGTTAAGCATCTGACTTCGGCTCAGGTCGTGATCTCACAGTCGTGAGTTCGAGCCCTGTGTCAGGCTCTGTGCTGACAGCTCAGTGCCTGGAGCCTGCTTCGGATTCTGTGTCTCCCTGTCTCTCTGCCCCTCCCCTGCTCATGCTCTGTCTCTCTCTGTCTCAAAAATAAGTAAAAACATTTTTAAAAAGTTAAAAAAAAAAAGGAATAAAAATGACATAAAAACTTGGTGAAAAACAGAAGTGATAATAGGAAAAGGAGGTTCCCCAGGAAGACTTCTAAATAGACCAGTGTGAAGCTGTCTGATTTGGCATTGCTCCTTTGCCAGGGTGAGAGGAAGTCCATAAACCTTAATTGAACTGAGCCTCAATTAGGACCCACTGAGGCTGTTGAATACTTGTAATGTCTTCTGAGTTTTGTAAAACCTTTCCACCATTATTTTTCTTATCTTTTTGGGTTATTTAGGATAGCTTATGGTTACTTGCCTTGTTTGTCCTTACCTTGCCCAAAAGAAATCCAAAATATTCGTGTATACATTTGTGTTTGTATATAGGATACTCGATTTTCTCACCTGTTTGAATTTTTGCAACAATGATTGGATGAATCCGTTTATAATTGAGTATCTTGTCTCTTTGGAATGTTGGGCCATTAAGCTCTGGGACATTTGCTGTATATGTCACTGTTTTCTACTTAGTGCCTAGCACAAGACCACAATTTCTTAATTATTTGTGGAAAGAATGAAGGAATAAGCCCATTATGATAACTTAAGAGGAGGTTCAGGGCTCCAAGCCACTCTAAGCTCCATCAAATGAAGCCCAAGGGTGTTAACCAAATAGAACACTTCATTTTTATCCTCTGTGTACTATCCAGCAGTATTCTAGGCCAGTGCTGTCCAATGGAAATACAAATGTGTAGGTCATGTATATGATCAAAGCTTTCCTATACCTGTGATAAAAAAAAAAAAAAGAGATACACTTTATCCCATCTATTCAAAATATTTCGGCATGTAACCCATATAAAAATTGATTTTAAATTCTTTTCGTCATACCAAGTAGTCAGAATTCATTGGACATAAAATTTTTGTGACATGTACTTGATATGTGTTTGAATCATGTAATAAATACAGTTGAGAAAGTAGATGTAAGTTTACCCAACCATATTTAAGTTCTCTAATAAGTGAATCTGCAAATGAGTTTTACATTTAAAATATAAAAATAAATAAAACTTAAAATCCTGTTTTACTAACTGCCTATCAAGTACTCAATAGCATATGTAGCTGCTGGCTACCAAAATGGACAAGTCTAAAATGATGTCTGATTATTATTTGGGAATAAGAACCTCAGGAGATCAAACATTAGAGACAAGCCTATCTACATTAAATTGTGGATCTCTTTTTTACTAATTGGAAGGTGTTGGACAAATGATTAGTGTTCTATCTCTCTAATTTTATCAGCTATTAAGTAGGGCTAATGATACCTATTGTAGAGAATTGTTATGATAATCAAGTGAGCTGATATACATAGAGCTCCTACTGAGAAAATGTGTCACATATCCTCAGGAAATTGTAATCGATGTTATTGACTTTCATACCATAGATTATACCATTTTTAGTGAATCTCACATATATCATCTGCAGAGAGAGAGCTAATGTATGATGTTTGATTGATGGATTAGTAATGCTTGCTGATTAATGATTGATGTGGAAAGGACCCCAGTTAACCCTGTGTCAAGAGTAATGAAAATTGCCATATTTACTTATATTCTTAAATTGCACTGAAGTGATCTTGGCATCCGATTTTGCATCAGGCAGATTTCACCATCAGTGTCCCAGGATGGCAGCCATTGATTTGACCCATGGTAAGTCATTGTTGATTCTCATTTTCAGAGGATTCTTAAATGTAACCCCTATACAATATAGGGTCCAGGGATCTGGGCCTAAGCAGTTAGGCTGCTGGTTCATTAGAGCTAAAATTTGCCAGAGAATGCTGTTCTGTAAGTCAGCTTCCTGGTGTGTGCGCTTTGGGAGTTGGTGCTGCATAATCCCATTGATGAGTTCTATTATCTTGGGCAAATAAAGAATCAGAGTTCCCAGGGATTGGGTTTCCATACCTGCAAAATAAGACTGTGGCCCCTTTCTACATGGGTAGTGTGTCTGGCACATTCTTTTTGTGGCTTCAGGTGTGGCTGGGCTACTCTGATATTTTATGGCAATAGTGTGTATTTGCATGAGATTTCTTGAGTGTATAGGGATATACAAGAATCTCAGAATAGGATGGAATGACTTTCAGGTGGGTGATTCTGGGAGATATGCTTGTGTTGCATTCTAAGAACCTAAGTGTTATTTTTTCCCTGAGATCTTTCTAGAGATCATTTTCCCCTTCATGAGGAAAACACAGAGGCAGAAAGGATGGTGGCTGTCTGGCTGAAAAATTATCATCAGGTAAGAAATAATCACATCAATCAACAGAATGCCATATTTACATCTACCAGGTGGACACATTCCTTCTAGGCACATCTATGTCCTGAGCTTCCTAAAGCAAATGAAGCCCCATGCAAGGACTGAGTCCCGAATTGAAGCTTCCCTGGAAGTGGAAATTCATTGAAAAGGGATTACAGTGAGAAGTAGTCTCAGTATTTCCGTAATCAATCCTGAAGCTCAAGGATTTCAAGTGCAGGCTTCCGCCTTGCTGTGTGCTCTGACATGGTAAGATATAAGTGTCCTTTTCTTAAAGAATTCAGTCATTTTATGCTGTTTATCGAGAATCTGTAGTGTGCTCAGAAGTCTATTGCAATAGAGGGAAATAAGAAGAGAGCTCCTACTCTGGTTATGATGAGATAAACTCATGTTTAAAAGGTGACATTAAAACCATATGAGTGGAGAGGAGCAGTGAGTGAGTCTAGATCGAGAGAAGAGTACCTAGGACCACAGAACCATGAGATGATAATGAGAAATCTCACAACCCTGCATCGGTATTGAGTCTCCCATCCTGAAAAAACGTGTTCCTTTGGGGTTTTTTGGTGAACGTTGGTGGGGATGTTTCTTAGGCCAACCCCGGTGTGATGGTTTAGATTTCAGTGACCTTTGACGACGTGGCATTGGACTTCACCCAAGAGGAGTGGATATTACTGGACCTCTCTCAGAGAAACCTATACAGAAACGTGATGCTAGAGAACTACCAGAACCTGGTCACAGTAGGTACGTAAGGCTGCCACCATTCCTGATATGGATCGTGTACTTAATGTGTTTCCAGGCTTGGTGATGCCTAATCTGAAACAGAATTGGAAATAGGAGATGCATAGTCCCTGCACTAATGGGCTGTAATCTGCAGTGGGTATTCTGGAAATGTGGCCGTAGGGCCCACAGTAACACCATTGCTCTGCTAAGAATTTATATTCTCAGACTCCATTTTTGACATTCTGAATTATAAAGCTGGGGTTGTTGCCCCATCTTCTATGTTCAGTAAGCTATCCTGACGATTGTGATGTGCGCCAACGTTTGAGACCACTGCTCTAGTGATTTCCCCATCAGAAAAGGAAGATCTCCTTTCCTTATCTCCTTTATTTCCTTTGGGTTTTTTTTTTTTTATGTTTATTTATTTATTTTGAGAGAGAGAGTAGGGGGAGGGAAGAGAGAAAGGTAGGGAAAGAGTTAGGGGGGTGGGGGGGACAGGGAGAGAATCCTAGGCTTTGACAGTGCAGAGCCTGATGCAGGGCTTGAACTCACAAACCATGAGACCATGATTTGACCTGAGGCAAAGTCAGATGCTTAATCGACTGAGCCACCCAGGTGCCCCTTCTTTATTTCCTATTTGAATAAATGTCTTATGTTTTTAAATATATATGTACATTTGTTTTGGCTTTCAGGGGTCAGAGATAATGATTTTTTGTCACAGAAAGGGAGCATTTGCCTTTTTGGTCCTTTGGAATAATTTCACTGCTTTCATTAGAAATAAGAGTTTTAGGGGCATCCGGGTGACTCAGTTGGTTAAATGTCCAACTCTTGATTTTGGCTCAGGTTGTGATCTCATGGTTCGTGAGTTCAAGCCCCACATCCAGCTCTGCGCTGAAGGTGCAGAACCTGCTTGGGATTCATTCTCCCTCTCCCTCCCCCTCCCCCTCCCCCTCCCCCTCCCCTTCTGTGCCCCTCCCCTGCTTGTGCTCTCTCTGTCTCTCAAAGTAAATAAGAAACCATTAAAAAAAAAAAGAAATACAGTTTTGGATTCATCAGAAGCCTTGTGATCTCTTGCGTGAGTCTCTCCTATTAATGTACCTTTTCCTGTGGACAGAATATCAACTGTCGAAACCTAAGCTGATCGCTTGGTTGGAACAACAAGAGCTAAGGGCAGTGGAGCAGGGTATTTTGCAAGGTGAGTGTGGTGACAGACATCACTGGTGAATGAGAAGCATGTCACTGGTCAATCTGAGGTATGACATCTTTGCAACTTTAATGTGTAACATTTTTAAATACATTTTGTCTCAGGGCTGAAGCCATTTGTCTTTGATGTTTTGGGATACCTTGAACTTCCTTCAGTCTTCTATTGAAAATTTCTGTGATGTCACAAATGACCTGGTGCTTCTACAGGTTTATCTTTGGCGTGTCCTTGTTGTCCACATGTTTTTCATGTGTCTACTTGATAATATTATGTTACCTGGATAATATTTTGATAGTTTCACATCATATTTGGTTTTCAGAAAGTTATTTTTTAGTAAGCCACTAAAGTGTGTTCCCACACACTTTTCGTTGTATTTTTCCCATGAACAAACTGATGCAGTCTTTTTTCTTTCTTATTTCACTCATTTTAAAATGAAAATAAAACTGAGTCTTCTTTTAAGATTGTTTAGCCTATGGTTTATTTCTACAGATGTTTGAATCTGTGTCTTTGTTTTACTTCAGAATGGGAGACAGGACTTCAGACTAAAGGGTCAGAATCTCACCAGGATTTTTTTGGAGGAAAAACAGCCAGTGAAATACAAAAAGTAAGACTGATTTGAGATATTTCTTTTTTTTTTTTTTTTTAAGTTTATTTATTTATTTTAAGGGAGAGAAAGCAAGCGAGCGGGGGAGGGACAGAGAGAAGGGGAGAGAAAGGGAATCCCAGGCAGGCTCCACAGTGCTTGAACCCACAAACCATGAGATCATGACCTGAGCTGAAATCTGATGCTTAACTGACTGAGCCACCCAGACACCCCTTTTTATGATATTTCTTCTATTCCGCATTCAAAAAAGATTGGTAGTTCTGTTATAAAAACTCAGTGCAGTTTGGATATATTTGAGACAAATGGCATTGACCAAAGACAAAGCAGAGATACTCTGAATATGATGATTTAGGGTTTATAATCTAAATCTGTTTTGAAAATTGTTGATTCCTCGATACCACAAGTACACATTCCCCAAGATATAACTTGTCATTGAGTCTTTAAACATTTTCATGAAATTTTACTAGAAGGGTGCCTGGGTGGCTCGGTCGGTTATTAAGTGTCCAGCTTCAGCTCAGGTCATGATCTCATGGTTCATGGGTTTGAGCCCTGCGTTGGGCTCTGTGCTGACAGCTCAGAGCGTGGAGCCTGCTTCAGATTCTGTGTCTCCCTCTCTCTGTGCCCCTCCCCTGCTCACACTCGCGTGCGCGCTCTCAAAAAAATAAATAAACAAACAAACAAATAAATAAATAAATAAATTTTTACTGGAATGATCACGAGAGTAGAATAGATGACATCAGTTTTTGGCAGAGGAATTCCCTGGTTTAACCTGAAAGAAATCAACAGGAACTGTATTTATGTAATAAAAGTGGTAAGAGTCCTTGTCATGTTTTTAGCATTATAAGGTTGAAACTTATCAGTCTGAAAATGCTGTCATCATCTTTCATCCCTTCATCAACAGGAGAGGACCCACCATGGAGTAGAACTCTCTGACTGTCAGCAAAGTGGGAAAGACTTGAGGAAGCACTTCAACCTTAAGACACACGTGAGAACTCAAAATAGAGAGAACGCTTTTGAGTGTAACCCATATCACAATGGCTTCCTTAATCTGCAAAAGAAAAACTCTCCTAGAGAGAAGCTTTCTGAGTTGAATCGGTGTGGTAAAATCTTGCGCCTGACTCCACCTATCATGTATGAGAGAACCAGCCTGGCAGGGAAGTCTTTGGAATGCAGCGACTGTGGGAAAACATTCATTAATCATTCCCATTTTCAGGCGCACATGAGGATTCACACTGGAGGAGATTTTGATGAATGGAAGCCGTTTATAAGAGCTTCAGTCTTCTCAGCAGGCCATACTGAGCATGTGCAGACACATACTCAAGAACCCCATGAATGTAAACAATGTGGGAAATCTTATGCAGATTCCAAGTGCCTCAATAATCACATCATTCGACTTCACACTGGAATAAAACCCTTTGAATGTAGTGAATGTAGGAAAGCCTTTGCTACATCCTCCCGTCTTTATGTGCATTTGAGACTTCACACCGGAGAGAAACCCTATCGGTGTAAAGAATGTGGGAAACACTTCCAGTGGCCCTCGCTCCTTCGTAAACATGTTCGAACTCACAGTGGTGAGAAGCCCTATAAATGTAAGGAATGTGGAAAAGCCGTCAGTCGTTCGTCAGTTCTTAATGAACATTTGAGAATTCACACTGGAGAGAAGCCGTATAAATGTAAGGAATGTGGGAAACGTTTCGCTTGGCTCTCGGTCCTTCGTAAACACGTTCAAACTCACAGTGGTGAGAAGCCCTATAAATGTAAGGAATGTGGGAAAGCCCTCAGTAGTTCCTCAATTCTTAACGAACATTTGAGAATTCACACTGGAGAGAAGCCGTACAAATGTCAGCAATGTGGGAAAGCCTTCACTAATTCCTCACGACTTAGTGTACATTTGAGAACTCACACTGGAGAGAAACCCTATCAATGTAAGGAATGTGGGAAAGCTTTCGTTTGGCCCTCAGTCCTTAAAAAACATTTACGAACTCACAGTGGAGAGAAGCCCTATGAATGTGGTGAATGTGAGAAAGCCCTTGGTAGTTCCTCGTATCTTCATGAACACTTGAGACCTCACACTGGAGACAGACCCTTTCAATGTGGTGAATGTGGGGAAGCCTTTAGGACTTTCTCCTATTTTCATAGCCATTTGAGAAATCACTCTAGAGAGTAACCCTGTGAATGTAAGCACTGTGGGCAAGCTTTCACTGCTGCTTTCATCTGGATTCAACACTGAAGAATCCACACTGGAGAGAAGCCCTGTTGATGTAAGGAATGTGGGAAAGACCTCACTTGGTCCTCCAGCCTTCACAAGCGTATACAGACTCACAGTAGAGGGAAGCCCTGTGAGTGTACGGGATGTGAGAAAGCCTACACCACTTCCACAACTGCAAATACACATTTGAAGTCCCACTGGAGAGAAGCCCTTTGAGGGTACACACGGAGGGGAGGCGTTCACCGTTTGCTCAAGCCGAACTCCATGCGTGAAAACTGATACCGCAGAGCAACCCCTTAGACATAAAGGAGTGCGAGAAAGCCTTCACGTCATGGTCACAACGTAACACCTAAAAAATGCACCATAGATTATGTACAGAATAATTGTGACCAATTTGTTACCTTCCTGCTAGTCTAGTTTCTACACCTTGGTTGCAGCCTGGTCCCAAGTGAGACTACCACCGTTAGACTTAATGCTGTTCAAGCCACCCGGGTTGTCTGGTCGCGTGGACCTTGTCTAATACTGTGAAGACGGTGAACATTGGAAGTAGTTAGTTCACTGCTCAGAGAGTCCACTGATGGTGCCTCATGGAGGTGAAGGTGTGGGGGTGGTATATGTCTCTAAATTTCCTGAAAATGCTCTTGGTTCTGTCTCACACCTGATCTTTCTGGGTCAGAAAAGACTTTAGAAATGGTGAGGGTTATACACCCAGATTTCATAGCTCTGCAAAGAGAGCTACACACCCAGTACTGGGTTAGAAAATACTTTCAATCTCAGTGTGCGGAGAGATTGGGAACAGAGCTCCTAGATCACCACAACCCGGAAGAAACCAATTATGTTGTTTGCCTGTGTTTAGAAATAGCTGCAGCTGGCACGTGACTTACTGGTTAGTTTCTCATCCTTTCATATGTGGGAGATAGAGAACCTTGTGAATATGGCAAGTCCTGATAATCTGAAGTACTTGCTGCCACCACTGGCAGTTCTTCAAATTGACCTTTGGATAGAGACGCAGAATCCACCAGAACCTTGTTTCCGTACTGAGTTGACACATTCATACACTCGTGACCCTTGAGCAGCCTTTAGTTTTGTTGTGGGTGGCCTCGGAGGCCACAGCAGCTTAATGTCATGTTCGTTTGGGTTTAAACCAGTGGAGTACACGCCGAGTCAAATGTAGCGATGATCCTGATCAGAAGTGACCTGGGCACATTTGTCTTAGGTTTATGTTTGGAGGAGGTTGGGATATGAAGTGATTCTCTTGGGTGTAGGTGGGGGTGTAGGCTTCACTGCTTCGTGTGGGTTGCAGTGTAGAATACGCTGGCCTTCGGTGGCATCATTGGATTATTGCAAAGCCTACTTGTCCTCATTCCAACGATCTGATACCCTCATCAGTAACATCTGTGTTTGTCAATAACCACGCTTGCCGACTTTTTGTCTCATTAGGATCCTCTTTTCGTAGTCTGATTGTCTCTTCCTTAATAAGAATGTCTTCTAGATGGGGAAATGTAAAGCACTTTCCACCTGGTGGGTCTCACTGCTGTGACCTCCATTTCCTATGGGAGAAGCCTGGCAGTGTAGTTCAGTTCTGCTGGAACCATTCTTCCCAGAGAAGCTTGATTGCCTCAGTGATGTACACTGTGGTACCCCCCATGCTGGACCCCTTCATCTACAGCCTGAGGAAAAGGATGTGATGGGGGCCCTGGGAAGTCTTCACCTAAGAGAGATGGGCCCTGATGGGCCACTGGTCTCAGAACCGAGAGGATATTGTGGGCCCCAAATGCAAATGTTGTGGATTTAAATCTTGCGGTTATTTTTCTCTTGTAATAGAAACTTCATTTCCTCTGTTTCCAGAGCACCCATGATGTGCTTGTATTTGTCTTTGTATTTGTTTCTCAACAACTTCTTTAGTAGTTCCTTTGTTACCTTTCTTCCCTAATTACAGTTCCAGAATTCTTTGGTCAGATTTCCTGTAGCCATTCCTGACATGGCCAACATTAGATGTGAAACACTTCCATCAAGTGCTGGCCTGCTTTCCTCAACTGCCCTCTCAAATGTTGATACTCTTCAAGTGCATTTATTTGGGTGCATTATTCACATGAAGAAGGGGCATGAAAAGGCTACTACAGTTGTAATTAAAGTCCTTGCCATGTCAAAACTGTTCATCCTGTTTTACATGTATAATTTCATGCAATTATGATGTTTCTTACAGAGATCTTCTCATTTACCCCATTTCCCACCAATAGCTTGTGATTGCAATGGATTCTACCATAGAAACAGGGATGTGATTTTCAACTTCCAGTGTAGGAATGTGATTTGAGTGGTAGTTTGCTTAGGAGTTTCTATGTAGTATGTTGCATAGGAGAAGTCTGAGATACTGCCTCATTCTTTGCCTTCTGTCGTCCTCCTATCAATCCCTCTTTTCTTATCCATGTTTAACTGCACCTTTATTTTCCATCATTGCTACCTTAAGATATGCCCCGGGACCTCAGGTGGAAACTCCTTTTCTCATTGCATGATTGGCAGCTGGTGGAGGGAAAGAAGAATGAAAAATGAGTGTTTGATGGGTAGAGTTTCCCTTTGGGAATATGAAACCATCTGGAAACAGCGGTAATGGTTGCACAAAACAAAAACAGAAAAAAAAAACCAATGTATTTGATGTGAACAGAATAGAATTGTACACCTAAGTGTTTAAAATAGTGAATTTTGTTACAGATATTTAAACACAATAAAAAAGTAACAAGAAGAAAAGACTGAGATTCCTTTCTGATAATATCTTTAATTCTGTAGTAAGGTAATAGGCAGTTGCTGGGATTTTTTAGAGAAATCTTTTTTTTTAATTAAAAAAGATTTTTTTTTAATGTTTATTTTTGAGAGAGAGAGACACAGAGACAGAGCCAAAGTTGAGGAGGGGCAGAGAGAGGGAGACACAGAATCCAAAGCACATTCCAGGCTCCAAGCTGTCAGTACAGAGTCCGACGCAGGGCTCGAATGCATAAACTACGAGATCGTGACCTGAGCCAAAGTTGGATACTTAACTGACTAAGCCACCCAGGTGCCCCTCGAGAAATCTTTTAATACTAGCCCTGAACAGTCTAGAACAGAATCTCAAAAATTCAATATTGACATTCTGGTCTGTTTAATAATTTCTTGTGAGGGCTGTCCTGTGTAGTGTAGACTTTTATTTATTTTTTTTCAACGCTTATTTATTTTTGGGACAGAGAGAGACAGAGCATGAACGGGGGAGGGGCAGAGAGAGAGGGAGACACAGAATCGGAAACAGGCTCCAGGCTCTGAGCCATCAGCCCAGAGCCCGACGCGGGGCTCGAACTCATGGACCGCGAGATTGTGACCTGGCTGAAGTCGGACGCTTAACCGACTGCGCCACCCAGGCGCCCCTAGTGTAGACTTTTAAAAGATCCCTGTTGTCTACCCACTAGGTGCCAGCACATACGTGTGGTAACTAAAAATGACTAGACATTGCCTTTGCATAGGGGGCCAAACCAGCCTGACAACCGCTGGAGAAAAATTCTATGGGTGCTAGAGTCGATAGTGTCAGCTTTTACACTGATGGCAATAAGAGGAAGAAAATTGTGGGGAGGATAAAACATCAGTTTAATCTTGGAAAGGGTGAGTTGAGGAGCCTACAGAACACCTCACTGGTAACAGAATATCAGAGGTCAGATTTACTCGTGTGTCCATTGGTCTGTACTGATGCAGGTATAAATCAAGGACATACTTCTCCAGTTTGAGAGCCTGCTTCTCTCCTGCAACACACATACTCACCACCAAATGCAGCAATGACTGAAAAGTGACCAAATACATTTTGGATACTACTGGCTTAGCCATCTTTTGCTTTGATCTAGTTATGTGATAAGTTAACTTAAGATTTCCTTAAGATTAATGCACTGAAATTCCTGGGACCACAAGATGGCAGAATATGAGGTCCCCACTTGGATCCCCCCACAGCAACAATAGTCAGCCTTCCATGAACAAAAGTGCTTTGTGGAAGTTTTGGAATCCAGGTAGGAGACTACAAAACCCGAGTAGAGTCCACAAACTAGGAGGGTCATTTTGAGAAGGGACACCTATGCCCAGATGGCCGGCTCACTGGCTGTGGTTCCAGCTACACATGTGGAAACAGCCATGTCGTCATGTGGACTTCGCTACAGCCCCATTTGGCCTTGTCACCAGCACCATCACTCAGGCCCTGGAAGGAAACACATCCAGCCATGCGTCTCAGGTAACAGGCCTGCTGACCTCACTCTGAAATGCAGACCTTGAGCAAGCCAGCCGGTGACCCAACTGAAGCCTCTCTTTAAAAAAAAAATTTTTTTTTTTTGATGCTTATTTATTTTTGAGAGAGAGAGAGAGACAGAGCACGAGCAGGGGAGGAGCAGAGAGAGAGGGAGACACAGAATCCGAAGCAGGCTCCAGGCTCCAGGCGCCAAGCTGTCAGCACAGAGCCCGACTCGGGGCTTGAACTCACAAACCATGAGATCATGACCGGAGCTGAAGCCGGAAGCTCAACCAACTGAGCCACCCAGGTGCCCCCCACCTGAAGCCTCTCTTAGCTGTGGTCTTCCCCACAGAGGAATCCAGAAGGACATGTGTCCATCTGTGAGCCTGGAGGCAGGCCTACTAACCTTGGTCTGACTGCAGATCTTAAAGCAGCCCACAACCCAGCTCCCGGCACCAGGCCACGATATAGGAGGAGTCCTGCCCATCCTGGGACCGTGGGGGAGACTGGCCCATCAGTGCCCCCTGAGGCAGGCCTGCAGAACCTGGTCATGGCTGTGGGCCCTAAGTAGCCTTGTGAATTGGCTCCAGGCCCTCTCAGCTGTGGTCTGGGGCCATTTGTGCCTGCCTAGTCACACAACTAGAAATGCTACCACCATCTTTGGACCCTGAAGAGCGTGCTTGTCTTGGTGTTGGCCAAGGTCTTGGAGGGACGACCTTTGACCAGGGTCCAAAGAAGGATGATGGCCCTGACAACGGGACAGTATAGCACAGACTCCAATGCAGACCCAGTAGCAGCCATGTGACTGGTGTCAACCCCACTTGACTATGATTCTGGAGGTAGACCCCACCAGTCCAGGGACCCATACAAGACAGTTTTTACGTATGAAAACAGTCTATACACTCTTAAAGAGATGTTTGCTCTTTCAGTTATGGAGACACAAATGGCAAGCCCCGTTGCCTGCAGATAGAGCCAACAGACCATTAAGTAGCCTACACGGAGCTGAGAGATGAAGGACTTTCTGTAACTATGTGACCCTAGAACGACTGCAAGAGTGATTGATTACTCAAATGTGCAGATCTAACACAAAGAGGCAATGATCCCAAGAATTAGGTAAACATGTTACCACCAGTGCAATTAACCCCAAGCTGAACACCTACAGCGGTAAATGCAACAAACATTACCAACCTTTATATATATACCACTAAATATTAAGACTTGTATACCATTCAAAGTGTGATATGAGCATAAGTAAATGCAATACGAGTGAAGGAGTATCCAGAGACCGATACAGGAATTCACTGTTTAATCAAGTTGGAATTTCAAATCTATAGGTCAAGAATAGCTTGTAAGTGGTACTGAATCCATCATCTTTTCTAGGGAAAAGAACTACTGGATCCAGTACCCTACCCCACATGTAAAATATACCCTATGAGGATTAAAGACTTTGGTGTTTTGGAGCATCTAGGTGGCTCAGTCAGTTAAGCGTCCAACTTCGGCTCAGGTCATGATCTGGAGGTTCATGAGTTTGAGCTCCTTGTCGGGCTCTGTGCTGACAGCTCAGAGCCTGGTTTGGATTCTGTGTCTCCCTCTCTCTCTGCTCCTCCCCTGCTCATGCTCTCTCTCTCAAAAATAAACATTAAAAATTTTTAATAAAAAAAAAAGTTTGGGGGCGCCTGGGTGGCGCAGTCGGTTAAGCGTCCGACTTCAGCCAGGTCATGATCTCGCGGTCCGGGAGTTCGAGCCCCGCGTCGGGCTCTGGGCTGATGGCTCAGAGCCTGGAGCCTGTTTCCAATTCTGTGTCTCCCTCTCTCTCTGCCCCTCCCCCGTTCATGCTCTGTCTCTCTCTGTCCCAAAAATAAATAAACGTTGAAAAAAAAAATTAAAAACAAAACAAAACAAGACAAAAAAAAGTTTGGTGTTTTTATTTTTTATTTATCTTTTGGTGTTTTTAAATAGATTATATTTAAGAAGTAAATTACAAAATCTGTATATAATTGAGATTTTTAAGGCAAGTTAGGAAATCCATATAAAATTTTAAAAAAATATTTATTTTTTGGGAATGCAAGCTGGTGCAGCCACTCTGGAAAACAGTCTGGAGGTTCCTCAAAAAATTAAAAATAGAACTACCCTATAACTCAGCAATTGCACTACTAGGCATTTATCCAAGGGATACAGGTATGCTGTTTCGAAGGGACACACGCACCCCAATGTTTATAGCAGCACTATCAACAATAGCCAAAGTATGGAAAGAGCCCAAGTGTCCATCGATGGATGAATGGATAAAGAAGATGTGGTATATATATACAATGGAGTATTACTTGGCAATCAAAAAGAATGACATCTTGCCATTTGCAACAACGTGGATGGAACTGGAGGGGATTATGCTAAGCGAAATTAGAGAAAGACAAATGTATGACTTCACTCATATGAGGACTTCAAGGCACAGAACAGATGAACATAAGGGAAGGGAAACAAAAATAATATAAAAACAGGGAGGGAGGCAGAACATAAGAGACTCAAATATGGAGAACAAACTGAGCGTTACTGGAGGGGTTGTGGAAGGGGGGATGGGCTAAATGGGTAAGGGGCATTAAGGAATCTACTCCTGATATCATTTTTGCACTATATGCTAACTAATTTAGATGTAAATTAAAAAAAATAAAACTAATAAAAAATATTTATTTCGGGAGAGTGCAAATGGGGGCAGGGTGGCAGAGAGAGGGGGACAGAGGTTCTAAAGCAGGCTCTGTGCTGACAGGCTGACAGCAGGCTGACAGCCCGATGCAGGGCTCAAACTCACAAACCATGAGATCATGACCCGAGCCAAAGTCAGGTGTTCAACCGACTGAGCCATCCAGGCACCCTCATATACAATTTTTTTTTATTTTCTTAAGTTTATTTTTTAATTTATTTTGAGAGAGAGAGTGTGGAAGGGGCAGAGAGAGATGGAGAGAGAATCCCGAGCAGGCTCTGCACCATCAGCACAGAGCCTGATGGTGGGGTTTGAACTCACGAACTGTGAGATCATGACCTGAGCCGAAACCGAGTCAGACACTTAACCGACTGAGCCACCCAGGCTCCCCCCTCATATATAATTTTTAAAAACACTTTTTTGGAGGCACCTGGGTGGCTCAGTCGGTTAAGCGTCCAACTCTTGGTTTCAGCTCAAGTCAGGATCTCATGGTTCCTTGAGTTCGAGACCCGCCTCCAGCTCTGTGCTGACAATGCAGAGCCTGCTTGGGATGCTCTGTCTCTCTCCCTCTCTCTCTCTGCCCCCCCCCCGCCCTTGTTCTCTCTTGCTCTCAAAATAAACATTAAAAAAACAACATTCAATGATATTTAAGAAAAATTAAAATAAAAACACTTCTTTGCCTATATAAAATTTAATGATTTATGCAATAAACATGAAACATTAATGTAGCAAAATAGGTATCGATTCAATAGATGGGTACAAAACATTTAATGATTCACATGAACAAGCCTGGATGAAATATGTTTTAAATCAGTATTTCAAAAGATCTTTTATTAACTGTACAAAGATAACCCACTCAAAATCACAGCAAGTATAACTTTAGAACCATTCCTGAATAAGGGAAGAATGCCCAGTGTTAGTGGTTTTTCACAAAGCAAGAACAAAAATATATATGTGAACAAAATATGAAAGATTTATAAAATTGTCATTACATTGAAAACACAAGGAATCAATGATTAGAGTTTACCATTACGTCCAGTGTAACCAAAAACAAATAAGGGGAGGGGCGCCTCAGCTCAGGTCATGATCCCAAGGGTTGTGAGATGAAGCACCCCCCCCCCCCCCCCCCCCCCCCCCCGTCAAACCTGCCTAGGGTTTTCTCTCCCCTTTCCCCTCTCCCTGACTCGAGAACTCTCTTGGTCAAAAACAAAAAACAAACCAGACTTCTTAGCTATATAAAAATTAAAAGTTTCTACAGTTATTAATGAAACATTAACAAGAGACATATCAATTCAATGTATGCATAAAGCACGTTGCATGATGTACATGGACATTTCTTTCACTTTTTATTGATGAACAACTGACATACAATACTGGATTACCTTCAAGGCGTCCACGTAGCAATTTGATATATATATCCTATAAATGCACACATCCTAAAATAGTCACCACAGTAAGTCTAGTTACCATCTGTCACCAAGGTTGTTACAATGTTGGATTGGCTCATATTCCCCTATCGTGAACATTATATCCAGTGTCCCAGTTATTTTACAAGTGGAAGACTGTACATCTTAATCCCCTTCACTTATTTCCTCCATTCCCTCCCACTCCCCTCCACTAAGTCTTGAGTAGAGGTACTCTAGTCCTGTTTAAAGAGATCTTTACTAACTGCCCAAAGGCCATCCAACGAAAACCACAGCAAACATGATTAGGGGAGCAACTTTATAACCATGCCTGAAGAGAGGAATACCTGGTATCAGTGCGATCTCACAAAAACAGATATACATATTTGACACAGAAAAAGGAACGATTTACAGGAACTGTCATAACAATGAAAGCAAGGCATCAACGACTAGACTTTAGCGTCGTGTCCAACGTAAACGACAATGAGAGGAAATCAAGGCCTAGAGACGGGATGGACTGTGGCAGACAGACTATGTGACGGACTCTCGGGCTTAACGACAAGGACAACGACCGTAGAGTCTCCAGGACGTGCAGGGAGGCCGGCAGGAAACCATTTACTGAGGATGTGGGGTTGAGCCCATTGGCGCCCTGCCACCAACCCAGGGAGCTGGGCCCCGCCCCCCACCCCCGGCTCGGTCCCCACCCCCGGCTCGGTCCCCACCCCGCCCCGCGCAGGGTCCCGCCCCCCGCCCGTAGCCGCGCCCCCAAACCTGGTTCCTGCCCCAGCCTCGTCCTCCGGGCGGGATCCAGGCCTCAGGCCCAGCGCGAAGCCCACGCCCGAGGGAAGCCCAGTTCCGCCGTCTGAGGTGGAAGTCCCGCCCCCCGGGTCCCGGCAGGAAGCGGAAGTGGTGTCACGCGCTCGCCGGACTTTCTTCGCCTGCTGCTTCGCGCAGTATTGAGCACGTTGGGATGCTGGTCGTTGGACGTGGGCCGGCCGTGGTGGGGAAGGCGTGAAGGGAGGCAGGAGGTGGGAGTCCAAGGCCGGTTTTAGTCGGGGTCGGCGATGGTCCTGCTTAACGGCCGGGCCGCGCGGCTCGCATCCGCCTAGACCGCCCGACAGGCCTCTGAGGCCGGCGGTTCTGGCGCGGAGCCGCTGTGGTCCTGCTGGGAGGGCGCGTGCGCGGGGTGTTCGTGGCCACTGTGCTCGCCTGTCCTGCAGTGTGCAAGCGGCCTTTGTGACTTTTGTCCCAAAGGAAAAGAGTTTCTGCTGCTGGGAGTGGCCCAGACTCCGCCGCGTTACTCGCAGCCTCAGGGACCCGGCCGGTGAGCGTTCTGGAAAGTTGGTTCAGCGGGGCCTGTGTTTCCTTTCGGTGGGGAAGAGGCAGTTTTATCTGAGAATGTGGCTTTGTCTGCGCTCGTCTTTTCTTCGGGACACACTGTCTTAGGCAGGTGATATGCTTTCTCGGATGTGGGTAGTGTGCATGTTTCAGTACCTAGTTATACACACGTGCTCCACTGGTCTTTGTACTAAAGAGAAACCGTTTTCACGTCGCTTTTCCTGAGACCCTCCTGAGCCTGTCCATTCCCACCAAGTGGCAAGCCAGGGACTCCGGGAGAAAAGAATGGAGGCGTGAATACTCCATTTTCAGAATAACTGGATTTCCCATTAACAGGGCATTTGGACTAAGTTTTTTCCCCATTTTTTGCGTAAAATCTTAAACCTAAAGGAAATGTAAGCAACTGTTGCTGTGAATGTGCACCGAAGCAGATTCACCCATTTTCGCATTTTGCGTGGTTGCGCTCTTTGGATAAAGAAATGTATTTTTTAGCGGATTGTTTGCGAGTAAATAGGAAATAAATTGTAGACATGATACATGACCTTTAAATACTCGGTAATGCATGTTTTAAGGATGAGGTTTTACTACTGAAATCATAATACAGTGATTCAGCCACGAAATTAAAAATGTTATGCAATATGTACTGTATAAAAAGTAAAATTTTCCACTTTACCTCAGAATATGTTTTGGATCTCGGATGTATTCAAGGTTTATATATGACAACTGTTTGTCTCTTAGGCTCTGCTAACCTGCGGCAGAGCCATTGTTTCTTCATGATACTGACTTGGAAGCCTCACACGCTCTTTGCGAAACTCAGAGTTTCTGAGATTCCTGATGTTTCCGTGCTGTCTTCATTTAATTTTATTAATTTTTTTTTTTTTTTTTTGAGAAAGATACAGAGTGTGAGCGGGGGAGGGGCAGAGAGAGAGAGGGACAGAGATTCCCAAGCGGGCTCTGAGCTGACTGCAGAGAGCCCACTGTGGGGCTCAAACTCACAAACAGTGAGACCATGACTGGAGCTGAAGTCTGCCTTTTTATTTTTTTAATTTATTTTTATTTTTAATTTTTTAAATTTTCGATAGAGTGGGCGCGAGTGGGGTAGGTCCAGAGAGATAGGGGAACAGAGGTCCAAAGCGGGCTCCCTGCTGACAGTAGAGAGCCTGATACAGGGCTGGAACTCAGAAACTGGAATCATGACCTGAGCTGACGTCAGACGCTGAACGGACTAAGCCACTCAACACCCCTGTCCTCCCAAATCCCTGCTTAACCGACTGAGTCACCCCAGGTGCCTTGCATGCTGTCTTTATTTTCTGTAATTTCATACACTGATAAGTGAGTCCAGTAACCAGGCTTGCCACCTTTTTGTCTGAAAAGGCCCAGGTAGTAATGTAGCTAAAGTGCTGAAAATACAGGGTCATATAAGAAAAATGCCAGGTAAAGGTTAGTGAGTAACTGCAGGTGGGCTGTGAAGATCAGGTCCATTACTGTCTTGGAGTCCATCATGCAGGGTCTTGTGGCTCAGGCAGTACCTCTTGCCGAAGGGGCAAGTTTAGGTTTCCATCAGGGGATCGTTTGCCCACATGGTCTTTTGTCTGAGTTCAGAGAGAACCTGGAAAGAAGACCTTAATCAGTTAGAAAGTTTGAGGTTAAAGTGGAGGTGGCTGAAGTCCTCTTGCATTGAGTACATTCTGCTTTGCTGGCCATCCGGCCTGGAATTCTTCAGCTCTGCCTTTGTAGTTGCAGAAGCAACCATACCCCTTACTAAACAAATGTGTGTGGTTTTGTCTAGTAAAAGTTCATTTGCACAGTAAAAATTTTTTTTTAAAAAAGGGGGGGTGCCTGGGTTGCTCAGTCTGTTGAGTGTCTGACTTCGCTCAGGTCATGATGTCACCACTTGTGAGTTCGAGCCCCACGTCAGGCTCTGTGCTGACAGCTTGGAGCCTGGAGTCTGCTTGGGATTCTGTGTTTCCCTCTCCCTCTGCCCTAACCCACTCGCGTTTTGTCTCTGTCTCTCTCAAAAATAAATAAACATTAAAAAAACAAAACTTCATTTGCAGAAACAGGCCTGTCAGTTTTAGTTTCCGAACTTCAGTTTCAGAGGCTTCAAAATCTGTCACAAACTATTTTGTGGGTGATGTGTACCTAATTATATTGCGTAAGGAGTTTTAAACGTACATCAAGTGTCATTTGATCTCCATCACAGTCCATTTGTAAAGTACTCCTTAAATTTAGTCACAGTCTCATGAAAATATTTTACCTAAAAATTAATGTTACCCTGTAATAGCTTGTATAGTAATCAAAATGGGAAGGATGCAGCAGAAGTGAAAGCCTAGTTTATGCAAATAAATACATGGACACAAATAAACAGATACAAGCATAGACAAAATATGTCAACCCAGTACAGTTTAGGTTTAGTTTAGGTTTCTGGAATTGGTCTCGAGGTGATTGTAGGTGTCCATGGTTTATTTCTTCAAAGCCAATCCTCTATTTCCCAGTCCTTGGGCAAACTGGATGTTGGTGTTAGTCTTTGCAGTTCCCTCAGCAGTGTCGGTATTATTCCTGGGTGATTATGTCCAGTGGTGGGGAGTTCCAGGATCCTCCTTTTAACTTTGCTTACTGTAATGGCCCTTACCCTATGTGTCAAAGATAAGGGAATTCTGCCAGTTGGCAAGAGTGTCTATATTGCAGATACATTTAGATGCTATAGCTGGGTTTAATCTGAGTTCATTGGACTTTTTATTTTTATTAAAAAAGAATTTTTTTTACTGTTTATTTTTGAGAAGGGGGGGAGACACAGAATCCGAAGCAGGCCCTAGGCTCTGAGCTATCAGCATACAGCCTGATGTGGGGCTTGAACCCACAGACTGAGATACGTGAGCCGAAGTTGGATGCTTAACCGACTGAGCCACCCAGGCGCCCCTGGAGTTAAGACTTTTTAAAAAACTACTGTGCTACGGGTGCAGAGCCCTACTTGGGGCTTGAACCCACAAAACTGTGAGATCATGACCTGAGCTTCTAAAAGGAAGAATCGGATGCTTAACCATCCAGGTACCCCACTCCTTGATTTGTTGATATACATTGGAAGAGTAACAGATACAAACAACTCACAGACCCTACAGGTGATGGAGAGTAATAGGGAAGTTCACATTTGTATAGGGCCTTTCACCCCAAGACTGGGTCAGACCTTATTGTCAGTGATATCATTGCAGTCAATTGGTTGTAAAGAAGTTTGCTGGGTAGCCTGGGGCAGAGGTAGTTGGCAAAATGGGCAAGCATTTGAAAACCTCTGGATTACAGTCAAGCCATGACTGGTGAGCAGATGAGTGGAGGGAACCATGGGTGACAACAGGTATAAGAAACAGCACCCGAGTATCCACATTAGGGGGTCTGTGGGGAAGAAGTTTACAGACATGCCCTAGCTGGTGGGTGAGTGCTCAGAAGCATGAGACCCCACACTGATATTAGAGTACTTAACTACATCTCCTAAAACCTGGGATATATATTTTGTCAGGGACTGTTATTTCAATGTAATCTAGATAGATGTACTGTGTTTTTTATAAATTAAACATTTTTTTTATTAAATGAGCCTCCACACCTACCTTGGGGCTTGAGCTCATGACCCTGTGATCCAGAGTTGTGTGCCCTGTTGACTGAGCCAGCCAGGTGCTCCTAGTTAGATGTGTTTTGAGTGACGTAGGGACTCTGGTCTTGGTCTGTCAGTCAGCAATCACTTGGTGCCCTCACTGAACCAGGGCCTATGTCACGTATTGGAAAATAAAGGGCATCTTTGATACCCAAAGAGCTCTCCAAAAGAAAATGGATCTGCATGTCAGACAGCATTGTCATAGATCATTACTACACATAGAGTTCTTTACGGTAGGTGATTCAATATCTCTAATGTGATTCAATTTCAAAATTTGTATGTACCCAATAATATTGTTGCACAAGGTATAAACCAGTGCTTGACAGAAACATAAGAAGAAGTGGACAAGTCCAAAATTCACTGGGAGATTTAAGAATGTTTTTCCCTTATTGTTTCTTTAAATAGAAAAGTCAGCATATATATTTGTAAACGTTTTACAAACTGAGTAACCTATCTAGGAACTGATAGAAACTGAAAGAAATCAGAAACAGATTGTCTGGAATTAGGGTGAGGGAGTGAACTAGAAGGCTGAAGAGGGCTTTTCAGGGAGACGAGTATGTTGTCTGTGTTTTTAGAAGTTCAATATGCTGTCCATTCTCTATTTTTTTAAGACTGTGATAAGGTGAGTAACTACAGTTGTTAGAGCTCATCCAGAAAATACTTAAGATCTACACTTTTTTTTTTTTTTAATTTTTTTTTAACGTTTATTTATCTTTGAGACAGAGAGAGACACAGCATGAACGGGGGAGTGGCAGAGAGAGAGGGAGACACAGAATTGGAAGCAGGCTCCAGGCTCTGAGCCATCAGCCCAGAGCCTGACGCGGGGCTCAAACCCGCGGACCACGAGATCGTGACCTGAGCTGAAGTCGGACGCTCAACCGACTGAGCCACCCAGGCGCCCCAAATCTACACTTTTGATTGCATAGCACTTACATCTCCATCAGAAAAGGAAACAAAACCAAATGGAAAAATGTTTGTGCACATGCTACAAAAGTAAACACATTTGTGGGCTTATTCAGCTCAAAGGCCCCATTTTGAGACCTCTAGGAGTAAGTGCAATCTATACTAGCATTTGAGATGCAGTGTTTGTGACAGCTTGTTATTTTCAGGGTTCTGGTCTTTTCACCTGTAGAATAAGAATTCTTGGAAAAAAAGATTTTTGGGTCATGAGGGTTGATTTCATTTATGGTAAAGAAACTGGAACTTCTAGTGTTTACCATCATTTGGATTCAGTTTTGTAGATCAGCATTTGGGCTGCTGTTCTGTGTTTAATTTATTGAAAAGTCATTAATTTTTGTAAGTTCATTTATTTATCACGTGCACACGTGTGGGAGGGGTAGAGAGAGAGAGTGGGGGAGAGACCATCCCAAGGAGGCTCCACACTGTCAGCGTGGAGCCTGATGCCGTCTCGAGCCAATGAACCGTGAGATCATGACCTGAGCTGAAATCAAGAGTAGGATCCTTAACTGACTGAGCTACCCTGGTGCCCCAAAAGTCATTAGTCTTTAACATAGGAGTTATCGTTTGAACTGTATCAGGTTAAAAGATATTAAAGTGAGAAGGAAGCCTTATGATTCTTTTTAATGTTTTATTTTTGAGAGAGACAGAGAGAGCACAAGTAGGGGAGGGGCAGAGAGAGAGGGAGACATAGAATCTGAAGCAGGCTCCAGCTAAGCTCAGAGCCTGATGCAGGGCTCAAACTCAAGAGCTGTGAGATCATGATCTGAGCTGAAGTCAGATACTTAGCCGACTGAGCCACCCAGGCAAGAAGGAAGCCTTATTAATAATGGAGTAAATATAAAAACCTGGTGAGAAGTGATAATACAAAAAGAAGGTTTTCTGGGAAGACTCCTAAAATAGACCAGTGTGAAACACAGACTGATTTGGCATTGCTCCTTTCCAGGGTAAGGGGAAGTGGGCAAACCTTAACTGAACTAAGTCTCAGTCAAGACCCATTGAAGCTGCTGAATACTTGAAATGTCTTCTGAGTCTTTAAAATCCTTCCATAATTATTTTTCATATATTTTTGGGTCCTGTTTAGAACAGCCTATGTTTTTTTTCTTTTTCTGTCTTTACCTTGCCCAAGAAGCAATCCAAAATATTCATGTATACCTTTGTGCTTGTATATAGGATAGTCTTTATTTTCTCACCTATTTGAGTTTTTCCTCCATAAGCTCTGATGAATGGATGTATCCATTAATAATTGAGTATCTTGTCCCTTAGGAATGTTGGGTCATTAAATCCTGGGACATTTTTTGTATATTTCACTGTTTTCTACTTAGTGCCTAGCACAGGACCACAGTTATCGTAATTGTTTGTGGAAAGAATGAAAGAATAAACCTATTATGATAACTTAAAAAAGGAGGTTCAGGGCTCCAAGCCACTGTAAGCTCCATCAACCAAAGCTCAAGGTATTAACTAAATAAAACACTTCATTTTTCTCTTCTATATAATGTCCAGCAGTATTCTAGGCTAATGCTAGCCAATGGACATATGACCTGCAGGCCATGTATATGATTAAAGCTTTTATGTACATGAAATAAACAAAAAGAGATCATACGTAATAATGTACTTTATCCCATCTATTCCAAATATTTCAGCATGTAACCCATATAAGAATTGAAGGGTTTTTTTTTTTTTTTAATTTTCTTCAATTTTTTTTTTTTAATGTTTATTCATTTTTTAGAGACAGACAGCACCAGCAGGGGAGGGGCAGAGAGGGAGACACAGAATCTGAAGCAGACTCCGGGCTCTGAGCTGTTGGCACAGAGCCTGCTGCAGGGCTCGAACCCACAAGTAGTGAGATCGTGACCTGAGCTGAAGTTGGACACTTAACTGACCAAGCCACTCAGGCACCGCTAAAATGGAAGTATCTTAAATTCTTTAAGTCATAGTAAGATTTCAAAATTCACTGGACATAAAATTTTCATGACATGTACTTTGTGTGTGCATGTAATAAATACAGTTGAGAATGTAGATGTATTTAAGTTTACCTAAACAAAATTTAAAATCCTGTTTTACTAACTGGTACATATCAGGTACTCAATAGCGTATGCGACTGGTGGCTACTAAACTGGACAGTGCAGGTCTAGATTGACAACTGATCATATTTGCGAATGAGAACCTCAGATCACACATTTGAGACAAGCCTATCTGCATTCAATTCTGGATTTCTTTTTCCTAATTGGAGGGTGGTGGACCAATGATTAGTGTTCTATGAATCTAGCTTTATCAGCTATTAAGTAGGGCTAGTGATATCTATTGAAATGGGTTGTTATGCTAATTAAGTGAGCTGGTATACATAAAGTTAGTGAGACAGATATCTGTCACATACTGATTTGCAGTGAATGGTAATTGATATTAGTGACTTTCATGCCATAGGTTATACCATTTTCAGTAATTTCCCACATACCACCTTCAGAGAGACAGCTAGTGTGTGATGTTTGATGATGGATTGGCAATGCTTGCTGATTAATGATTGGTATGAAAAGGACTGTGGGTATCCCAATGTCAAGAATAATGAAGATTGTCATATTCACCTAGATTCATAAGTTGTACTGAAGTGATCAAATTTCCCAGTAGGTAGACTTCACCGTCACTCTCCCAGGATGGCAACCATTGACTTGACCCATGGTAAGTCATTATTGATTCTCATTTCCAGAGAATTCTAAAGGTCATCCCCACACAACCTGGAGTCCAACAACCTGGTCCTAAAATAGTCATACTGCTGTTCTTTTAGAAAGAGCTGAAATATGCCAGAGAATGCTATTATCTAAGTCAGCTTCCTTGTGTGTGTGTTGGGAATTGTTGGTACATAATCTCATTGATGAGTTTTATTATTTTGGGCAAATAAAGAACCAAATGTTTTAGGGGTTAAGTTTCCATACCTGTAAAATAAGACCATGACCTCTTTCTTCATGGGTAGCATGTCTAGCAAGTCCCTTTTCTGGCTCCAGGTGACGCAGGGCTATTGTATTTTATGGCAGTAGTGTGTGTTTCTGTGAGATTTCTCATGCAGGGATATATGGGGATCTTAAATTAGGATGGAATGATTTTCAGGTGGGTGATTCTGGGAACTAGGGTCAATTCTGTATTCTGAAGTATCCTTTCCTTTCCCCAAGATCTTCTTACTAGGAATCCTTTCTCCCATCCTGAGGAAAACACAGAGGTAGAAGGGATGGTGGCTGTCAGGCCGAAAAATTATAATCAGGTAATAAAAAAGCGTATCAGTCAACAGAAAGCCATATTTACATCCACCAGGTGAACACATTGTTTCTAGGCACACCTGTGTCCTGAGCTTCCTAAAGCAAATAAACTGCAGACAAGGACTGAGTTCCCAGATGAATTTCCTCTGGAAGTAGAAACTCTCCTATCAAAAAGGGATTACCCTGAAAAAATTCTGGTATTTCGGTAACCAATCCGGAAGCTCATGGATTCCAAATGCAGGCTTCCGCCTTGCTGTGAGCTCTGACATGACAGTATAAGTGTCCTTTTCTCAAAGAATTCAGTTATTCTGTGCTGTTTATGAAGGAACTGTAGCATGCTCAGGAGTGTGTCATAGTAGAGGAAACTGTGAAGACCTACTACTGTGGTTAAGCTGACATAAGGTCTTGTTTATTTTTTTATTTTTTATTAAAAAAAAATTTTTTTTTTATGTTTTATTTATTTTTGAGACAGGGAGAGACAGCATGAACAGGGGAGGGTCAGAGAGAGGGAGACACAGAATCTGAAACAGGCTCCAGGCTCTGAGCCATCACCACAGAGCCCGACGCGGGGCCCGAACTCACGGACCGCGAGATCATGACCTGAGCCCAAGTCAGCCGCTTAACCGACTGAGCCACCCAGGCGCCCCTTAATGTCACCTTTTTTTTTTTTCTTTCAACGTTTATTTATTTTTGGGACAGAGAGAGACAGAGCATGAATGGGGGAGGGGCAGAGAGAGAGGGAAACACAGAATCAGAAACAGGCTCCAGACTCTGAGCCATCAGCCCAGAGCCCGACGCGGGGCTCGAACTCCCGGACCGCGAGATCGTGACCTGGCTGAAGTCGGACGCTTAACCGACTGCGCCACCCAGGCGCCCCTAATGTCACCTTTTAAACAAGAACTTATGGGTCGCCTGGGTGGCTCAGTCGGTTAAGCGGCTGACTTGGGCTCAGGTCATGATCTCGCGGTCCGTGAGTTCTGGCCCCGCGTCGGGCTCTGTGGTGACGGCTCAGAGCCTGGAGCCTGTTTCAGATTCCGTGTCTCCCTCTCTCTGACCCTCCCCCATTCATGCTTTGTCTCTCTCTGTCTCAAAAATAAACGTTAAAAGAAAATTAAAAAAAAAACTAAAAATAATTAAAAAATTAAAAAAATAAATAAAAGGTGACATTAAAACCATATGAGTGGAGAGGAGCAGTGAGTGAGTCTAGATTGAGAGAAGAGTACCTAGGACCACAGAACCATGGGAGGATAATGAGAAACCTCATAACCCTGCATCGGTATTGAGTCTCCTGTCTTCATTCTCCCATGAATGTTGGAGATGTTTCTTGTCTCAAGCCAATCCTGGTGTGATGGTTTAGATTGCAGTGACCTTTGACGACGCAGTGACCTTTGACGACGTGGCATTGGACTTCACCCAGGAGGAGTGGATATTACTGGACCTTGCTCAGAGAAACCTATACAGAAACGTGATGCTGGAGAACTACCAGAACCTGGTCACAGTAGGTAAGGCTGCCAACATTCCTTGTAACATCTTTAGGAACAAATTTGTACTATGTATTTTTGGCGTTCCAGCCTTGGTGATGCCTAATCTGAAACATAATTGGAAATAAGAGATGCATAGTGCCTGCACTAATGGGTTGTAATCTTTAATGGGTTTTCCATAAATGTGGCATTAGGGCCAACAGTAACTAACACTATCATTGTTAGGAATTTACATTGTCAGACCCCGGGTTTTGTTTTTAACATATATTTTTTTAATGTTTATTTATTTTTGAGAGAGAGACACACAGCACAAGCTGGGGAGGGGCAGAGAGAGGGACACACAGAATCGGAAGCAGGCTCCAGACTCCGAGCTGTTAGCACAGAACCTGACGTGGGGCTTGAACTCATAGACCACAAGATCGTGACCTGAGCTGAAGTTTGGACGCTTAACTGACTGAGCCACCCAGACGCCCCAAATCAGACCCTACTTTTGACATTCTGAATTATAAAGCTGGTGCTGTTGCCCTGTCTTCTATGTTCAATAAGCCATCCTGATGATTACGACACACTCCAGCATTTGAGTACTATAGCTTTAGTGCTTTCCCCATCAAAAGGAAGGTCTCCTTTCCTCACCTCCTTTATTTGCTGTTTGGATAAATGTCTATGTGCTCTGTAAATGTGTACATACCTTTGGGTTAGGCTTTCAGAGTCAGAGGTAAGTAATCTTTTGATTTGCTTTTCTAGTCCTTTTGAAATGATTTTACTGTTTTCATCAGAAGCTTTGTCATTTCTTACACAGTCCTCTTCTATTAATGTACCTTTCCCCCTGGACAGGATATCAACAGTCAAAACCCAGCCTAGTAGCTAGGTTGGAACAAGAAGAGTTGAGGACAGTGGAGAAAGGAGTTTTCCCAGGTGAGTGTTGTGACAGATATCGCTGGTGAATGAGAAGAATGTCACTAGTCAGTCTGAAATATGGCATACTTGCAATGTGTAAAATTTAAGATTCATTTTGTCTCATAGTGCTGAAACCATTTGTCTCTGATGTTTTTGCATATCCTTAACTTCCTTCCCTCTTTTACTTAAGCTTTCTATGATGTCACAAAGTGACCTGTTTCTTCTTTAAGATATCATTTTGGTAAACTTAGTTGTCCAGAGGTTTCCTACTTTTCTACCTTGATAATAGTCTGTTTTTGCTCACGATATTTAATTTTCCAAAAATTATTTTTTAGCAGACCACCAAAGTTTGACCATCTGCACTTAGTGCCAAATTTTCCCATAGACAAACTGCTGAAATCTTTTTTCTTTATTGTTTTATCAACACTTTTTTTAAATGTTTATTTATTTTGAGAGAGAGAGAATCCCAAGCAGGCTCCACCTGTTGGCATGGAGCCTGACATGGGGCTCAATCTCAAAACCGTGAGGTCATGACCTGAGCCAAAATCAAGAATCAGATGCTAAACTGACTGATCTACCCATGTGCCCCCTTTTTCACAGTTTTTAATATGAAAGTAAAGAAAACTGAGTCTTATCTTTTTTTTTAATTGTTTAACCTATCATTTGTTTCTGCAAATGCTTACATTTGTTTTACTTTAGAATGGCAAACTCAACATCAAAGCAAAGAGTCACCATCTCTCCAGGATTTGGGGGAAGGAAGAACAGCCAGAGAAATTCAAAAAGTAAGGTTGAGTTGTGATATCTCCTATTTTTCCACATTAAAAAAAAAGATTGGTAGTTTTGTTTTAAAATCAGTGCAAGTAGGAGGTATTTGAGACAAGTGGCATTCATCCAAGAGAAGGCAATTCAGAGATACTCGATTATGATTTGGGAGGATAATCCAAACCTGTCTTGGAAGTTGTTGCTTCCTAGATCCCACAAGTACAAGTTTCCGCATATATAAGAGGGATTGAGTCTAAACATTTTCGTGCAATTTTAATGGAATGTTTCTAAGAGCAGAGTAGATGGCATCGGTTTTTGTCAGAGGAGTTCCCTCATTTAACTTGAAGGCAGTCAGCAGGAGCTGTGTTTATGTAATGAAAATGGGAAGAATCATCATGTTTTTAGCTTTATAAGTGTGAAATCTGTAATGAATCTGAAAATCCGATCATCAACTTTCATCTGTTTATCAACAGGAAAGGACCCACCAGGGAGCAGAGCTCTCCGAGTATGAGCAAAGTGGGAAAATCTTAAGCCAACACTTACTCCTTAAGACACACATGAGAATGGAAAATAGAGAGAACACTTTTGAGCATACTCAGTATGCCAACAGCTTCCGTCCTCTGCAAAAGGAAAGCTCTATGAGAGAGAAGCTTTCTGAATTGAGTCAGGGTGGTAAAGCCTTCCACCTGACCCCATACAGCATGTATGAGAGAACCAGTCTGGCAGAGAAGCCTTCTGAAAATAGTGGCTGTGGGATGACGTTCATTAGTCATTCCCACTTTCAGACACAGGGGAGAAGTCACGGTGGAGGAGACCTCGATGAATGGATGCTTCCATTTCCAGGGATCTCAGTTCCCTCAGCAGGTCACCCTGTGTATATGCAAATGCACACGGTTAGAGACCCCTATGAATGTAGGGAGTGTGGGAAGTGTTACGCAAATGTGAAACGTCTCAATAAACACATCAGTCGATTTCACGCTGGAATAAAACCATTTGTATGTAGCGAATGTGGAAAATCTTTCTACACTTCCTCACACCTTTATATACATTTTATGATTCACACTGGAGAGAAGCCCTATGAATGTAAAGAATGCGGGAAACACTTCCAGTGGCCCTCAATGCTTCGTAATCATGTTCAAACTCACACTGGTGAGAAGCCTTATAAATGTATGATATGTGGGAAAGCCCTCAGTAGTTCCTCATATCTTAATCATCATTTGAGAATTCATACTGGAGAGAAGCCCTTTGAATGTCAGGAATGTGGGAAATGCTTTGCTTGGATTTCAGGCTTTCGTAGACATGTTCAAACTCACAGTGGTGAGAAGCCCTATAAATGTAAGGAATGCGGGAAAGCCCTCAGTAGTTCCTCAATTCTTAAAGCACATTTGAGAATTCACACTGGAGAGAGGCCATATAAATGCAAGGAATGTGGGAAAGCCTTCATTAACTCCTCACGACTTAATGAACATTTGAGAATCCACACTGGAGAGAAACCCTATGAATGCAAGGAATGTGGGAAATCCTTCCACCTTTCTTCAAGCTTAGTTGGACATTTAACAGTTCACACTGGAGCAAAACCCTATCAATGTAAGGAATGTGGAAAAGCTTTTGCTTGGCCCTCATTCCTTAAAAAACATTTACGAACTCACAATGGATAGAAGACCTAGGAAGTGGTGAACGTGGGAAATTCCATTTGAGAACTCACACTAGAGCGAAGCCCTGTGAGTGTATGGAATGTGGGAAAGCCTACACCACTTCCACATCTGTAAATACACATTTGAAGTCCCACTGGAGACAAGTCCTTTGAATGTACACACTGACTGAAGGCCTTCACTGTTTCCTCAAGCCTAACTCAACATGTAAAAATTGACCCCAGAGAGAAACTGTGAATGTAAAGAATGTGATAAAGCCTTCACATTGTCGTCATGACTTACTAAAACGCCTAAAAATGCACAATGGATAGAAGACTTACATACATGATAAACGTGGGAAAGCCTCAGTTTTTCCAGTTCATTTCAAAAACACGAAAGAAGCCACATTGGAGGGATACTGACTGAATATGAGAAATGTGGGAAAGTCTACAGGTGTCCCATTGAATACATGGAAGAACTCCCTAACTAGATCTTGTATGAAGTTAGCAATGTTGGAAAGCAATCAGGACACCCTACAACCCACGCTGGAACAACAGTGAAGTTGTTCAATGTGTAAGAGACGTGTGGAACTCCGCTAATAGGGTGGTTTTGTAGACCTGTGAACATGTGCTGCTCTACCCCCACTATTTTTGGGAATATTTTGGCTTTCTTTATTCAGCTGTCTGTGCTATGCTAGTCGAGTTTCTACACCAGGTTGCAGTCTAGACCCATGTGAGACTAGCAGTTTTAGACTTAATGCTATTCAAACCACCTGGGTTCTCTAGTTGTATGGACCTTATCTAATACTGTGAAGATGGTGACCACTTGAATTAGTTCACTGCTCATGGAATCCATCTGTATTCCCTCCTGCTGGCCAAGGTGGGTGACATGTCTCTAAATTTTCTGGAAATGCTCTTGTCCCTCTCACACTTGATCCCTTTGGGTCAGGAAAGACTTTAGGAATGGTGTGGGTATACATCCTAATTTCATGGTCCTAGAAGGAGAGCAAGACTCCCAGTAGTAGGGAAGGAAATATTGTGTTAATTTTTGGTAGCTTCCCAGTGAGAGGCTGGGAATGGAGAATGTTCTCTTTGTTCTTACATCACCACATCCTGGAAGAACAATTATGTCATTTGTGTGTTCAGGAACAACTGCATCTGGCATGTGACTTGGTTAGTTTCTCATCCTTTTGTATGCTATGAAACACAAAACCATGTGATTATGGCAGGTCCTGGTATCCTGATGTACTTGATGCATCACTGGCAGTTCTTGAAAGTGGTCTTTGGATAGAGACACAGACCATCACAACCTAGTTTCAATTTTGTGTGAACACATTCATTACACCTGTGACACTTGAGTAGCCTTTGGTTATGTTGTGGGTGGCCATGGAGGCTGCAGCTGCTTAATGTCACTTCCTATGGGGCTTAATGAAACCAGTGTAGAACATTCCGGATTAAGCTTAATGACAAATCCTGATCAGAAGTGACCTGGGCACATTTGTGGTATGTTTGTGTTTGGATGAGATTGGGTTACAGTGTGATTCTCTTGGGTATGGGTGTGGTCTTCACTGCTTTGAGTGGGTTGTGGCATATAATACATTGGCCTTCCTTAGGTGACATCATTAGTCATCTCAAAGCCTACATGTCTTACCTAACGGAACTTGTTCACAGTCAAATGAGACTAAGTCCTTGACTTCACGGTTGAGGTCAGTACTGCAGGTTGGCCTTATCTAACTACTTGGACTAGTAGTAACAGCGTTATTAAGTGCTGCATGAGATAAGTCAAACAGGTGAGCTCCGAATCTCTGGTATTAGTGGATAACAAAGTTGTATATGAAGTGGAAAAAGTGCCAGAAGTCTGTTTATTTTTCATGTTTTCTTAATGAAAAGTTCTTAGTTTTGTGAGTCAGATTTATAATTTTCTCATGTATCCAGATATTTTGTTGTACCTTGTTTATATATATATTCTGCGATCTCATATTTTTGTATTTATGTAACCCATCTGAAGTACTTTAGTGTATGGTCTGACTCTATGTCTGATTGTCTCTCTTGCTTAGATATCAAAATTACCTGGACCATTTACTGAAAAGATAATCTTTCTTTTTGTCTCTATAGTGCCACTTCTGTCACTGCTTAGATTTCCATATATTTGTGTGTTTCTAAGTATGATTAATTGATTTTCCAATGTTGAACCAATCTTGTAATTATAGAAAAAACTCAATTTGGATATAATGAATTCTGTGTTTAGCCTGAATTATTTTATTTACTGGCAATTTGAGACGTCTTTTGGTATTTATTTTTGGGTAATAATGGGGTGTAGTAGTCTTTGCTGTCATTGCTCGAAACTTTTTTTTTCCTTAAGTAATCTCTGTGCCGAACTAGGGCTCAAACTCAAGACCCTGAGAGTTAGTTGAATGCTCTACCCACTGAGCAAGCCAGTCAACCCTGAAATTTTTAATGAAAATTGGCCTATTCTTTAGTAAGTGCATATACTTACTTTATGAATCTCTAAATCATTTTTGCAGATTAGAATTAGAATATTTTGTGCACTGGACTTTCAACCCATAAGCAATGTCTCCCCCTATATTTGCATGCAAAGACATTTAGTGTATTCTAATCTTCAAAAAAAATTTTTTTGTATTTTTTTGGTCTACATTTCTCTGAAAATCAGTGGTGTTGATCATCTTTTCCTGTGTTGGCCATCTGCCTTTTTTGGAAAAATGTACAGTTGGGGTCCTCTGCTTATTCTTTAATTGGATTTTTTTGATGTTTAATTGTGATTTCTTTTTTTTTTTTCTTTTGTTTAAGGATTTTATTTGTAAGTAATCTCTACACCCTACATCAGACTTGAACTCACGACCCTGAGATCAAGAGTTGTAATTTCCACTGAGTGAGTCAGCCAGGGGCCCCTAATTGTGTATTTTCTTTGTGTATTTGGGTATTAGTCTATTAACAGATATGTCCTTTGCAATTATCTTCTCCCGTTCACTATGTTGTGTTTTTTTGTTTGTTTCCTTTGCTGATCAATAGCTTTCATTTGGGTGTAGTCATCTAGGGATTTTCTTTGTCGTGAGATTCTTTATTACAGGTTCAATCTCCTTGCTCATTATAGGTTTGTAACAGAATTCTTTTTTCCCTTTATTCTTTTTCTATTTTGTCATTTAGTATTGGTAGGTTTTGTGATTTTAGGAATTTTTCCATTTCATCTAGATTATCAAATTTATTGGCATACAGTCTCTCCCAATCCCTTTTCCCCCCTGTAGAATCACAGTAATGCCCCCACTTTCATTTCTGGTTTTAGTAATTTAAGTCTTTTTTTCTTTTTCTATTACTATGTAAATGTTGATTACATTGATCTTTTCAAAAGATTTTTGGTTCCATTGATAGTTTGTGTTTTTTCCTCCCGTCTATTCTTCTCTAGTTTTTATTGACTTCCTAATGCTACCTATCTTTTCTCCTTTTCCCGTGGGAGGCGGCTTGTGTTCGACCTCAGTTCTGGTCGATCCATTCTTCCTATAGAAGCTGAATTGCCTCAGTAATGTAGTGTGTTCACCTCCATGCTGAACCCTCTTCATGTACAGCCTGAGGAAGAGTGATGTGATTGGGGTGCTTGGTAGGTTTCTCAGCCAAGGAGCCCCTGTCTGTGATGGGCCACTGGCTTTTGAACCAAGAGGACACCAAGGGACGCAAATGCAATTGTTAAGAATTTAAATCTTCTGGTTATTTTTTCCTCTGAAAAGATACATTTCCTCTGTTCCCAAAGCAGCTGTGATTTGCTTATAGTTGTCACTGCATTTGTTTTTCCTCAATAACCTTTTCAGTAATTCCTTTGTTCCTTTTCGTCCCTATTTGTAGCACTAAAATTCTGTGCTTGGTCCAATTTTGTACAGCCATTCCTTAGATCTCTAACATTAGATGTGAAGCACATACATCAAGCACTAGCATGGTTTCCTCAAAAATCATCCTCTCTTGGGGCACCTGACTGGTTCAGTTAGTGGTGCATGCGACTCTTGATCTGAGGGTTTTAAGTTCAAGCCCCAGTTGGGTGTGGAGATCACATAAAAAATAAATCTTAAAAAAATTCTGTCAGCCGTTGATCCTTCCTTCACCTTTTCCCCTTAAAATAATGCAAGGGAAAGTTTATTACAGTCAAATAACATGCTTTTCATATCAAGACTGTTGTTTTACACGTATAATTTTATGTAATCCTGACATTTCTTAGAGGTATTTTCTTTCTTTTTTTTTTTTTTTAAATTTTTTTTTTTCAACGTTTATTTATTTTTGGGACAGAGAGAGACAGAGCATGAACAGGGGAGGGGCAGAGAGAGAGGGAGACACAGAATCGGAAACAGGCTCCAGGCTCCGAGCCATCAGCCCAGAGCCTGACGCGGGGCTCGAACTCACGGACCGCGAGATCGTGACCTGGCTGAAGTCGGACGCTTAACCGACTGCGCCACCCAGGCGCCCCTAGAGGTATTTTCTGATTTACCCCGTTTTTTAAAGATCCTAATTGGAATGGCCTTTATCCTGGAAATGTGACACTGTCCTAATTGATTATCATACTTTTCCTGGAAACAGTGATACGATTTGAAACTTTCAGTGTAGGAATCTAGATTTAAATGGTAGTTTGCTGAGGTGTTTCTATGTAGTATATGTTGCACAGGGTAAGTCTGAGATATTGCCTCACTCTTTCCCTTCTAGCCTCCTTTTTTCATTCCCTTTTATTGTCCTTGTTTTATCACACCTATGCTTTCTTTTTTTTTTTAAGTTTATCTTTGAGAGCGAGAGCTTGTGCATGTGTGAGGGGGGAGGGGCAGAGAGAGAGAGAGAGGGAGAGATTGAGAATTCCAAGCAGGATCTTCACTGTTAGTGCAGAGCTCAGTGTGGGGTGCTCAAACTCATGAGTTGTGAGATCATGACCTGAGTCGAAATGAAGAGTTGGATGCTTAACAACTGAACCACCCTGGCGCCCCACACCTTCATTTTCCATCACTGTGGTCTTAAGATACACCTGAAGACCTCAGATACAAACTACTTTTTTTTTTTTTTTTAATTTTTTTTTTTCAACGTTTATTTATTTTTGGGACAGAGAGAGACAGAGCATGAACGGGGGAGGGGCAGAGAGAGAGGGAGACACAGAATCGGAAACAGGCTCCAGGCTCCGAGCCGTCAGCCCAGAGCCCGACGCGGGGCTCGAACTCCCGGACCGCGAGATCGTGACCTGGCTGAAGTCGGACGCTTAACCGACTCTGCCACCCAGGCGCCCCCAAACTACTTTTATCAGTGTATGACTGGCAATGGGTGGAGGGAGAGAGGAATGAAAAATGAGCATTTAGTGGGTAGAGTTTCAATTTGGGAATATGAAAATGTTTGGGAATGGAGAGTGATAATGGTTGCACAAAATCAATATGCTTCATGCCAAATCAATAGAACTGTACCCCAGAAAGTATTTAAATGTTAAATTTTATGTTATGCCTATTTAACCACAATAACAAAGAAAGTGAAATGGCACAAAGTAATGGAAAAAGACCATGAGACTCCTTTCAGATAATATCTTTAATTCCCTTGTAAGAGAATACTGAATTGTTGAGTGTTTTAGTCAGCAGTGTGTACTGGGATACTGAAATCACAATATTGTGGTCTATTTAATAATTTGTTGTTAAGGGGTTTTCCTGTGTGTTGTAGTTTTTTAAGTGCTCCCTCTCATCCACCCACTAGGTGCCAGCACGGAGTTGTAACTAGAAATGTCTCAAGGAATTGCCAGTTGTCACGTAGGGGTCAAAATCAGCCTGAGAACCACTGGAGGAAATCAATTCCATGGTGTTAGCTTTCAGAGTGATGAGAATAACAGGAAGAACGACATGTTGTTGGAGGATAAAACATGAGTAATTTTGGAAATGGTGAGTTGAGGTGCCTATGGAACACCTCACTGGTGACAGTACCTCAAGAGTTCAGTTGTATTGGTCTGGTGTTCGTCAGTCTACACTGGTGGCAGTATAATCAAGTACATACTTCTGTAGGTTAAGAGCCTACTTCCCTCCCATCCCCTAAAACACAGACATACATACAACACTATATTCAGCAAGGGCTATGAAACTTCAGTAATCACATTTTGAATACTACTGGACTTGCCAGCTTTTGCTTTGATATATTTACGTGCTAAATTAATGTAAGTAGATTTCCTTAAGTTGAGTACGTTGTAATTACAGTGACATCAGCCAGACAGCAGAATATGAGGTAGTTCTCCACTTGTATTCTCTGATAGGAACAATAATTCGGCAGGCTTCCATGAACAAAAGTGCCTTTGTTGGATTTTGGGATCCATGTAAGAGACTGTAAAACCTCAGTAGAGCCCAAGAACAAGGAGGGCCATTTTGAGAAGGCAACCTATGCCTTGGTGGCAGGATTGTTGACTGTGGTCCCAATTAGACCCAGAAAAAGCCATGTTCCTATGGGGATTTAACTACCGCCCCATATGGCCTTGACAGCAGCATTATCCCTCAGGCTCCAGTAAGAGTCACGTCCACCCATGCCTCCAGGAACAGGCCTGCTGACTTCACTCTGAGATGCAGCCCTTGAACAGCCAGCCTGTGACTCAGCTGTTGTCTTTCCCATGTAGTAATCAAGAAAGACTTGTGTCCATCTGTGTTCCTAGAGGCAGGCCTACTAACCTTGGTCTGACTGCAGATATTGAAGCAGCCCATAACCCAGCTCCAGACACTCTGGCCGTGATCTAGAAGGAACCATCCTCACCTAGGGACCTGGGTGGAGACTTCATCCATCAGTGGCCACTGAGGGAGGCCTGCAGAACTTGGTCATGGATATGGACCCTAAGGCAGCTCTGTGACATGGCTACAGCCTCTCTCAGCTGCGTTGTGGGGCCATTAATGCATGTTTAGCGAGAGAGCCATACATTTCCACCTGGAAAAATAGCCCTGCCATATGTGAACCCTGAAGAGATCCCTTGTCTTAGTGTCAGCCGTACTGGCCAAGGTCTTGAAGTGATGTCCTTTCCTGGCCAGGGACCAGACAGGGTCGATTCACCTGGTAACAGGATTGTGTACCACAGACTCCAGTATAGACCCAACAGCAGCCATGTGACCTGGTCTCAAACCCACTTGACTATGATTCTACAGGCAAAACCATCCGTCTGGGAACCTATCACAAGACAGTTTTATCTATGAAAGCAGTCTATATGCTCTGAACTATACAGTTGCCTGTAGGCAAGACCAGCAGACCATTAAATAGTCTAAGCTGAGCTGACAGGTGAAGGACTATCTGTCCTGATGTGACCCTGTAAAGAATGGAAGAGTGATTACTCAAATGTGCAGATAAAATGCAAAAAGGCAATGATGACAGGAATTAGGTAATACCACCACAGGAAGTACCCCAAGCTGAGCATCATAATAGTAAATGCAGCAAATTTTACCAACCTTTATATATTTGCCACTAAATATTAACACATTTATAATAGAACTGCATCAAAACACACACATACTGTCAAAACTATATTGTATATGCCAGTCAAAACAGTATATTAGCATAAGCAAATATATTATTAGCACAGAAGTATCTAGAGCCTAAAATAGGAATTTCTTGCTTAATAAAGTTGGTATTTCAAATTCAAAAAATTTGAATTTGAAGCAGGTCAAGAACAGTTTATAAGTGGTACTGTATCATTGTCCATTGTTTCTGGGGGAGAAGTGACTGGATCCAGTCCCACACCCCACATGTTAAACTATATTCCTAAAGAGTTAGGATTAAAGAGTTCAATGTTTTTCGGGCACCTGGGTGACTTAGTTAAGCATCTCTTGATTTCATCTCAGATCATGATCTCACAGTTCATGAAGCTGAGACCCCACACAGGGCTCAGCACCGACAACACAGAGCCTGCTTGATTCTCTCCCCCTCTTTCTGCCGCTGCCCCACTTGCACTCTCTCAAATAAATTTTTTAAAAATAGAGTTCAGTGGTTTTAAACAATACATTTAAGATGAAAATCATAAAATCTGTATATAACCAAGTTTGAATAGACTTTTAAAGGCAAGATAGTAAAGCCAGATATTCTCAAAAATGCTCTTTGCCCACATAAAAATTCAATGTTTTGTGCCGTTAAATGTGAATCTCTAACATAACAAAATAGATAATTCAGTTGATGCAGTTATGTTTAAAAATGGACATGTGTAACTAAATCAGTGTTTTAGAAGATTTTTATTAACTCTACAAAGACAATCTACTCAAAATCAATGCAAACATGATTAATGGAGTAACTTTAGAACCATTCCTGAATAAGGGAAGAATGCCCAGTGTCAGTACTTTTTCACAAAACAAGTACAAAAATAGGTATGTGAACAAAAATATGAAAGATTTATAAAATGTCATTACATTGAAAGCACAAGGAATCCATGATTCGAGTTGACCATTGTGTCCAATGTTAAATAAAACGAAAGAAGGGGAAATAAAGGCCTAAATACAAGGTTGATGGAATAGGGGCAATACACTGGTTTTATTTTTATTTATTTTTAATTTTTTTTTAACGTTTATTTATTTTTGAGACAGAGACAGAGCATGAACGGGGGAGGGTCAGAGAGAGGGAGACACAGAATCTCAAACAGGCTCCAGGCTCCGAGCTGTCAGCACAGAGACACGGGGCTCGAACAAACGGACCGCGAGATCATGACCTGAGCCGAAGTCGGACGCCTAACCGACCGAGCCACCCAGGCGCCCCATCTGGTTTTAAAATTAGGGGGAGATAAATACTGAAAAAAATGAGATGCTAGACCTAAGTCCTTTATTTACTAGTAACTACATGATATTATGGACTAATGTTCCAAATGAAAGAAAAGGATTTAAAGTGTGATTTAAAACAGAACTCTACATATAGTATGCATAAAAGGAGACTAATAAAAGGCTAGAGGAAGATTAACAAGTTGAGGAGAAGCAAGCTGATGTAACTGCACTATAGCACTTAAACAACTTCTGTGAATAGGTAGGAGCGTATGGCTCCAAGTCCCTCTTCTCACCCATATCATGAGGAAACCTCTCGAGGCAGAAATTTCATGACTGCATTGCAGACACTCATGTCTTCACGCACAGCCTGGCCACCATTGTTCTCCCTCCCTGAAAAGCCATGACTATATTAACACGTCATTCCCATTGCCAAAATTCTTGAATGTGTGATATGATTATTCTTTTCTTCCAAGGCCTTAAGTTAGCCTGTCACTATCTCATTGATGTTGGCAGAGAAGCTGAGACATTGACATCAGAGACAAAGGCCGTAACTCAATCATGGTCTAGCCAGCAGCACAAGCATCAGCATGTCTGAATTGGCTCCCTTTGTCCCCACATCTGTCTAGGGTTACAGAGGGCCTACATGGATGTTTCCGTACACCCTGGTTGCTAAAGGAAAGGAATACTGAGCTTGTAGAATCTAGCTTATTTGAAGCAGTAAGCAAGCTTGCTCTTTGTCTCAATGGGAGAGATGATCTCATTGTTCAAGTTTCTTCACTGCAAAGGTACATTTAACAAATTGCCTAGGGAGAGTGTTGAGGGACTTGCCTTCTTCCCAGGTATAAAAGTGATGGAGGGCAAGAGAGAAAGGTACACAGGTAATTCCCATTCAGGATTGACTGAAGCTTGATTTGGATGATCATTACAATGGTCTGATTAAGCCTCAAGAAAAGTGTCACCAAGCAGCTGCAGCCCTGATGGCCACCCATGATGTAACCCAGTGTTGCTGGGTATCAGAGTTGTATGAATTTGTATCACTAAGGCTGAAACGAATTTGTGTCTGTCCCTTTCCACACCCAACGTTCACACTTAGGAACTGTCAGGGATGGCATCAAGCACAGGAGATTGTCAAGACCAGCTATATTCACACCATTTTTCTGTTTTCACAGCACACGGATAGAATGACAAGCACAGAGTCAGACCCCCGCTGTGACACCTGTTGCTTGAGCTACATAGATATGGTTGCTTTGCCAGATTGTGGTACTGGATAAAGGGGCGGAAGAGCACATTCATTATTCTCACCCTCCTGCTGCACAGCTTGAATAGAAGAGTGTATGGGCCTCCCCAGTTGGTAGGGCGGTGTTCCCAGGGCATGTGTTCATGGTGTCTCACATCACTAGGTGTAATCTCACCTTTTCGCCACTCGTCCTATGCTTCATCCTGAGATTTCATGGGATAGGATCAGGTGAGAGAGGGACACAAGGTCATCCTTCCAAAACTGACAGACACGGTTTACATCCCCTACCCTGGCCAGTGTGAACAGTGTAGATGGACTCCATGAGCACTTTCAATGGTGATGTCCCTGTGTTAGCAATGTCCGATCATGCCAGTCAAGTAAGAGCATTCAGGTGGTAGAAGACAAAGTGTGAATCGTGTAGGCCCGCTTTGGGGCAGGATGCAACATGGAAGGCGCAGCAACTAGACTGGTCTAGCCATCAGGGCAAGGATACATCATGCCCACCAAGAAAAGGTCAGGATACAATGATAAATTATAAAACAGACCTACACAACCACCCACAGGAGATAAAAGGTCTGAATCAGGCTGAGCCTGATGTGGCTTGAACCCACGTACCTTGAGACCATGACCTGAGCTGAAGTCGGACCTTAACCAAGTGGGCCACCCAGGTGCCCATTACTGTTTTTAAATCCGTAAGCACTTGAAGACTAACATTATGTTTGCTAGACCTGACAGTTATTTAGTACATAAGATTTAAAGTTGCCTTTCTTGGGAAGGGACGGATTGCTCGTAGCCACATAAAACCCCTGCCTAGTTTTTTTTTTTTTCCTTTTGGACTCTATTTCCCCCCCCCCTTTTTTTTTATTTTTAATGTTTATTTATTTTTGAGAGACAGAGTGTGAGTGGGGGAGGGACACCCAGAATCTGAAGCAGGCTCCAGGCTCTGAGCTGTCAGCACAGAGCCTGATGTGGGACTTGAACTCATGAACCGCAAGATCATGACCTGAGCTGAGTCGGCGCTTAACCGACTAAGCCACCCAGGTGCCCCTCCTTTTTTTTTTCTTTAGGTATTTACCTATAAACTCTTGATGGTCCTGAGTGGCCCTTTGCTATGAGCGGTGGTCTCCTTTTCTAGATGGTCCCTTTCAACCTCAGAGGGACTGGAGTCTATCTCCAAGACAGCAACACAGGGAATTCCCAATTTTATAATAGTTTGACTTTCAAGAAGATGCTCTTACATATTGATAGGCAGTGGCACTCAAGGGAGCCCACGAACACTGACCAGGAGATTTACAAACCGGTTTGAGTTGAGAAACCTCCTGAGGTTTCTTAGGAAACCTCATGGATAAAATCGGTAAGATCCCTCATAGTCCGCCATGTAGGCAGGGGAACACATCATGACAGAAGCGAAGCAAGAACAACAGAGACATATGTGAGGGCCACTGCTGTCTTTGGCAGAGAAGGCTGCTGAGGACCTCCTGATCTCTTTGTCCCCCATGGGGGATGTAGTGGATGAGGAGACTCCCCCACCCCCCACCTTGGGGTTGCAAGGAACACCACCACATAGTATGGAGGAGAGGTAAGTTGTTTCTGGTTGTCCTTACGAGTTGGTAGGGAGAAAATGTTACCGACTAGGTCTACAGTTTGCATTTATACCAGCGAATCATAACATTTATTATTAGGGAAGACAGATGGGCCCTATAGAAGAACAAAAGGGCAATTTACCAGAAATATAGGATGACAACATTTGTATGCATCTAGTTATAGTGCCTCAAAATAAAAGAGACAGAGTTAAAAAAAACAACAACCTTACTATCCACAGTGATAGTGACGCATTTTAACATACCTCTCTCAATAAAGGACAAAGAAGGTTTGTAATGACACAAATTTTTTTTTCAACTTTTTTTTTTTTTATTTTTATTTTTGGGACAGAGAGAGACAGAGCATGAACGGGGGAGGGGCAGAGAGAGAGGGAGACACAGAATCGGAAACAGGCTCCAGGCTCTGAGCCATCAGCCCAGAGCCCGACGCGGGGCTCGAACTCACGGACCGCGAGATCGTGACCTGGCTGAAGTCGGACGCTTAACCGACTGCGCCACCCAGGCGCCCCGTAACGACACAAATTTTAAAAACAGTAAGATTCATCCAACAGATGCACTGACAGTCAATTATACCAAATAATTACAGAAGAGGTGGTGTTTCCAACCACACTTAAAGGATTCATAAAACTTGACTACACATGAAATGTATTAGTTAGGGGCACCTGGGTGGCTCAGTTGGTTAAGTGTCTGACTTTGGCTCAGGTCATGATCTCGTAGTTCATGATCTCATGGGTTCAAGCCCCACATTGGGCTCTGTGCTGACAGCTCATAGCCTGGAACCTGCTTCAGATGATGTGTCTCCCTCTCTCTCTTCCCCTCCCTGCTCACACTCTGTCTCTGTCTCTCTCTCTCTCAAAATGAAATACACCTTAAGAAAAATTGAAATTTATTAGTTAACTGAAATCTGTTTTAACAGAATCTTCCCTCCAGAGTGGTTTAAACCAGTTAGGAATTTATTTTTTCTTGTGTTACAGGAAGTCCAGAAATAGGCAATCCAGGGTTAGTACAGACAAATAATACTGTATATATCCCTGACATATCATCAGTAGCCTCTGACTGTCATCCTCTTGGTCTATCTTCTAGGAAAGAAGAAGAGATAGAATAGAGGGCAAATGGTAGAGAGAAAATTCCAGATGAGACATTCCCATTTCCATGAGCTTTTCTAGAACCCACAAGCAGTGACCTCTATTTCTCACAGGCCAGAACTATGGGCTTATGGGCAAAGTGGCAAAGAAGTTGGGAGATGAATCCTTAAAAAACTGTCCACACTGCCAACTTGAATACAATTATATAGTTTGTTACTTTAGGAAAAGAAGGGTGGGATAGATCTGGGGATAGCAACTCATTGTATCTGACACATTAGCCCACACAGAAAGTCTCCAACAATTTTCTGTTTGAATCTATGTCATACAGAATCTGTATCATGAAGACCATGCATTTTGTGTATAATGCAATTAAGTTAGAAATCTATCAAAAATAACATATGCATGGAGTCTTCACATTAAAAAATACATTTCTAAATAAACTATAGGTCCAAGACATCTTGATGAGGACTGGAAAACATTTAGTAGTAAATTACGGTGAAAACATTATTTATCAACACTTCTGTGACGTAGATTAAGGGGACTATAGAGCACCCTATAACCTTTAATACTTAACAGTTAACATGGTGTTGCTCTTTCAGGATGAAACACTCGCTGATAAAGACAATCACAGACCCATAACATTTGTAAGATTGGTCCCAGGAAGTCAGGAATTGTGCCTGGAGGCTTTCTACATTGGTCACAACAGGGCTGCTCTCCAGTGTGACTTCTACAATGAGGAATGAAGCATCAAGGATCAGTAAAGGCTTTCCTGTAGTTATTTCATTCATACTTTCGGCCCAGTGTGTATTCGCTTGTGCATTATAAGGTTAGTGCTGGTGCTGAATGCTTTTCCACACTGAGTACATTTATAGGGCTTCTCTCCTGTGTGAGTTCTCACATGCACCCTCAGGCAAGAGGAATTCCTAAAGGCCTTCCCACATTCTTTACACTCATAGGTTTTCTCTCCAGTGTGAGTTCTCTTGTGCACAATGAGGTAAGAGCCCGTGCTGAAGGATTTTCCACACTGACTACACTCGTAAGGTTTCTCTCCAGTGTGAGATCGTGTATGTTTCTTAAGGGATGACTGATCAATGAAGGCCTTCCCACAGTCACTGCATTCGTAGGGTTTCTCTCCGGTGTGGGTTCTCATGTGCTTCTGAAGGGATGAAGGAACAGTGAAAGCCTTGCCACATTCCTTACAGTCATAGGGTTTCTCTCCAGTGTGAGTCCTTCTGTGCACGTTAAGATGGGAGCTCTGGCTGAAGGACTTTCCGCAGTGATTACACTCATAAGGTTTCTCTCCAGTGTGAGATCTCACATGTTTTTTAAGGGAAGACTGAAAAATGAAGGCTTTCCCACAGTCACTGCATTCATAAGGCTTCTCTCCAGTGTGAGGTCTCACACATTTCTGAAGGGACAAGGGGCCAGCGAACACTTTCCCACGCTCATTACGTTCTGAGCTTTCCTCCACAGTACACAGTTTTTGGTGGGTGCTAAGCAAAGCTCTTTCTCTATAATCACTGCATTCACAGAGCTTCTCTCCAGTAGGTATCTGGTCATATACTGGAAAGGAAGAGTGTATGCTGAGGGACAAAAGACACTGGTTACACTCGTGAGGTTTCTCTCCTGTGACAGTCCTTAAGTGTTTCCTAAGGGAGGACTCTTGATTGAAAGCTTTGCCACAATCCTTAAACTCAAAGGTCTTCTCTCCACTGTGAGTACTTACATGACTCCTAGGAACTGAGGGGTGGCCAAGGTCTTTCCCATTATCCTTATATTTGTGGCATTTCTCTCCCTTGCAATGTCTTGTACACATCAAGCGACAGTTCTTTCTGAAGAATTTTCCACAACGATCAAATTCCAAGGGTTTCTTGCTGGGTTGAGTTGGTACCTGCTGAACAAGGAGTAAGTAAGTAAAGATTTCCTCACTTTCTTTACATTCATGGGAATTCTCTTCCAAGTGGATTTGGCCATACACAGGAAACACACGATTACGACTGACATTTTTACTATTTTTCAGTGCATGTACGTGATTTTTTTTTTGCTCTATTCTTTCAAGTTGTATCAGCTCCAACCCAGGACTCCATCATCCCTAATAAAGGACATCCTAAATACGGAGTTTTGCCAACAATGAGTAAAGACTGAATCAATTATGTATTAAATACTTCACAATGGAATCATATTTAAATAAATGTTTACTTTTTGGCATTCTCTGTGAAACAGCAAATGTTGAGCCAAGTTTAGAGATTCCTCTAATTTTATGAGATTCAGGAATACTTTCCCAAGACAGCTTTATGGTGAGTGAATGCCACCTGCCTCACTGTCTCTCCTCATTTGGAAGCTAGTGCTTTAACTCCATGACATTCACAGACTTCTCCTCCTGTAAAAGACCAGGAATCATTCCTAGTGAATCTTACCGTCTTTATGTCATTGCAAGTTTTTTCTCTAGGAACATTCTGTACAGGAAATGCATCTTTTGATTTCAGTTGAATATCCAAGCCTGAAATTGAAAATTTTTATAACTATTGGGATAAAAAAATAGGGATAACAGAAGAAAGGACACAGGCGCCCCATGGATGTGTTTTCAATAACACTAAATATAGAGAGGAAATGTGAAACAGAAGATGTAACCCATGACCAGAGAAATTATTCTAGGAACGTGGCTCTTTGAGAAGATGCCATTGATAGGAATGAGCAATGGAATGGGAAGTGTTTTACTTAGAAAGGATTCTGGAGGTTTGAGACAATAGGAGAGTGTATTATCTGGAAAGCAAAGTAGGGAGAATGGCACAAAAAGTATGCAAAGAAAAGTAAAATTTACAGAGGAATTAAAACAGTATTTTTCTCAGGGCGCCTGGGTGGCTTAGTTGGTTGACTGTCTGACTCTGGTACAGGTCATGATCTCACGGTTCATGAGTTTGAGCCCCGAAGCCCCGCTTTGGATCCTCTCTCTCCTTCTCTCTCTGGCCCTCCCCTGCTTATGCTCTCTCAAAAAGAAATATTAAAAAAAAGAAGAAAAAAAACCCAGTTTTTTTTTCCTCTGAGACCACACGAAGATATGAATGAGGGGAGAGATGGTCAAGGAGGGAAAGTTCAAATAATGGCCTCAGTGTTGTCAACACAAATCGACATTCCTAAAAGGACCATCCCACATCAGCTATGGCTGCTCCACACAATGACTCCCTTCTGCCTGGGACTCACCTACACAGGCACCTTGGAGCATTCCTCTCTCCTCTGTGCTCTGTGCCTCCTGCCCCACCTCAGTGATCAGACTGTGCTTGCAGAGAGGGTACCCTGCTCGTAGAGAAAGACACGTGAGGTGGGAGGACTGTGAAGGAGACAAGAAGTCTGCCCACAAAAGTGGTTCCAATACTTTGATACTAAAGGATTCTGAAGCCAGGCAAGTACCACTTCAGGAGTGACAAAGGAATCAGATCCAAACTTTTCCACAAGGTCCCCCAAACAAACACCTACATAACACCCTGTCCTCATGGAACAGACCCTTGACACCCAAACCCAAGAACAAATACACACTGCAATTACCTAAATGTTGTAATAGTAGTGAAAATGAAATCAATGCATTTTTACTGGAAGCCACGAGATTCCCACAAGAGCAGGGGCCACTCATTTCGTGTTGACTGTGTATTGCCGTTCTTTTCACAAAACCCAGAACACGGTGTGTGATGAAGGACTACCTGCTGCGTGAAAAAACGGAAAAATGAAGGAAGGAGGCCAGTCTCACCTACAGAGGCCAGGTTCCTGTAGTTCTCCAGCATCACGTCTCTGTATAGGATTTTCTGAGTAGGGTCCAGAAGTGCCCACTCCTCCTGGGAGAAATCCACCGCCACTTCCTCAAAGGTCACTGAATCCTGAAACATTGCACACATTCAGGCTCAGCCAAGGCCCATTTCTAACTAGGTAGCAAAAGAATGGTGGGGGAGGCTGCCAGGACCGGGGAAGGAGACCAGCGCACTGCTTGGGAAGTGCAGTTGTGCTCTGAAGGTCTCTTGTTATCTACCCCAAGGCTCAGTTCTTGGAACTCTCCTCTTTTGCTCTCCTTGCCTGGACCACCTCATCCAGACTCAAGCTTTTAGCAGCTTTTCTAACACAGAGTTGACCTGATATTTCCACCCAGTAGGTTGTGAGGACCCTTCCAGTCTTAGTCAAGATCCAGTACAGACTGACCATACTGCAGGAGGAGAAAAATACTTGGAAAATGAATGAATGATTTTCCTAGTGAAAAATCTCTTTTCCTTCATAAGCACCCTGCAGAATATGGAACGAATACTCAACCTGGAGGAATATCTGGAAAAAAACAAAAAATTTACAAATGTTGTAGTAATAGAAGCCTTTCCAAAGGCATTCTTTCTCTTGTTCTGAGACGCCCAAAGAACTGGGAAAGCCTGAGGCCAGCCCGCTGGAAGCTGTGGGTTGTGGGCAAGACACGTATCCTTTGGAAACGGCGTTTTTTTCTTTGAAACAATAATTTCCTATATACCTGTGACCAGGTGGTCAGCAATCCTGCAGCCATTCTTCCTCTTGTGTGTCTCCCTCGTCACCAGACAGGGTTCTGAGCAAGCCGACCTAGAGAAGACAGAAGCCACGAAAGCCTAGGCTTGACAGATATTCAACGCTTACAACCTAGAAGCTTCCTCATACTAGCTTCAGAGGGACCACACACCCACACACACAGTACAGTTCACCTTAAGACTTTATCTCCCTATCCAAGACCAACTAGGAATTAGAAATCTAATATGTTCTTTTTCTTTTTAAACTTTTTTCTGGGCCAAACTCCTAAAAATGTCTAGGGCCAATAGGCATTGCAAGGAGCAATGAGCCCCCACTAGTTCCAGAATGCCTCTAAATGTCACTTGCCCATGAAAGAAACCAAGGCTCATTTGAGAAATAGCTGAGTCCAGTGCAGAACGTGAAGTGTTCAAGGTGAGTCTGGAACATCTTTTTTAAGTTATTTTTTTTAATGTTTATTTATCTATTTGAGAGAGAGAGGGAGAGACAGAGTGTGAATGGGGAAGGGGCAGAGAGAGAGAGAGAGACAAAGAATCTGAAGCAGGCTCCAGGCTCAGCTGTCAGCATGGAGCCTGATGCAGGGCTCGAACTCACAAACTGCGAGATCATGACCTGAGCTGAAGTCGGACGCTTAACCGACTGAGCCACCCAGGTGCCCCAAGTCTGGAATATCTTATAGCAGAAAGAATCCCAGCAAAGGCTAATGGAGTTGTGTCAAAAATACACAGGAGAAAACTTAAAGGAGCTCTCCTTGGCTTAAGATGGAATAATTTAGGAGCCCCCGGCTGGCTCAGTCAGAAGAGCGTGTGACTCTTGATCTCAGGGTTGTGAGTTTGAGCCCCATGCTGGGTGTAGAGATTACTCAAAAAAATAAAATCTTAAAAAAGAAAAGAACAATTTAATAAATAATGACTGCAGTCAATTGAAATCATCAAATGTAAAACAAAATCATGAGTTCATAATGATATTTAAAAAAAACCTTAATGGTCAGTATTGGAGAAGGCCAGCATATCAAGTCATAATTCTGAAAATTCATGAGAGGCAAGAATCAAGCATGTCTCTCTCTCTCCTTTATGAACAATAGTTTACGACTGCTAAGTTGTTGTGATGGGGAAGAGTTCTTCTTTATACAAGAATTGTACACGCTTTATAAGCTTTGTTTATTATAAAGAAAATGCTAGAGTCACAAAGTCACCTTTGCAACCAATAGTAAATTAATGAATCTAAGCAATAACAATCAGTGGTTACTCAATTATTAGGGGAAAAGAGAATGGGGATGTTTACTTATAGTTTTCAATTTTGAAAATATGTTAAAACTAAAAGGAAGAAAGATCTGTGTGAATATGATAGACTTCCACAGATTCTTTGCCATTAAAATTTGTCTTCTCTCCGCCCCCCCCGCCCCAATTTCCTCTGTGCTTCAGCAAGAATGTTATTGAGAAGAATCTATTCAAGAAGAAATATCAGATTCCATGACCCTTTTCTCCTACATACTTCAGAGTGGCCCAGGAACTTGGACATTCTCTAACATAACCGCAGTGATCAAAATCAGGAACATTTAAACATGGATTTAATATTAATCACTCTCTATGCAGAATATCACTAACTGGTCCAGTAATATCCTTTATAGCAATACATTTTTTTGTTGTTGTTCAGTTTTTTTAACGTTTATTCATTTTTGAGAGACAGAGAGAGACAGAGTGCAAGCAGGGGTAGGGCAGAGACAGAGAAGGAGACACAGAATCCAAAGCCGGCTTCAGGCTCTGAGCTGTCAGCACAAAGCCCAACGTGGGGCTTGAACTCACGAACCGTGAGCTCATGACCGGAGCCTAGGCCGGACGCTTAATTGATAGCCACCCAGGTGCTCCAGCAATCACCTTTTTAAAAGTGTATTTATTTATTGGGGGGGAGGGGCAGAGAGAGAGGGCGACAGAGAATCCAAAGCAGGCACAGCGCAGTGGGGCTCGATCTCATGAACTGTGAGATCATGAGCTGGGCTGAAATCAAGAGTTGGCCGCTCAACTGACTGAGCCAGCTGGGTGCCCCTCCAGCAATCACTTTTTAAATTTCCCATACGGCATCATGCCCTCAAACCATGGTTCTTTATGCTTCTTTAATCGGGACCCATCCCTCAGCCTTTCTTCATCTTTCAAGATACAAAGAGTCCAAATCCGATGTTTGACGGATTCCACCTCAGTTTTGGCTTTTCTGATGTTTTCTCATGATTAGATTCAGGAAGTTCAGTTTTTTTTTTTTTTAATTTTTGATGTTTATTTATTTTTGAGAGAGACAGAAACAGAATGTGAGTGGGTTGGGGCAGAGAGAGAGGGAGACACAGAATCTGAAACAGGCTCCAGGCTCTGAGCTGTCAGCACAGAGCCTGACGCGGGTCTCGAACTCATGAGCTGTGAGATCATGACCTGAGCTGAAGTCGGATGCTCAACCAACTGAGCCACCCAGGTGCCCCAGGAAGTTGAGTTTTGGATGAAGGACTACCTGACTGATGAGTGTTCTTCTCAGCGTGCCACCTTAGGAGGCCTTAGGTGCCAGTCTGTCTCATTATAGGTGAGAACTATGGTCAGTTGGTTAAGGTGGCATGCCACAGGTTTTTCTATGAAGTTACCATTTTCTCCTTTTGTAATTAATGAGGAGTCTTATTAACTAGGGGGATAATTGGAGACTGTATAGATAAGCTGGGAACCTTTATCAAGGAAGGATCAAGCTGACACTGGAACCAAGTGATAAATCTTAACATCACAAAGACGATGTCTGGATAGCAGGTAAGTTCTGATATAATGTAAAAAGAAACAGCACCATCTATAAAGTACTTTTGCCAAAAAAAAAAAAAAAAACAACAACAAAAAAAACGCTGACAAATCCTTTAATCTAATTAGCAGTTTACAGAAGAGTCTGAGGGGACATGTTAACATCATGAAGATATAAGATGATATCATGAAGATACAAGCAGCCAAACCCAGTCTGGGGGACAGACAGGAAGGACTTGTAACAGCTCACAGAAACGTGTGGACCTTCCATCTCGATTCCAGTAACACCAACTGCAGAAACAGTTGAGACATTCCGAGGGAACTGAACACAGACTGGGTATTAGATGATACTGGCAAAGAGAAAAGCAGCCCCTGACATCCAGGAGCAGCCCTGGGACCATCAGCGAGGCCTGTGTGTTCTCCTATTGAACATGAACGACGTCACAGAACAGCAACAGCAGACACGGCCACTCTGACCACGGCATACGAAGACACAACAGGGCTGTTCTGTAGTCATGTCTGAACACAGAACATTATCTAGGGCTCAGAAATGACTCAGTGTCCCCCCTTTCTGGCCAAAATGAACAACGCTGCTTCCTTATCAATTACAGCTTCACCCTGGTTTATTTTCCCTCCTTCTTGGTAAGCTTTACTAATAAATTCGATGGCAGAATTGCCCTCACTTCCTGACAACATCTAATCTGGAACCCTCCACCAAGAGCACCTGCCACGAGCTCACACCCTGGAGGTCTAACACCCTTGGACTGAGAGGTCCCCCGGTGCACAATGCTGTGCATTCTGCCTTGCTGCAAGGAGTGATAGACCCAACCTGTGCAACTACTTGTAGCCAAAGACCACTGAAAATATCAAGAAATGTTCATTTAGGGAGTGTGATAACGGTATTGTGACAATGCTAAAAACTTCTGTTAAACATTTATTTTTATTAATGGATTGCCTCCTTAGTCTCTTGATCTGTAACAGCTCTCCCTTCCTCGTTTAGCCCCAAACCGGGTTAGGTAGTTATATCCTCATGCTGTCCTTTCCTTTTACTTTATTATTATTATTTAAAAATTTTAAAGTTCATTTATTTATTTGGAGAGAGAGAGAGGCAGAAAGAAGCAGAGAGAGAGGGAGTCAGCACTCCCTGCACTGTCAGCACAGAGCCTGACGCAGGGCTTGAAGTCATCAACTGTGAGGTCATGCCCTAAACTGAAACCAAGAGTTGGATGCTTAACCAACTACGCCACCCAGGTGCCCCATTATTATTATTATTTCTTTAATGTTTATTTATTTTGAGAGACAGAGCGAGCAAGGGAACATGAGCAGGGGAGGGTCAGAGAGAGGGAGAGAGAAAATCCCAAGCAGGCTCAGTGCTGTTGGGACAGGGCCCGATGCAGGGATTGATCCCACCAACCGTGAGATCATGACCTGAGCTGAAAAGAAGAGCTGGATGCTTAACCAACTAAGCCACCCAGGCGCCCTACACGTCCTTTTCTCTTATTAGAGAGACAACTCAAATTATGGGTAAAATGATATGATGTCTGATATTTGTTCTAACAGGAAAATAAAACTCAGTAATAATATACAAAGGGAGGAACAGACATTATAAGAATGGCAAGCAGTGGTAATCACTGAAGCTGGGTGATGAGTACAGGGAGATTTTATCATAGCACTCTTGACTCCTGAGTATGTTTGAAAGTCCATAATTAAAACTTTTAAGGAAAAGAAAAAAAAAACTTCCATGCAGAAAGGGACATTGAGGATGTGCACCTGTCTAGACCCTGGCATCAGATTCAGTAGCAAAAGCAAATCTTAGGTTTTAGTCCAAATTCACATTCTTCGTGTAGTCCAGAAAACACCAAGAATAATTTCATTTCGAGGGCGCCTGGGTGGCTCAGTCAGTTAAGCATCCGACTTCAGCTCAGGTCATGATCTCACAGTTTGTGAGTTTGAGCCCTGTGCCGGGCTTTGTGCTGACAGGGTGGAGCCTGGAGCCCAGAGCTTGCTTTGAGTTCTGTGTTTCCCTCTCTCTCTCTCTCTCTGCCCCTCTCTGCTCGTATTCTCTCTCTCTCTCTCAAAAATAAATAAACATTAAACAATTTTTTTAAAAAGCATAATTTCATTTCAGGAGGGTCCTAGGTGGCATTGCCACACTAATTGCAATTAGTATGAGCAAATGGACTTATCTCTGGAAAACTCAACTTCAAGCCAAGCCTCAAAAAATTCCCTCACATAAAGTTGTACATAAATTGAGAAAGCCACACTTTAAAATGTTATAAATGCAAATACACAATGTACCATGAAAGAAAAGCAGCCAAAAACACAGCAGGAAGTAAAGGCAAAAAATACTACTTCAGATATTCAACTTTTTAGACAGGGAATATAAAAAACTGTTAAATTAAGAGAAACTCAGATGAATATGGAGTAAGATGCTATAAAGATGGTCAAGCAATTTAAGAAAGCTAATATAACTTCTGGAAAGGAAAAATATACTCATGAAGTCAGAAAGAAACTCAATGCAAAGTTCTAACCAGATTAGAACTTTGTTAGCACCGTTTGATAAGAAACTAGCTACAAATTTCCTAGTATTAGTAAACGACACTAACCTTTAGATTCTGAAAGCACAATAAATCCCAAGCTGGATGAATAAAAAGAAATCCACACCTAGATTCATTGTAATTTTTTTCTTCTTCGGTGTTTAATTTTTTGCCCACCATCTTAAGAGCAGCCAGGGGAAAACAAAAATCATCCAAAAAGGAAAAACAAGCGACGACCCAGTTCCGACAGCAATAATGGATGTCACACAAGAGCAGAACAGTACCCTCACTGTGCCAAGAAAAAATAACCATCAACTTAGAATCCTAAATCCAGTTAAAACATCTCCGTTAGTTTAAGAGCGAATTTATGACATCAAGCCTGAATCTAGTCAAGCTTCTAGACTAGCTACTTTTAACAGGAAATACAGGGATCAACAAGTTAAACACAAAGACACGATATCAGCCAAATATATAATGGAGAACATTTTAAGGACAAATGACTTAGTATCTCCACTAAGTCAATGGAATTAAAAAGAAAATAAAAAGGAGAAAGGAGAGGGGGAAGAACAAAAACCAAAGTGATACATACTTCAAAAACAATATGGGGGGAAGAGTTAAGATGGTGGAGAAGTAGGGGAATCCGGGGCTTTCCTTGTCCCTCAATCACAGTTGTATTCAGGTCAGATCAATTGGAACACCCAGGAAATCAATCTGCAGACGTGGCAGAAGGATCTCCACCGCTGGAGGGAGACAGTATGGCAGGTGTGAGGTGCATGGAAGTGAAATGGGGGAGAGGAAAAATTGGTGCGGTGGAGAGGGAGGAAACCCTTTCCCTGGAGAGACAAAATGGAGAAAGAGAGAGGGGCTAAGAGAGTGCAGGAAAACCTCTGTGGACCACAGACTGGGGAGCAAGTACTGACAGTCACAGGTTTTTTGTTTTTTTTTTTTTTTTGCAAACAGTGTTTGGAGCTCACATTCTGAGGTTTTGGAAGTGTGCAACTTTCTTCAGAGTGGAGCTGTGGTGCGTGCTCCTAGGGAGAGGGGGCTGGCCCCCAGAGTGCACAGCATGGGGTAGTGATTTTGGGGCACACTGGGAAAAAACATTTCCTTTCCTGGCATACTTGTAGCATACTTATCCTCAAGGACAAAAGACCCTGCAGGCGGCAGCAAAAGGCCTTTCATTGCAGGGGACAGGGGCACACCCTGAGGAAATTTAACCTTTGCTGATTTTAATTATTATTTATTATTTTTAAAATGTTTATTTATTTTTGAGAGAGAGAGAGAGAGAGAGAGAGAGAGAGAGAGAGAGAGAGAGAGATGGAGAGAGAGAGGGAGACAGAATCCAAAGCAGGCTCCAGGCTCTGAGATGTCAGCACAGAGCCTGATGCGGGGCTTGAACTCAGGAACGGCAAGATCATGACCTAGGCCGAAGTCAGTCACTCAACCGACTCAGCCACCCAGATGCCCCTAACCTTTGCTGATTTTAGTGGTGCTACATCATAGATTCTATGCACTGTGCAGGCAGCAGACATGGTACTATTATTCAGGGACAAAGGACTTCAGGCAGAGCGTGGAGAGGTTCTACACCAGAAGAGGGGAGTGGATCCGTGTGGTGCTAGGTCCTTTAAGACTTCGAGTTCTGAATGCCAGTCACACCAAAGAAAAAAAGCAGGAGAGCTGTGGCGCAGGGCAAGCTGACTGCCCTTGCTATTCTGTGAGGGCTGCCTGAACAGCGGAGGCTGTGAGATCCTCTGTTCAGGGATGAGATTGGGGTGGCGCCATTTACCCCCAACACCAGCAGGGTGGGACTTCGGAGGGCAGCAAAGCGGCCCCCAGTGGAGGTGGGCCCTGCTTACACCAAACTCCACCCCCCTGGGCCCAGCAACTGCTTATTTACTGGGCCAAGACTGACGCTGAGCCAACGCAGTGGGACTCTCCTACATCAGACCAGCATGGCCAGCACCCTGCATGCACCAAGTGTACTGAAAATCAAGTGCTTCAAAATGACACCTGCAGTTCTGGTGGAAATAGGACCAGGCTTACTTTTTTTCTTTTCTTTTTTTTTTTTTTTTAATGTTTATTTTTGAGAGAGAGAGAGAGAGAGAGGCAGAGTGTGTGAGTGGGGAAGGGGCAGAGAGACACACACACACAGAATTCTTTTTAACGTTTGTTTGTTTGTTTGTTTGTTTGTTTATTTATTTATTTTTTGAGACAGACAGAGACAGAGCTTGAACAGGGGAGGGTCAGAGAGAGAGAGGGAGACACAGAATCTGAAACAGGCTCCAGGCTGAGCTGTCAGCACAGAGCCCGATGCGGGGCTCGAACTCACGGAGTGTGAGATCATGACCTGAGCCAAAGTCAGACGCTCAACCTACTGAGCCACCCAGGAGCCCCTGGGCTTACTTTTTTTCTTTCTTCTTTTTTTTTCTTTTGGAATCAGGCTCAGGGTTTCTTGTTTGTTTGTTTCATTTCCTTTTCTTTCTTTTTTGGATCAGGCTTGAATTTTGATTTTCTTTCTCCCCTCCTCCCCTCCCCTTTTTCTTTGGAATCAGTCTTACATGTTTTTGATTCTCTATTTGTTTTTCTTTATTCCCTTTTCTTTTGTTGGGATCAGGCTTTCCTCCCCCCCCCCCCTCCCGCTTATTCTAACAAAGAATCAAAGCATACCTAGGTAAAGGTCCAAACACTCCCCACTCCAAGCAAGGAGGAGCTCTGCAGAGGAAGACCAATGGGAAAGAGCAGCCAAAATGCAACAACAGACTGCACACAGCATATACCAGAAACACTTCCTGAAGTGTCAGGCCCTGGGCAGTGTATGACCCCTTTCTAATACAGCATTATTCTCAGGTGCAGGATACATAACAAGCTTTCAAAACACACAAAAGACAGAAACTTAGCAAAAATGACAAGAAGGAGGAATTTTCCCCAAAAGAAAGGTCAAAAGAAACCCCAGCAAGGGACTTGCTATCTGAACAGAAATTTAGAACAACAGTCATGGAGACAACTAGCTGGGCCTGAAAAAAGCACAGAAGACACCAGAGAATTCCTTGCTTCAAGGATCAAAGACCTACAAACTAAAGTCAGGTTGAAATAAAAAAAATGCTATAACTGAGATGCAAAACCAACTGGATACAGTCATAACAAGGACTGAAAAAGCAGAGGAGAGAATATATGATATAGGAGACAAAAATGGAAAATAATAAAGCTGAAGAGGGAAAGAAAGCTGTTAGATGGTGAAGGTAGGCTTAGGGAACTTAGTGATTCTATAAAATGAAACAATATCCATATCACAGAAGTCCCAGAACAGCAGGAAGAGGGGGTAGAAGTTTAATTTGAACAAATTATAACTGAGAACTTCCCTAATCTGGGGAAGGACATAGGCATTCAAGTCCAAGAGGCACAGAGAACTCCCCTCAAAATCAAAAACAAGTCAACACCATGACATATCATAGTGAAACTTACAAAATACAAAGATAAAATGAGAATTCTGAAAGCAGCTAGGGACAAAAAGTCCTTAACCTAGAAGGGTAGACACATAAGGTTAGCAGAAGACTTGTCCACAGAAACTTGGCAGGCCAGAAGGGAGTGGCAGGGAATATTCAATGTGCTGATAGGAAAAATATGCAACCGAGAATCCTTTATCCAGTAAGGCTGTCATTCAGAATAGAAGGAGAGATAAAGAATTTTCCCAAACAAAGGCTAAAGGAGTTGTGACCACTAAATCAGTAAGAAATTTTAAGGGGGACTCTTTGAGTGGAAGGAAAAAAAAAAAAAAAAAAAAACCAAAGCGAAAAAGCTACAAAGGACCAGAGAACATCACCAAAACCACCAACTCTGCAAGCAACACAATGGCACTAAATTCATATCTTTCAATAATCGCTTTGAATGTAATGGACTAAATGCTCCAATCAAAAGACACGTGTATCAGAATGGATTAAAAAAAATCCATCTATTTGTTGCCTACAAGAGACTCAGTTTAGACCTAAAGACACCTGCAGATTGAAAGTGAGGGGATGGAGAACCATCTATCATGCTAATGGATGTCAAAGGAAAGCCAGAGTAGCCATACTTATATCAGACAAACTAGATTCTAAAACAAAGACTATAACAAGAGATGAAGAAGGGCATTATATCATAACTAAGGGGTCTATTCATCAAGAAGATCTAACAACTGTAAATATTTATGCCCCCAAAGTGGGAGAAACCACATATATAAATCAATTGATCACAAACATGAAGAAACTAGTTGATAATAATACAATAATAGTAGAGGACTTCAACACCCCACTTACAACAATGGACAGATCATCTAAGCAGAAAATCAACAAGGAAACTGGCTTTGGATGACACACAGGGCTGGAGAGACTTCATAGATATATTCATAACATTTCATCCTAAAACAGCAGAATACACATTTTTCTCAAGTGCACATGAAACATTCTCCAGAATAGATCACATACTGGATCACAAGTCAGTCCTAAACAGGTACAAAAAGATTGAGATCATACCATTCATATTATTAGATCACAATACTCTGAACATGAAGTCAACCACAAGAAAAAATTTTGAAAGCCCTCAAATACATGGAGGTTCAATAACATCTTACTAAAGAGTGAATGGGTTAACCAGGAAATTCAAGAATAAAAGTACATGGAAACCAATGAAAATGAAAACACGACAATCCAAACCCTTTGGAATGCAGCAAATACAATCCTAAGAAGAAAGTGTATTGCAATTCAGGCCTATCTCAAGAAGTGAGAAAGGTCCCAAATACACAATCTAACCTTACACCTGAAGGAGCTAGAAAAAGAACAGCAAATAAAGCCTAAAGCCAGCAGGAGGGAAATTATAAGGATTAGAGCAGAAATAAATAATATAGAAATAGGAAAACCAGATCAACAAAACTGGTTGTTGGTTGGTTCTTTCAAAGAATTGACAAAATCGGGGTACTCAGTCAGTTAAGTGGCGGACCTCGGTTCAGGTCATGATCTCATGGTTTGTGAGTTCAAGCCCCGGGTCCGGCTCTGTGCTGACAGCTCAGAGCCTGGAGCCTGCTTCAGATTCTGTGTCTCCCTCTCTCTCTCTCTGCCTCTCCCCTGCTCGTACTCTCTCTCTGTCTCTCAAAAATAAATAAACATTAAAAAAAATTTAGGGGCACCTAGGTGGCTCAGCCGGTTAAATGTCCAACTTCTGCTCAGGTCATGATCTCACATTTCGTGAGTTCAAGTCCCATATTGGGCTCTGTACTGACAGCTCAGAGCCTGGAGCCTGCTTCGAATTCTGTGTCTCCCTCTCTCTCTCTGCCCTTCCCTCGCTCATGCTCTGTCTCTCTCTCCTTCAAAAATAAATTAAAAAAATTTTTTTTAATTTAAAAATTAAAAAAAAAAAAAGAAAGAATCAACAAAATTGATAAACTCCTAGCCAGACTTCTCAAAATGAGAAAGGACCCAAATTGACAAAATCAGAAGTGAAAGAGGAGAGATCACAAACAACACCACAGAAATACAAACAATTATAAGAGAACACTATGAAAAATTATATGCCAACAAACTGGGCAATCTGGAAGAAATGGACAAATTCCTAGAAACATACAAACTATCAAAACTGAAACAGGAAGAAATAGAAAATTTGAACAGGCCCATAACCAGAAAATAAATGAATTAGTTATCTAAAATCTCCCAACAAACAAGAGTCCTGGGCCAGATGGCTTCCCAGGGGAATTCTATCAGACATTTAAAGCAGAGTTAATACCTATTCTTAAACGGTTCCAAAAACAGAAATGGAAAGAAAGCTTCCAAATTCATTCTATGAAACCAGCATTATCTTGATTCCAAAACCAGACTTAGACCCCACTGAAAAGGAGAATTACAGGCCAATATCCCTGATGATCCTGGGTGCAAAAATTCTTGACAAGATACTAACAAAATAAATTCAACAGTACATTAAATTAATTATCCACACCATGATCAAGTGGGGTTTATTCCTGGGCTGCAGGACTGATTCAGTATTTGCAAGTCAATCAAAGTGATACACCACATTAATAAAAGAAAGGATAAGAAACATGATTCTCTCAATAGATGCAGAAAAAGCATTTGACAAAATACAACATCCTTTCTTGATAAAAACCCTCAAGAGAGTAGGGATAGAAGGAACATACATTAAGAGCATAAAGGCAATATATGAAAGACCCACAGTTAATATCATCCTGAATGGGGAAAAACTGAGAGCTTTCCCTCTAAGGTCAGGAACACGACAGGGATATCCACTTTCACCACTGTTGTTCAACATAGTACTGGAAGTCCTAGCCTCAGCAATCAGACAACAAAAAGAAATAAAAGGCATCTAATTGGCAGCCAAGAAGTCAAACTTTCACTCTGCAGATGACATGATACTCTACATGGGAAGCTCGAAAGACTCCACCAAAAGACTGCAAGAGCTGATACATTAATTCACTAAAGTCGCAGACTATAAAATCAGTCTACAGAAATCACCTGCATTTCTATACACCAATAATAGAGCAGCAGAAAGAGAAATCAAGGAATTGATCCCATTTACAATTACATCAAAAACCGAAAGATACTTGGGAATAAACCTAACCAAAGAGGTACAAGAGCTGTATGCTGAAAACTATAGAAAGCTTATGAAAGAAACTGAAGGAGACACAAAGAAATGAAAAAAAAAAAAAAAACAAAAACATTCCATGCTCATGGATTAGAATAACAAATATTGTTAAAATCCCAATACTACCCAAAGCAATCTACACACTCAATGCAATCCCTATCAAAATAACACCAGGATTCTTCACAGAGCTAGAACAAACAATTCTAAAATTTGTATGGAACCACAAAAGACCCCAAATAGTCAAGTAATGATGAAAAAGAAAACCAAAGCTGGAGGCATCATAATTCTGGTCTTCAAGCTGTATTATAAAGCTATAATTATCAAGACAGTATAGTAGTAGCATAAAATGAGACACAGAGATCAAGAACAGAATAGAGAACCCAGAAATGTATGCCCAACTAATCTTTTTTTTTTTCTTTTCTTTTCTTTTTTTTTTTTTTTACAACATTTATTCATTTTTGGGACAGAGAGATACAGAGCATGAATGGGCGAGGGGCAGAGAGAGAGGGAGACACAGATTCGGAAACAGGCTCCAGGCTCTGAGCCATCAGCCCAGAGCCTGACGCGGGGCTCGAACTCCCGGACCGCGAGATTGTGACCTGGCTGAAGTCGGACGCTCAACCGACTGCGCCACCCAGGCGCCCCCCCAACTAATCTTTGACAAAGCAGGAAAGAAATATCTAATGGAAAAAAGACAGTCTCTTCAGCAAATGGTGCTGGGAAAACTGGACTGAGACATGCAGAAGAATGAAACTGGACCACGCTCTTACATCATACACAAAAATAAATTCAAAATGGATGAAAGACCTAAATATGAGACAGGAAACCATCAAAATCCTAGGGGAGAACATAGGCAGCAACCTCTTTGACCTCAGCCACAGCAACTTCTCACTAGACAAGTCTCAGGAGGCAAGGGAAACAAAAGTAAAAATGAACTATTGGGATCTCATCAAGACAAAAAACTTTTGCACAGGGAAAGAAACAATCAACAAAACTAAAAGGCAACCTATGGAATAGAAGAAAATATTTGCAAATGACAAATTGGATAAAGGGTTAGTATCCAAAGTGTATAAAGAATTTAAGAAATTCAACACCCAGAAAACAAATAATCCAGTGAAGAAATGGGCAGAAGACATAAACAGACACTTTTCCAAAGAAGAATCCAGATGCTACAACAGACACATGAAGAGATGTTCAACATCAGTCATCATCAGGGAAATACAAATCAAAACCACAATGAGATATCACCTCATACCTGTCAGAATGGCTAAAATTAACAACTCAAGGAGCAACAGATGTTGGAAAGGATTCGGAGAAAGTGGAATCCTTTTGCACTGTTGGTGGGAATGCAAACTGGTGCAGTCACTCTGGAGAACAGTATGGAGGTTCCTCAAAAAATTAAAAATAGAACTACCCTATTGAATTGACCCAGCAATTGCGCTACTAGGTATTTATCCAAGGGATACAGCTATGCTGTTTCGAAGGGGCACATGCACCCCAGTGTTTATACCAGCACTATCAACAATAGCGAAAGGATGGAAAGAGTCCAAATGTCCATCGATGGGTGAATGGATAAAGAAGATGTGGTATGTGCATACAGTGGAATATTACTTAGCAGTCAAAAAAATTTGAAATCTTTCCATTTACAACAACATAGATGGAACTAGAGTATAATGCTAAGTGAAATCAGTCAGTCAGAGAAAGACAAATATATAATTTCCCTCATATATGGAATTTAAGAAACACAACAGATGAACATAGGGGAAAGGAAGGAAAAAAAGAAGATAAAAAGAGAGAGGGAAGCAAACCATAAGAGACTCTTAACTACAGAGAACTGAGGGTTCCTGGAGGGGAGATGGTTTGGGGGATGGACTAAATGGGTGACGGGCATTAAGGAGGGCACTTATGTAAATGTAAGTGATGAATCTACCCCTGAAACCAATACTACACTATATGTTAAGTAACTTGAATTTAAATGAAAAAATGTGGTGGCCCTGATACCATCCTGATTTGAATAAACCGACTGTAAAAAGATATTCTGGATACAATCAGGGAAATTTGGAGTTTGCCAGATGAGAAAACAGATGCATAGTACTGATGAAAGGACATGATTTCTGAAATTTGCTTAAAAAAATTTTTTTTTAAATCTCCAGAAATAAGAAAAAGCAGGTGGACAGGTTACCAGCACTGTCCAACATGATTACCTGCCCTAATACAGTAGCCACCAGTCACATACGGCTTTGAGCCCTTGAAATGAGGCTAGTGCGATTTAAGTAATTGATATTTTAACTTAAATAGCCAAAGGGGTGCCCTGCTGGGTCTGTCGGTGGAGCGTGTGACTCTTGATCTTGGGGTTGCAAGTTTGAGCCCCACATTAGGTGTAGAGATTACTCAAAAATAAAATCTCAAAAAAATTAAATAGCCACAAGTGTATAGTGTATTATACAGTCAGGTCAAGATGATCCGAGATTGGTAAAATATTGGTAATTGTCACAGCTGAGTGTTGATGACTGGAGGATGCACTATACTATTTTTGTGTGTGCTTCAAAATTCCCATATGAAAAGCTTAAAAATGTAAAAGAAGGTAAAATAAAGGCATTTTAAAAATGTTTATTTACTTGAGAGAGAGAGAGAGAGAGAGAGAGAGAGAGAGAGAGAGCGCGCGAAAGAGCGAGAGAGTGAGAGAATCCCAAGCAGGCTCCACACTGTTAGCGGGGCTCAAACTCACGAAACATGAAATCATGACCTGAGAAGAAATCAAGAGTTGGACGTTTCACCGACTGAACCACCCAGGCGCCCCAAAGACATTTTTAAGTAAAGACTTGAGAGAGTTTACCCATCAAAAGATCATCACTAAAGTAAATTCTCAGTATCCCATGAAATTGAAATTTGTACACCTAATATGTTAAAGAAGGAGAATGAACAAAAATCAAATGGGTAAAACTAAATGGACCTTGATCATATAAAATGGTAATGATAATATCTAACTCGTGAGATGGGATAGCAGGCTAGAATCCTAATACTGAATAATAAAAATACATAAACTGGGAGGGAGGTGATTGTAGTTGTATGTTCCTTGTATTTTTCCAGGAGGGAATAAAGACGTTAATTAGCCTTATGATTCAACAACTGCAGTACTATGTATTTACCCAAAGGATACAAAATACAGATTTGAAGGGATACATGCACCCCAATGTTTATAACAGCATTATCTACAATAATCAAATTATGGAAAAAGCCCAAATGTCCATCATAATGGAATATTACTCAGCCATAAAAATGAATGAAATCTTGTCATTTGCAATGACGTGGATAGAGCTAGTATGTATTATGTTAAGTGAAGTAAGTCAGAGAAAGACAAATATCATATGATTTCACTCCTATGTGGATTTTAAGAAACAGATGGACATATGGGAGGGGGGAAAAAGAAAAAAAGAGGGAGGTAAACAAACCATAATAGACTCTTAAATACAGAGAATAAACTGAGGGTTAATGGAGGGAGGTGGGTGGGGATGGGCTAGACAGGGGATGGGTATTAAGGAGGGTAGTTGTTGTGTTGAGCACTGCGTGTTGTATGTAGCTGAGGAATCACTGAATTCTACTCCTGAAACAAATATGCACTGTATGTTAACTAACTAGAATTAAAAGGAAAAATAAAAAAACGTTGATTAGCTTTTGACTTTATGCCTGCTAGGATAGCTAAGGTGACCACTGAAGGAATGGACTCCGTGGGTTTTAACTCACTGTCTATAAGAAAGAAAGGAATGAGAAAGAAAAAGTCAATTATTCTAAAAGCAAGACAGCTAAGTGGGGAAAAGAAACAAAAAGCAGCAGGTAAAATAAAGAGCACAATGCAAGATGGCAGAAAATATTGTATCAATAGTCCCAATGAATGCACCGGTAAATGCCCATTCTACAATTTAAAAGCAAAGACTGACATGTTAGAGAGTAAGATCAATTCCAGCTCTGTGCTCTTCCATGAGAAGCATTAACAACCAAAATAACACAGTAGAGCTGAATCTAAAAAATAAAAATGATATACCAGGCAAATAAAACCATAACTGATCCCACACATTTTATTTATTTTTAAATGTTTATTTTGAGAGACAGAGAGGGAGGGAGGGCGAGCGAGCGTGCACAAGGGCATGTATGCATGGGAGTGGGAAGTGGGGAGAGAGAATCCCAAGTAGGCTCCGAGCTCACTGTGGAGCCCGAAGCGGGGCTTGATCTCACAAACCATGAGATCATGATATGAGCTGAAATCAAGAGCCAGATGCTTAACTAACTGAGTCATCCAGGCACCCTCACATATTTTTAAACAAAAGGCATTACAAAAGACAACTATGTTAGCATATAAGGTTCAATTCACTAGGAAGATACAAAAATTCTGAAGTTGTGTACACTCATAGCCTCATGAAAGCTAACAGAATTAAAGGAGAAATAGACAAATCACCATCAGCACGAGAGACTTTCACAAACTACTGTCAGCTATGCAGAAATCAGAGGGGAAAAAAGAGGATATATAAAGAATTGAATAGTAAAATGAACAAGCTTCACCTAAAACACAGACCCTTCACTCAATAAATGAAGAATACATGTATTTTTTTCCAAGCACATGTGGAGTTTTTCAAAAACTAGCTCTCTTCCTATACTATACATCTAGTCTTAAGGCTTTCAAAGAATTTATACACAGAAACACTCCTTGACCAAAATGAAATTAAGTTATATAACAAAAGAAAACTATAACGTTGAGCCACATGACACTACCATTTCTTTAGGTCAAAAAATGGTGGAAAGTTGGCAGTTTCATATGGTTCAATCTAAAAGACAAAGGCCATACATTTGGAGTTTAGAGACCATCACTTTTATGAATAACTAATGAATAAAATATATAATTAATAAATTAAATTGGAAGTTAGAATATACATAATACTATGGCTATTGATCAGTTCTAAGTACCAAAACTTGTAAGTAAGCTGCAGCTAATGTAGTCCTTAGGGGAAAAAAGTAAACTTCATATACTTATATTAGAGAAAAAATGAAGTTAAAAATCAATCTAAGTTCCCAGTTAAAGATTTTAGAGAAAAAAAAAACCCAAATAAATGATGAACTAGAAAACAAAAAATAGAGATTGACCAAGCAAAAAAAAGCCTGGTTCTTTGAAATTGATAAAACAGGAAAAAGTTATGCAAGATTATTCAAGAAGGGAGGAGGCTCAAAGAAAATTAAGAAAAAAACACCCAGAATTACAGATGCTGCAGAGATTAAACATGTAAGACATTATGATTAACTTTATGTCAATCAAGGTCAAAAACTCACAGGAAACAGATCAGTTTCTGGAGAAATAACACTTACAAAAAATGACTACAGAAATAAACAAACCGAGTAGTCCTAAAGTTACAAAAAATGAACTAGATGGTGATGGTCGCATCACAATGTGAATGTGAGTAACACCCCTGAATTGTACGTTTAAAAATAGTTACAATGGCACATTTTATGTGATATATATATTTATCACAATAAAAAAAAAAGCTGGGGTGCCTGGGTGGCTCAGTTGATTAAATGACTGACTCTTGATTTCGGCTCAGGTCACAATCTCATGGTTCATGAAATCAAGCCCTGATTCAGGCTCTGTGCTGACAATGCAGAGCCTGCTTAGGATTCTCTCTCTCTCTCTCTCTCTCTCTCTCTCTCTCTCTCTCTGCCCCTCTCCCACTGGTGCACATATGTACTCTCTCATTCTCTCTCTCAAAAAAAAAAAAAAAAAAAATGCAGAAAACCCCAAAATAATCTGGAGCTGTTGACCTTCTCAGAGAGATTCCAGGTCTCCTCAGCCCCAATTACTGCCAGGATAGATTCCTTTCACAAAACAAAACAAAAACAAAACAAAACAAAACAAAACAAAAATAAAGAACTAGGTGTTTAAATTTCCCCACAAAGAAAGCACCAGACATGGGTTGTATAAGTCAGTTCTGCCATTCAAAGAAGAGAGAAAAATCCAAACTGACTCAAAATTTTCCAGGGATTAGACAAACTTATAAAGACTTTGGTTACTGGGGCGCCTGGGTGGCGCAGTCGGTTAAGCGTCCGACTTCAGCCAGGTCACGATCTCGCGGTCCGTGAGTTCGAGCCCCGCGTCGGGCTCTGGGCTGATGGCTCGGAGCCTGGAGCCTGTTTCCGATTCTGTGTCTCCCTCTCTCTCTGCCCCTCCCCCGTTCATGCTCTGTCTCTCTCTGTCCCAAAAATAAATAAAAACGTGGAAAAAAAATTAAAAAAAAAAAAAAAAGAAAAGACGACTTTGGTTACTTAAACTATACTTCAGTGTGTTTGCCACATATTTGCGTATTACTAAACATTAGTAGAAATAATTTATTGAATTTATAAGGAAGCATTACATATTTGGAAGGTTTTATTTATGAATTTTGCCATCATGCAAAACTCCAGAATTGTGTATGATCCAAAACATCATGTTTACATTCCGATTATTCTAATACCTTATGCAATTAGCACAGGGGAGAAATGAGGAGATGGACGTGCCACTTTTATAACAAGTTTACAAAATGGTTTGACTTATGAAAGGGATTACCTTGTCTAAGGGTATAAAGGGAAGAAGAAAGTTCTGTGTGATTGGTAGAATATTGACATCAGATGTGACACAGCCACGATAAGAAACAAAATAACAGGCAAATCTCATTAATAAACACAAATATAAATAACCTAAAGTTCAAACCAAATATATCAGTAAATGAAGACATTAATACATCAGAACCAACCTGAGTTTATCCAGGAATACCACAGAGGCTTATTAGAGAATCAATTAATATAGGGGCGCCTGAATGCTTAGTCAGTTAAGGGTCTCACTTTTGATTTCAGCTCAGGTCATACCCTCACAATTTTTGAGTCCAGCATGGGGCTCTGTGCTGACAATGTGCAGCCTGCTTGAGATTCATTCTCTCTCTCTCTCTCTCTCTCTCTCTCTCTCTCTCTCTCTCTCACTGTCTCTCTCTGACCCTCCCCTGGCCACACTCTCTCAAAATAAACTTAAAAAAGAAAATCAATTATTAAAATTTATTTTATTAATAGATCAAAGGATAAAACAGTGTGATCATCTCAATGACACAGTAAAAGTGTTATTTAATACTCAACATCTCACATAACCAACCCAAAATAATCTTAACCAACTCTATTAAAAAACACAATTCAAGTAAAAAAAAATGGGCAAAAGATCTGAATGCAAATTTGTCTGAAGAAAATACAAATGGCCATTAAGCATATATGAAAACATGCCTATCATTAGCCACTACAGAAATGCAAATCAAAACCACAAAGAAATGGGGCACCTGTGTGGCTCAGTAGTTAAGTGGCAGACTTCAGTTCAGGTCATGATCTCATGGTTCATGATCTCTTGGTGAGTTCAGAACCCACACTGGGCTCTCTGCTGTCAGTGCAAAGACTGCTCGGGATCCTCTGTCTCCTCACCACCCCCCTGGTCTCTCTCAAAAATAAACATTTAAAAATAAATATATTTCTAAAAAGTTAAAAAAAAGACACAAGTGAATGCCACTTGAGACCCATTTTGATAGTTATAAAAGGACAAATAACAATTAGTGAGGATATGGAAAAATCAGAACTCATACTTGCTAATGGGTTAAGTATAGTGATATAAGCCACTTTAGAAAAGTCTGCAGTTCTTCAAAACATTAAATATACGGTTATCATATGAACCAGCCATTCTACTTCCAGTTATATATTCAAGAGAAATGAAAAGTCCACACAGAAACTTATACATGAATGTTCACAGGAGCATTATTTATAATATCCAAAAAGTGGAAATAACCCAAATGTGCATCAAATGATGAGTAGATAAAATGTGATATAGCCATATAACGGAATATTACTTAGCCACAAAAAGAAATTAAATACTGATATAAACTACAACATAGATGAACCTTGAAAACATTATGGTACGTTTAAGAAGACAGGGGCAAAAGACCACATATTGTGTGATTCCATTTATATGAAATATCCAGAATGGACAAATCTATAAAGTCAAAAAAAGATTAGTGGTCACCTGAGTCTGGAAGGGAGGGAGGAATGGAGAGTGAATTCTAATGGGTTTGCTTTTTTGGGGAGTAACACAGAAGTACTAAATTAAATTCTGATGCTCCTATAATTACTAAAATCCACTGACTTGTATATTTTTAATGGAAGAGTTCCATGCGAATTACATGTCAATTAATCTATTATAAAAAACAATCTTAGTAAACACAGAAAAGAAAAAATAGAAAGGAATGTCTTTAACCAGAAAATGTTATCAAAAATGTAGAGCAAACATCTTACTATGAAGGCCTTTACTTTGAGACATGGAATAAGACCAAGGTGACTCCTGCAATCAGGTTTGGAAGTCTTGGCCAGTGTCTTGTAACGGGGAGGGCTGGGAAGAGATTTGGGGGTGGGATGGGGAGACAAGGATAGAGAGACATTATAGCTTGGAAGATTACAGAGGAAAAATACACCTGCCACTATTCATAGATGATAGGACCATTATGTAAACATTTAAAAGAATCTACAGGTAAGGGCGCCTGGGTGGCTCAGTTGGTTAAGCCACCGACTTCGGCTCTGGTCATGATCTCGCAGTTTGTGAGTTCTCGCAGCTTGTGAGTTCGAGCCCGGCGTCAGGCTCTGTGCTGACAGCTCAGGGCCTGGAGCCTACTTCAGAGTCTATGCCTACCCTCCTCTGCTCCCGCTCTGTGTCTCAAGAATAAATGAACGTTAAAAAAATTTTTTTTTTAAATCAGAAGAATCTACAAATGAATTATTTGAAAACCAAAAGAGGTCTGCAGCTTGTTGGATACAAAATAAACACACTGAAGGTTCAAAACAGAACAAGCCCCACCGACCGGGCGGTTGGCAAGATCTAAGAATATCGCACACGACCCTGGTCCAGAAATGGGAAGAAACATGCACAAGTCCATAGAGGGAACAACTCAATTGTCTGTCCATAGGGGACTAGAGTGCATCCGCATAACAACAACTCTAAGCCGACGTGGCTTCGAGTGAACTGATGAGTATTTCAGGATGGATGTGAGGTACAGGAAAGGCAATTTTCTTGTGGAAAAGCAAACTCGGGAGAGAATTTTGAAGAGGTGTACAGGGCATAATTTTAAGGCCTCGCCGACCCTCCTGAGCGCATCTCCTGATCTGCCTCCTCCCGGGGCCCGACGTCCCGAGTGGCCGGAACGCGAGGACCCACGCATGAAGGGGGTCTGGGCCCTGAGACAAAAGGCCGGGACGGCTGGAGGCCCTCAGCGTGGACACGCGCGAAACCGTCGGGAGGTGCCGAGGTCCGGGAGCGGCTGGCGCTGGGAACCGTGCCCTTGACCGCTCCCCAACCCCACACAGCTCTCTTGGACTCGCTGACACCTGGGCTACAGCTGGAAGGGGAAGGCCGCCAAGGAATGAAAAACGTGTCCTCAGCTTCCGCAGTAACACCGGAAGAACACCGCCCCGGCCGCTTTTCCGCTTCCGGTCTCCAGCTGCCCTGCCCTGGGGCCCTGCAATAGGCGGACGCACTGTGTGGGGGGGTGGGTGGTGGCAGGGCTGGAGGGGGGGCGGTGGTGGCAGGGCTGGAGGGGGGGCGGTGGTGGCAGGGCTGGGGGGGGGGGGGGGCAGGGCTGGGGGGCGTGGTCGAAGCAGAAGCTGTGGGGTAGGCCGAATGCAGGAAAGCAGCTTTTGACTTAAAAAGAGGAAACTTGAAGGCAACTTGAAGAGTGGAGCAACTTGCTCTTGATCACAGAGATAAAACAGGAACTCGAACCTTCTTTGACGCCATACGGTCTCCCCAAAAGGAAAAAGTAGGAGTGCCCCAAGACTTTGAAAAAGGGATTTAGCAGCTGCAAAGGAAAATGAGTCTAAACCTCATTTCTAAACCACTATGGAGTTTCTTAAGAGGCCACTGCCCCTATCTTCCTAACCAAAATAAAGTCCCACTGAAGTCAAAAGTCCCCATCAAGGTCAGAGACCTTTTTGTCTAGATTCAATCTGAACAATTTATACAGTGGTATTTTAAAACAAAAAGCAAAAATTAAAAACCAAAAAGGCGGGGGGCGGAGGGGCCTGGATGGCTCAGTTGGTTAAGCCTTGGGCTCTTGATTTTGGCCCAGGTCATGTTCGTGAGATCAAGCCCCACCTCGGACTCTGCATTAACACCATGAAGCCTGCTTGGAATGCTGTCTCCATCGCTCTCCGCCTCCCCCCCCCCCCCCCTTCTCAAAAATAAACATTTAAAAGCATGTATCTTAAAACTAGACTTAAAATAACGCTGTAAACTTTGGGTCTCAATCAGTGCTTTACAACCCCAAGAAATGGTATTTTATCAGGGGCGTGAGGACTGAGGATTGATTTAAATCTGCATAATCAGAGACTATGATCCAAAAGTGAAAATCCCGGGGCATTGGGTGGCTCACTTGGTTGAGCATCTTCAGCTGAGGTCATGATCTCGGGGTTCATGAATTCAAACCCCACATAGGGTTCACTGTAGTCAGGCCCATTTCAGATCCTCTGTCACCCACTTTCTGGCCCTCTCATGCTTGTGCTCTTTCAAAAATAATAAACACTTAAAAGTAAAAAAAATCCCAATCTGGTAGTAGAGAAAAGGATACATTTTTAAGGTGCTTTGGGGTTATTACTACATTTAGACACTCCAAACTCAGGATTTATAAAAACCTCCATAGCCCCTTGTTGAGCCTTTTCTTGACACCCCCATGAATAGAACATCTGCCTGGACACAGAAGGATTTAAGAATAATTAAGAGGACTATTGTTAATATTATTTAATGGTGGTACCTAGAAGTAGAGATCTGTGGTTAAAAGAAATCTCAATACCTCCTGGTGGGCTGTGCTTCTCAGGCAGACCAGCTCCAGAAAATACCTGCCAGTAAACTGAAGGCCCTTTAAGCGCCAGGGACTCTATTACTAATATTAAGCTTACAGATCAGAACCATGTTTTTAAAATGGCAAGTTTTCTGGAGCCTGGCAGGCTCAGTCAGTGGAGCATGTGACTCAATCTCGAAGTTGTAAAGTCAAGCACCTCGGTGGGTATAGAGATTATTTAAACTTCAAAAGTTTTTAAATCTTTAAAAAAAAAAAGGAAAATTTTCAACCTACATTCCACCCCCCCACCCCCCCACCCCCCCCCCCCAAAAAAAGATTTTGAAGAGGCTAGGTTCTTTTCTTCACTACATAATGAGCATAGTGAGACACGGTACTGTTAGGTGAACTATGAGGATGCTTACACACATTTACTGATCACTGATTCTTGGCTTTGTTCTGTGGACAGAGAATATTTTGTGACAGAAGTAAAATGCCCTAGCCCTCATGAGCTCCCCGCCAACACACAGCTTTGGCCAGTAACTCTATCCTGACCATCTGTGTTTATGCACTGCACTGGAAACCCAGGACCTCTCATTTCTAGAGGTCGTGACAGAGGTGCACCTGCAGATGCAGAGGTCAGGCTGTTTATTCATAAAAATACAGCTAGGTAAGAGTTCACTAATGAAATCGGCTTCCTTGATTTAACTTTTTCTGAGGGGGGGCGGGGAGGAAGGAAATTCCAGAGAACCAAATGGTCCAGAAATTCAGTGAAATGTCTCTTCTCACTGCCTGCTCTGCTCCCTTCTGCTACAGTGAACAATCCTGGACCCTCACCTCAATGTTCTTCTACTCAAAAGACTACCAAGGGCTGACCCCACCTCCCATGGATGCAAACATTTGGGGCAGGGGAGTGGGTGTGGGGTGTTGCACCAATTTTTATGTCAAAGGTAAGTGGAGGGAACCCACACAAGATGGCTTCAAAGTGCCAAGCAGAACCTGGGGACATGAATGGGGTTGGCATAAAACTACTGCACCAGATGTGAATTTCCCATTTGTATGAATCTCATTTGAGAACTAATGACATAGGCTTCTCTTACTGGGAACCTTATGGGCTTTGACAGTCCAGTTAGGTTTGGGGTAATAAGCAGTGTAGAAATGCTGGAGATTTCCTCACAAGCATTTGTAAAAGTCATGTTAGAATAACTGCATTTATACCAACCCACCATAGGCTCCTACAAATCCAGGAACACTTTGCCATGCATTTGCCTAGAATCTTTGATCTCTTTAAAAAAAAAAAAAAAAAAAAAAAAAAGGACCTCAAACTGAAAACAAGCCTTCAATCTCAATGGGTAACTCTTCTTTGATTAGAAACCTCTGCATTTCCAATCTGTGCATTATTACTGACCAAATTTTCAGATCAAAAAAAAAAAAAATTCTACTTTAGAATTTTCTTTAAAAAATTTTTTTTCTTCAACATTTATTTATTTTTGGGGACAGAGAGAGACAGAGCATGAACAGGGGAGGGGCAGACAGAGAGGGAGACACAGAATCGGAAACAGGCTCCAGGCTCCAAGCCATCAGCCCAGAGCCTGACGCGGGGCTCGAACTCATGGACCGCGAGATCGTGACCTGGCTGAAGTTGGACGCTTAACCGACTGCGCCACCCAGGCGCCCCCGGAGACGTATTTCAATACAAATTTCCAGAAACTAAACATGAGGGATTTCAGGATTCCAAAACTAAAACTTCTGGCTTCATTAAATGCTCATGTATACTTTAAAATTATCTACCTTCCCTTGTCAAATGCTAAGTTTTTTTTTATAATAGACACATGTACTCTTGATGACAGTAACAAATTTTTCATTTTCTTGAGATTCCTGAAAATCAACACATATAACTGGGATAACCTGAAATTAAATCATTTGTACTGTTACTAGTGCCAAAACAAAGGAGAAAATATACATCCCTTTTATTTCTCCTGGAGTTTTTGTGGCTCTAAATCTGAACAACTACTAAGAAGCAAAAAGGTCAGTCTTGTTCTGATATGATTTTACTCTGACTTAATAGGTCTCTGCGACCAACCACTGGGGGGAGTTTTCAGGTTTATCTTGGGATCTAGTGAGTAAGTGGCTTAATAATAGTAATGTCCTTGTTTAATAATAATAAAATCATGTCCTTAATTATTGTCATACTCATATTCTGAAATATTTGATGTCTAACAAGACCGTATAGGGACATGTGGGTGGCTCGGTTGGTTGAGGGTCCGACTCTTGGTTTAGGCTCAGGTCATGATCTCAGTTTCATAGAGATGGAGACCCACATCGGGCTCTGCGCTGACAGAAGGGAGCCTGCTTGGGATTCTCTCCTCCTTGCTCTCTGCCTCTCCCCCACTCACATTGTCTCTCTCTCTCTCAAAATAAACTTAGAAAAACAACAAAAAGACTGTACATGATGTGAAATCAAATGGATGAAATTTGCTGTGTAATTTCCACAATAAGAGAGGGGAAATAAACGGGAGGAGTAAAATAGGGAGATAAAAATTATTAAAACTATTAAAAAAAACTCATAAAAATTATTCATTCACAGCTGCAAAACCACGGGCTTGTCTTCATTCCTGTCAAGACCCAGCCTACGACTGTCTACTGTCCTAACTATTCACTTTCGTCAAAATGCGTGTTTCACATTCTTTACAATCAGTTGTTGGCCACATCTTGAAAGCAAGGGCAGATTCAGTTCTGCTGGCAGTTCTGGGTCAGCTGCAACATCAACAATGGGTTTCTGTGTGGAGATACCTGTGTTCTAATTGTGAGTTCTCTGCCCAGAGGAACACAATAATTCTGAAAATCTGTCCACTTGTAATATAGAACCTGGAGGAACACAATTTGGCTATTGTTAATTCTGGGTGAGGCCACAAAGCCTGGAGTCAGTGACTAGGGTTCCTGTTAGCTCTAAAAACTGCATGATTTAAAGTGAAACAATGAACTAGAATCCAACAGAAATGATAGAGGATACTTCATGTCATATAAATCATATAGAATAAGAACAGAGGCTCCCTCAGAGAGCTGTGATGAAGTGACTCAATCCATGGAAAGCTTTCAGGGCATACAGTAAGTGCAAAATAACTGTGAGCTCTCACCAGCCCTTTTAAGTCAAGACTGTTAGAAATCTGTTTCTGTGGCATTTAGTAACAAAAGCATCTGACGTATTAATGATCTCATTTAACAAAGGGAAATGGGGCTTAGGAGAGGCTAAGGAAGTACCCCAAACACACAGCTCAAAAGCAACAAGGGAGAGGACCCACACTCCAGCTCTAGTCAGGCTCCAGACTGAGCCCGTAACACACATACTCTACTTGGGCAAAAAGAAAGCCAATTTCTGAAGCACACTGGAACCCTGGGATTTTCCCAGTTAATAGTTTAGACCACTGAAGAGACTAATAATGAAGAAGAGAGTTAAGGCTGTTATAGTTATTTCTGCAGTATAACAAACCACTCCAAACATGGTCATACATAAGAGCGGGTCTCAAAATGCAATTACCAGCCTGCTGAGGGACCCCAGACACTTTCAGTCTGTGAGGCCAAGACTATTGTTAAAATAGTTCTATTATTTACCTTTTCATCGTGTTGACATTTGTATTGATGATATAAAAGCAATGGTGGGTAAAAGTGCTGGCACCTTAGCAGAAATCAAGGCAGTGGCGGCAAGTGCCACATTGTATTCCTTATTGCCACATATTCATGAGAAATAAAAAATCCAGTTTTCCTTAAAAATGTCCTTGAGGCAACAGAAAATTTAGAAAATATATACCTGGGACCATGATGTTGGCTGTTTCTTAACATTTACAAACCTTTCTGCTATGATCAATAATTGTATTAGTGTATGATGCTTGATGCTGGATAATAAAATAGGCCAACATTTGAAAAATATGCATAATGTAGTGAACTATTTCCCATATGACTAACACGTGATGGCACAAGGTCGCGTGTGGGTAAAATATTGATTCAAAATACAAGAAAAATCAATGGACTTTAATGTAACAGAACAGGAAGAATTCACTGACAGAACTTCATACTCCACAGTGCAACTAATCTTTAAGAAACTACATTCGTTGAGTTTTGGTGAAGTACCAAATATCCAAAATTATCTGAAAATACTTCTTTTTTCCGATTATATATCTCACTGAAACCGAATTTTCTATATATACTTCACCTGAAACAACTTACGGGAAAAAATTGAATTCAGAAGCAGGTACGAGACTCCAATTGTCATTAAGCTAGGCAAAATGATTTATAAAATTTTTTTGTAAAACTTGTCACTCATCTGGTAAGGAAGAAAAAATACTTAACACCTGTTAAAGATGGTAAAGTGGACTTTTTTCAACCATTGAGACAGGTATAGGGACCACTGCAACAAGACTTTGCAGTGAGGGGGAGGGGGAGTGATTGGGCTTAGGTCTGAATACAGCATGGGTAAGTTGGAACTTACAGCCAAGGAACAGGATACACAGGTGGGTGGAAAATTATTGAGAAAAGATCAGGGGTAAGGGGGATTCTGGCTGAACTGACCTAACAGAATCTTTGCTGAAGACAGGCCTGGGTGATTAGAAACCACCTGAAGGATGGTGGAGGATGAGGAACCCAACTAGGTATCAAGAATGCTCATTAATGGAAAATGGGAAACTCTTGCTGAGTTAGCATGGTTCTTGCTATAATTGGATTTTACAAGGAAGTGCACGGATGGACCCAGGAGAAGGTTCAGGACCCTCCCTGAAGTTTGGACAAGAAGAGATTCTCACTTCTCACATTTGTTATCATTTTGAAAAAGTTATTCATAAATGTTAGGTACACTATGAAATTAGTTATAAAAATTTAAAACATGTCTTATTTTCTAATATGTCAAATACTCATAGATACAATGCCCATAAAATAAAGATGCTCAATTTTAGAGTATAAAGAAGTCCTGAAGCCAAAAAGTTTGAAAAGTGCTGGTGTGGAACCACCACCATTCTGTTATTTTCACAGATCATAGGTCAGGAATTTGGACAAGATGCAGTGGGAATGAATGAATGGCTTGTCTCTGCCCTACAATGACCAGGGCCTTCCTTACCTGGGAAGACTCACACAGCTCAAGCCAAGGGCTGGAGTCATCTGGGGACTCATACATGCATCTGGTGCCTTCCTTGAAATGGCTAGAAGGCTGAGAGCAGCTGGACGGCTGAGAGAAGCATCTCCATGTAGCCCCTCCATGTTACAGTATAACTCCCTGTTTCCAAGGGAAGAATACTAACTGGGAGTATCCCAAAAGAGAACATGCGAAGATAACCAGGAGGGAATTGCATGGCCCCTTATGGCCTAGACTGGGAAATTATATGGCATCATTTATATTGTACTCCTCTAGGTAAAAGTCAAGGGAAGGCAACAATGTCAAAGAATTTGTGGGCCATGTTTTAAAACCATCAATCTGCCACAAATTTTGTATGTACCTCCACACATACAATAGTCATTGCCTATTAAAACCATGCCAAAATCTTGTGCCTATAGTATCAGACTCAAGTTCTATGTCCAGAATCTTAACATCCAAGTCAGGGCCAATCTGGAAAAGGCTATTTTAAAAGGTTTGGCTTGAGTATGTTATTCTCAGTTTCAAGATTTGTGAAGTAAAGAGACAAGCTATTTACTCCCCACACACTCAACATATAATTGTGAGAGAAGGAAAGGATAATCAGAAGAGATATTCATATAAGAAATGGGTGGGAGGCACCTGGCTAACTCAGTTGGAAGAGCACATGACTCTTGATCTTGGGGTCGGGAGTTTGAGCCCCACTAGGGGAAGAGAAGACTGAAAAAAAATAATAAACTTAAAAAAAATAATAAAATGCTGGCTGCTTATCATAGAAAGAAAGGGGGTGAGTCGGTGGGAAGAATGGAAGACCCACTGCAGCCAATGGTCCATAGCAATTCTGAAAGTCAAACAGGAACATCTTGCCTATTCCTTAAGGGGCACTACTGAGCCACAGGAATGATTGATTCTTTGCAGAGTTCTGCTACCTGAATCATACTTGCTTTCCTGTAGGACCATATTTTTAACTGAGGAGTTTTAGAGACCTATTTCATCTTGCTCCCTGCCCACAGTTTGGGGGTTCAAGATCTCTATTCACTTTAAGACTTTTTTTTAAAACAAGTTTTAGGTTCAGTGAAACTGGGCAAGGTACACAGATTTCCCAAATACCCCTGCCCCCACACATGCATAACCTCTACCATTACTAACATCTCATACCTGAGTGGTTAATTTGATACAACTGATGAGCCAACATTGACATGTCATAATCAGGCAGTCCCCTGGGGTTCACTTTTGGTGTGCATTCTATGGTTTCGACAAATATAGAATGACATATTCACCACTATAGCATCATACAAGGTATTTTCACTGCCTTCAAAATCCCAGGTGCTTTGCCCATTCATACCCCCAGCCACCTTCCTCCACTCTTGACAACCACTGATCTCCAAGTTTGCCTTTTCCAGGATGTCATAGAGTTGGAATCATAAAGGATATAACCTTTCCAGATTGGCTTCTTTCATTTAGTAATGTGTATGAAAGGTGCGTCCAGGTCTTTACAAATCCTGATAGTTCATTCCTTTCAAATGCTGGATATTCCATTGTCTGGATGCACCAGTTTATTTACCTACTGAAGATATTCATTTGCCTACTGAAGTTTTGGCAATTAGGAATAGAACTGCTATAAACATCCATGACCAAACAAAACAAAAAAAATCCAACACCATGCATGTGCTGGTTTCTGAACGGACAGAAGTTTTCAACTTCTCTGGGGAAATACCAAGGACCCTAGATACTGGATCATTTGGTAAGAGTATGTTTAGTTTTATAAGAAACCACCAAACTATTCCAAACTGGCTGTACGATTTTGTATTCCCACCAGCAAAGCATTTGGCGCTGTTAGTGTTCCAGATTTTGGCCATTCTCATAGACGTGTAGTGGGATCTCCTTTTAACTTGTATTTTTCTGGTGACAGATGGTGTGGAGCCTCTTTTCATAAATGCTTATTTGCCATCTTCTGTGGAGAAGTGTCTGTTAAGGTCTTTGACCAATTATTAATAGGCTATTTTCTTTTCTTTTCTTTTTTTTTTTCAACGTTTATTTTTTTGGGGGGGGACAGAGAGAGACAGAGCATGAACGGGGGAGGGGCAGAGAGAGAGGGAGACACAGAATCGGAAACAGGCTCCAGGCTCTGAGCCATCAGCCCAGAGCCTGACGCGGGGCTCGAACTCACGGACCGCGAGATCGTGACCTGGCTGAAGTCGGACGCTTAACCGACTGCGCCACCCAGGCGCCCCAATAGGCTATTTTCTCACTGTTGTTTTAATATTCTTTGTATACTTTGGATAACAGTCCTTTACTCAAATACGTCTTTTGCAAATATTTTCTCCCAACCTGTGCATCTTCTCACTTGCTTGACAATGTCTTTCACAGAGCATATTAAATTTTAATAAAGTCCAGTTTATCAATTATTTCTTTTTATGGATCATGCCTTTGGTGTTTTGTTTTGCTTGTTTGTTTATTTACTTATTTATTTTGGTGTTATATTTTAAAAGGATTGCCACACCCAAGGACATCCAGGTTTTCTCCTATGTTATCTTCTAGGAGTTCATAGTTTTGTGTTTTCTACTTAAGTCTATAATGCATCTTGAATTAATCTTTATAAATACAGACTGCAAAGATTCATGGTTTTGCATGTGGATTTCTGGTTGTTCCAGCACCATATGTTGGAAAGAATTATCTTTACTCCATTCCACTGCCTTTGCTCCTCTGTCAGAGATCAGTTGACTATTTATGTGGCCTATTTGAGCTCTCTGTTCTGTTCCATTGATCTATTCTTTTATCAATACCACACTGTTTTAATTAATGTAGATTTATAGTAAATCTAGTTTTTTAATCTTAAGTAATCTCTACACCCAACGTGGGGCTCAAACTCATGACCCCAAGATCACATTCTTCTTAGTGAAGCAGCCAGCTGCCCCAAGGTTTATAGTAAGTCTTGAAGGCAGGCAGTTTCAGCCCTCCAACTTTGTTCTTCTCTTTCAATGCTGTGTTAGCTATTCTGGGTCTTTTGCTTCTTCATATAAACATCAGAATCAGCTTGTCAATACCCACAAAATAAGTTGCTGGAATTTTGTCTGGATTGAACCCATTAGTGAGATTGGGAAGAACTAACACCTTGACAATTACTGAATATATCCATGAACATTAAATATCTCTCCATTCATTCAGTTCTTTGATTTTGTTCATCAGAATTTTGCAGTATTCCTCTAGATCTAGAGAGATCTAGTACATATTTTGTTGTGTGAACAGTATTGTGTTTGCAATTTCAAATTCTATTTGTTCATTGTTAGTGTACAGGAAAACAACTGATGGTTTCATGGATATGTGCATGCATTAAAACTTAAACTGTACACTTAAAATATGTGCAATCTGTTGCATGGCAATTATACCTCAATAAACCTGTTAAGAAAACCAAACTTAATAATAACCAAAGACTCTAACAAGAAAAAAGATATTGAACATACACTTCATCAACAATGAATGGATGATAAGTACATGAAAAGATGTTCAACATCATTAGTCTTTAAAACTGTGGGTCTACTTTGAAAAAAAGACATACACACAGAAAGACAACTCATTTAAATAAAAATGCTTTTCTTGGTTTTCTTTTCAAGTATCAATTTTCTTATATGCAGTAAGTGAAAATTTGTACTCTATACTTTACCAAAATTTTTATACTCTTAGATTTTGTTTAAAAACCCATTGTAGCAAAGGCTTTTCATTTTAAAAACCCTTTTAGGATTTCAATTTTTATAAAAATATATGTAAGTTATTTACTGAAAGTATTGCTTTTACATTCATAATCTAACATGACTTACTACATGTAAAATAAAATTAACAAAGCCTTTTTCCACATTCCCTACATTTATAATTTACCATTCCTGTCCAGTGAGTTGTGTTTCCTAATAACAAAGATCAAAGACATTCCTCTATCTCTTTCAGTCACAGGATCTCTTCAAATCCTATGTGTGCTTTCAAATGTGTGTACACATTTTCAAACCAAATGTGTGCTTTCATATTTCCCCCAAATGAAGGATAAAACTAAAAAACAAACAAACAAAACAAAACAAAACAAAAACCCCTACCCTTCTTACATTTGTAAGATTTTTCACAACTGTGAAATCATAGCTGAACAGTAAAATACAAGACAGAGCTAAAGGCTTCCTACATTCCTCATAATAAGGTTACCTTTATAATGAATTAGTACAAGTTAAAAAGAGAAAGTATTTAAGGCTTTCCCACATTCTCTGCAAGCATAAGCTTCTCTCAAGCGTGAATTCTTATGCGTTTAGTAAGGCATGAAGTACTAAACGTTTCCCCACATTCCTCATCTATATATGGCTTTTCCCCACTGTGAGTTCTTAAATGTCAAATAAGATATGTGGGTTGAGTAAAGGCTTTCCCACATTCCTTACATTCAAAAGGTCGTTCACCAGTGTGAGTTCTCACACGTACTGTGAGGCCTGATGAAACAGTGAAGGCTCTCCCACATTTTTTACATTCATATGGCTTCTCTCCAGTATGTGTTCTTTCATGTTGACTAACGTATGAGGAATATCTAAGTGATTTCCCACATTCCTCACACTCAAAATGTCTTTCTACACTGTGAATTTTTAGATGCTGAATAAGAAAGGAGGATCAAATAAAGGCTTTACCACACTGCTTACAATCATAGGGTTTCATTTCAGGGTGAGTTTGCATGGGATTTTCAAAGCAAGATGAGTTACTAAAGGCTTTCTTTCCCACATTCCTTACATTGATAAGGCTTCTCACCAGTGTGAGTTCTTATATGTACAGTAAAGTGTGATGACCTAACAAACGCTTCTCCACATTCCTCACATTGATAAGGCTTCTCTCCAGTGCAAGTTCCTCTGTGTTTTTTAAGACCTGAAGAATCAGTGAAGGTTTTCTCACATTTACTACACTTGTGGTTTTTCTCCAGTGTGATTTCGCATGTGAGTATTCAGTTTTGATAAACAAGTAAACTCTTTACTACACTCTTTGCAAACATAATGTTACTCTCTAGTATAAAATTGTACACATTTAGCAAGATCTAGGGAACAAGAAAAAGCTTTGTCAAATTTCTTACATTCCACAGGCATTAATTCACTTTGAGTTCTTAAATGTTGAAGAAGATATGAAGATCAACTAAAGGTTTTCCCACATTCTTTAGATTTATAGGACCTTTTTTCTATTGCAAATCTGCACATGTACAAAAAGGCTTGTACAATGATAAATAGCTTTCCCACATTTCTTAAAGGTAAATGGCCTCTCTTCACTACGAATTCTTACATATTCTCTAAGGTGTGAGGAAGAAGGAATTCCTTTCTGACAGTGCATTTATAAGGTTTCTTTGGAGTACAAGGTTTCTTGTGAACCAGATGTGCATTTTGGCTTAAGGTGTTTCACACTGATTACAGTTAGGAGGGTTCTCTCCATTATCAGTTTTGTTGTATGGATTAAAGGCAGAGTTCTTTGTAAAGGCTTTTACACACTGATCACACAAGTTTTCTTTCTATTGTGAGCTCTCTTGTAAGTCTTAAAGCAGCAGTGTTCACTCAAGGTTTCTTCCCAATGGTTAAACAATTCCTCTCCAATGTGTTTCTCTCCTGTTGATGAACAGATTGGTGAGGTCTTATAAAAGTTTTCCAGCTTTATTACATTCAGAGATCCTCCCCTCTGCCTTGAATTGTTATACTATAGAGGAAACCAATCAGTATGACTAAAGTTTTTTGTTTTCTCTTCCATTTTCACTGTATGCAACGCATGGTTCCAGACCTGAGTGCTTTCAAGCAGAATGAAGAGACCATTCTGCTAAAAAGTTCTTTTGTAGTCTTTTTTTTTCCTTTTGTAGTCTTTACTTTCACAGGGATTCTTATAGCATTTAGCTGATAACTGATCAAGATGAAATTACTTATCTGAGTTCTATATATGAAATATTGAGCTAACAATGTGTGAATGTATTTTGGGGAGTGTTTAAAGTACTTGTCAAATTCATAATGCTCAGAGACTCTATGAGAAACAGTTTCATTTAGGATGAATAACACTAGCCCCAAGTGTCTGTTATGGTTTTGTGCTGCTTTTCTATCTTATGGAATTTCCAAACTTCCACTGTTGTGGAAGGCAAGGAATTACACACTGTGAATTTTACCATTTCTACCCATTGGGTGTTTTCCCCTGCAAAATATTCTGCTGAGGTGCTGACCATTTGGTATTAAGACAAATCTCCCCATCTGAAATAAGATTTAAAAAAAAATTAAGGTCTTGGAGGAATAAATGATGGAAAGAAGTTATTAAAAATAAAGACCAATGCCTATTTATTTTCAAAGACTGACTTAATATAGATTACAAAATAAAAAAGACATGAACATATAGAGATTGAAAAGTCTGACTATATTAAGAGTTTGGCAAAGAAAAAGGGTGCTGGTCAAACTGGTAGGTGATTCTCTAAGAAACGATTCTATACATGTCGAGACTGATGGTGAACAGAGAGCAGCATAACCGGGAAAACAAAGTTGAAAGAAAATGAATGAAGAACTAAATGCAGAATTTAAAGAAGAAATAGATCTTACTGTCAGGTCAAAAGGAAATTTCAGAAAGTAGATGAAAAGTTAAAGAGAAGTTTGAAGGACCCAAGGAACCTCAGAAACCAAAGGCACCAGCATTCTCAGGAAAAATCCATCTTCAAAAGCTTCCTGTTTAAGGGGCGCCTGGGTGGCGCAGTCGGTTAAGCGTCCGACTTCAGCCAGGTCACGATCTCGCGGTCCGTGAGTTCGAGCCCCGCGTCAGGCTCTGGGCTGATGGCTTGGAGCCTGGAGCCTGTTTCCGATTCTGTGTCTCCCTCTCTCTCTGCCCCCCCCACCGTTCATGCTCTCTCTCTGTCCCAAAAATAAATAAAAACGTTGAAAAAAAAAATTAAAAAAAAAAAAAAAAAGCTTCCTGTTTAACATTTCCAAATGGACTGCAGCTCTCATGGATTCCTGCTGTTTTTCATAAAGAATCACATCTCCCTTTTCCCTTACTTTGCAGAACTTCTCCCACTATCCTCAGCTTTCCTTCTTGTTCCACCTGAAAGATCAGAACAGGTCTGCATAGCTAGCACCTGGCTCTCAGAAGAAGACACTTGATGTAAGAAGAACATGCAAGGGATGACAAATAGTTCCACAAACCAGGACCAAGATTCTGCTCTGCAGGGACACCAGATACGGTCAGGTAGAACTTGAGAAACAAAATGTTTGTGCCAACTTTATCAAACCAATAAACTTTTTTTTTTTTCAAACCAATAAACTTTCAAATGAAACTAAAATACAAGCACACACTTCCTCATTGCTCACCAAAAGAGGTGTCGATCTTTCCCCTAAAACCCAGGCTCAAACTTGTATACAAGTTTTTTAAGTCCTAAGCCTTTCAATCCATACAGACAATAAGGCCAGTACAATGAATAGATCTTCGTTTTCAAGAGGAAGTCACTTCAAGGTAAGGTCAGTGAGAGCAGAAACAACATCTGCTCTTTTTACCACTGCATTGCCAGTAGTCAGCACAGACACTAGGACACAGTTAAGCAAGGGGGGCCTGGCTGGCTCAGTCGGTAGAGCATGCGACCCTTGATCTCAGGGTCTTGAGTTTAAGCCCCACAATGGGCCTGGAGCCTACCTTTAAAAAAAAAAAAAAAAAAAAAAAAAAAAAAGTAAAGATTTCTTCCAGAAAAAGCTAAATGAAGAAATGGTATCAGCCTTACCTACTGCAACCAGATTCTTGTGGTTCCCCAGCATCACATCTCTGTACAGGTTTCTCTGAGTTGGATCCAGCAAAGTCCACTCCTCCTGGGTGAATTCCACAGCCACATCCTCAAGGATCACCAGATCCTAAACCATCACAAACATTCTGGCATCAAGCAATTGCCATCTAAACCAATGTTCACTGGAGAAAGAGAATGGGAGACCCAAAGCTTAGACAGGTTTCCATGTTCTCCCATCATCTCTTCCAGGGCTTGATGGTCCTCATGCCCATTCTCCTCTCTACCTGGACATATTCACTGGTGAGCTCATCCAGTCATGTAGTTTTTTTTTTTTTTTTTTTTTTTTTTTTTTAATTTATTTTTGGGACAGAGAGAGACAGAGCATGAACGGGGGAGGGGCAGAGAGAGAGGGAGACACAGAATCGGAAACAGGCTCCAGGCTCCGAGCCATCCGCCCAGAGCCTGACGCGGGGCTCGAACTCACGGACCGTGAGATCGTGACCTGGCTGAAGTCGGACGCTTAACCGACTGCGCCACCCAGGCGCCCCAGTCATGTAGTTTTAAGAGCACCTCATTCACCTGACTGCAGGTATCTCACCACAGCTACATTGTACTCTTTTCTAATCTTATTTTTCTCTAATGACAGGATTTACCATGGTCTGAGTACATTACAGACACAATAAATGCTGGCAATGAATGAATCATTCCTCCAGGGACAGCACAAATTCTGAAAAACACATGTCCACTCCCTCATAGAGTATCAAAGCAAGACAAGAGCACACAATCAACATGAATGAGAGTTGGACTGAATGAGTAGATACTGCGATAATAGTATCATCTCCTTATGTCATCTGTCAACCATATAAAATATCCTGAAACCTGAGGAAATTTAGCTGGGTATTCAGTCCCTATGCAGGCCCTATATGCACAAAGAAACTCTGTGTTCTATTAGAAAAAAACATGTCTATCTGGCAGGAAGAACATGTACTTTTATAAAAGAATAAACTTCCTACTTACCTGAGAATAATTTGTCAGACACCTAGACACTGTCCTTTCTCCCTCTGATTTCTCCTCATGAAGACAGAAAAAATCTTGAAAAAGATGACCTTAGGAAGAAATAAAACCTGAGAACCCAGGCTACCCAAAGTTTCTACTCAAGCCTAGAAGCCACTCCAGAGTTGACACACATGCTAAGCAGCCTGCCTCATCTGAAACCAGAGGGGGGTTTGGGCTTTGGGAGGAAGAGTTTAATATTCCCATTTTACAGACAATGAAATTTAAAGTTTAGACAGGTAAAGATGTTGTTTTCTTTTCTAAGTTTATTTATTTATTTTGAGAGAGACAGAGACAGAGATAGAGAGCAGAAGTGGGGCAGGGGCAGAGAGAGGGAGAGAGAGAGAATCCCAACGTGGGGCTTGAACTCATGAACTGTGAGATTATGACCTGAGCTGAAGTTGGACCACCCAGGTGCCCCAAAGTTGTTGTTTTCTTTGGCCAACAATAATGAATCTCACGTAAAAAAAAGAATCTCATGTTGATTAAGCAGAACATCTCCCACATCCTTATCCCTCCTTCCCAATCTAAGGATTCAGACATCAGGATGTTCTTATCTACTTAAGCCCTCTCTTAGCACAGAAACAGGACTGCTTAGACCTTGACAAGACAGGCCGTTCACAGGCCAGTTTAAACCAGTCCCTGACAGGAGCATCAAAAAGGACTTACCACAGGAGAAAAGATCAATGGCTGGCATCCTGTGGGTGTGACAGTAAAATCTGACTGAACCCTTCTCGTTCCCAAAGTCCCTCAAGATGGTGTCTGAATTTAGCAGAGAGGTCAATCTCAATTCCTCTTGATTAAGTACCAGTGGATTCTCGCCACGTACCATCAATCTTTAAGCAACAGGCATCACTCAGCTATCATGCAGCATTATTCATTAGTCAGCTCTCTGCAAAAGATAAAGCTGTATTACATAAAAGCCGTTAGAAACTGTAGAGTAGTATACTACAGAAATATACATAACAATCGCCATTTACGGAGTACCTATTCTGTGCCACAAGCAGTGGTAGCTCAAAGGATTACCAACATAGTTACTATTACTGCCATTTAACAGCTGAGGCAACCTACATTGAGACAGGAGTAGCCACTGACCCAAGATCACCAATTAGGAAGAGCCAGAGTCTGAATACAGGTTACTCTACCTCAAAAGCCTGAACTCCTGAGGTTACTGTTACTCTCTAACATACCTGGATGACCGTGACAAGGTGATGTGCAAAAATGATTAACCCAGGTCTGGGTTGCTCAAATCCTGCACTTTCCTGAGAAAGGCCTGTCTTCAGACCTACTCTAGGCTGGGCTTGTGGGAGACATCCATGGACTATCCTGCCTGGTAAGAATGTTTTTGTATGCCTGAGGCCTTGGGTCACATAATACCAGTCTGGGTGAATTCCAGATAGTTTAGGCTAACAACGTGATTTATGGTAAACATGTTTTTATACGCCTGAGGCTTTGGGCAATGTTCTAACAGTTTGAACTCAGGCTGGAGCTTAAGTGGCTGAAGTCAGTCATGCAGGTGGTGTAGGCCTACAGGACTGACCCATGATAAAACCTTAGGACCCCAGAGCTCAGGTGCTATAGACTGAATGTTTGCACCTCCCTGCATCTTCATATATTGAAACCTAATCCCCAGTGTGACAGTTTGTGGAGGTGAAGACTCTGAGAGGTAATTATGGGATTAGTGCCTTTGTGAGAGACCCCAAAGAGCTACCTTGCCCCTTCTGCCATGTGATGACACAGTGAGAAGACTGCCTTCATTAATCAGTAAGTAGGCCCTAACCTGACACCACATCTGCTGGCATCTTGATCTTGAGTTTTCCCAGCCTTCAGAACTGTGAGAAACTTCTGTTGTTGACAAGCCACCCAATCTATATTTTTGGTACCACAGCCCAACTGAACAGCCTACTGTATCAGGTGAGCTTCCTTGGTAATTTATTATTACTAGGAATATTAAGCAATGCCCATTTGACTGCACTGGGAAAAGACACCTGGATGCTTGTGCCTGGTTTGTCCTGGAATTAATCCTGTGTCTTACTTATCCCTTTGCTGATTCTAATCTGTATCCTTTGGTTGTAATAAACCATAACGGGTTTAACAGCAGGAGTCTTGTGCATCCTACTGCATTGCAGAGCGTAAGGGTGTTCTTGAGGATCCCCAGCACAAATGGTTTATTTAATTCAGACATCTTTGAGCTCATCCAGCTGGCAAAACCACCTAGCCCCAGTTGCCTTCAAATCCTTACATCAGCCTATGCCTTCATTCATTATGCCAAGTATCTTGAAGGTCCTTCTCTTTGCAACATAACACAGTAGGCAATGAGGAGAGAGCAGTGAACAGAAAATGCCCCATACCTTAGATTTTTTATCACTTTCCAAGGGCCAAGCAGATAATAAACACATAAATTTGTATTCTATCAGCTGGTGATAAGTGCTAGGGAAAAAATATGAACAGATCAGGAATATTATCCTCTGCCTCCCCCAACACATACACATACACCCAAGGATTTTTCTTATCAAACTTAGGACTAGCTCTGGGAAAGATAAAGACAGAACAGGAAAACAATCATTTTTCAGAAAACTCTTGAAAACTAACATCTGACTTGCCTAAAAAGTGAGATTCAACTTTTGATCTAAAGCACTAGCATAATTCAAACAAACAAAATAAACAAAATAAACTCAGAATACATTTCAAATACTGCTCTACTTCAATGGGGAATCAATCAGCTTAGAAACCCCTCACATAAAAGATGTGACCCTCTCCCCTAGGTCTTACAGGTATAAGATGGATGGAGTAGGTGGAGTGCTAAATCAGACTTTGCCCAAAGTTTATTTATGTATTAATTTTTTGAAAAAAACCTCACTTTTTTTTCCATTATATTTTGCCTTTTTTATTCCTTCTTTACCTATGCTTTATGTTCATTTCGTTGGTCCTTTCAAACATTTAGAAATTACAGTTGAGTTCCTTTTTCAAACATTTTGAATTATACATTCAAACAAGTTCAGAATTATAAGTGTACCGTACACTATCATGAATTTCTTGACCCGAAGCACTCATATGCCTCATCTAAATTACTCCTTTCTCCTCTCCAAATGGAAGCACTATTCTGCCTTATAAAACTGTAACTCTGCCTGTTTTTGAACTTCATATCAAATCATATGGTGTGCATTAATTTGTGTCTAGCATTTGCCATTCAGTGTCCTAGGACTATCTGTGCACTTCCTTGTAAAATCTAGTTTTAGCAAGAACCCTAATTAAGTCAGTTTAATTACATGATCACCCTCAATATCTGATCAAGTTCCCAATCCTCTACCATTTCCCAGGTGATGTCTGATCACTCCTTTATTTATTATTTATTTTTAATGTTTATTTATATGACAGAGAGAGACAGACAGACAGACACACAGACAGCGCAGGTGCGAACGCACACACGCAAGAGGAAGGGCAGGGAGAGGCAGTTAAAATCTGAAGCAGGCTCCAGGCTCCCGGCTGTCAGCACACAGCCTGACCGGGGTGAGATCATGACCTGAGCTGAAGTCAGATGCTTAACCAACTGATTCACCCAGGTCCCCCTGTCTTTTGTTTTTAAGTTTATTTATTTTGAGACAGAGACAGCATGGGTGGAGGACTGGCAGGGGGGCGGGGGGAGAGAATGAATCTCAAGCAGGTTCCACGCTGCTAGCGCAGAGCCCGATGCAGGGCTTGAACCCATGAAACTGTGAGGTTTGACCTGAGCCAAAATCAAGGGTCAGATACTTAACCGACTGAGCCACCCAGGCACCCGCTGATCTGTCTTCAGTAAGAACCATGTTAGGTCATTTTAGCCAGAATCCCCTTTACCTCAGATGTTTCCTCTTAATAATTTTCTATTCTTTAACCTGGCTATAGATTCCGGTCCCTGGCTATAGATTTCCACTTATGCGGTACTCAGTTGGAGTAGAGCCCGAGCTCTCACCCACGCTGTAAATTCCCATTGCAGTGATTCCTACACCTATCTCAATGCCCCAAGAAAAGTTTGCCTTACCATCTTTAACAAATGTCACTGAATATTTTTTTCTTGAACACCTTGCCTAAATCTCCCCTAGTCATAATACCCAGTGCCCTAAAACATTCCATATTAGACAGATGCTCTAACATAATGAATGATAAATTAAAATTCAATCTTTAGCAGTCATGGATTGGCTTATTAAAATGTAATCCCATGGACCCCCAGGTAAAATAGTTAATAGGACCAATGTAATTTAAAAGAGGGTCTTCAAGGGGGGAAACTCATGATATAAAACCTAATTAATAAAGGGGTGATTATTTGCAACAACTTTTCCATTTGACAGCCCAATTTTGCCTCTTCTTAAACCTGGAGAAAATAAAAGGTGCCTTATGATGTATTACGAGAACTGTAACACTGTGGTTCCATCCAATTAGGGCCCCCGTACCCAACATTCAATATTATTAAAAATCCTGGCTCCATCCAATCAACAACCAGTAAATATTTTGCTCTTACAGACTGGGCTAACATGTTTCTGCTGTTCAGTGCCTATTTAAATAGCCTCTCAGCTGCAATTTGCCTTCACCTCTGAAGTGTATCAAATTGATCACCTAACCATGCAGAGAAAAGACTCAGAGTACATGCAAATATTTGAGCAGAGTACTCTGAACTTTATATCCTTAATATAAGCTATAAGGACAAAAAGAAATGCAAATAAATTTAATAGTTTACTAAGTCTACAGTTGATAGTAACATTGGTATTACACTTTTTGAAACCACTATACACATACTGTAGCATAAAACAATATATTAATGCTAGTGTTTATTATAACAGAAAAGAGGTACGAGTATAAAATAAGATAAAGCAAACAAAAAAAATCCCATATTAAATTTTTACTGGGAATGAGTACAAATTTACGAGTAAGGAAACATGTACTTTAGACATCCACTGAAAGGCCTAGACAGGATTATACCCAAGTAGCACGGAGCCCATTATCACACCAACCTTGGTGTCTAAGAGGAAACAGGCTTTCTGGAGAAATCATTGGTTACAGCTTTGTAACAAGAAAGTACAAAGTGAACTGAGGCTTTGTTTTACACTTAAAGACTAATAGGGTTGTGTTTAAAGGCTAATAGGATTCATGTTGAACGGACACTGATTCAAAAGGCAAATGTGGGGCAGCTGGAGCATCAAAATAAATGACAGGAATTGATTATAAAATAGTGAATGAAAGAAAAGCCCAAGAATATGTTGTGATACTCCAAAAAGAAAAAAAGTATAGAGGGCAGGGGAAGTGGGGACGGAAAGCTGCTCAGCTAAAGAATGGAGAAGGATTGACACAATTAGCAAAAACATCACTTTGTAACCTCCCCCCCATGCCCGCCATGTAAAAATAGGTTGAGGCAAAGATTGACAAGTGATGTTGAAACCCTTAGATGAAAGGCTGTTGGGGAACAGAATATCCCTCTGTTGCCAAGTATTACCCAAGGATTACAAAAAAAAAAAAAAAAAAAAAAAAAGTGTGCCTATATGAGACAGAAGGGCACCTTAACTAAATGCTTCTCATCCCTCCTAATGGGACGTGCTTCCTGAATGGAATACAATACAAAGTACACAGAAACGTTCCAGTGTCTAAACTTGCCGTCTAACCCAGGAGCCACTGGGGGGTTCTCTGTGGCTACCATGAACATGTAACGTGGCTAGTGTGACTGAGAAGCTACATTCTCAACTTTATTTACTTTTAATTAATTAGATTTTAGAAATAAAATTGATTCAGTTACTTAAAAAAAAAAAAAAACCACCACTTTTCAGTATGTTCCAACAATCTCGGTTTGGAGACCTTTTTCAACAGTAAAACAGTAAAAGCTAAATACAGATCAAGAATTCCCAATGAAAATTCAGCATCCACACGGAGATCCGGCATACACGCCAGATTCCAGCAACTTATTACAAAAGAAACATAAAATTTCTCATTAAGAATTCCCTATTAGCTGCATTTGTCATTAATTCCACTAATTTGAAACTGATAGCTGGATAAATTGGGTTAAACAAAACATATTAGAAATGATTTCCCAGGTACATTTAAAGTTTTTACTTGGCTATTAAGAATTATAAAAAATTACATCTGTACCTCACCTTATATTTCTAGGAGACAGTACGTCTCTAGACCCAACGACCACTTTACAAGGAACAGTCAAGTTAATTAGATAATTAAATAAAACCATAAGAGAACAACATCGTATCTGAATGCCAACATTTTACGATATAACTTTCCTGGAGCCTTCAAGAACCAAAATTAATTTCAGCTTTAAATGCAGGCAACTGTTTTAGGGACGAGAGAGCGAAAGCAAAATGCAATGTGCATTTTGCAATCTTGTTCGGGTTCTAGCTCCAAAAACCCCGACAACTGTAATAGATACTTTCGGAAAACTGGAGAAAGTCTACTTTCTTGGACGGACAGTGGAGTTTTGATGTTAGAAGACTGTCCTGATTCTCAGAGGATGCACGCTTACGATTAAAAGGTGAAGCGAATGTCTGCAATTTACCATTAAACGGCTCATCGTTAAGAATACACAGGACTAGAGACAAAATCTTAACAATTAGCGAACGTGGATGAAGGTTCCACGGATGTTCGTTATAGCGGCGCTGCAGATTTTAAGGAAGAATTTCTACACGGACACCCGAAAGAAAAACCTACCTGTCAAAACTTCACCCTACTTAGGGTGAATTCAATTCCAGCTAACGGCAACCGGCCCGCCGCGTCTTTGCGCTCTGCTACAGTCGAAGCTTCGGGCATTTGCAAGGCTCTGCCGCGCTGAGTTTTCTAACTTAACGCGAATTCACTCACTCAAGGCGTTTAACGTCGATAACTGACAACGCCAAGAGCACCGCGTGCCCGCCAGGATGCGACACAACCGCCACGCTGGGGGGGGGGGGGGGGGGGCGGGGACGTCGGGGCCGGAGTCGCCGCGACCAGGAAAGGCCTGGCTCCCACGCCTCCCCCGGGGCTGCTCCCCGCCTCGGGGGCCCAGCCGGCCCAGGCTCTCGGAGGAAGGGGCTTTTGACTCCGCGCCTCTCTCTTGGGCTCCCCCCTTCCTACGTATCCACTCAGAGGCCGGGCGGCGACAAGCAATGACTCTCCCTCCGACGCGGGAGTGGCGCGCGGCCAAGATGGCCGCCGCCCCGCGCACGCGCTTTTCCGGTCTCCGCAAACGGCGCGAGGGGCGGGGCCTCGGAAGCTGGGCGGGCCGCGCCGACGCCTCTTCTCGCGCCCGCTAGCTGAGAGAGGCAGTTTTCCTCCTGCCGGGAGGCGGGGAGCCGCTCGGAAGGAGCTGGAGCGGAAGGTGGGGTTGTGGTCCTGGGCCGGCGCGGTGCTCTAACCCGTCTTACCTGGATGACAGTTGCTTTCAAATTTTGGTGCATACGTGAACCGTCCTCTTCATTGCACAACTGTGCCTGCACGTTCCCCGCGGAGATCATGAATACAATCGCTACATAGCTGCACTTGACCTTTTCCTAGGGCACTATGCGTGATTCATTTTTTCAATGTAGTTCAGCCTCCTGTTTGTGAAGGGAGCTGCAAACTACACTTGAGACAAGAGGGAGAAACGCTACAGCGTCTCAGTCTGAAGTCGCTGACACTACACTGGAGGTGAAGAGGTGACCTAAGTTTAAATGAAATGGCTTGTCTAGATGTGTGGCTGATGCTACATGTCTTCTTTACTGGGTTAGGAGAGCAACTGTTATGCCTCATGAGCCTCTGATTTCCATTATGATTTTGAGTTAAAAAGTTTTAAGAGCTTGGCCATCCCTTTCAGGTACCAACTAAAAGGAAACGGCTTACCATTTGGGAGACCCAGAGTGGGAGAGTTCTCCCTATTATTAGCCTTGAGTTGGCCTTAAGGCTAAGGCTACAGTGACCTCCTATGGCAGAGCTTCAGGGGTGTCATTAGTCATTTCCTAGAAGGAGGCAGATAAATCATTAAGTTGGCAATGGACGGTCTACAATAAGTCTTAGGAATCCTCTACATTATCTTTTAGTGAAAGGGGAGGGAATTTTGAATGGCTGTAATTTTTCTTGGTTTCAGGGATTTGCTTCCCAGGGATATGTCATGGACTAGGTAGTGAACCTGCTGGTCTGACAGAATTGTAATTTATTCTCAGAAACTTTGTCTTGTGGGAAAAGGAACCTTACTAAAATGCAGTCAGGAGGCCAGAGGGGGAACTCTCACAGGGTACCACTCCTTAATCACAGTAAGAATTATCAATTATAGGCCCCCCCAAAAGAAGAACTGCAATAGGAAATTACAGCCCCCAACAGATGTACATCTCCTACAAGAAATAGACTACCCCAGCAATTTAGCCAATGAGAAACCATCATCAACCTGAACTCTTCCTTTTCTCCAATGGACCCGTTGGAAACAACCCCTCCCAACTTTCTCCTGCTCCATAAAATAATGTTCCTCCTCTTTGTTGAACTAGCCTATGGTTTTTGCTGTAGGTTGCTTGTCCCAAATTACAATTCTCTGCTATTCCCAAAAAAACCTTCGTACACTGTCCCCAGCTCCTCCCTTTTCTCCTACTTGGGAGATCAGAAAGAGCGTGTGTAGCCAACACACTGGTCAGAGAAAAATGCACACAATGAGGTAAGGCGTGAAGGACAACAAATGTTTTTAAAATGCAGTAAAATATACATAAAATTAACCACTTTAGCCATCTTTAAGTGTACAACTCAGTGGCATTCAGTACATTTAGAAAGTTGTCCGACGATCCCCACTGTCCATCTCCAAAAAATTTTCACCATCCCAAACAGAAACTCTGTAGGGAAACAAATCTTTATGAGATCCGGCCAATGTTTTGGTCTCCAGGATTTCTGGAAACAGGAAAATGTGAGTTTAACTGCAGCAAAATGAGGCTGAATTGTAATGAACTTTAACAAGGTGTCAATCCATAAACTTTCTCTCTGTGCCTCAAGATAACCTCTGAAATGAAGACATTTAGACACTTCAAAGAACCTCCAGGGAGAAGCAGTTCCCTTGATACTGAACTTGAATTAACAGCACAAAATTAACTTTCTGGACACTATATGATTCCCTTTGGCCTCATCCTATTATTATTGGCTTATTTTGTACATTTCCCACAGGTGATGACAATGTTCTAAACACTCTAGTGTGAGTGGTAATGAACAACTGTGTTACCCTGGACCTCCTGCTGGCCAGCTGAAGCAGGGTATGTTTCGCTGCTGACACATCTTGCTGTACCCGGCTTACTGATTTAATTGGCTTGGGTCTGCATGGGGAGCCTAGCTGAAGCCATGTCCCCCTCATTACCCTGCCGGGAGTCATGGTCCTGGTCAGTCTTGTCTGAAGTTCCCTAAAAGAACAGAATCAATTTGGTATAAGCCCCTATGGCTACAGTTAATTACAATATCTGTGTTAGTCTCCTCTTGCTGCTGTAACAAGTTACCAGAAACTTAGTAGCTTAAAACAAAACAAATGTACGGTCTCGTAATTGTGAAGGTCAGGCATCTGAAATGGGTCTCACTGGGGTACATTCAGGGTATCCACAGGCTGTGTTTTTTCTGGAGGCTGTAGGGGAGAATTCATTTCCTTGTCTTTCCAGCATCCAGAGGCTGTCTCCATTCCCTGGCTTGTGGCCATAAATCACTCTGATCACTGCTTCCATTCTCACATCTCTTCCTCTGACTCTGACCCTACAGCCTCCCACTTTTGCTTAGAAAGGTCCCTGTGATTACACTCAGCCCACCTTAATAACCTGGGGTGCCCCCCCCCCATCTCAAGAACCTTAATTTAGCCACACCTGCATAGTCCCCTTTGGCATACAAAGGAATATATTCACAGGTTCTGGGGATTAGGGCATGGACATCTTTGGCAGGGGCATTACTCTGCCTACCGCACAAAGCATCTACAAAGAATTCTTGGCTAGATACACGAAAAATCAGGGGCCAGAGTTGTAGAGAAATGGCTCTGCCACAGTGCCCTTGAGACTTTGTATCTATCCACATAGGCCATGCAGGCAAAGGGCCTGACCGTGGCAAATCTGAGTGTCGGCAGAACGCCCTGCGATCTTCCCAGAACATGAGGGATGGGAGGCCTGGAAGTAAGGAGCTACTATGAGGCCACCTCCCACTTACCTCCCCTGGGAAACTGTCAGAGGACAGTTTCTCCTTGCCTCTTAGGTTCTGAGGAAGTAAGGGAGTTTTTTGCCCTGCCCCATTCAGAACAGAAGTGTAGAACGTAAAACTGCTTGGTCGCAGTCTAGATTGGGCTCTTCAGCTATGGGGAAGCGGCACAAAGAGTACAGGTTAAAGTTGATGGTCTCTGTGTCCGCCAGTAGAGGAACCTCCCCACCCTGCCCCCGGGGAGTATGCCAAAATGATGTTATCTGTGTAGTCTGAAGGCATGAGTTCTACTTCCCGGGTACTTGCCTGTCTCTCCTGTGAAACTTTTACACAACAGAACATTTTAGCCAAATGTAGAACTTCAAATCAAATGTCATCCATCTAGGCGGTGATATCTGGGAGGGGTGCTCTAATGAAGGGAATAATCATGTTTAACTATAGTCTACCGTCAGCCTCATTGATGCTTAGTGGCTCTAAGCACAGGCCGACCAGGGAATTAAAAGGTGAAATGGCAGGAATCTATACCCTTTCAGAGCCTTTGCTTGGCCAGTAATTATTGCAGCATATTGACCACCAACCTCCACTGGTTAACTGGTTCTTAACAGCTGGTGCCCACCAACAGCAAAAAGCTTTAGGCTCATTTCATGAGGGTGGCTCAGCAGGTCCCATTCTAATCATGGGAAAAGGTGATTGTCTGGAACACCCAGGACAGAATCTTGTAGCCAAAGTGCCCGATTTTAACAGTTAAGTTGGTTCCTGCCCTTTTTGTTAATCCTCCTCCCAAGGTATTCACTTCCTGGGGCTGGGGAAAGGGTTAGGCCCTTAAGAAGAGAGATGATGCGTATTACTTCCTCCAAGAGTCAACCCTTTTTTTTTTTTTTTTTTTTTTTTTTTGCCTTCCCCTTTTGCCTTTTGGTCTTTTACAAGTTTTTGGATGGTCACTGGCAAAGTGGAGGATAAAATGTCTTCGTTCTTACAGTGGTGACACTGCATTTTTTTTCTAGCAGAGAATGTCAGTCATTTTTTTTCCCCCCAGGATCCTTCACTCTGTCCTGTCTCATTTCCCCCAGGAGCTTGGGCTCTTTCCTCCTCTGGGTGGTATGAAGTTGTGATAAGCAGGACGCAACACCCATCTCGTGGTTCAGAACATTTTTTCAGTAAAACAGCCACCTTCTTTGGGCTCCTGGGAAAGGCAAGGATATAAACTTCTTTGACTTTAGTTACTTTAATGTTTTGGCTGGCTGGGCCCAAGAGTTGGGGGTCTCAATGGCCCTCTGGGGAGGGGCTGGAATGCCATCCTAGACAGTGTAATGCCCGAAGTTCCGAATCCTCCCACAAAAGTCCACCAGAGTTGTAAGTCAAAGCCAAGTGGCAAGGGTCGTTTATTGCAGGTTCGAACCTGGTCCTCTGCGCACTCGTCGCAGGTAACGCCAAGAGGCCACGATCAGGGTTGGTACAGCGCTTTTATGGACAGAGACAAGTAGCACAGGGGAGGTTTTAAATTATGAGGTGCCTGATTGGTTGATTTTAAAGTAAGGACATTTGTTGTTCTCTGATTGGGCGTCCTTTATCTGTCCTTTGGCGGGAAGGCTTTGTCCATTACTTGTGGCGGGAGGAGAAAGGGGGAAGGGGGAAGGGGGTAGGGTAGGTGAGGAATGTGTTAAGCAAGCAGGTTTACAGAAGCGAGAAATGCCGGTTAGTTTATGTGCAATTACTCATTTTATCACATATCAGATTACATTTAGGTAGGTTTACAATCCATTCTATTACACAGCGGGTTACATTCAGGAAAGGTTTCACATTCAGGAAAGGTTTTACAATGCTCGTAGCAAACAGCAAGCAAAACAGACTTCTCAGCAATTGTATTTCTTATCAAAGATCTACAATAGGGGCGCCTGGGTGGCGCAGTCGGTTAAGCGTCCGACTTCAGCCAGGTCACGATCTCGCGGGGAGTTTGAGCCCCGCGTCGGGCTCTGGGCTGATGGCTCAGAGCCTGGAGCCTGTTTCCGATTCTGTGTCTCCCTCTCTCTCTGCCCCTTCCCCATTCATGCTCTGTCTATTTCTGTCCCAAAAATAAATAAACATTGAAAAAAAAATTAAAAAAAAAAAGATCTATAATAAGCAGAAAAGAGAACTTTAGCTTTAAACTAAGGCAGGGCAGTCATTTGGATTAAAAGCTGTTCTTTTCATTCCCCCCTGTCTCAAGTACCTGGGGACCCAATCTTGGGCCCTCCAGCGTTATTTAATTGAGCTCGCTTTTTATATCTAGGAGTTGATATTGCGGCCTAAGGACCATAACCTGAATGGCGTTTAGTCTATCTCTGATAAAGTTCATTATTTTGTTGAATATAATAGGGCCGACGGCAAGAAGGAGGAGAAGACCTAGTAGGGGGCCTAGAAGGGGGAGAAGGTAAGGTAGAAACCCATGGAGTGCTGACCACAGTGGGTTTTCGGCCATTTCTTTCCGTCGGCGTGCGAGGTCCTCTTGGAGCTGTTTGATTTTGGTTCGAACTATTCCCGATTTATTGGCATAAAAGCAACATTTTTCTTGCAGGGCTAAGCAAATGCCACCTTGTTCTGCGGTTAGCAGATCTAATCCCCTCCTGTTCTGTAACATTACCTCTGCCAGGGAATCTAGCTGATCTTGCAGATCTTGGATTGTCCCTGACAAGGTCTCGACATCGTTGATTAGCTGTTGGGAGAGTTGCTGATAGGAGTGTATAGAGACTCCTAACCCTGCTGTCCCTGCAGCTAGAGTGCCTGTAATTCCCAGACCTGCCAGGAGGGGAATAATAGTTACAGCTCGTTTGGATCTGCCAGCTACAAAATCCAGGCTAGGAATGGGCATGGGGGTTTCTCCTGCAACCAAGTCGATATCGGGTAGCAAGGTGGCTAGGACACATATTCCGGTCCAATTATGGGGAAGGTAGGTGTAAGCTAGGTTGTTCCCGCAGACGAATACAGTAGTATTAGTACTGCATAGGGAGGAGTTGATAGTGATGTACTGGTGGCATTGGGCAAGGGACGTGATTCCTACATCTATGCTGTTGTTCTGAGAGGTAAAGTTGTTTATGAAGCAAGAAGTGTTGAATGGACTGATAAACTGAACAGGGAAAGGTGGAGGTAAGGAGGAAGGGAAGCAGTCGTCGGTTATACTAATATTAAGTATGGCGGGGATGGCGATGGGTCGGGGAGCTTGTTGGGGTAGGCACAGCCAGCAATCTTGGGCTAAAATTGGGTTAGTGGTGTTTAAGAGCGAGAGAGTGGTTTCTAGGACAGACATCGTCTGAGGGTCTAACTCGTAAGGGCTGTGCTTAGGGAGAATTAGGGGGTGGTAGTTAAGCTGTGGATACATATGTTTTGCAATTTTTTCAAGTTTCGCTTGTGTTTCTATCTGTCTGGCAGTGTCTTGGGGTCCTCCGCCGTCAGACACATGTATAGGGGCTCGAGGGTTCCAGCAGACGGCTTCTCCAACTAAACCATGGCAGCCAGCTTGAAGTTGCATATTATTATCACTAACTTTTGCGGCCCTGGTACTCTGTAAGATAGCTGTAAAGTAGGTTGTGGAATTGTCTGGCCCCATACATTGCTGATAGGAGTCATAACAAGAGCTATGCATCGATTCCTGGAAAGTAGAGCAAGGGCATTTTGCTGTGGGGGGCAGGGGTTTAGGTTTGTTAACACATATCCATTGCTGTTTTTGGGGTCCTGTGATGTCATAGGTCCGGGTTAAGTGAGCAATTGTGGTCCCACAGTCTTGGGTTTGAGTATATATTTGCTGATAGTGACCACCCTTTCCTTTAGAGCCGGCTATGGTTTTTAGTCTTTTACCATGTGGCAGGGTAAGGATTTTAACTATGCCACCTCTGCAATCACAGGGCCTTCCATACAGAGCTTCATATAATTTCCGTTTGTCAACGGGGGCATTTAGTCCTCCTTTTAAGGGTCTGAAGTTTAGGGCCAGCAGAATAGAGATTAATACCCTGATCATGTTTAAGGAGAGTATGGTGCGAGATTAGGTTGGGGGTGGGGGGGCTAAGGTTGCGGGTTTGGTCTCTGGGGTCGTTTTCGACGCAGAGTTAATTTTAAAGGGTGGGTCTCACTCAGGTCAACCGTCCAGGCGGTGTTGGCTTCTGGCACGAAGTCTTCTCGAATTGCAAAGGGATCAGCTGGTCGGGCGTGGGTGTAATGGATCCAGGTAGCAATCCCGTCGACTTTGAGAGCAGTGGGCGTAGTCAGGATCACAATGTAGGGTTCCTTCCACCGTGGTTGGAGGGTCTCTTGCTTGTGTCTCTGCACGTATACCCAATCTCTGGGTCGGTAGTGATGCGGCTCAGGAGGGGGCCCGTTTTCATAAATGGCTCTCAACCTGGGCCAAACTTCCTGGTGGGCGTGCTGGAGTTCCCTCAGGGAAATAAGAAGTTTATGATCATCAAATTCAGTTAACACATTAGACTGTAGGTTGGGAATTATAGGGGGGGGGCACTCCATACATGATTTCAAAGGGGGTTAATCCCAGTTTGTAAGGGGAGTTCCACACCCTGAACAGGAGCGTAGGGGAGTAAGACTACCCAGTTAGCGCCAGTCTCCGTGGTCAATTTGGTTAGGGTCTCTTTTAGGGTTCTATTCATTCTTTCTACCTGTCCTGAGCTTTGGGGTCTATATGCACAATGTAGTTTCCAATCGGCCCCAATAAACTGCGCTATCCCTTGTATTACCTTTGAAATGAATGCTGGTCTGTTGTCTGATCCTATTAGGGTAGGGAATCCGTACCTGGGCATGATGTCTTCTAACATTTTCTTTGCTACTACCTGCGCAGTCTCATGCTTGGTGGGGAAGGCCTCCGTCCATCCTGAAAAGGTATCTATAAACACTAACAAATATTTGTATCCATATTTTCCAGGCTTTACCTCGGTGAAGTCTACTTCCCAATAGGCTCCCGGCCTGGTTCCGCGGGTTCTGGAGCCAGGGTTTTCCCCGTGGTTGGTGGCGTTAGTTAGTTGGCAAGCTTTACAGCTAGTAACTATCTGTTCAATTTTTGTCTTAGAGTTTTTAATGGTGATCTTAGCATGTCTTATTAAGTCTCGCATTTTTCTTGTGCCCATATGAGTGGCTCGGTGCATCTTGGATAAGACTTTATTTCCCATTTCTTCTGGGAGGATTATGCTACAGTCTGCTGCTCTCCACCATCCGTTAAGGCACTGAGTCATAGGCAATTTTTGGATCCAGTTTAGGTCTTCTTTAGTGTAGGTGGGACTTTCTGGTAAACTAGCTGAACCGGGGTCTGGTAGGGTGGTCATTAAAGCACAGTCCACCTGTAGGGCTACCTCTCGGGCTACTTGGTCAGCCAAATTATTTCCTCTGGCCACCGGTGTGACCGGTTTTTGGTGGCCTGGGCAATGTATGATGGCTAGTCGTTTAGGCAGCCAGAGTGCTTTTAAAAGAGCTAATATTTCTTCTTTGTTTTTGATAGTTTTCCCCTCTGCAGTTAACAGTCCCCTCTCTCTGTATATAGCTCCATGTATGTGGGCTGTAGCAAAAGCATATCTGCTATTGGTATACACGTTTAGTCTTTTGCCTTTTCCCAAAGTCAGTGCCTTGGTTAAGGCCACAAGTTCAGCCCGTTGGGCAGAGGTGCCAGCTGGCAAAGGCTCTGCCCAAACAGTCTCAGTTTCAGTTGTGACTGCTGCCCCCGCATACCTTTGACCCTGATGTACAAAGCTACTGCCGTCAGTGAACCAGGTAACTTTGGCATCTGGTAGCGGGTGATCCTGTAAATCTTCCCGAACTCCATGAACCTGTGCCAATATCTCAGCGCAGTCATGGAGGGGGGTATCCAAGTCCGGGTCTGGTAACAGGGAGGCAGGGTTTAGTGTTCTGAGGGGATTTAGTAATAGTCCCTGGTAGTGAACCAGTCGGGCGTTACTTATCCATCGGTCAGGAGGTTGTTTGAGGACTCCCTCGATGGCATGAGGGGTTGTAACATGTAACTCTTGTCCCATAGTTAACTTATCAGCATCCTTTACCATTAGAGCTGTAGCAGCGATCATACGGAGGCAAGGAGGCCAGCCAGCCGCTACTGGGTCCAGTCTTTTTGAAAGATAGGCAATGGGCCTGGGCCATGGGCCAAGGAGTTGCGTCAGCACTGCTTTGGCTACCCCTTTATTTTCATCTACGAAGAGATGAAAGGGTTTGGAGACATCGGGGAGCCCTAAGGCTGGTGCCGACAACAGGGCGAGTTTAATTTGCTGGAAAGCCTGCTCAGTTTCCTCTGTCCATTCAAAGGGCACTTGTTCTCGGGTGACCAGGTAAAGAGGCTTAGCCATCTCGGCGAACTGACGTATCCACAAGCGGCAGAACCCGGCCGATCCCAGGAATTCTCTTACCTGCCTTCGCGTTGTGGGTGGGGGGATGCGGAGGACGGTTTCCTTCCGTGCATCAGTGAGCCATCGCTGGCCTTCTCTTAACAGATACCCCAAGTAGGTTACCTCGGATTTGCAAATTTGGGCTTTCTTTGCTGAAGCCCGGTACCCCAGGGCACCAAGTGTCCGGAGGAGGTTTTTGGTGCCTTGTAAGCAAGCTTCAGCAGTCTCAGCGGCGATTAAAAGATCATCAACGTACTGCAAGAGAGTTACTTTGGGGTTTTGATTCCGGTACTCACCCAGATCTTCGTGAAGTGCCTCATCGAACAAGGTGGGTGAGTTTTTAAATCCTTGGGGGAGCCAGGTCCAGGTGAGTTGCCCATTTATGCCTCTCTCAGGGTCGGACCACTCGAAGGCGAAGAGCTCTTGGCTTTTGGGGGCCAGAGGCAGGCTGAAAAAAGCATCTTTTAAATCAAGGACAGTATATCATTGTCTTTCTGGGCTGAGGGCACTTAGGAGGGTATAGGGGTTGGGTACTGTTGGGTGTATGTCCATGACTCGGCGGTTAACTTCTCTCAAATCTTGTACCGGATGGTAGTCCGTACTGTTAGGTTTTCGTACAGGCAGCAGGGGGGTGTTCCAGGCTGAATGGCAGGGGCACAAATGCCTAAGTCTAGGAGGCGACGGATATGTGGCGTGATGCCATTTCTGGCCTCCATTGACATCGGGTATTGTCGGACCCGAACTGGATCTGCCCCTGGTTTCAGCTCTATGAATAGAGCTGGGCGGTTTAGCCAACCCCATACCTCCGGTTTCAGCCCATGCTTCTGGAAACTGCTGGAGCCAGGGCTCTATGTTTTGACTTTGTGAGGGTGGCCCCTGATGGAGTCGATATTCATCTTCTAATCTTAGAGTAAGTATGGTAATGGGTTGGTTGTGAGGGCCAGTCACTTGGGGGCCCCCTGGCGTAAAATGAATCTGGGCCCCCATTTTAGTGAGTAAGTCTCTTCCTAATAAGGGGCATGGGCTGTTGGGGATGACTAGGAAGGAATGGGTGACCTTTCCATTTCCTAGGTCCACAGTCCTCTGGGTGGTCCAGGGATATTTTTTTTATCCTGGTAGCCCCTTGGACCCAGGAAGATTTTTTAGAAATTTTTCCATGGGGTCTGATCAAGACCGAATGTTGTGCCCCTGTGTTGACTAGGAATTGAACTGGGTTCCCCTCCACTTGTAGCGTTACCCTAGGTTCGGGGAGGGGATCCAAACCCCGTCTCCCCTATTCTGCATCTTGAGTGAAGAGGGCAGGTGTGGTTTTTGGCTGCCACGGTTTTTTTTTTTTTTTAATTTTTTTTTTCAACGTTTATTTATTTTTGGGACAGAGAGAGACAGAGTATGAACGGGGGAGGGGCAGAGAGAGAGGGAGACACAGAATCGGAAACAGGCTCCAGGCTCTGAGCCATCAGCCCAGAGCCTGACGCGGGGCTCGAACTCACGGACCTCGAGATCGTGACCTGGCTGAAGTCGGACGCTTAACCGACTGCGCCACCCAGGCGCCCCGGCTGCCACGGTTTTTGATCATGACGTGGCTTTTTCTTTTTAGGGCATTCTCGGGCCCAATGGCCTTTTTCTTTGCAATAGGCACATTGGTCCTTATCTAGGGGCTTTTGTTTATCCAGGGGCTTTTGGACAACAGAGGCCAGGACTTTGGTCATTTCCTTGGTGACTTTAAGTTGCCTGTCCTCTGGAGTCTCTCTATTATTATAGACACGCTGGGTAATGCGGAGTAAGTCCTGAATCTGTTCTCCCTCCAGGTCCTCTAATTTCTGGAGTTTCTTTTTAATATCAGTGGCTGCCTGATTTACAAAGGCCATTACAACAGCAGCTTGGTTTTAGGGGGCCTCAGGGTCCATGGGGGTATACTGTCTGAAGGTTTTCATTAATCTTTCTAAATAAGCGGCAGGGCTCTCTGTCTTACCTTGTATTACTGAATACACTTTTGCCAAATTAGTGGGCTTGCGTGCAGCAGCCCGGAGACCCGCCATTAGAGTCTGGTGATAAATGCGCAGCTGTCCCCTACCTTCTGCCGTGTTGTAATCCCAGCCATCCTGTGGGGGTCAAGTCAAGGGAAAAGCTGCATTAATGAGATCAAGGTTAGCAGTGGGTTGGCCATCGTCTCCAGGAACCAGCTTTCTTGCTTCCAATTAAATTCTTTCTCACTCCTCGGTGGTGAACAGGATTCGGAGGAGCTGCTGACAATCATCCCAGGTGGGTTGGTGGGTAAACATAACACTGTCTAAGAGACTTATTAAATCTTTAGGGTTGTCAGAAAATCGGGCATTTTGGGTTTTCCAGTTATATAGATCACTGGTAGAGAAGGGCCAGTATTGAAGTCGGGGGTTCCCCGTATCGTCGGGAGGCCCTATTTCTCGTAAGGGTAGAGCTATGGTGGAGTCAGGAAGGTGGAGCCCTGACTCATGTGGGGCTCGCCTACGGGTACGTCCAGCTGGCCCTTGGATTTCGCCCCCACTAGGCATGGGCACGGGTTGAGCCTCCCTATCTTCTAGTCCTCCTATGGGCTGAGCTACGGGAGGCTCTGCCGGCGCGGCAGGGATAGGGGCAGCTTGCGGAATAAGAGGGGGAACCTGGTAAGGGGGAGGGTCAAGGGAAAGTAAGTCTTGGCTGTCGGGGAGGACAGAGGGTGCAGTTGGAGTTGGTGGCTTGGGAGGGTTGATAGGTTTAGCCGCCAGAATGTTGCATGGCCCTGTTGTTACGAAGGAGGCCATCCAGGGAGGTGGGTTTTCTACTAGATCTTGCCATACTAAAATGTAGGGAATCTGATCCGGGGGGCCTTCTTTCCCTGATAGGAAAATCTTTGATTTTACTTTAAGGACCACAGGGAGGCAGAAGGTTCCCTCCATAGGCCAATTAACCCCAAAGGTGGGCCATTCAGAGCGGCAATAGGTGATCAACTTCCCTTTGCGAATGTCTAGGCTTAAGTTGTGTCCTCTAGCTTTTACGTCCCTGAAGTTGGCGAGAAGGAGGGAGAGAGGGGTGCTCTGTGTTTGGCCCATGTTATGATTCTGAGGAAGAGGAGAAGAGAGGGGGGGCGCGGGCAGCACGGACGTGGGGGAGGGGGCGCTGCTGGCCAGGGGGCGGGAGGGAAAGCCGCAGGGAGCTGAGGAAGGAGGAGAGAAGAACAAAGGATGGAATAATTAATTCTGATCAGCGGAGGAAACACTTAATTCCAACAAAACATCCGACCCATGAAAGAAAAACAAGAACTAACAAGAATCTTTCGTAGCGGTTCCAACTTTCTGGTGCCGTCTCGGCCAGCCCAACAGAAAGGGTTATGGTTAGAACGGCGGTAATTACAAGGGCCCAGGGGTGACAATACATTTAGACTGACATAGAAGCACTCGCGTACTCGCCCGTCCGCGTCCCTCGCGGGAACTTAGGTGCCTCTTAGCATGGGCGGGCAGGTATAAACCCCCTGCTTGGATCAAAATAAATTTTGACCACCTTAAGCCGTATGAGGATCACTGTGGAAGTCGGGTTAGAGCCCACTCGAATCCCGTAGCTTATGCCGTGGGACTACACATAGGGGAAGTCAGGCGCGTGCCCCTGACTCCCAACAATCATTCCAGTCGATTTAACAGACAGACACACAGACACACATTACATCAAAATATGAGTAACAATTGGCATGCCTAGATGTTTTTTGTTTTTTTTTTTTTTTTTTTAGACGCCTAGAGATATTTCTTTAGCACTCTGGAAGTTCATAGAGAAAATGAAAGTACTTAGTTCGCAGGCGCGTTGGGCGTAAGCAGCCCACAGAAAAGAATCCTGATGGGCCAAAAAAGGCCCCCCGATGGACCAAGAAGGTCCCCTGATGGGCCAAGAAGGCCCCCAGATGGGCCAAGAAGGCCCCCAGATGTCAGTGGACGTCTCCAACTGACCCTGGCTGGGTGCCCTATAGCGCGTCCGCCAGGGTCACACCAGCTTCCAGACAGAACCGGTTCTCCAGGGAAGAAACACAGATCAGAGAGAAAAGGAAGAACGTTAGAGCCGGCTTACTTACTGATCGGAATCAGAAAGGACCTGTTGACCAGAAGTCTGGTGGGCTCGGGGCAGATCTCGGTGGGACCTCCAAATGTAATGCCCGAAGTTCCGAATCCTCCCACAAAAGTCCACCAGAGTTGTAAGTCAAAGCCAAGCGGCAAGGGTCGTTTATTGCAGGTTCGAACCTGGTCCTCTGCGCACTCGTCGCAGGTAACGCAAGAGGCCACGATCAGGGTTGGTACAGCGCTTTTATGGACAGAGACAAGTAGCACAGGGGAGGTTTTAAATTATGAGGTGCCTGATTGGTTGATTTTAAAGTAAGGACATTTGTTGTTCTCTGATTGGGCGTCCTTTGTCTGTCCTTTGGCGGGAAGGCTTTGTCCATTACTTGTGGTGGGAGGAGAAAGGGGGAAGGGGGAAGGGGGTAGGGTAGGTGAGGAATGTGTTAAGCAAGCAGGTTTACAGAAGCGAGAAATGCCGGTTAGTTTATGTGCAATTACTCATTTTATCACATATCAGATTACATTTAGGTAGGTTTACAATCCATTCTATTACACAGCGGGTTACATTCAGGAAAGGTTTCACATTCAGGAAAGGTTTTACAATGCTCGTAGCAAACAGCAAGCAAAACAGACTTCTCAGCAATTGTATTTCTTATCAAAGATCTATAATAGGGGCGCCTGGGTGGCGCAGTCGGTTAAGCGTCCGACTTCAGCCAGGTCACGATCTCGAGGTCCGTGAGTTTGAGCCCCGCGTCGGGCTCTGGGCTGATGGCTCAGAGCCTGGAGCCTGTTTCTGATTCTGTGTCTCCCTCTCTCTCTGCCCCTTCCCCGTTCATGCTCTGTCTCTTTCTGTCCCAAAAATAAATAAACATTGAAAAAAAATTAAAAAAAAAAGATCTATAATAAGCAGAAAAGAGAACTTTAGCTTTAAACTAAGGCAGGGCAGTCATTTGGATTAAAAGCTGTTCTTTTCAACAGTAGATCTGAGTGGGACTACAGCTAAAGCCTGCTGGCTGTGGACAAAGGGACCTCCCCCAACTGTGCTTAGGAGACCTGCCATCCCTGCCTTATGGGCTTATGAACCTGTTGTAGCAATTCCTAGGGACTTGTCTAGTCTCAGAGTATCCCAAAACGCCAGTTGGCCATGGGGACCTCCTCTCGCTACAGCCCATGATGGGGTCAGAGGCAGCCCACCCTTGGTCCAGACTTAGGCACTTCTCCCCTTTTCCTGCTTGGGCCCGGAAGTCTTACAGGGTCCAGAGCTGCTTAGTGGGGGACCAAGCAGGCAGGCTTACCTCTCTCCCCAAGCTGCTGCACCTCTGACCCCAAAAGTCAGTTCCAATGATGTTCACTCAAATACCTATGAGGTAGGGAAGCTGAAGGGACTCCATTTTATTTATTTATATTTATAAATGTTTAAAAATGTTTTTATTTATTTTTGAGAGGGAGAGCACGAGTGGGGGAGGGGCAGAGAGAGAGGGAGACAGAATCCAAAGCAGGCTCCAGGCACTGAGCCGTCAGCACAGAGCCTGACACGGGGCTGGAACTCATGAATCATGAGATCATGACCTGAGCTAAGTTGGACACTTAACTGACTGAGTGCCCCAGGAGCCCCAGGACTCCATTTGAGAATGACCTCATCTCTGCTGTTTTTCTGCTTGGCCCCATTTACTCATGTTCAATATTTTGCCTCTGAATAAGACAAAAAAGCTATGTTCCCATTCAGGGGGAAGGCAAGAGAGTTAATCATTCTTTGAGTTTCATCCTAGGCCCCAAATACCTGATAACACCTAAGAAGAGCCAGATCCCAAACATGTTCCAGGACATTAGCTTTGAACAAGCCTTGGTTGATAATGGCATCAATACCCCTACCTTTAGTAATTTGTGGAGTCTACTGCTCACCTGACACTTTCCTTTGACTGGACCCTACCCTGGATTCCTGAAGAAAAATGTACTCTAGGCCCTTTTCCAATATAAATCCCTAACCCCAATTCTCTTTTCCTTTCCTAGTCTCCCAGACACTCGGTCTGCCATTCTCCATCACCGATGCAATTATTCAAGAAACTCTGTTTTTACTTTCTCTGGCTTCCATTTGATTTCAATCCTGTGAGAAGCCAAAGGCCCCCTTCACTGGTCCTGTGGTACCCTCCTCTAGGTCCCTGGGCCCACCCTGCCTGCATCTTGTTGAGGCTACCACTTGTTGAGGCTAATGAGACATAGTGGGAGATCCCAAAAAATATACAGAGCAAGGGGTGCCTGCGTGGCTTAGTCGGTTAAGCAACCAGCTCTTGATTTCATCTTAGGTCATGATCTCACAGTTCAAGTGTTCAAGCCTTGCATTGGGCTCTGTGCTGTCTACTTGGAGCCCACATAGGACTCCCTCTCCCTAGCTCTCTGCCACTCCCCTGCTTGCTTGCTCTCTCAAAACAAATAAACTTCAAAAAATAACAAAACACGCAGAGCAAAACAGCACAGAACAACACCATGTCAAACTGACACACAGGTATTTTAGAGTTTCAACCGCTTGAAACTGTCCAGTATAGTTTTGTCAATCGATTGTCCTGTTGACTGGTGGTCCCTATTATCTATTTCCTGATTACCTCAGTCGCATCCTGATCACCTGGAGGGAATTTGAGAGATTTGAGGACTGATCTAGGGAGAAGACAGGACCACAAGAGGTAGAAAATCCAATGACCTTTACTGGGTTGACAAAGATTTACCATCCACTGTACCATCCACCGTACCTCTTGCTGATAAATTGTCATTTACCCATAAGATACTTGGATTTGAACCTGCTTTTATACTAAGGTCTCTTTTCCCCTGTTGTGATAGTGCTGAATAAAATCGGTTTTACCACTTTAAGTCCACCACTGTTTTTCTTCAACAGGGTGGCTCTTGGACAGGGTTGTGTGACAGGGGAAGTCCCAACATGAGACCATCCAAAGGCTTAGGGCACAGAAGCCACCATCCAGAAGGGGAGGAGGGCAAGGGAACCCCTGGGGGAAAAGGGCATCTGGGAGTGGTCTTACTGTCTAGGTGACTTTGCTCAGCACAATGGAGGAGTCAGAGAGCTCTGAAAGGCCACAGCAGCTTGGTGTTTTACTAGGCTCTATGTCTTATCAGTGTTCAGTAGATGCTGGGTGACATTTTCACAGTATCCAAAGCAGGGAGGCTCTGAATGGCTAAAAATATGCTTGTTGGGCTATTTTAAAAGTTGGATATGCAAAAGTTTGAGTTTGGCCCCAGAGGGCTTTTGAGTTAATGGGTCACAGTGAAGAAATAAACAACCCAAAGGCCAATACACAGAGTGGCTTATTAGCATAACAGACCTTTATCTCACACTACACACTAAAATGAATTCCTTGAGGAGTAAACATTGAGAAGTTTTAAAAATAATAAAATGTGGAAGAAAATTAGGAAAATAACTTTTATACTCTAGAGTTTAGGAAGATTTAAAAGCAAGCTAGGAAGGGCACCTGGGTGGGCCAGTTGGTTAAGCCTCTGACTCTTGATCTCAGCTCAGGTCTTGATCTCAGGGTTGTGAGTTCAAGGCCCCCCTGCTTAAAAAAAAAAGCAAAAAAAAAAAAAGAGCGAAAAAAAAAAAAGCAACCTAGGAAACCCAGAAAACATTCTTTTTTTAAAAAATTTTTTTTTTCAACGTTTATTTATTTTTGGGACAGAGAGAGACAGAGCATGAACGGGGGAGGGGCAGAGAGAGAGGGAGACACAGAATCAGAAACAAGCTCCAGGCTCTGAGCCATCAGCCCAGAGCCCGACGCGGGGCTCGAACTCACGGACCGCGAGATCGTGACCTGGCTGAAGTCGGACGCTTAACCGACTGCGCCACCCAGGCGCCCCGAAAACATTCTTTAAAAAGTATAGGCTTGGGCGCCTGAGTGGCTCAGTAGGTTAAGCTCCAGATTCCTGATTTTGGCTCAGGTCATGATCTCACAGTTCATGAGTTTGAGCCCTACATCAGGCTCTGCACTGTCAGAGTGGAGCCTGCTTGGGATTCTCACTTTCTCTCTGCCCTCTCCCGCTTCGTGAGGTTTTTTGGGGGTGATAGTGGGGCTTGTGGGATCCAGGTTTGATGACCAAGAAAGAAAGAAATTTTGAAGACGTTTTTGGTGCAAAAAGGTGATTTTATTGAAGCACGGGAACAGGACCCATGGGCAGGAAGAGCTGCCCAGGGACCATGGGGAGAGACTGGTTATATACTATGGGGTTGGGAGAGGTAAAGTCCAGGGGAAGTTTTCAGTGAGATTTTCATAGGCTAAAGAAGACTCACAGAATAGTGGAGGCCCAGCCATTGTCAAGCTAGGGTTGTTTTTCCCTCTAGCAAAGCATTAGCATTAAGACCATAAGGAGTTCCTGTAGAAACATTTTTTTTTTCAACGTTTATTTATTTTTGGGACAGAGAGAGACAGAGCATGAACGGGGGAGGGGTAGAGAGAGAGGGAGACACAGAATCGGAAACAGGCTCCAGGCTCTGAGCCACCAGCCCTGAGCCCGACGCGGGGCTCGAACTCACGGACCGCGAGATCGTGACCTGGCTGAAGTCGGACGCTTAACCGACTGCGCCACCCAGGCGCCCCATGGAGTTCCTGTAGAAACATTTTAATCTGCCGGCCTCAAGTATTTGTCAATGGGCTGGAGGTTATAGGGAAATTTATTTCTATCTGCCATTTCCTTCTGCCTTTGTTTACCACTTTACTATGGAGGAGTGATGGAGACTTAGGTCCTGCAGGACTATGATCTCTATCAGATAACCATTTGTTTTTCCTTTTCCTTTGTTCTTGGGCAGCCAGGAGTGTCGGAGGAATATCACACATATCCTACCTGGGGTGTTTGCAGCCTGTCAGCTTGCCTTATGCTCCCTCCTTACTGCTCATTCTCTCTCTCTCTCTCTCTCTCAAAATTAAATAAACATTAAAAAAAAAAAAAGTATAGACTCGGGGTGCCTGAGTGGCTCAGTCAGTTAAACATCTGACTTTGGCTCTGGTCATGATCTCACGGTTGTGGGTTTGAGCCCCAAGTCAGGGCTCAGAGCCTGGAGCCTGCTTCAGATTCTGGGTCTCCCTCTCTCCCTTCCCCTCCCCACTTGTACTCTGTCTCTCTCAAAAAATAAATAAACATTAAACAAAAAAGTATAGACTCAAAAGTATAGACTATTGGGTTATGTAAAATTAAATATTGTATACAGATATGACATCATAAAGTTAAAGAAGCAAAGTTATGTTATCAGTTAATAGATGCATGAACATTTGATTACATTGATCAAAAACTGATAATACATCTTCATAAACCAGATTTTAAAAGGTACTTCATTAACTTAAAGACACAAAACATAAAGAACACAATCTGAGTTTTTTGTGTCTCATGTCCATGAAGTACAGCCAGACCAATACTAAACCATCCTGCACACCTAGAAAACTGATCTGAGGATTAACACAACGATCTGCACAACCTGAACCACAGAATCCAGCAGGGATACAGATGGTTCCTGGCTTAAGATGTTAGATTTAAAGTTTTTTGACTTTATGATGGTGTGAAAGTAATATGCATTCAGTAGAAACCATACTTTGAATTTTTAATTTTGATCACATCCCAGGCTACTGATAGGTGGTATGATACTCTCTTTTGATGCTGGGCGGGGGTAGCCAGCTGCAACCCCAGTCAGCCATGAGATCATGAGAATAAACCACCAGTACACTTAAAACCATTCTATGTCCATATACCCTTTCTGTTGTTCAAGTTCAGTACACTGCTTAATAAATTGCACGAGATACTTAACACTTTATAAAAGATAAAATAAGCTTTGTGTTAGATAATTTTGCCCAACTGTAGGCTAATGTAGGTATTCTAGGCACGCTCCAAGTAGGCTAGGCTAAGCTATGATGTTAGCTAGGTTAGGTGTATTAAATGCATTCTAGACTTAATGGTATTTTCTACCTGGGATGGGTTTGTCAGGGCATAGCCCCATTGTAAAGTCAAGGGAAACTGTAAATATACTTCCTTTAATAGATTCAGGACTATGTAGCTCTTCAACTTCTTTTCACAGCTTCAGTTTGTTGTAAGTTTCAAAATTTGTCAATTTTATGTAAAATCTATTTAAAAAAAATTTTTTTTTTCAACGTTTATTTATTTTTGGGAGAGAGACAGAGCATGAATGGGGCAGGGGCAGAGAGAGGGAGACACAGAATCGGAAACAGGCTCCAGGCTCTGAGCCATCAGCCCAGAGCCCGACGCGGGGCTCGAACTCACGAACCGCGAGATCGTGACCTGGCTGAAGTCAGACGCTTAACCGACTGCGCCACCCAGGCGCCCCTGTAAAATCTATTTTAAATAGAATGATGGATGAATGAATACATCTCGATGCATAAGCGTGTAAAAAAAAAAAAAAAACAAACACAATCTACAGCAAATAGCTTACCTAGCATCCTTGATAATCATTACCGACCAAGACAAGAATGCTTGATTTCTTTCTGACTTTACAACAGTTTGAGAGGTCCTGCACAAAGAAACGAGGTAGTATTAGAACAAGAAAAAAACAGGGACAGAAAACTGTATTTATACGGAAAATCAAATAATGTAATGACAACTATTAGAGGAGAGCCAGGTTTCCAGGTAACTGGACTTGCATAAACAATTATCAATCGCCTTTCTCTACAAGAGCAGTAATCAATAAAACAATGAAAGGGAAAACTAAAGACCTAAGAAAGGACTGAATTAATGGAAGGGAGATCTTAGGAAGTGGTATAGGCTTAAAGTTATAACTACCGTGTTCTGTGCATAACAAAGTGGAGAAGGGTATAAATTCAAAAAAACGCAATTGAGCATCCAGATGTCTGGCTTCGGAGCCTGAATGGGAGCCCCTAACCCTATCCCCGCAGCCCCGCCCCCTAGACCTCAGCTCCCCAAGAATTGCCAACCAAGTCTCGCCCCTCCACCTGGTTCCACCGTAAACCGTGCCCTTCGGAATAGTCAACTAAGCCACGCCCCTAGGCGTTGTCTCGACCCAGCTCCGCCCCACAGTCCTAGTCAACCAAACCCCGCCACGGACCTGATGTCCCCCCAGTCCCGTCCAGTTCCAAATCCTGCGCTGATTCGCCCCCAGGGCCAAACCGCCTCTCTCCCCAGAAGAAAACTAGCATTTCTCTTCCACTCGCGGCCCGAGAAAGAGACGCCTCCCGCCCGACCACCCCTCGTAATCTTACGGCTCAGCTACCGAGGCTCCGCCCCTTACGCTGTGCGAGGCCCAGAAACCGGAAGCAGAAGTGGACTCATGCGCCTGCGCGAGCTGGCGGCCATATCTCTTCGGTCCCAGTCTCGAGTCTGAGGTAGTTAATTACCTCGGTTCGTGTCCTTCCCGGCTGCCCCTGGCCAGCGCCAGGTCCGACCCGCTGGAGGCGGAGAGGTCGGCATTTACAGGACGGCCTCTCGGCCGTGCCTCCTATCCCCGCTGGAACCCAGCGGCAGGCCGCCGTTCGTCCCGAACTCACTGAATCCGGAGCTCTGGGCTGCGTCCAGCAGCCGGGGTGAGTCGGCTGTAGGTTAGAGTTAGAGAACCACCTTCGTATTTAATCGGCCTTTCAAAGCATCTTTTGGTGTCTTCTCAGAAAGTAAAAGCATCCCTGCCATTCGGGTTACGGGGACGAGCGCCTCCACCTCGTCTGTACGGTGGTCTGGATTTCAGCGTGTTCGGTGAGCACGGGGTGGTGACATTTGCTTCAACTCCGTTCCCATCTCTCCCCTCCTGGGGCAGGAGATATTTGATCGGTGAACTTTACCTTGCCTGTGGGCATCAATTTGATACATTATATCCAGGTACATAAATGTGAACTGATTACTTACTATCCCTGTTACCCCTCCCTCGTGGAATGCAGCTATAAATTTTAATCATTTATCTGTAGATTGTTTTGAATTTCATACCGAGAGTGCGGTCTTGTGCCATTCTCAGCATTTTCTCTTTTATTCTTGTACCTTGCATTCCTTTTTCTTTCTTTCTTTCCTTCTTTCTTTTTAATGTTTATTTGTTTGAGAGAGAAAGCACGAACAGGTGAGGGGCAGAGAGAGAGAGAGAGAGACAGAGACAGAGAATATCCCAAGCAGACTCTTTGCTCTCAACGTAGGGGCCGGATCTGGATCTCCCCATCCCTGAGATCATGACCTCAGCGGAAATCTAGAGCCAGTGGCTTAACCGACTGAGCCACCCAGGCGCCCCTTCCTTTTATTTCTTTAGGGTATTTGCTAGGACTTCCACTACGGTAGACAGACAGTACTAGAATAGTGTATAATTTGCATCCTTGCTTTGTTCCTGATCCCAGACTTATTCTATCATTTCAGCAGTTAAATAGGATGTTTGCTGTAGATGTTTGTAGATAATAATTATTTTTTTCCAACTAAAGCTGTTCTCTAATTTTGATGGGTTAAATTATCACCAATGGATATTCATAGAGATCAGTGACTATTTTGTATCTAAGAGGAATAGTCATGGTTTTCTGTTAATGTGATGATTACATTAATTGAAGATTCAGTTTTTAACCACTATTCATTTCTTGACTGCACTAATATTTTTATATTACCTTGCATTCATATGTATGAATGAGATCTTGCCTATTTTGTTTTGAGTTGTACTTTTCTGGTCTTGGAAACATTCAGGAAAATCGTATTTTCCACCCCTGCAATGGAATTAGGAACCCTTTACTTATTTGGTGAACTTGCCTGTGAAACAATTTGTAATTTATATTTCCTTTGTGGGGCATGTTTTAAACTACTGTTTTGTTTAATTAAGGGCTGGTTGTAATCAAGTTTTGTATTTATTTTAGAATGTTGCCAGAAAGGGGCGCCTGGGTGGCTCAGTTGGTTAGGTGACCAACCTCGGCTCAGGTCATGATCTCCCAGTTCGTGAGTTCGAGCCCCGCGTCGCGGGCTCTGTGCTGACAGCTTGGAGCCTGGAGCCTACTTCAGATTCTGTGTCTCCCCATCTCTCTACCCCTCCCCTGCTCATGCTCTGTATCTCTGTTTCTCATTAATAAATAAACGTTTAAAAAAAAAAAAAGAATGTCGCCAGAAAGTTATACTTCTTTTAGAAATTCATTCATGTCTTACATTTTCATATATGTTTCCTTAATATTTTGGTTATATTCTCCCTGCAACATCTGTGGTTGTGACCCATTCATAATTCTATTAAAATTGCTAAAGGTATGTTGATTTCATTAGTTTTCAAAGGGCACATTTTTAGTTTTTATTCTTTTTATTAAAAAAAATTTTTTTAGCGTTTATTTATTTTTGAGAGACAGAGCGTGAGTGGGGGAGGGGCAGAGAGAGAGGGAGACACAGAATCTGAAGCAGGCTCCGAGTTGTCAGCACAGAGTCTGACATGGGGCTTGAGCTCACGGACCCTGAGATCATGACCTGAGCTGAAGTTGGACACTTAACTGACTGAGCCACCCAGGCGCCCCTCTTTTTATTAATTTTAAAACATATCATTAATTTTGTCTTATTTTCATTTTTCTGAACGTTTGTGCTGTTCTTTTTCCAACCTTTAGATTAATCATTAGCCCACCATTACTGATTTTTTTTCGTCTGGAGTTGATGATATTTATAAATATATAAATCACACCAGCTGTGGATTTCCAGTGTTCTCTGAAACACTTCTTTTTTTTTTTTTTTTTAATGTTTATTTAGAGAGAGCGAGCATGAGCGAGAGGGGCAGAAAGGGAGAAAGAGAATCCTAAGCCTGCTCCACGCTTAGCGTCGAGCCCGCATGTGAGGCTTCATCTCACAACTGTGAGATCATGACCTGAGCCAAAATTAAGAGTTGCAAGCTTAACCCACTGAGCCACCCAGGTGCACCTGAAACACTTCTTTTAATTTTCTCCTTCTTCCCTGCCACAAAAGTAGTCCTGACTCACTAAAGATAAATATGTGTGTGCCTCTCCATCCCTATAATGTGCTGGCTACATTATTATGTATCATGTACCACTACCTGATATGTTTCTCTGTTTATTCCCCTCCCTTAAAAGATTATAACATCCCTGTGGTTCAGGACTTTTCTGTTCTGTTTAGTGCTATATCCCCTGTGACTGTATGTAGTGGGATCAGGGTAAATATTACCTAAGTAAATATGAAATAAAGAAGCAAGAGGTAAGGGCCTTAAGGGAAGTGTCCTTGCTCAAGACAGGAGGCTTAGTCAAGAGAAGGAGCTCACGAAGATAAAACATTTCAGTAGAATACTTCGTTTGTGTACTCTCCAGAGTGCACAGCAGGGTTCCAGGCCAGACTCTGGTAATGTTAGTAATAACAGCCTCATTAACAACTAAATTGTAAGGTCTGTGTTCAGAAATACGCTCATTGGGATTTTAGGCTCTGAAGGAAAATAGGCCTGCATTCACACGCCTGTATATGTAGTATATACGCCCTTTCTGACTGAGTAGCATTGAGTATGTGGTTAATTGATGCTAAGATTTCTCAACTCTAAACTAGTTGTAATATCTGGTTTGCAGAGCTTCTATGAGAGGAAAGCTCTTGGCAAAGTCATGCTCACATCATGGTTGCTCAAATGGCACATTACTAATGTAGTAAAGGATGTTGCAGTTTTTACTAGATTTAAAACATACTGCTGGATCCACTGCACGGACAAAACGGTTGCGTTTTTGTTATTTTAAGTTTGCGTAACAGCTGCAGAGAACGCCATCGGAGATGACGTATTTTGCTAACTTTCGGTGTTCTTGCCCTGCTGCTGCGGTCCTCTGTACAGGCAAACTTTAGCAAGAGAGTCAAGCATGGCAGTCTTCACTGCCTCCGACACGTGGAATTGAGTCGGTTGATGCTCTTTCTCAAAAACCAAGTTTCAGAGACCCTGCAGCCCCTGGAGGGAGGATTCGGTGGTCAGAGGCTGGGGAGCAATGCCTGTTAGCCTGCCAGGAGTGCAGAAGAAATGTCGGGAGTGGAGCCCCCAGAAGTTGGATATATAAGTGCTGTTTTGGATTTGACACCATGTGTATTTTTATGGTTGAAGGCATCGTGTCATAGGTTTTGCTTTTCATTATCATGGGAAAATTGACAGCTAAACTTTTAAAAATTTCAATTAACTTACAAAATGGGACGATTAACCTTTTTCTTTTTTTTTTTTAATGATCAACATGGACCACAGCAGTGGTTTCTAGCTCTAAAGAGTTTCTAGCTCTAGAGGAGATAAGATTACTTCACCTTCTTAGCAGATCAGTGTGTGTTTGGTTGGGTATCTTGGGGCTGTGCGCGTGTGTTTGTTTTGAGGGGAGTGGTTCCTCATAATGGACCTGCCGTAGCATCTCGCCTCGTGAGTTGTGGGGAGATCTGGATTCTCGTGTCTTCTTTCTCTTGCTTCAGCTCTAACTTCTCAGTACTCTGGCTTTCTTCATGAAGGGAACATGAAAGAAGAAAGCGCTGCTGAGTTGCAGAAAAATATGACGCAGGTAAGTAGGGGCTAATAATTCGCCAAAAGAATTTTCCATTCCGCCAGGTCATTGACCTCCTAATTGTGTGGAGCAGTGGTCAGCAGTCTGCTTTTCTGTTGGGCCGCATAGTAACTATTTTAGGCTCTGAAGGCTATAGAGTCTCTATTGCAATTGAACTGCCAATTTAGCCTAAAGCAGCCCCAGACGGTACTTAAATGTTTTATTGTGGTCCAGGAAAACTTTACGTACGCAAGCAAGTAGTAGGCTGGATTTAGCCCATGTGCTGTAGTTTGCTGACCCCTGGCCTAGAGGACAAGAAAATAGGGCTAGCTGTGGGCCTGAGATGAAAGTTGTATTTCTGCAGTCCCCTGGGTCTCAGGTTAGTGAAAAAAAGAAGGGCTCTCTGTTCCTCGGTGTGTTTTATGCATTTAAACCTCATTCCGATATGACCCAGTGTTTCATGTTGTGCTCAGTGCTATGGTGGGAAAGAAGGAAGCAGGTGAAATTGTTTCTGTGACAAGTAATTGCTGGTGTCAATGTGGAATTTATTTCATTTCTAGAGCATTTCATTTCAGCCATATGCTCTGGACTGTTCTGGATTATTATAAGACTGGAATTGGTCACCATCAAACTGTGGAAGAGATAAATTTAACATTTTAGAAGTGTAGTGAGATGCGGGAGACAGGATTGGATCAGTTAGGAAGAGAGTTACGGGGAGAGCAAAAGATCTGATGACTGCATTCTGGGGTAGATGTCAGGAGACCATAGTATCTTCAGAACTTACTGTGAGTTAGTTAGTTCTCAGTTCCCCAGTGTTATCAACCTCATCAGTTCTGCATATATGGGGAGAGTTGGTACCTTCCTGAAGAGAATATGTGTGGTGTGTTTTAGGACTCAGTGGTCTTTGAGGATGTGGCTGTGGACTTTACCCAGGAGGAGTGGGCTTTGCTGGATCTTGCTCAGAGGAACCTCTACAGAGATGTGATGCTGGAAAACTTCCAGAACCTGGCCTCATTAGGTAAGAGTGGCAACATTCCTTCATTTAGTTGTTGAGAAAACAATTTTACTAATTGACCTTGTTCTAGGATTTGGACTGAGGAATTAGAATATAGTGGTAAATACGACAGACACTCACTGACCCCAAGGAACTTACTGCGTCTAGTGGTTTCATCATGAAAATAAACATCTGTGTAGTGAACTGTCTTTTTCTTGTGGTTAAAAGCATTGATGCTTATTACGTGTTGAAAGTGTGGGCATAGACTTCGGGCATCCCTTTGGGTCTTAGGGAGGTTTGTGGTTTCGGTCCTTAGGATAATTTTATTGATGTCAGTGTTCTTTACTCAGAGACTACCAGGAACATACCTGTAAACAAGTGGGGTTTATTACTCAGTGACCTGGGGAGCTGTGGTATGTCTCAGAAAGGTGTTAAAAGTACATATTATAGGGTTTGTGCTTTGGTTGAGTGATTTGGGGATGGGCCTGTGGAAGCTGGCTGTATTAGTTTCCTAGGCCTTTCATAACAAAGTACCACAAACTGTGGCTAAAAACAGCAGAGACTTATTTCATATTTCTGGACACTGGAAGTATAAGGCCAGACTCCTTTTGAAGGCTCTATGGGAAAATTTCTCCTGTCTCTTCCCAGCTTCTGGTGGTTGCCAGCAATCCTGGGTGTTTCTTGGTACACAGCATATCTTTTTTTTTTTTTTTTTAAGATTTTTTTTTTTAAATAATCTCTCCACCCAATGTGGGGCTCAGACCCATAACCCCATGATCAAAAGTTGCATGCTCCACCAACTGAGCCAGCCAGGTGCCCCATGCAGCTCTCTCATTCTAATCTTTGCCTTTTTTAAAAGAAAATGTTTATTAATTTTTAAGAGAGAGACAGAGCAGGAGCTGGGGAGGTACAGAGGGAAAGAGGGAAATAGGGTCCAAAGCAGGCTTTGTGCTGACAGCAGAGAGCCCTATGTGGGGCTCGAACTCATGAACTGTGAGATCATGACCTGAGCCAAAGTCGGACATTCAATCGACTGAGCAACCCACGTGCCCCTCTAATCTTTGCCTTTATCTTCACATGGCCTTTTTCCCTTTTTATGTTAATCCTTATAAGGACACTAGTCAATGGATTGAAGACCCACTTCAATCCAGTGTAACTTCATCTTTACTTGATTATATCTACAAAGACCCTATTTCCAAAGTAACATTCTGAGGTTTCAAGTGAACATGACTTTTTTTTTTAAATTTTAGACAGAACGCACGCTAGTGGGGGAGAGGAAGGGGCGGGGGAGAGGGAGAGGGAGAGAAAATCTTAAGCAGGCTCCATGCTCAGCGAGGAGCCTGACGAGAGGCCTGATCCCATGACCCTGGCTGGGATCCTGACCTGAGCTGAAATCAAGAGTCACTTAACCGACTGAGCCACCCAGGTGTCCCTGACATTTTGTTTTAAGACACTTTTTTTTTAGAGCAGTTGTAGATTCACAGCAGAATGGAGCAGTAGATGCAGAGATTTCTCATATATGCCCTGCCCCTGTACAGGTACAGTGTGTCTTCTGCTGTCAACATCTACCAGAGTGGTACGTTTGTTACAACTGATAAACCTGAATTGACACATCATCATCACCCTGCATCCATAGTTTACATTAGGATTCACTCTTGGTGTTATACATTATGTGGTTTGGACAAATACATAATGGTATATACATCAATCATTATAGTATCATACAGAGTGGTTTAACTGCCTTAAAATTCTCTTTGCTTTGTCAGTTCATCTCTTCTTCCCCTCTAACCTGTGGCAGCCACTGATCTTTTTACTGTCTTCATAGTTTTGGCTTTTCCAGAATGTCATGTAGTTGGAATCATATGGACCAAATCGTATCAGTTTTCCCATGGCTTCTTTCACTTAGTAATATGCCTTTATGATTCTTCCATGTCTTTTTGTGGCTTGATAGTTCATTTCTTTTTAGTTCTGAATGATATTTCATTGTCTGGATGTACCACAGTTTTAGTTATCCATCCACCCACTGAATGACATCTTTTTTTAAATTTTTATTTAATTTTATTTTTTTTAACGTTTATTCATCTTTGAGAAACAGAGAGAGACAGAGCATGAGTGGGGAAGGGGCAGAGAGAGGGAGACACAGAATCGGAAGCAGGCTCCAGGCTCCAAGCTGTCAGCACAGAGCCCGACTCGGGGCTCGAACTCATGAACTGCGAGATCATAACCTGAGCCGAAGTCGGATGCTCAACCGACTGAGCAACCCAGGAGCCCATGAAGGACATCTTAATTGTTTTGATGCTTGGGCAGTTTTGAATAAAGCTGCGGTAAACCTGTGTGTGCAGGTTTTTGTGTGGACATGTTTTCATCTCCTTTGGGTAAATTCCAAGAAGTGTGATTGCCCTATCATACTATCTTCCAAAGTGGGTGTCCCTATTTGCATTCCCTCCAGCAACGAATGAGAGAGAGTTCCTTGCCAGCGTTTGTTGGTGTCAGTGTTCTGGATATTAGCTGTTCTCATAAGCGTGTGGTAGTATCTCATGTTTCAATTTGTGTTTTCCTGATGACATTTTGAACTATATTTTCATATGTTTATTTGTCATCTGTATCTCTTCTTTGGTGAGGTGTCTGTTGAGGTCTTTGGCCTGCTTTTTACTCAGGTTGTTTGTTTTCTTATTGTTGAATTTTAAGAGTTCTTTGTTTATGGGGGTGCCTGGCTGGCTTAGTCAGTAGAGCATGTGGCTCTTGATCTCGGGGTTGTGAGTTTGAGTCCCACATGGGTGTAGAGATTACTTTAATAAATAAACTTTTAAAAAATTATTTATTTTGGATAACAGTCCTTTATCAGATGTGTCTTTTCTAGATGTTTTCTCCCAGTCTGTGGCTTATCTTTTCATTCTCTTGCCAGTGTCTTTTGCAGAGCAATACTTTTTTAATTTTAATGTAGTCCAGCTTGTGAATTTCTCTTATGGGTCATGCCTTTGGTGTTGTATCTAAGAAGTCATCTCCAGACCCTAGGTCATCTAGATTTTCTCCTATGTTTTCTTCCAGGTATTTCATAGTTTTGCATTTTACATTTAGGTCTTTGATCCATGTGATCCCTTTTTGAGTTGATTTTTGTGAAAAGTGTAAAAGTCTGTGTCTAGGTTAATTTTTTTCCATGTTGAGGTCTAGTTGTTTCAGTCTTTGTTGAAAAGACTATCTTCTCTATTACCTTTGCTCCTTTGTCAAAGATCAGTTGACTGTTTATGTAGGTCTATTTCTGGGCTCTCTGTTCTGTTTCATTGACCTGTTTGGACATAAATTTTCAAGGGACACTGTTCAGTCCACAGGTGGTCACTTTAGATTGGGTGCTGACAAAAAGAGGTAGAAATTTTATTATGGAGTAGTGTGTGTGTATTGCGGGGGTGGGGGGGGTCACCCTTAGATTAAATTACATAGTGGCCTTGTTTTGCTTAATTTTATCATGGTCTCAGCATAACCTTGTTTAAGATTGGTATTCTGTGAGATTTTTATATTCAACAGGAGAACAAAGGGTCCTGAGTATCAGACCAGCTTCTAATATTGAAGTTTAGATATGATTGTCACATTGGTTCTAGAAATCAGAGGCTGTGTCATTGTCTCTGTCACTGTCAACCCCCCCTACCATGCCCCCACTTGAAAAACTTTTTTGACGTCTTGTTGAAATTAAATTTACCTTGCCCATAGAGTATCAGAAGAGCAAAATTTTGACTGTCATGGAAATGTTCATGGTTCGTCATTGTTTTCCATCATGATAAGCCTTTCTGCATTACTAGGGTATCCACTCCACACTCCGTATCTGATCTCCCAGTGGAAACAAGAGGAGGACCTGGAAACAGTGGAAAGAGGACCTATCCAGGGGGAGCACCAGGAAGGCAAGAATCCTTGGGAGAAACCATCCTGGTTGGGGGGATATTACGTTTGGAAAAATCAAATAAAAGCAGAGCAAAATTTTGTTTTGTTTGAGGGGTCTGATCTTCCAGATTCCTTGTTTTGATTTTTTATCAGTATTCTCACAGTGTCCTTGTTCTTGGACAGATCTGTATTTCCTCTTGTAAGTTAGTATTTGGCCATGTGCACTTTATCCGGTTCCTTTGTGTTTTGTTCTCCTAATAATTCTCTATTTGTGTCACTATCAGTCCTAGTCTTCATAGAATCATTTCTTAGTTGCATACCATTTTGACCATTGTGCATATTATTACCAAAGTCCTGAAACAGCCACACTTCCAGAAGTCCTTTGCTTATAGGTGCCTTTACTTTTTTGTTTCAGGTTTTGAGACTCAACTTAAAACTAGAGAATCAGTTACTCCACAAGATACTTATGGACAAAAAATATCCAATGAACAGAAGATAGTTAGATTCAAAAGGAATGATTCTTCGTCATCCATTTTACACAAAAACGGGGAATACCGGGGTATTTATTATCAGAACAAAAACCGTGAGAGACATTTGAGGTAAGTAAGAAAAAGTAGTGCCTGAGGAGAGGATCTTAAAATGTCATAAAACTTAAAAAAACATGTATATAGAACTTGGTCAAAAATTGTGAATTCATAAAGAATTTTTCCAAGATTTTTTTTTTGAAAATTACATTGAGATCTTCACTATTTGACACATAGTTCAGTTGTAAGCAATTATCAGAAAAATTATATAAGTCAAAACAACTCATTGATAATATTGGCTATGGTAGAGCCCTCTGGGAGAACTTTGAACTTGTAATTTGATGGGGCAGAAAATGTACATAATCCCTGAAAATGGTAAAAATTTATTTACCACTAATAGTGTGCTTTTTATTTTTAAAAGAAGCCCCGTGGTGGAGAACGTCAATGAACACAGTGAAGAAAATCGGCGTGGACAAACCTTCGGCCAAATCTCACATCTGAATATACTGAAGAGAACTACTGAAGTAAAGTCCTATGAATGCCGCGAGTGTAAAACGGCCTTCGCAGATCATTTATCCCTTAAAAATCACATCAGGTCTCACGCCGGAAGCAAACCCTATCAGTGTAAAGAATGTGGGAAAGCTTTTCATTTTCTTGCTTGTTTTAAGAAGCATGTGAAAACTCCCACTGAAGGGAAACCCTATGAATGTAAGGAGTGTATGAAAGCCTTCGCTTGTTCTTCATTCTTTAGGGCACATATGAAGATTCACACTGGAAAGACCAACTATGAATGTAAGGAATGTGGAAAGACCTTTAGCTGTTCTTCATCCCTCACGGAACACAAAAGGATTCATAGTGGAGATAAGCCTTATGAATGTCGGGAATGTGGGAAGGCCTTTAGTTGTTCCTCCTCACTCTCCAAACACAAGAGGATTCATAGTGGAGATAAGCCATATGAATGTAAGGAATGTGGGAAGGCCTTTAGTTCTTCCTCTCACCTTATAATACACATAAGAATTCATACTGGAGAGAAGCCTTACGAATGTAAAGAGTGTGGGAAGGCCTTCAGTGAGTCCTCAAAACTCACTGTCCACGTCAGAACACACACAGGAGACAAACCATATAAATGTAAGGAATGTGGGAAAGCCTACAATTGTCCCTCCTCCTTAAGTATCCACATGAGAAAACACACTGGAGAGAAACCCTATGAATGTCTGGAATGTGGAAAAGCCTTCTATCTTCCCACTTCCCTGAATACACACGTGAAAAATCAAAGTAGAGAGAAACCCTATGAATGTAAGGAATGTGGAAAAGCCTTCAGTTGTCCCTCATCCTTCAGAGCACACGTGAGAGATCACACTGGAAAGATACAATATGAATGTAAGGAATGTGGGAAGGCCTTTAGCCGTTCTTCATCCCTCACGGAACATTTAAGAACTCACAGTGGAGAGAAGCCTTATGAATGTAAGGAATGTGGGAAAGCCTTTATTAGTTCCTCCCACCTTACAGTACATATAAGAACTCACACTGGAGAGAAACCTTATGAATGTAAGAAATGTGGAAAAGCCTTCATTTATCCCTCAGCCCTTAGGATCCACATGAGAACACACACTGGGGAGAAGCCCTATGAATGTAAGGAATGTGGGAAAGCCTTTCGCCATTCTTCATACCTTACTGTCCATGCAAGAATGCACACTGGAGAGAAGCCCTTTGAATGTCTGGAGTGTGGGAAAGCCTTCAGTTGTCCCTCATCCTTTCGAAGACATGTAAGAAGCCACACTGGAGAGAAACCCTATGAATGTAAGGAATGTGGGAAAGCCTTTGTGTGCCCTGCCTACTTTCGAAGACATGTGAAAACTCACAGCAGAGAAAATACATAAATGTCAGAAATATGGGAGTGTCTTCAAGGCATTTTCACATCCTCCGTCTAACATTGCGGAGATACCCTATGAATGTAAGAAAGCAGGAAGTTGTTGCTTATCTGTTTGAAGACTCGAGAACTCACAGCTGAGAGAAACCTGTGTATGTAAACCTTGTGGTAATACCTTCAATGAACATCACTTAACTGGATAAGGAAGCTTAACTAGAAGCGCAGATCAGTGACTCACCTTGAAAGTGGACTGCTGGCTCATTGATTTTCACTTTCTGTTTTCTGGTGTGAATATTTAAAGTGATAAGTTTTCCTCTAATACTTTTTCAGCTCTAACCATGCTTAAATTGTGAGGTACTTTTATTTGGGCTGAGACGTAAATGTTCTTCATAACAAAATCTTTTGGACCCATAAGGGGATTTGAGGTGTTTTTCATAGGCAGGCAGGAGTGTTTTTTTTTTTTTTTAATTAGTTTCTAATTAATGCTCATTGTTCTCCAAGTATACGAACATTATGGTATCAACACTTTGGTATTTGTGATTTCTTTTGTAATTTTTTTCTTGTAATTGGTAGTTTCATTTTGATCCAGCATGGTAGATACTGGAAATTGCCTACTCGGTATTTTTTTCTTTTCTCTTTTTTCTTTTTTCATACTTATTTATTTTGGGGAGAGCGCAAGTGGGGGAGGGGCACAGAGAAGGAGAATAGAGTATCTGAAGCGGGCTTTGTGCTGACCGGCTGACAGCTGTGAGCCCGATGTGGGGCTTGAACCCACAACCCTTGAGATGATGATCTGAGCTGAAGTCAGATGTTTAACGGACTGAGCCACTCAGGTGCTCCTTTTCTTTTTCTTTCTTTCTTTCTTTCTTTCTTTCTTTCTTTCTTTCTTTCTTTCTTTTTTTTTTAACTAAGAACTTCTAGTTTTTGATGTTATCGGTTTTTACTATTAAAAGCTTTTCCTGTCTAATACGCAATTTCAGCAGAAATTAATAAGTGCGAAGTTCTCCAAAGAAGAGTCGCCTCTGATAACCTTGTTTTTGTATGTTGTTCTTTGTCCTTACTCAAGGCTGGGAGTTGGACCCAGTGTTTTGAGTTTAAAAAGAGACCTTGTGAGAAGAAAGCTAGAGTAAAGTTGGTTGAGCTGGCTTGTATGTGTTGGACATGGTTGGGACTTCATTTCTCAAAGTCATTCCCTTCATCCAGTTCCAGGTTAGAGTTGTTGAAAGTAGTTTGCATGAAATGGGAAGGCAGAAGAAGCCATTATTCTTCATTTAGTGGAGCCATCCAATGAAGACAGATGCATAGGGGCCAGGTGGGCTTCAGTTTCCGGCTCATTTTCCTGATTACTGGACCCACCAATCAATTCTAGCTTGAAACAGAACATTATATGTTTTCACTTCAGTAACCTCAGAGACAGCAGCTCTGTAGACCTCTCCATGAGTTCCTCCATCATGGTCATACACAGCTTCTTAGATTTTCTGGCAAGTTCCAGCACTGTCATTTTGCTGATACTATAGTCCCTCTGGCACATCAACTGAATATGTAGAATTGGCGCCATTTTGGAGCAGGATTGTTATCTGTGGTCCAATCCATCATGTCACTTTGCTCAAGGGGAAAGACAGCTATGTAAATCCCCTGGGACCTCAAGTGAGAAGAGCTGTGGACGGCAGGGAAGATTAGTTATAATTGTAAGCATCAGACAGGGTGTCATCCTATTTTACTGGAGGAAGATGTATATTTGACACCTTCAAACATTTTTCTGCTTTTTTGAGAAAGAGGAGTTCTTTAGTTTATGCTTCTTCAGGTACATTTAGCTATACTTCTCCCTTCCGTTACATTTCCACTTTATTTCTGAAAGTATACCTATGGCGCTTTCTCTTTATCATTTTCTGCTCTTTTAGTAAAACATATATATACCAATATGCATGAAGTGTGCTACTCCTAAGTGTATAACTTGATGAAATTTTTCTTATGTACACACCCTGATAATCAGAATATTCCCAGGATTCCAGAAAGTTTATTTATCTGCCTTGTCAATAATTGTTCCACAAAGGAAACCACAATTTTGACTTTTCATTCAATTTATTAGGTTTGCTTATTCTTGATTTTCTTGATCTTTATCTAAGTGCTTAAATACAATATGTACAATTACGTGTTTGGTTTCTTAGTGTGGTGTCTGGTTTACGTTTTAATTGCTCCTTTCACAGACTTAACACTCATTTCTCTTGATATACGTTTTGTATGTAGGAATGAGATCACTGGGTAGACTTTATCTTTAGTTTCGATAGTTACTGCAGTTTTTCAAAAAGGCAGATTACACCTATCATCCTAAAAGCAATGTGTGGAAATTGCGGTTATTCCATTTAGCTGGCCAAACTTTCTAATTTCAGCCATCCAGCAGAGGATATGGTAACATCCTGCTTTGGTTTTAGTTTGCAGTTACCTGATATGTAAGGATGAGAAGTACGTTTTACGTGCTTGTTGGATACCTTTTATGAGGGCATCCTGTTGAAGCATTTCACCCATGCTTGGTTCCTTTTTTATTTGAAGGGTTTCTAGGTATTTATCCTTGATTGTATGTATGTGTATCTCTATATCTAAGTACATGTACATACATATATAAAACCTTTATATATGTGTGTGTATATATGTTATGTATATTATATATACATATATTACAAATAACATTTCCCAGTCTCTGGCTTCTCTTTTCACTCTTCTCATTTTTGTAAGCTATAAAGAGTTTATTATCTTGACGAATTCTGTCTGTGTGTCTTGACTGTGCATTTTGGGTTAGCTATTCTTCCTGGCAGGCTATTTCTCTCTGCTGTAGGTCCCAGAAGATCCAGGCTCTTTCTTTCCATGTTGAAGTCTCAGGGAGAAAAGAATCGATGGCCTTTTTTGAATAACTCCAATATGTTGATTATAATAGAATCTGACTGGCTCACTTGCTAATTGTTATCGAGTCACAGTGCAGTGTCCCGATTTGTTTAAGGCAGGCTCCCATGCTCATCCAGAAACCAGAGTAGAGTCTGCACTGAGTCAGAGTCCTGACAGTTGTCATGTATACAGAGAGGGGAGGAGGCAGCAGTGGGCAAGTGCGGATATGGGAATAGAGGTAATCTTGTCTGCTAGCATGTTGTGCTTACTGTGGTCTTAGCAATAGTGGCGAACTGAAGTCTGGTAACTCAACAAGGGCTAAGTAATTGTAGAAATCCTTTCATAAAGGTTAGATGCCATCTGTTAACATATCTTTAGATTGCTAAAGATGGCTTCTCAATCTCTATGTTGCTTTGTAGTATGTAGGGAAATCTGGGAGTGAGACACAATTTTTTTATTCTTCATTTGTTTCTATATTTTTAGAATTTCCTTATCAATTTTCACAAATACGCTGAGAGTATGCTTGGAATTGGCATTGACTTGATGCAATAACCTGAATGAAATTGACATCTTTATGATACTGAGTCTTCCAATTGAACATAATATAATCATCCATTTACCAAGGTTGTCTGTAATTTCTCTTAACAGTATTTCATGGTTTAATTGTAGAGGTCTTGAATATTTTTAATTTATTTCTAGGTATGTGGTATGTTTTGCTTTGTAAATATTTTTATTTATTTCCTTTTTGATTTTTCAGCTAGCGCGAATTGCAATTTCTTTTTGTACTTTGATCTTTTTATCCAATGACATTCATAAATTAAATTATTATTTGAAATATTATTCAAATAGTTTGTGGATTATTTTGGATTTTCTGTGTATACAATCCTGTCAGTTACGAAAGAAAGTCTTACTTGATTCTCCCCCTCCCTTTTCTTTTTTTAAGTAGGCTCCACGCCCAGTGTGGAGCCCAACGCAGGGATTCAACTCATGACCTTGAGATCAAGAGTTGGATGCTTAACTGACTGAGCCATCCAGGCACCCCAAAACGTCTTAACTTGGTTTCTAAACTTTGTGGGTTTTTTTCTTTTCACCTCATTGCTTTATAATGATGAATAGAAATGATGAATATGAGCATCTTTGTCCTGTTCCTGATCTTAGGGGGAAATGTGCCATATTTCAGAAGTATAATAATAACTATAGTTTTCAGGGGCGCCTGGGTGGCTCAGTCGGTTGAGCGGCCGACTTCGGCTCAGGTCATGATCTCGCGGTCCGTGAGTTCGAGCCCCGCGTCGGGCTCTGTGCTGACAGCTCAGAGCCTGGATCCTGTTTCAGATTCTGTGTCTCCCTCTCTCTGACCCTCCCCTGTTCATGCTCTGTCTCTCCTTGTCTCAAAAATAAATAAAAAACGTTAAAAAATTAAAAAAAATAATAACTATAGTTTTCATAGATTAATTTTATTAATTTATTATTTTTTTTAAATTTACATTCATTAGTTATCAGATAAGGCAACAATGATTTCAGTAGATTCCTTAATGCCCCTTACCCATTTAGCCCATACCCCCTCCCACAACCCCTCCAATAACCCTCAGTTTTTTCTCCATATTTAAGAGTCTCTTATGTTTTGTCCCCCTCTCTGTTTCTATATGATTTTTGCTTCCCTTCTCTTATGTCCATCTGTTTTGTATCATAAAGTTCTCATATGAGTGAAGTCATATGATACTTGTTTTTCTCTAATTTTGCTTACCATAATACCTTCTAGTTTCATCCACATAGTTGCAAATGGCAAGATTTCATTCTTTTTGATTGCTGAGTAATACTCCATTGTCTATATATATACCACATCTTCATCCATTCATCTGTCGATGGACATTTGGGCTCTTTTCATACTTTGGTTATTGTTGATAGTGCTGCTATAAACATTGGGGTGCATGTGTCCCTTCAAAACAGCATATCTGTGTCCCTTGGATGAATACCTATTAGTGCAGTGGCTGGGTCAAAGGGTAGTTCTATTTTTAATTTTTTGAGGAAATTCCATACTGTTTCCCAGATTGGCTGCACCAGTTTGCATTCCCACCAGCAGTGCAAAAGAGATCATCTTTCTCTGCATCTCGCCAACAACTTTTGTTGCCTGAGTTGTTAATGTTAGCCATTCTGACAGGTGTGAGGTGGTATCTCATTGTGATTTTGATTTCTATTTTCCTGATGATGAGTCATGTTGACCATTTTTTCATGTGTCAGTTGGCCATGGATGACAAGGCCAAGGATGTCTTCTTTGGAGAAGTGTCTATTCATGTCTTTTGCCCATTTCTTCACTGGATTAGTTGTTTTTTGGGTGTTGAGTTTGAGAAGTTCTTAATAGATTTTGGATACTAACCCTTTATCTGATATGTCATTTGCAAATATCTTCTCCCATTCCGTCGGTTGCCTTTTAGTTTTGCTGATGTTTCCTTCACTGTGCAGAAGCTTTTTATTTTGATGAGGTCCCAATAGTTCATTTTTGCTTTTGTTTCCTTTGCATCTGGAGACGTGTTGAGTAAGAAGTTGCTGCAGCCAAGGTCAAAGAGGTTTTTGCCTGCTTTCTCTTTGAGATTTTGATGGCTTCCTGTCTTATGTTTAGGTCTTTCATCCATTTTGAGTTTATTTTCCCAGCGCCACTTGCTGAAGGGACTGTCTTTATTCCATTGGATATTCTTTCCTGCCAAATCAAAGATTAGTTGGCCATACGTTTGTGGGTCCATTTCTGGGTTTTCTGTTCTGTTCCATTGAGTGTTTTTGTGCCAGTACCATAGTTTCTTGATGATTACAGCTTTGTAATACAGCTTGAAGTCCGGGATTGTGATGCCTTCTGCTTTGGGGTTTTTTTTTTTTTTTTTTTTTTTTTTTTTTCAAGATTGCTGTGGCTATTCAGGGTCTTTGCTGGTTCCACACACATTTTAGGATTGTTTGTTCTAGCTCTGTGAAGAATGCTGGTGTTATTTTGATAGGTATTGCATTAAATATGCATATTGCTTTGGGTGGTATTGACATTTTAACAATATTTGTTCTTCCTATCCAGGAGCATGGAATATTTTTCCTTTTTTTGTGTCTTCTTCAATTTCTGTCATAACCTTTCTATGGTTTTCAGTGTATAGATTTTTTACCTCTTTGGTTAGATTTATTCCTACATATTTTATGGTTTTTGGTGCAATGGTAAATGGGATCGATTCCTTGCTTTCTCTTTCTGTTGCTTCATTATTGGTGTATAGGAATGCAACCGATTTCTGTACATTGATTTTATATCCTGAGACTGTACTGAATTCATGGATCAGTTCTAGCAGGTTTTTTTGTGGAATCTTTTGGGTTTCCACATAAAGTATCATGTCATCTGTGAAGAGTGAAAATTTGACCTCCTCCTGGCTGATTTGGATGCCTTTTATTTTTTTGCGTTGTCTGATTGCTGAGGCTAAGACTTCCAATACTATGTTGAATAACAGTGGCGAGAATGGACATCCCTGTCTTGTTCCTGACCTTAGGGGGAAAGCTCTCAGTTTTTCCCCATTGAGGATGATATTAGCAGTTGTTCTCTCATATATGGCTTTTATGATCTTGAGATATGATCCTTCTATCCCTACTTTCTTGAGGGTTTTTATCAAGTAATAATGCTGTATTTGGTCAAATGCTTTCTCTGCATCTATTGAGAGGATCATGTGGTTCTTGTCCTTTGTTTTATTGATATGATGAATCACGTTGATTGTTTTGTGGATATTGAACCAGTCCTGCAACCCAGATATAAATCCCACTTGGTTGTGGTAAATCATTTTTTTAATGTAGGATCCGGTTGGTTAATATCTTGTTGAGAAATTTTGAATCTATGTTCATCAGGGAAATTGGTCTATAGTTCTTTTTTTAGTGGAATCTTTGTCTGGTTTTGGAATCAAGGTAATGCTGGCTTCATAGAATGAGTTTGGAAGTTTTCCTTCCATTTCTATTTCTTGGTACAGCTTCAAGAGAAGAAGTGTTAACTCTTGCTTGAATGTTTGGTAGAATTCCTCTGGAAAGCCATCTGGCCCTGGACTCTTGTTTTTTGGAAGATTTTTGATTACTAATTTGATTTCTTTACTGTTTATGGGTCAATTCAAATTTTCTATTTCTTCTTGTTTCAGTTTTGGTAGTTTATAGGTTTCTAGGAATTTGTCAATTTCTTCTAGATTGCCCATTTTATTGGCGTATAGTTGCTCGTATAATATTCTATTATTGTTTATTATTATTATCTGCAGTGTTTGTTGTGATCTCTCCTCTTTCATTCTTGATTTTATTTATTTGGGTCCTTTCCCCCTTTTTTTTTTTTTTTTGCTCAAACTTGCTAGGGGGTTATCAATTTTTTTAATTCTTTCAAAGAACCAGCTTCTGGTTTCGTTGATCTGTTGTACTGTTTTTTTTTGTTTTGTTTTTTTGTTTTGTTTTGTTTTTTGTTTTGGTTTCAAAAGCATTGATTTCTGCTCTAATCTTTATTATTTCCTGTCATCTGCTGGTTTGGGGTTTTATTTGCTGTTCTTTTTCCAGCTCTTTAGGGTGTAAGGTTAGGTCGTACATTGAGACCTTTCTTCTTTCTTTAGGAAGGCCTGGATTGCTATATACTTCCCTCTTATGATGCCTTTGTTGCATCCCAGAGGTTTTGGGCTGTGGTGTTATCATTTTCATTGGCTTCCATGTACTTTTTAATTTCCTCTTTAATTTCTTGTTTAGCCCATTCATTCTTTACTAGGATGTTCTTTAGTCTACAAGTGTTTGTTTTTCCAAATTTTTTCTTCTGGCTGATTTTGAGTTTCATAGCTTTGTGGTCTGAAGATATGCACAGTGTGATCTTGATCCTTTTGTACTTGTTGAGGGCTTGTTTGTGTCCCAGTATGTGATCTATTCTGGAGAACGTTCCATGTACACTGCAGAAGAATGTATATTCCCTTGCTTTAGGATGAAATGTTCTGAATATATCTGTTAAGTCCATCTGGTCCAGTGTGTCATTCAAAGCCATTGTTTCCTGTTGATTTTCTGTTTAGATATCTGTCCATTGCTGTAAGTGAGGTGTTGAAGTCCCTACTATTATGGTATTATCATCAATGAGTTTGTTTATGTTTGTGATTGATTTATATATTTGGGCGCTTCACATTTAGAGCATAAATATTTAAAATTGTTAGGTCTTCTTAGTCCCCTTAATTATGATATAATACCCTTCTTCATCTCTTGTTAAAGTCCTTATTTTAAAGTCTAGATTGTCTGATATAAGTATGGCTACTCCAGCTTTCTTTTGGTGACATTAGCATGATAGATGGTTCTTCGTCCCCTTTCAATCTGAAGGTGTCTTTAGGTCTAAAATGGGTGTCTTGTAAACAGCATATAGATGGATCTTGTTTTCTCATCCATTCTGTTACCCTGTGTGTTTTGATTGGAGCATTTAGTCCATTGATGTTTAGAGTGAGTACTAAAGATAGAGTTTATTACCATTATGTTTCTTGTAGAGTTGGAGTTTCTGGTGTTCTCTGGTCCTTTTTAGTCTTTTTTGCTTTTGGTCCTTTTTTTTTTTCCCCCATCGTTTCTCCCCTCTTCCCGTCTTCTCTCCCCCTTAAAATTTCTTGCAGTGCTGGTTTAGTGGTCACAAACCCCTTTAATTTTTGTTTGGGAAATTTTTAATCTCTTCTATTTTGAATGACTGCATTGCTGGATGAAGAATTCTTGGCTGCATATTTTTCCGATTCAGCACATTGAATATATCCTGCTTCTCCTTTCTGGCCTGCCAATTTTCTGTGGATAGGTCTGCTGCAAACCTGAACTGTCTTCCCTTGTAGGTTAGGGACTGTTTTTCCCTTGCTGCTTTCATGATTCTTTCCTTGCCTGAGTATTTTGTTTGACTATCATATACCTAGCTGATGGTCAGTTTTTGTTGAATCTAATAGGGCTCTTCTGTGCTTTCTGGAATTTGATGTCTGTCTTTCCCTGGGTTAGGAAAGTTTTCTGCATGATTTTCTCACATAACCCTCTACCCCTTTTACTGTCTCTTCATCTTCTGGGACCCCTGTGATTCTGATGTTATTCCTTTTTAAAATTTTTTTTTTTCAACGTTTATTTATTTTGGGGACAGAGAAAGACAGAGCATGAATGGGGGAGGGGCAGAGAGAGGGAGACACAGAATCGGAAACAGGCTCCAGGCTCTGAGCCATCAGCCCAGAGCCTGACGCGGGGCTCGAACTCACAGACCGCGAGATCGTGACCTGGCTGAAGTCGGACGCTTAACCGACTGCGCCACCCAGGCGCCCCCTGATGTTATTCCTTTTTAATGAGTCACTGATTTCTGTCAGTCTTTAATTGTGTTCTTTGGCCTTGTCTCCTCTTTTTTTTTTTTTTTTTTTTTTTTTTTTGCTTCATTATTCTCCATAAGTTTGTTTTCTGTATGGCTGATTTGCTGCTCTGACTCCTCTATCCTTGCCACCATGGTATCCATTGGAAAGTGCAGCTCAGTTATAGCATTTTTTATTTCATCCTGGCTAGCTTTTACTTCTTTTATCTCTGCAGAGAGGCATTCTAATCTATTATCGGCCCCAGCTAGTATTCTTACTATTATGATTCTAAGTTCTGGTTTGGATATCTTGCTTGTACCTGTGTTGGTTAAGTCCCTGGGTCTTGTTTCTTCCTGCTCTTTCTTTTGGGGGTAAATTCCTTTACTTCATCATTTAGAATGGTGAAGTTAATAAGATAAAAATTTAAAAACACACACACACACAAGTCAAATAAATGTTGCTAGATCCTAGATGTGTTTTGGTCTGGTTGTTGAAAGGAGCTTGATAGATTAGAGAAAAAGGGGGTGGGGGGAGGGAAAACCTGAAAATTTGAAAAAAATGAATTCAATAAAATAGGATAAAGTGAAATGATGGAAGTAAAATAGATTTTGAAAAATTTACAAAAATGTAAAAAATATAGTAGAAAAAGTTAAAGAAAAATATTTTTAATAAAAATTGAAAATAAAATTTTTCTGTTTCTGTATTAAAGAAAAAGAAATGAAAAAGAAGAAAAAAATTGAATAGGTGGACCAGCAAACAGATAGAAATACAATTTAAATTACATCATTTTCCCCTAACATCAAACTATGAAGCAATTTACAGTATGTAAACTAAGCGGGCAGAGAGACTTGTGGTGTTTCTGAAGAGCGAGGTTGGCCCGGTTGGGCGGGGTTTAGTGTAAAGGCTCTGTTCTCCACTAGGTGGCGCTGCTTAATTTACTAGGGTCGTTTGTTGTGGCGCCTGTAGGTGTGTATGCACATGCGCGAGCGGGGTGAAAATGGCGTCATCCAGCTAGTCAGACTAGTATCAGAACTCTGTTCTACCCAACCAGCAATCGTGTACCTGTCCTTTGTCTCTGGCTTCCGTCCACTCCCTGCTTTTACACTGTCCGTGAGCAAGCCATCAGGTTGCCAGGAGGCACCTCCCTACTGAGTTTTATCCCAGACGCGGCTGTGTTTCCAGACCCCTTACTTATGAAGGAATGCGGCTCCCCCTCCCCCCCACTCAGACCTTCAGGGGGAGGGTCTCACCGAACAATGGCGGGTCCTAGCAGCACCCAGGAACATTCGAGGGACTGTGCTGCCGCCGATGCTCAGAGACTGTGGCCGGGTGCCCACCCGCCCCAGAAAAAGTTCCTGTTTCAGGGATTATGGGAAATCGCAGCACGCGTCTGGCACCGGGCTTCCCCCTTAACGCCCTTGTTCCAGCACCAGCAAATGTTGTTCTCCGGTCTGCTGGCACCTTTGCCTTGTGGGGGCCACACAGCCTCTACCAGCTGTCCTCCCAGCAGGGGAACCGCCTCTCCCCGTGTGGCCCGAAGCCCCCCCGGAATCCACTCTGCTCCTGGGGACTCGCCCTTCCCACCAGAGCACCCCCAGGTATGGAACTGGAGAGTTTCAGACTCTGCGCTCCCTGTTTGTAGAGTTTTAGTGGAATTTAAACCCTCTCCTTTCTCCTTTCTCCCTTTTTAGTTCAGCCCCTGTGGCTGTTTCCACTTTTCCACTTTCTCTGCAGCTGCTTTGGGGGGAAGGGTGCTTTTCCCATACTCCCCACATCTGTGTCCTCTCTGCATAAGCAAAAACAGCTCCCTGCTTTCTGTGGCTTCTCTCTCCCCCAGTTCACCTCTCCGTGCCACATACCTGCTGAGTTCTGTGGTTCAGATTGTGTGGATTATTGTGTTAATCCTCAAATCAGTTTTCTAGGTGTGCAGGATGGTTCAGTGTTGATCTGGCTGCATTTCATGGACGTGAGATGCAAAAAAAGCTTCCATGCTGTTCTGCCATCTTGGCTCCTCCTCTGACCATAAGAGCATCTGACTCTTGGTCTCAGGGTCATGAGTTTGAGCCCCACGTTGGGTGTAGAGATTACTTAAACAAAAATGTTAAAAAAAAAAAAAAAGAATGTCTTTCAAAAAATAATAATGAAGGCGATTTCATTTTATCCCCAATTTGTCGAGTATTTTCTTATTGTTGTGAGTGAATATTGATATTTATCCAGTGCCTTTTCTGCATGAATCATGGTCTTAACAACAACAACAAAAATCCTTCAGTTTATTAATATGGTGAATTAACTACATTCCTTGATTTTCAGATGGTAAAATAACATGTGTATCTGGAATGAGCCACACTTGGACGTGGTATATATTAGCCAATTAGCCTTTTCACTTTGCTAGAATTAGTTATGTCTGGTAATTAGAGGCTTATCTTGTAGTTTCTTTTAATATACTTGTCTGTGTTTTATATCAGATTTATATTGCCTCTTAAAAGGAGCTAGAAACTGTTCTGAAACACTTTGTGTAAAATTGGACCTGTTAGGCCTTTTATGTTTGGAATAATTCACCAGTGAATCTTTTGGGTTTTCTTCACAAAAGTTTTCTTAAGATAGTTTCACTGATGAATTACACCAAATTATTTATATATGACAAAGGTTATTCAGGTTTTTTTATTTGTTTTTGTGTTAGTTTTGCCAAATTGTATCTGTCCATTTCATAACTTTTCAAACATGTTGACATAAATTTGTTGATAATAGCCTTTAATTCCTTTTTAATGTCTGAAAGCTGTAATTCTATCCCCTTTTCATTTCTGATGGTGGTAATATGTGTGTTTTCTTCCTTTTTCTTCATCCTGTTAGGGATTTAGATATTTTTTCAAAGAAACTTAAGATATATTAATTTTTTCAAAGAAAGGAGAACTTTACTCTTCTTTCTGATTCTTTAATTTCTGGTTTTATTCCCTTCTATTATATTTGGGTTTAATTTAATTCTAGTTTTTTGAGATAGATACTTGTATCAGGGCCTGTCTTCTGCTATGCCCAGTCTACTTATAAGCCTATCCAGTCAGAACTTTCTACCATTAACATTATCAGTAGCAATATGTTTGAGATATGTGCAGAAAAATACTGTTTATGTGTCTGTTATCCTAAGGTCCTGGGTCTTCCTTGGTGGAATGGAAAGAAAACTGGACTGGGGAATGCAGACACCTAATTCCTAGTATTCAATTTTCGACCCTACCTCTATGACTTTTAAAAAGCCACTTAAGCTTTCTCATCCTGAGTTTGGGGTATGTGTGTATAAATTCTTTTTTACTGAAATAATTATAGATTCAAAGTAAAAAAAAAAATATGTATGGGAAAATCCCATGTATCCCTCACTCAGTTTTCCCCAGTAGAAATCCAAGAGCTTATTCAGATTTCACCAATATGAATGGAGTGTGTGTGTGTGTGTGTGTGTGTGTGTGTGTGTGTGTTTCTTTGCAGTTTGAGCACTTGTGTAGATGAATGGACCTACTACCACAGTCAAGATACAGAACTGTTTCATCAGCACAAAAGAACTCCTTTAAACTACTTTGTATTCAGACCCAAACCTCTACATCACTAGCCTCAACAAGTACAATATGTTCTCCATCTGTGTAATCTTGTTTTTTCAAGAATATTATATAAATGAAATCATACAGTATGTAACCTTCTGGAGATAGACTTTTTTTCACTCAGCATAATCCCTTTGAGATCCATCCAAGTTGTGTGAAGCTGTGTCCTTTTTTATTGCTAACAGTGTGTTTGCTTTTCATCAAATTAAGTTCTCCTCTTCCTAGTTTGCAGAGGTTTTTTTTTTTTTAATCATGAATATAGGTTTTGGATTTTGTCAGATGCCTTTTCTGTATCAACTGATATCCTAGCCTAGTCGATGCAGTAGATCACACTGATTTTCAAATAATGGACCAGTCTTGCACATCTGGACGACATCTCCAGTCATGGTGATTGGTGGATTCAGTTTACTAATAGTTGCTTTTCTGTTACTTTCTCAATTATGAAATCTATTTTAAGGCTAATATATTAAATCTGTAAGGTGTTAAAAATAGGCAAGGAACAAGAAACAAGTTTTTGTGTTTAGTCTAAGGCAGATATATTATCAACATTGGCCATAAACCAAAGCCATTCAGCAACATAAGAGATACAGATAGAAAGTACTGGTCGAGTGGCTTGGATGGAGCAGGGATCACATCCATTCTGTTGGATCAGAAACACTTCCTTCACTGCCCCCACGTTTTTAGACTCTGGAAGAGTTTAAAGGACAAAGATTTGTTTCAGAGATGACTTGAAGAGAAGGGGCTGCCCTGGTTTTATGAAAAGAGAAGAGGTAAAAGGAAGTATTTAACCTTTAGTGAGCTTTTATTCTGTGTCATTCACTGTTTTAACTTCCATGTATTAACTTATTTGATCACAAAGATTTCATGAGTTGGGTACCTATTATCAACATAATATACATGGTGAAATAGAGTTACAAATGAGCTCATTAATTGCCTGGAATTACATGGTATGTGGTAGAACTATGTTTGAATCCAGAACCCATGATTTTTAATACTAAACTATACTGCCTCCAGAGACCAAAGAGTTTTGAAGAGTCTAGACAGCTATTGGGGTCAGATGGGGCTGAGAGCAACATTCTAGTGTAAACCTCACTTGACATCTTTTAGGCAAGCACCAAGTATCTTCTCAGCCATCCATATGACATGAGCTCCCCATGTTATGGAAGGAGTGTGGTTATAAGGGAAGGAGAGAATCCAATTCATAAAATGTGAAAGACCAACCTTGCTTTATCTTTGAAAACATGTGGCACATTGTTAGCATTATATAAATATTGACAGCTTGATTTAACTAAAAGGTTTATTGGGTAATTACATCAGATACTACTTGAAACACCTTATAGCTGTAATGTGTTTACTGTTCACAGTGATGAGTAATTTCAGATAAAATAATTCTACTCAAACAACTAGAAACACTCAGAATAAACAAGAGTGCTAGATAATGGAAAGAAACAGTTTAAATTAAAAAAAGATACGTTCAAATATAGAGATGTTTTCAGGTTCTAGCATGGGAAATGTTAACAATAAAGATGCCAATATTCCTGGTATCATTTCATCATCAATGTTCAATAAATCAAAATTGCAATGGAAATTTTAAGTGGAAAAAGTCTTTACAGGAAGAGCCTTCCTTGTGGGTATATGACTAGAGGAGGCCAGATGAACTTCCCCTGGGAAGAGGTGGGACTCAGAAGTAATTGAGCTGGACCAAGGACACGTTTTCTCCTCTGGTTGTCCAGGATTGTGAAGTCTACAGGGAATGGAGTTCGTGAACCACTTCAGCTAATTATGAGCTCTGCATCCAGCTCTCAAGGCCACAATACCATAATCAGCCTGTGTCTCCAATCTTTCAGGTTGCTAGTCCCTGTCTAGTGGGCTTCATACCTGTATCTCCTCGCAGAGTAGTAATCTCCATCAGGAGGCCTGGCTGGAGTCTGTCTGTCTGCCAGTCCTGGGGACAAACCCTCTGCCATTACCACTCACCAGGCAGGAGAGGGGCAGCACACTGTCCCTCCTTGGTCATGCACCAGCAAAGTCACAGCGTAGCCAGTGAGTGCCATGACAGATAGTGGATGGAGGAGGCACTGGGGGAGCATAGTTTCCTTATTGTCAGGACAAGCAGGACATTTGGGTTAGACAGATGTTAGGGCACCAACATGCAAAGTTTCCACTCCAAGCAATATGAGGTTTACTCTCATTCAGTGTTCTGCCTTCCTCCCACACTGGTTCTAGCTCCCATAGGCATTACTCCCACATGGCATGATCAGGTCTTTCTAAACTGTCCCTTGAGTACTCCAAAATCACAAAGTGATGATGATGATGAAGACAGTAAGTATGATATTAATTTTCATTGGTTTCCTAAGCGGCAGGCTGTGAGCTAAGTGTTTTGTGTAGATTGTTTCATTGCATCTGTATAACGACGCCCCAAGAAACAGGAACACACATTATCATTTTACAGATAAATAAGAGGACACGGTATTTAAATGTAACTTGTATTAAGCCATGAAATAAAATGGGTATGAATTCAGATTTGAATCCTCACATCCAGACTCCAGACATAGGACACCTAGCCATTATTCCCTCCTACTAACCCAGTCTGTCATTTTACTTGCTGGATCACTTCAGGCAGAGCCTCCCCCCCCCCCCCCCCCCAGTGCTTTTCCCTTTGGTGGTTTCCAGTAGACCTAAGGGGAGAGTAATAGGTACCCCTTGCTGCACCAGCTAGACTATAGTAACAAGCTGTAGGAAAGATAGCTGAGATCAAGGTAGGGATCATAGAAGGATCAGCTGCTTGTTATTCAGGGAAGCTCGCTCTCTTGTCCCTGCTCCTAGATTTTCCTTAAACTATCTTCCTCCTTTGTGCTAGTTGCAAGGATTAAATGGTATATTAGAAACTGTATATGTGATGAATGTGTATAGAAACGTCAAAATAAAGTTTAGATATTCTTATGATTAACAGGCTAGTTTCATACTATTTTATTAAAATATCCTGTAATCTCAAGGTACGGATTTCCCTGGGTATCTGACACGGCATTTTATTTTGTCCTTGTACAAGTATACTGAGTATACTGAGTGAAGGGAAATGACTCGAGTCTCATTTCTGATTTTTGGTCTTTAGCACAGAACTGGCAACAAAAACAAATAAAAATCTCTGTTAAACATTACATAGCCCCTTAGTTCACATGAACGTAGAGTCGGCGATTATGGTTTATACCCACTGGATGCTTTCTTGCCTGGGCGTTTATCTTTTTCAGCAATATCCCACAGGACTACAGACAAGATAGAGTAGGCTTATGTGTTTCCACGGCATGGACTTTCTATGAACCTCTTATTTTCTTTTTGTAATATATACATCATTCAGTTATCAAAAATTTGTGGGTATTTTAAACAATGAAAGGTTTAAAAGAGGGAGAAAGAGAAGATAAATTTTACTTTATGAACAGAGACACTTTTAGGATTTCACATTTAGGATATAGGATCATACCACGCTCAAGTTCCCTCGGACAAGAAAAGCTTTGACCTCTCTGTCATGTCATTAAATAAAAGTTATTAAATATTTCTCAAGATTAAATTTCATCAAACCAGCTACTGAAAAGTCACTTAATACTGATTAAAATACCATAACTGAATATTAAAAGCCAAACTTCCGGAAATATCATTTTCCCCATTTCTGGTAAAGAATGCTATCAGAAAGAGGTTGAGACATTTATGCATACTCCAAATTTAGTGTGTGAAAGATGTGGGGCTCAGACTTTGGTCTCCTGACTCCTGTCTCAGGGCTATGTCTCTTACATTAAAGCTGAATAAATATATATTTTTTCAAGCTTGCTTTGTCCCAGAGGAACAAATGGAGACAGAACCATTGGTTTCTCATCTTATGACTCAGTGAGGTTATCTGTGAATTAGCAGAATGCGCTAAGTGGTTCATAGAGGTCTTTCTGGCATGAATATTGTAGTTAATAGGATTTTCTATGAAGAGTAATGTTATTTCCATCTCACTATGAAAATCTGAGATGTGCAAATATTGTTTCCTCTACAAGTTGAGAATTTCATGTGAGCTATCATGGAATGAGATTACTAGATAGACTTTAGGGATATTCCTGATTCTATATCTCAGAAGTAAAAATGTAGGCACCAAATAGGAAAATTAAATGTGCACTGATTTGTACAATGCAAACAACTATACTTCATATATATATGAATATGTATGTATATATGTATCTATTATAGATATTCTCAGTTGTGTGATAATGGAGAAGTAAAAGAATGGGGTTTTTTTTGGCATTATGAACACTTACAATTTTTTTTTAAGTTTATTTATTTTGAGAGAGAGCGAGAGAGAGAGAGCGAGCGAGCCTGGGAGGGGCACAGAGGGAGAGAGAGAGAGAGAGAGAGAGAGAGAATCTCAAGTAGGCTCCACAGTGTCATCATGGAGCCTCGTGAAGGGTTCAAACTCACGAACCGTGAGATCATGACCTGAGCCTAAATCAAGAGTCAGCCTTAACCAACTGAGCTACCTAGATGCCCCTATGAACACTTTTTTAATGGCAACAGATGGTAAATTGATATAAGTTACAGGTTAGAATATAATGGATACAAAATCCATCCAGGTAACAGAAAAGTATCACTTACAAAAGTAAATCTGATTCAAGTGGCTAAAGAATTCAGACACCCCATTTTGATAATTACACAGAATTTTCATAGGAAGGAATTGAAAAATAAAAATAAGTCTATTCCTCTGGCAGAACTATGCATCACTAAAGTGTTTGAACCAGATAGGTCACAGAAGTCTTTCACAGAAACATTTAAAGTTTAATGAGAATATTTCAGGGACAACATGTGTAGTATGATACTTTTCAGCTATGTTTTCAGGAAGACTGTTTATGGATATGAACTCAATCCTAACACCATGGAAACATTGGCAGGAAAAATATACCTGCCAAATTCATGACAGTGGTTGCCTTTGTGGGATAAGTATGCCCAGGAACAAGGTCATGAAGGGAGAGTAAGAAAACTGAAATTTTATTGGTAATATTGCAAATCTGTATAAATATGTTTTTTTTTTTAAGTTTGTTTACTTAGAGACAGAGATAGTGGGGGATAAGGGCAGAGAGAGAGAGGGGAGAGAGAAACCCAAGCAGGCTCCACATTATCAGCATGGAGCCTGATGCAGGGACCGATCCCACAAACTGTCAGATCATGACCTGAGCCCAAGTCAGATGCTTAACGGACTGAGCCACCCACGTGCCCCTGAATGTTCACATTTTTTAAAAGTTTTATTTATTTAAGTAATCTCTACATGCAACACGGGGCTCATAACCCAGAGATCAAGAGTCATAACCCAGAGATCAAGAGTCACATTCTTTTCCGACTGAGCCAGCCAGGTGCCCCTGAATGTTTACATTTTTAATATAGTGAGTGGGTATTAATATTAGTAGATAAAATTAATGGGGCATTTACCAAGTGGTAATATTCTAAGGCAAAGATTCTCAACTGTGGCTCTATGTTACAATTATAGTAACAGTCTATACAATTACAACAGACTCACATGTAGAGATTCTTACTTAACTGGTTCTAGTTCTAACTGATTTAACCTGTAGCCATGCTATTCAGGGTATTTTATTTATTTATTTATTTATTTATTTATTTATTTATTTATTTATTTATTTATTTTTATATATGAAATTTATTGACAAATTGGTTTCCATACAACACCCAGTGCTCATCCCAAAAGGTGCCCTCCTCAATACCCATCACCCACCCTCTCCTCCCTCCCACCCCCCATCAACCCTCAGTTCTCAGTTTTTAACAGTCTCTTATGCTTTGGCTCTCTCCTACTCTAACCTCTTTTTTTTTTTTCCTTCCCCTCCCCCATGGGTTCCTGTTAAGTTTCTCAGGATCCACATAAGAGTGAAACCATATGGTATCTGTCTTTCTCTGTATGGCTTGTTTCACTTAGCATCACACTCTCCAGTTCCATCCACGTTGCTACAAAAGGCCATATTTCATTTTTTCTCATTGCCACATAGTATTCCATTGTGTATATAAACCACACTTTCTTTATCCATTCATCAGTTGATGGATATTTAGGCTCTTTCCATAATTTGGCTATTGTTGAGAGTGCTGCTATGAACATTGAGGTACAAGTGCCCCTATGCATCAGTACTCCTGTATTATTCAGGGTATTTTAAAAGATATACAGGTAATTACAATGGTCAATGAGGAGTGAGACCCACTGGCCTAAGCACTTTATTATTTAATTTTTTTATTGTGTGATTTCATTTTTTAATACTTTTATTACAGTATAATTAACATACAGTGTTATATTAGTTTCAGGTGTCCAATATAATGGTTCAACAATCTATACATTTCTCCGTGCTCATCAAGATAAGTGTACTCTTAATCCACTTAGTATTCCCCCCTCTCCTACCCACCTTTTAAATTTAATTTTTATGGGGTGTCTGGGTGGCTCAGTTGGTTAAGCATCCAACTTCGGCTCAGGTCATGATCTCACGGTTTGTGAGTTCGAGCCCCGTGTTGGAGTCTGTGCTGACAGCTTGGAGCCTGGGGCCTGCTTCGGATTCTCTGTCTCCATCTCTCTCTGCCCCTCCCCTGCTCACGGTCTGTCTCTCTCTGTCTCTCAATAATAAATAAGCGTTAAAAAAAATTTAATTTTTTACAACAGCACTGTAAGGTAGTTCCATTTCCTTTTTTAAGTGTTTATTTATTTTTGAGAGAGAGAGTACCAGCAAGCAAGTGGGGGAGGAGCAGAGACAGAGGGAGACAGATGATCCAAAGCAGGTTCTGCTCTGTCAGCCAAGAGCCAGATGCAGGGCTTGAACCCATGAACTGTGAGATCATGACCTGAGCCAAAGTTGGACACTTAACCAACTGACCCATCCAGGGGGCCTGTATGTCCATTTTTTAAAAAGTGTTCATTTATTTTTGAAAGAGTGAGTGAGCTGGGGAGGGGCAGAGTGAGTGTGGGGGGGGATCCGAAACAGGTTCTGCACTGACAGCAGTGAACCCGATGTGGGTCTCCAACTCACAAACCCAGAGATCATGACCTGAGTGGAAGTTGGATGCTCAACCGACTGAGCCACCCAAGCGCCCCTAAGGTAGTTCCATTTTGTCCCCATCTTATACATGAAGAAATGATTCAGGTTTTTATAATATTATTCTCTGTACTTTGGTCTTTTGCATTTTTCTCCAATCACATTGTTACCTGCCAGGAGGTCCAAGTTGCCTTCAGGGAGCTGATTTAAGAAGTGTAAGTTCTTAATTAGGGTTAAGAAGACTGGATTTCAGACATAGCTTTGGGATTTCCCCTGGTTGTAAAACCTTGACTGTAAATAAGAGGGTTGATTTGATAAGGAAACAATGCTTCACAAATTTTAGAATTAGAAACTTTATTAAACACTTTTACTAAGCCACTATGTGATGGAGACAAGAAATGCCAATGGCAGTCACAAAGACAGTCCCTGAAATGGTGTGAAGTTAATACAAATAACCCTGCATAAAAAGTCTAGGGTTAAAATTAATATCAAAAAGACTTTTTTTATTTTAATTTTTTTAAACATTTATTTTTGAGAGACAGGGTATGAGCAGGGGAGGGGCAGAGAGAGAGGGAGACACAGAGTTTGAAGCAGGCTCCAGGCTCTGAGCTGTCAGCACAGAGCCTGACCCAGGGCCCGAACCCACAAACCATGAGATCATGACCTGAGCCAAAGTCGGATGCTTAACCGACTGAGCCACCCAGGCACCCCCATTATCAAAAAGACTTTTAAAAGACAACTCACATTTAAGTGAGCACTCATTCCTTTTTTTTTTTTTTTTTTAAAGCAGACTCCATGCCCAAAGTGGGACTTGAACTCATAATGTCAGGATAAACAGTTGCATGCTCTACTGACTGAGCCAACCAGATGCCCCGTGAGCATTCATTTCCATTGAGGATAGGTATCAGAAAACCAAATAAGGATGAAAATCCATGAAAATAGCTATCATATTAAATTCTAACTGATTAGGGGTGCCTGGGTGGCTCAGTCGGTTTTGCATTTGACTTCAGCTCAGGTCATGATCTCACAGTTCAGGAGTTCGAGTCCTGTGTCAGGCTCTGTGCTGACAGCTCAGAGCCTGGAGACTGTTTCAGATTCTGTGTCTCCCTCTCTCTCTGCCCCTCCTTCCCTCATCCTCCGTCTCTCTCTCTCCTCCAAAAATGAATAAACATTAAAAAAATTTTTTTTAATTCTAACTGATTAAATGTATTTGACTTTAATTTAGAATGCAGGTAACATTACAGAATATTTATAAATATTTTAAATTAAAAGAATTTCTTGTGCTGCATATAGATAAATTATATTTGACTACTTCCTAGTGTTTTTCATTGGAGTGATTTTTTGGGGGGAAGGTGGGAGAAAGATACTTCTTTCATATATTTCCTTCAGCAGAGGGGACTGATATTTTACTGTGTTCACTGATTTATTTACTCTAAGTTGCCTTGTTCCTCTATCACACTTTGGTGCAGTCTCTCTAAAATGTGTTTAATTTTTTTAATGTTTATTTATTTTTGAGAGAGAGAGAGAGAGAGCGAGCATGAACGGGGGAGAGGGAGAGAGAGAGTGAGATCCAGAATCTGAAACAGGCTCCAGGCTCTGAGCTGTCAGCACAGGGCCCAACGTGGGGCTCCAACTCAGGAGCCATGAGATCATGGTCTAAGCCGAAGTTGGACACTCAACCTACTGAATCACCCAGGCTCCCCTCTAAAGTGTGTTTATATAGAAACAGGTAACTAGCCAAGAAATCAATGAGGAAAGAGTTCTGAGAGGAGATGAGTTTGCCACCACTGAGAAATATAGCTGAAGGCTGAAAGTACTGGAGTACACAGTCCTCAAGTGTGAATGCTTTATTTTGATTTGCTTGAATACAAAATACAGACACACTTGCTGCCTGTTTGCTTGTGCCATTTATTCCAAGATTCTTTTCCTTCCTGGGAGGGGTCTCAGCCACATGGGATTAAAGACTCTAACACTCATCTCAGAATTCTTCCTCCTGAGCCTCTTGGAGGATCCAGAATGGCAGCCTCTCCTCTTTGGGATGTTCCTGTCCATGTACCTGGTCACTGTGCTCAGGAACCTGCTGATCATCCTGGACCCCCACCTCCACACCCCCATGTACTTCTTCCTCTCCAACCTGTCCTTGGCTGACATCGTTTCACCTCTACTACTGTCCCCAATATGATTGCGGATATCCATACTCACAGAAGAATCATCTCCTATGTAGTCTCAGATGTCTGTTTTTATTCTTTTTGGATGTTAAGACAATCTACTGACCGCAATGGCCTATGATCGGTTTGTGGCCATCTGTCATCCCTTGCACTACCCACCTCTGTGTCCTGCTGGTTTTGGTGTCTTTTTTCACCAGCTTTTCACCAGTTGCACAGTCTGATGGTGTCACAACTTACCTTCTTCACAGATGTGGAAGTATACCTCATTTCCTTCATGGCCCTTCTCAGCTATTCAAACTTGCCTCCTTGGAAATCCCCACCAATAACCCATGAATTTATTTTACTGGTGCCATTTTTGGTGGTGTTCCACTCTCAGGGATCCTTTTCTCTTATACTCAAATTGTTGCCTCCATTCCAAGAGTCCCATCCACAGGTGGGAAGTAACAAAGCCTTTTCTACCTGTGGCTGTCACCTGTTAGTTACTGGCTTATTTTGTGCAACAGGTCTTGGAGTGTACCTCAGTTTAGCTGTCTCATATTTTCCCAGGAAGGGTGAGGTGGCCTTGGTGGTGTATACTGTGGTCACCCCCATGCTCACTCCCCTTCATCTAGTCTGAGGTACAGGGCCATCAAGAGGGCCACAGAGAGGTACCTCAGAACAGCCCGTTCTCAATACTTGTCCCCCTTTTTTAGTGTGGGAGCTGGAAAAGTCAGTCAAACCAAACACTTGGAACTGGAAATTCTGCCCATTTGGTTCCATAATTTTGGTAGTTTTTGTGCCTTTCAATCTGTTCAGTGCTTCATATCTGAATATTGCTTATTGTGATACATCTTAAATGGGATTGAGGGAGTTTTGTGGGATCCTACCTATATTAGAGTCAATGCATGAATGAATCATATTGTAACTATAGAGCTTTCTTTATTTCTCATCTATGACCCAGGCATTTTTTTTTTTTTTTAATAATTACAATTGGGGCACTGGGTGGCTCAGTTGGTCAAATGTCTGACTCTTGATTTCAGCTCAGGTCGTAATCTCACAGTTTGTGGGTTTGAGCCCCTGCATCAGGCTCCATGCTGGCAGTGCAGAGCCTGCTTGAGATTCTCTCTGCCCCTTCCCTGCTCACTCAATTTCTCAAACTAAATAAATAAACTTAAAAATAAACTTAAAAAAAATTGATGACTGCTTCTCACCACAGATTATGGTTTAATTGGACTGAAGTATAGCCTTAGCATAAGGGTTTAAAAATTATCCTGGTTGGCTCTCACACATAACCAAGGTTGGGGGCTACTGATCTAACTACATGTTTTGTTCAGATATAACTAGTATGTTTGGGTCTTTTAATGCTCACGAGCAGGTGCTGAAGTTCTTAAAGTAATCTGAGCTCATAAGAGAGATGATGTGAAAAAATTCACCCTAGCAACAGCCAGTGTGATTTTTCCTAAAATTCCTGATATTCCTTTGCATATATTCTCCTTCCATGCCATACAACTAATCATCTGTGCTGGTGAATTAGATATTGTCACCTTGCTCCAAACTCACCTATCTATACTTTACCTCAGTAAAGGGTGGCTCTTCTCTTTCACTAGTAAAAGTATCTTTAGGACTTTACTTTAAAACCTTTGTCTTGTCTCGACACATCTGTCTTTGGGCTCTGTTCTGTGTCCACTATATGGTACATAGTAAAGGCCACTTCCTTTAGAGATGTCACATATAGTTTCTGAGACAATAATTGGGGACTCTTTGAAACCTGCCTAATAAGTTGTTTAATTTACTTACCCTTTGGCCACTAAGCTAAGTCATCTATCAGCATCACCGACCAGGAACTTTAATACTGGAGAAGGGTAGTCCTTTATAGAGGAGAAAGCCATACTAGCCAGTGAGAAGAAATACATCCTATTAAAAATGACTAAATTATGGTTTTGATTCCTTGGTTTTCATGAACTGAGATAGAATACTTCGGGTCTGACCTACTCTGGAACAATGAATAGGGTGTGTCTCTATTTCTGAAAACCTAAATAATGGGCAAAAATGCTTGGAATTTGCCAAGATAATTGTGATGGTTAATTTTATGTGTCAGCTTGGCTGGGCCATAGTGCCCAGATATTTGGTCAAACATTATTCTGGATGTCTCTATGAAAGTATTTTTTGGGTGAGATTAACATTTAGATCAGTGGACTTTGAGTAAAGCAGATTACCCTCTATAATATAGGCGGGCTTTATCCACTCAGTTGAAGGCCTTAATAGAACAAAGACTGACCTTCCAGAGGGAGCGAGAATCCTGCCAGCAAACTGTCTTTGGACTTGAATTGCAGTTCTTCCTATGTTTCCTGCCTGCTAGCCTACCCTGCATAATTGGAGCTTACGAAGCCTCCACAATCATGTGAACCAACTTCTTAAGTCTCTCTTTATATATAAATATATACATATCCTGTTGGGTCTCTTTCTCCAGAGAATGCTAATACAGTAATACTGATGTTGATATCTCATTTAACATTGTCCCCAAAGGTGATGCTTTCTTTTTCTTCTTCAAATTCAAAATTTAGAATGAGTGCTAATTGATTAACACTAGGCATGGAGGTGAAAGCCTGGATAGGGAAATGTGTCAGGTAGGTCCACAGTAGCTATCTAAGAGTGGTGCTAATATCCTTGATATGAGAGAGGCACCACAGATAATAGAAAGGGTATGGGATTCAAAGACACAATTCTATCTCATCTCAACAACAATTTGAAACCTGTGGCAAATCAGTGTACTTCAGATTCCTCACCAGTGAAAAGGTAACCTATGGAATGGGAGAAAACATTTGCAAACCCTATGACTGATCACTGGTTAATCTCCAAAATATGCAAGAACTCCTACAATTCAATGGTAAACAACAACAACAACAACAACAACAACAACAACAACAACTAATTTGTTTAAAAAAAATGGGTTAAGGACTTAAATAGACATTTCTCCAAAGGAGATATATAAGTAGCTAAAAAGTGTATGAAAAGGTGCTCAATATCACTCACTATTCATCAAAGAAATGCAAATCAAAACCACAATGAGATGTCACTTCACACCTGTCCTGTTGGGGTGTGTGTGTGTGTGTGTGTGTGTGTGTGTGTGTGTGTGTATCTCCAAAAGAATTGAAATCAAGATCCCAAAGAGAGATCTATGTTCCCTGTAGTACTACTCAAAATAGCCAAGATCTGGGAACAACCTAAATGTCCACTGACAGATGAATGGATAAAAAAACTGTGTGTGATCTATCTATCTAGTATATATACATATATATACTATTCAGCCTGAAGAAAGAAGGGCATTCTGTCATTTGAAACAACATGGTGAGCCTTAAGGAGATTATGCTAAATGAAATAAGCCAATCACAGAAAGATAAATACTGCATGATTCCGTTTATGTATCTAAAATAGTAAAATTCATAGAGTCAGAGTAGAGTTGTGGCAGGAGGGGGAAATGGGCAATCAAAGGGCATAAAGTTTCAGTCAAGCAAGAGGAATAAGCTCTAGAGATGTACAGCATTGTACCTAAAGTCGACAATAATATATGAATACTTCAAAGTTTGTTAAAAGGGTAGATCTCATGTTAAGTGTTCTTAGAGCCACAAATATTAACTGAGAAAATGGAAGTACTACCAGATTCCTGATATAGAAGTCCTAATTCTCCCTAAATTGCTCAGTCATTTGAATGCATTTGATGAATGATAAACTCACATTTATGTATATTAATTTAAAAATTAAGTCTCGGTTTTTTATTGATATATGAAACCTGAAAATCAGAAGCGTACAGGTGCTATTCCCCCTGAGAAGTGGAAGGCCTCAGAGCCGACAAAAGACATTTCCTTTCCCTATGTTCCTGGTCCATTAATATTAACAAGTCTTCAGAGATTGGGAGAACACAGACCAATTTGGCTAATTAGGAGCTCTGTACATTGAGCTTTCAGGCCCACACAACTATAAATAATTGGTCTGTGCTCTGCAGACTTTCAGTTGGCCTGTCCCAGCACAGTTGGATCTGTATGTGTGTCCTCTCTTCCCAGAATCATTATATGCATCAAGGGGTCCATACCTGACTCTGTCTTCCTGCAGGTCCTGAGAACAGAGCCTGAGCCTTCATCACTCACCAGGCACAAGAAGGGTGATGGATCGTCATTCCTTTGTTATTCCCCAACACAGAGGCAGCACAGTGCCGTGAGTGATGCTGGGGATATTGGATACAGGAATGGCTTGGGGAGCGTTGTTTCTTCATCATCAGGATAAGCAGGATAGTTGGAGAAGCCAGATGGAAGGGGACCATATGTCCCCTTTGTAGTAGTTTCAGCTCAGAGGCTATGAGGTTTGTTCTTGGTTCTGGTGGGAATCTGAAAATTCTCAAAGTTCTGCTTTCCTCCCACACTGGTTCTAGCTCCTGTAGGAACCTTTCTAAATACTTCTTTAAAAAAAAATTTTTTTTAACGTTTATTTTTGAGAGAGAGACAGAGCACGAGCGGGGGAGGGGCAGAGGGAGAGAGGAAGACAAAGAATCCAAAGCAGGTTCCAGGCTCTGAGCTGTCAGCCCAGAGTCCGATGCAGGGCTCAAACTCACAAACTGCAAGATCATGACCTGAGCCAAAGTCAGAAGCTCAACTGAATGAGCCACCCAGGCGCCCCTCCTGTAAGAACCTTTCTAACCAGAGCAGGAAACAAGTCCCTCTAAACCATCTCTTAAACATTCCAAAATGATCATGAAAGTGGAAGATGAGCAGGGGAATGATGCCAGATGACTATGTACTTGATATCATGAAGCCTTTTTAAGGATTCGCAAGTACCAGGCTCTGAAATAAAGTGCTTTATGTAGCCTGTTTCTTTTCACCTACGTAGTCACCCCTAAAATATGTGTACACATTATTGTCCTTTTAAAGAGGAGAGGATTATAGCCTTTTAATGTAACTTGTACCAGGTCATGGGATAGAATGGGATGAAGCCAGGTTTGAATCAAACGGTCTGTCTCCAGACACAGTGCCCCTGGCCAGTATTCTCTCCTTGCCAATGCAACCAACCACTTCACTTTTCTGGTCATTCCACCCATACACTCTCTGCTCACTGTGCTCTTCTATTTGAGGTAACTGGTAAACCACAGTGGTGAGCCGTTGGTGTATCATCTATAGGGAGGGCGTCTGAGATCGCTGGCCCAGATCACAGAAAGAGCCGGCTCATGACAGTACAGCTTAGGGTAGGTCTTTCTCTGGCCCTGGCTCCTGGACTTTGCCTCAGTTGTCCACTTCCTCCTCCATTCTCTCTCTCTTTCTTTCTTTCTTCTTTTCTTTTCTTTCTTTCTTTCTTTTCTTTTTTTCTTCTTTTCTTTCTTTCTTCTTTTCTTTCTTTTCTTTTTTTCTTCTTTTTTTCTTTTTCCTTTTTCCTTTTTCCTTTTTCCTTTTCTTTCTTTCTTTCTTTCTTTCTTTCTTTCTTTCTTTCTTTCTTTCTTTCTTTCTTTCTTTCTTTCTTTTGAGATTGCAAGTGGGGAAGAGGGGCAGAAAGAATCTTAAGCAGACTCCGTGCCCAGAGTGGAGTCAGCCATAGGACTCGATCCTATGACCATGAGATCATGACCTGAGCCAAAATCAAAAGTCAGACTCTTAACTGACTGGGCCACCCAGGTGCCCCTCCTACTCCATGCTTATAATTTAGCCCTTCTCCATTTCAAAGGGAGACATAATGTCAATGTCTCAGTTTCTATCCACAATCAGGAAGCCAGAAATTATTAAAAGATGTACAATAGATGTGTTATTGTGAAGACCTGTGGATCCCTGCTTTAAAGTTTCTGAGTTTTAACAGAGTGAAGAAGTAAAATGCATGTGCCTCAGAACCATAATATAATTTTTTTAAAACAAAGATTGCTGGAAATCTGCATTTCTTTTTTTTTTAATGTTTATTTATTTTTGAGAGAGAGAGAGAGAAGAACCAGGGAAGGGGCAGAGAGATAGGGAGACAGAAGATCCAAATCAAGCTCTGCATTGACAGCAGAAAGCTCAATGTGGGACTTGAACTCACGAACCTCGAGATCATGACCTGAGCTGAAGTCAGACACTGAACCAACTGAGCCACCCAGGTGCCCCATTCATAATATAATTTTAAGTCCTATGTTCTCTACTTATTATCTAGTGACCTGGAGCAAGTCCTTAGCATCTCTGAGCCTCAAAATTGTCATCTGAATAGATTCCTTGTTGATACTACTCCACCGAGTAAGGACTAAATAGATAATGAATACTAACAATGTCGTTAAATATGTGATGGATCCATATAGTAAGGGCAAAAGATTTAGATATTATTATTGATAATGTTGATTAATATTGTTAATACCAAGCTTTATTATACCATTCAACCCAAATATCCTGTGATCTGATTGATTTTCAATGGATACTAATAAAAATTTCAATTTTTGTCCCTGTACAAGTATTCAGTACTTGGAAGGGAATAACTGAGTCACATTCATTTCTGATTCTCCAGAACTTATATTATCTTTGTCCCAGAGTAGGCAACAACAACGAAACCCTCAAATATGTTAAATATTGAATAGACCCTTCTTTGAGTCACAGGAACGAAGCATAGTCAATATGGCTTGCACAAACTGCTGCTTTCCTGCTTGACCCTTCATCCATCCTGGGGACATCCCATAGGACAAGGGATAAGAAAAAATACCACTTGTTTGTATCTATGTCATAAACTTTCAATAGGATCTATTATTTTCTATTTAATAGCATCTACAACATTCAGTTACTAAGAAATCGTTACAGTGATTTTCATAAGTATCAAAAAGAAAAGGCAGAATGAGAAGGGGAAGATAAATTTTACTGTGTCAGCTTAGACACATTTTAAGATTCCTAGCACCTTGAGAAGAGAGCCTTCAGATTTTCTCCATATAATCGAGTAAAAGGTGATTCAAATGTGCATAGGATTGCATTTCATCAAGAAACCCACTATTACAATAATGATTCAAATTCTGGGTACAAAGTGACAAATATTTATTAAGTTCCTCTTCCTTTAAGTGCCACACATCTCTGGAGATGGCTCTTATCCTCTCCATTTCCAGAGGAGGGAGTTCAACACAGAGAGGTTGAGGGATTTACACATATTTCTGTGAATTAGGTTACTGTGGTTTTGGGGAGTACTTACAGCACTAATATAGTGGATTATAGGATTTCCTATGAATAGTAATGCACTTTACAGCCAAGTTTGAAAATCTGAGATATGGAAATATATTCCCTACATAAAATGTGAATATTTAAATGGAGCTATCACAGAATGACTATTATTAGATACTTGAGAAATATTTCTGATTCTATACCTTTAAAAAATTTTTTTAAATGTTTATTTATTATTGAGAGACAGAGAGATACAGAGCATGAGCATGGGAGGGGCAGAGAGAGAAGGAGACACAGAATCCGAAGCAGCCTCCAGGGTCCGAGCTATCAGCACAGAGCCCGACGCGGGGCTCGAACTCACAAACCACGAGATCATGACCTGAGTCAAAGTCGGACTCTTAACCAACTGAGCTACCCAGGTGCTCCTGATTCTATACCTTAATAATAGCATGTAGTTGTACCAACTAATTTTTCTACTGGGAAAACAAATGTAGGCAATAAATAGTGAAATTGGACTTGCACTGATTTTTACAACACAAACAACTATTTTCCATGCACATGTCATATAGAAATTCTCACCTGCATGATATGCAAAAAGGATTTTCATAGAGTTATTGAAATAAGGAATTGACAAATCAAATGAAGTTAATTCCTCGGATAGTACTATGTATCACTTAAAGTATTATATCTAGATTTAAACACAATGTAGTAAACAAGAACACTTTAGATGCAGTGTATGTAGTAATATACTGTTTAGGTAAATTTTCAAGAAAAGTTTGTAAATATGTAAATCAGTACTAACATTATGGAAACACCGACAGAAAATATACTCACCTAATTGATGACAGTGGTTGCTTTGGGGGCAGGTGTGCAGGGCAATTAGATTCCGCAGGAATTTATTTATTTATTCATTTACTTTATTTATTTATTTATTTATTTATTTATTTATTTATTTATTTATTTATTTATTTCTAATTTACATCCAAGTTAGCATGTAGTGCAATAATGATTTCAGGAGTAGATTCCAGTGATTCATCCCCTATGTATAACATCCAGTGCTCATCCCAACACGTGTCTTCCTTAATACCCCTTACCCATTTAGCCCATCCCCGCCCCCCCACAGCCCATCCACAACCCTCAGTTTGTTCTCTGTATTTAAGAGTCTCTTAAGGTTTGTTCCCCTACCTGTTTTTACATTATTTTTGCTTCCCTTCTCTTATGTCCATCTGTTTTGTATCTTAAATTTCACTTACGAGTGAAGTCATATGATATTTGTCTTTCTCTGAGTTAGTTTGCTTAGCATAACAACCTCTAGTTCCATCCACATAGTTGCAAATGGCAAGATTTCATTCTTTTTGGTTGCCAAGTAATATTCCATTGTGTGTGTGTGTGTGTGTATGTGTGTATATATATACACACACCACATCTTCTTTATCCATTCATCCATCAATGGGCATTTGGTCTCTTTCCATACTTTGGCTGTTGTCAATAGTGCTGCTATAAACATTGGGGTGCCTGTGCCCCTTTGAAACAGCACACCTGTATCCCTCAGATATACACCTAGTAGTACAATTGCTGGGTCATAGGGTAATTCTATTTTTAATTTTTTGAGGAACCTCCATACTGTTTTCCAGAGTGGCTTGCACCAGTTTGCATTCCCACCAGCAGCGCAAAAGAGATCCTCTTTCTCCGCATCCTCACCAACATCTGTTGTTGCCTGAGTTGTTAATGTTAGCCATTCTGACAGGTGTGAGGTGGTATCTCATTGTGGTTTTGATTTGTATTTCCCTGATGTTGAGTGATGTTGAGCATTTTTTCATGTGTCTGTCAGTCATCTGGATGTCTTTGGAAAAGTGTCTATTTATGTCTCTTGGCCATTTATTCACTGGATTAGTTGTTTTTGGGTGTTGAGTTTGAGAAATCCTTTGTAGATTTTGTATACTAACCCTATATGTGTTATGTCATTTGCAAATATCTTCTCCCATTCTGTCAGTTGCCTTTTAGTTTTTCCGATTGTTTCCTTTGCCGTGCAGAAGCTTTTTATCTTGATGAGGTCCCAATAGTTCATTTTTGCTTTTGTTTCCCTTGCCTCCAGAGACGTGTTGAGTAGGAAGTTGCTGCAACCAAGATCAAAGAGGTTTTTGCCTGTGTTCTCTAGGATTTTGATGGTTTCCTGTCTTACGTTTAGGTCTTTCATCCATTTTGAGTTTCTTTTTGTGTCTGGTATAAGAAAGTGGTCCAAGTTCATTTTTCTGCATGTTGCTGTCCAGTTTTTCCAGCACCACTTGCTGAAGAGACTGTCTTTATCCCATTGGGTATTCTTTCCTGTTTTGTCAAAGATTAGTTGGCCATAGGTTTGTGGGTCCATTTCTGGGTTCTCTATTCTGTTCCATTGATCTGAGGGTCTGTTCTTGTGCCAGTACCATACTGTCTTGATGATTACAGCTTTGTAATACAGCTTGAAGTCCAGGATTGTGATGCCTCCAGGTTTGGTTTTCTCTTTTAGGATTTCTTTGGCTATTCAGGGTCTTTTGTGGTTCCCTACAAATTTTAGGATTGTTTCTTCTGGCTCTGTGAAGAATGCTGGTATTATTTTGATAGGGATTACATTGACTATGTAGATTGCTTTGTGTAGTATTGACATTTTAACAATATTTGTTCTTCCAACCCATGAGCATGGAATGTTTTTCCATTTTTTGGTGTCTTCTTCACTTTCTTTCATAAACTTTCTATAGTTTTCAGTGTATAGGTTTTTCACCTCTTTGGTTAGGTGTATTCCAAGGTATTTTATGGTTTTTGGTGCAATTGTAAATGAGATCGATTCCTTGATTTCTCTTTCTGTTGCTTCATTATTGGTGTATAGGAATGCAACCAATTTCTGTGCATTGATTTTATATCCTGAGACTTTGAAAATTCATGGACCAATTATAGCAGGGTTTTTTTTGTGGAATTTTTTGGGTTTTCCATATAGAGTAACATGTCATCTGCAAAGAGTGAAAGTTTGACCTCCTCCTGTCCAATTTGGATGCCTTTTATTTCTTTGTGTTGTCTGATTGCTGAGGCTAAGACTTCCAATACTATGTTGAATAACAGTGGCGAGAGTGGACATCCCTGTCTTATTCCTGACCTTAGGGGGAAAGCTCTCAGTTTTTCCCCATTGAGGATGATATTAGCAGTCGTTCTCTCATATATGGCTTTTATGATCTCAAGGTATGGTCCTTCTATCCCTACTTTCTTGAGGGTTTTTATCAAGAAAGAATGCTGTATTGGTCAAAAGCTTTCTCTGCATCTATTGAGAGGATCACGTGGTTCTTGTCCTTTCTTTTACTGATGTGATCTATCACATTGATTGTTTTGCAGATATTGAACCAGTCCTGCAACCCAGGTATAAATCCCACTTGGTTGGTGAAAAATTCTTTGAATATATTGTTGGATCCAGTTGGCTAGTATCTTGTTGAGGATGTTCATCAGGAAATGGATCTGTAGTTCTCCTTTTTATAGGGGGTCTTTGTCTGGTTTTGGAGTCAAGGTAATGCTGGCTTCATAGAATGAGTTTGGAAGATTCCCTTTGATTTCTATTTTTTGGAACAGCTTCAAAATAGTAAGTGTTAACTCTAAATGTTTGGTAGAATTACCCTGGAAAGCCATCTGGCCTTGGACTTTTGTTTTTGGGGAGATATTTGATTACTAATTTGATGGTTTTTACTGGTTATGGTCTGTTAAAATTTTCTATTTCTTCCTGTTTCAGTTGTGGTAGTTTATATGTTTCTAGGAATTTTTCCATTTCTTCCAGATTGCCCATTTTATTGGCGTATAATTACTCACAATATTCTCTTATTATTGTTTTTATTTCTGCTGTGTTGGTTGTGATCTCTCCTCTTTCATTCTTGATTTTATTTATTTGGGTCCTTTCCTTTTTCTTTTTGATCAAACTTGCTAGAAGGTTATCAATTTTGTGAATTCTTTCAAAGAACCAGCTTCTGGTTTTGTTGATCTGTTGTACTGGTTTTTTGGTTTCAATAGCATTGATTTCTGCTCTAATCTTTATTATTTCCTGTCTTCTTCTGGTTTTGAGTTTTATTTGCTGTTCTTTTTCCAGCTCTTTAAGGTGTAAGGTTAGGTTGTATATCTGAGACCTTTCTTCTTTCTTTAGGAAAGCCTGGATTGCTATATACTTCCCTCTTATGACTGCCTTTGCTGCATCCCAGAGGTTTTAGGCTGTGGTGTTATCATTTTCATTGGCTTCCATCTACCTTTTAATTTCTTGGTTAGCCCATTCATTCTTTACTAGGATGTTCTTTAGTCTACAAGTGTTTGTTGTCTTTTCAAATATTTTCTTGTGGTTGATTTTGAGTTTTATAGCTTTGTGGTCTGAAAATATGCAGTGTGATCTCGATCCTTTTGTACTTGTTGAGGGCTGATTTGTGTCCCAGTATGTAATCTATTCTGGAGAATGTTCCATGTGCACTGCAGAAGGATGTATATTCCCCTGCTTTAGGATGAAATGTTCTGAATATATCTGTTAAGTCCATCTGGTCCAGTGTGTCATTCAAAGCCATTGTTTCCATGTTCATTTTCTGTTTAGATATCTGTCCATTGCTGTAAGTGAGGTGTTGAAGTCCCCTACTATTATGGTATTATCAGTGAGTTTCTGTATGTCCATGATTAATTGATTTATATATTTGGGCGCTTCACGTTGGGGTCATAGGTGTTTACAACTGTTTGGTCATCTTGGTGGATAGTCCCCTTAATTATGATATAATGTCCTTCTTCATCTCTTGTTACAGTCTTTATTTTAAAATCTAGATTGTCTAAGTATGGCTACCAGCTTCCTTTTGGCGACCATTAGCATGATAGATGGTTCTCCATCCCTTTACTTTCAATCTGAAGGTGTCTTTAGGTCTAAAATGGGTGTCTTGTAAACAGCATATAGATGGATCTTGTTTTCTTATCCATTCGGTTACTCTACGTCTTTTATTGGAGCATTTAGTTCATTGACATTTAGAGTAAGTACTGAAAGATATGAATTTATTGCCATTGTGTTACCTGTAGAGTTGGGAGTTTCTGGTGGTGTTCTCTGGTCCTTTCTAGTCTTTGTTGCTTTTGGTCTTTTTTGTTGTCTTTCATCTTTTCTTGCCTCAGAGAGTCCCCCTTAAAATTTCTTGCAGTGCTGGTTTAGTGGTCACGAACTCCTTTAGTTTTTGTTTGTCTGGGAAACTTTTTATCTCTCCTATTTTAAATTACAGTCTTGCTGGATGAAGAATTCTCGGCTGCACATTTTTCTGACTCAGGACGTTGAATATATCCTGCCACTCCTTTCTGGTCTGCCAAGTTTCTGTGGATAGGTCTGCTATGAACCTCATCTGTCTTCCCTTGTAGGTTAAGGACTTTTTTTTTCCCCTTGCTGCTTTCTTGGTTCTTTCCTTGTCTGTGTACTTTGTGAATTTGACTATGATGTGCTTTGTTGATGGTCAGTTTTTGTTGAATCTAATGGGAGTTCTCTGCGTGTCCTGGATTTTGATGTCTATGTCTTTCCCAGGTTAGGAAACTTTTCTGCTATGATTTGCTCACATAAATTTTCTACCCCTTTTACTGTCTCTTCATCTTCTGGGACCCCTATGATTCTGATGTTATTCCTTTTTAATGAGTCGCTGAGTTCTCTAATTCTTATATTATGCTCTGTTGCCTTAGTTACCCTCTTTTTTCCTGCTTCATAATTATTGATAAGTTTGTCCTCTATATCACTGATTCACTGTTCTACTTCATGCATCCTTGCTGCCATGGCATCCATTGGAAACTGCAGCTCAGTTATGGTATTTTTATTTCACCCTGACTGGCTTTTATTTCTTTTATCTCTGCAGGAAGGGATTCTAATCTGTTTTCACCCCCAGCTAGTGTCCTTATTATCATGATTCTAAATTCTTGTTCAGACATCTTGCTTGTATATATATTGATTAAGTCCCCAGCTGTCATTTCTTCCTATCCTTTCTTTTGGGGTGAATTCCTTTGTTTTGTCATTTTGGAAGAAGAAAAAGAATTAATAAAATAAAAATTTTAAATTAAAAACAACACAAAAAAATCAAATAAAGGATGCTAGGTCCTAGGTTGTTTTGGTCTGGTTGTTGAAAGAGGCTTGATAGAATAGAGGAAGAAGGGAAAGAAAATAAAGGGAAAAAAAGGAAAATGTTTGAAAATTTAAAAAATGAATACAATAAAATAGAATAAAATGAAATGATGAAAGTAAAATGGAACAAAAAAATTCACAAAAAAGTGAAAAATATTTTAAAAATATAAAAAGAAGCAGCCCTTCTAAATGTTTAGGGTTAGAAATACCTGTAAGCACTTGTACTAATACCAAAGCACTACAAAATGCAGACCAAAAAAACAAAACAAAAGCAAACAAACAAACAAAAAGCACCCCAAAGAGCAGTGTCAAACACCAGTGTCAATTTCCCTGAGATTGTGTAGTGTTTATATATAATCCTGCATAAAATGAGATAGGATGACAGTATTTTTTAAAAGTTATTTATAGTTTAATGATTGAGAGCTGCATTGTACACGAATGCCATCTATGGGGTCACTGATGATGCATGATTTTGTGCATTTATCTAAAATATGTTTATCAAAATTTAAAGTCTACAGTTAAGAGTTATATTTGAAAAGACGTTCAAATTTATTTATTTTGAGAGAGAGAGAGAGAGAGAGAGAGAGAGAGAGAGAATTTTAAGCAGGCTTTGTGCTGTCAGCATAGAGTCCAACACAGGGCTTGAACCCATGAACCATGAAGTCATGACCAAAATCAGGAATTGGACGTTTAACCAACTGAGCCAACAGGCACCCCTATATTTGAAAAGACTTTAAGGAGACAACCCACATATTTGAGTGAACACATATTTCCACTGAGGAGAAAAGTCAGAAAACCAGACAGTGATGAAAGCCATGAAGAAAATTAATACACTTTGAAAAACTTTCTGGGGCGCCTGGGTGGCGCAGTCGGTTAAGCGTCCGACTTCAGCCAGGTCACGATCTCGCGGTCTGTGAGTTCGAGCCCCGCGTCAGGCTCTGGGCTGATGGCTCAGAGCCTGGAGCCTGTTTCCGATTCTGTGTCTCCCTCTCTCTCTGCCCCTTCCCCGTTCATGCTCTGTCTCTCTCTGTCCCAAAAATAAATAAACGTTGAAAAAAAAAATTAAAAAAAAAAAAAAAGAAAAACTTTCTGATTGTAAATATTTGACTTTAATTTAGATTGTCAGAATGTAATTCTAGCAATTACACAGTTTATCAATATCCTAAAGAGAATTTCTTGCAATTATTTGAATAAAATAGGATGCTTCTAAGTGCCCTTTAATTAGAATAATTTTTTCCTTAAAGGGAGAAGAATGTTTCTTATTCAATATATTTCTTTAAAAGAGTATTTTGTGGTGATCATGGATTTATCATTTATCTCTGAATGTTCTTGCTCCTCTAACATTCTTCAGTTGAGTATCTTTAAAGTGTGTATAGGAAGAGGGTACCTGGATGGCTCAGTTGTTTGAGTGGCTGACTTGATTTCTGCTCAGATCATGGTCCCAGGGTCATGAGATGGAACGCTGGATTCTCAATCCCACTCCTTCTGCCCCCTCCTCCACTCCTGTGGACTCTGTCTAAAATTTAAAAAAGAGAGAGAAAGAGAGAATAACAGAGAAACGAGTGAGGAAACAGTTCTAAGACAATTGAATTTTAGGCACAGAAATATTGTTGAAGGTACTGGAGTGTATGATCCTAAGTGTGAATATTTTCCTTGTGAACTGCTTGAATACACAATATGGACACAGTGCTGAATGCCCATTGACTTGTTTACTTTCTCCAACCTTCTTTTCTTTTTCAAAAGGTGTCCAAGGTACATAGAACCACAAAATCTAACAAGGGTTTCAGAATTCTTCCTCACGGGACTCTCAGATGATCTAGAACTGCAGCCCCTCCTCTTTGGGCTGTTCCTGTCTATGTACCTGGTCAGCGTGCTCGGGAACCTGCTCATCATCCTGGCCGTCAGCTCTGACCCCCACCTCCACACCCCCATGTACTTTTTCCTCTCCAACCTGTCATTGGTTGACATCAGTTTCACCTCTACTACCATCCCCAAGATGATTGTGGACATCCAAACTCAGAGCAGAGTCATCTCGTATGTGGGCTGCCTGACTCAGATGTCTTTTTTTATGCTTTTTGGATGTTTAGACAGTCTCCTCCTGGCTGCGATGGCATATGACCGGTTTGTGGCAATCTGTCACCCCCTGCGCTACTTGGTCATCATGAACCCTCGCCTCTGTGGCTTGTTGGTTTTGGCATCACTTTTCATCAGTGTTTTGGTCTCCCAGATGCACAATTCAATCGTGTTACAACTTACCTACTTCAAGGATGTGGAAATTTCTCATTTCTTCTGTGATCCTTCACAACTCCTCAACCTTGCCTGCTCTGACACTTTCACCAATAACATAGTCATGTATTTTGTTGGTGCCATCTCTGGCTTTCTCCCTATCTCAGGGATCTTTTTCTCTTACTATAAAATTGTTTCTTCCATTCTGAGAATCCCATCAACAGGTGGGAAGTACAAAGCCTTCTCCACCTGTGGCTCTCACCTGTCAGTTGTTTGCTTATTTTATGGAACAGGACTTGGGGTGTATCTCAGTTCAGCTGTGTCAACTTCCCCCAGGAAGGGTGCACTGGCCTCGGTGGTGTATACTGTGGTCACCCCCATGTTGAACCCTTTCATCTACAGCCTGAGGAACAGGGACATCCAAAGGGCCATGCAGAGGCTCCTCAGCAAAACAATCTAATCTCAATACTGTGCTGTCCATTTGGAGTGTAGGTAGGAAAATGCAGCAAAACTAACCTAGACTTGCAAATCCTACCTCTCTCACCATATCATTTTTTTAGCTGTCATGGCTTTCACCCCTCTCCTTGCTGAACATTTCCATATTGCTTTTTTTCATATGTCTTCAATGGGACAGAAAATATTCTGGGGTCCTTTGTATATCATAATCATTGCATGACTGAATCCTATTATATCTGTGGAGATTCTGTGCTTTAGCATTGGTGATCCAAGCATCCCAGAAAGATGAGAGGTTCTCTTTTTTTATACATTTAAATCACATTTCCCCCACAGTTCTTGTGTATTTTCCATACAGATTTCTCATTTTTCCAATCAGGTTATGTGGGAGGATTCATGTCACTGGTTGTCAAACTTGACATTCATTCATTCATTCATTCATTCATTCATTTATCCCATTTATCCTTTCTTTCTTTCATTTATATTCAAGTATAATTAACATACAGTGTTATATTAGTTTCAGGTGTACATTATAATTATTCAACAATTCATACATTACTCAGTGCTCATTGTGATAAGTGTACTCTTAATCCCCTTTATCTATTTCACCCATCCTCTCACCCACCTCTCCTGTGGCAATCACCAGTTTGTTCTCTGTATTTAAAAGTCTGTTTTCTTGTTCATGTTTTTGTTTGTTCATTTGTTTTGTTTCTTAAATTCCACATGTGGGTAAATTCATATGGTATTTGTTTTGACTTATTTCACTTAACATTAAACCCCGTAGGTCCATCCATGTTGTTGGGAATGGCAAGATTACACTGCATTTTTTATGGCTGAATAATATTCCATTGTATATAAATATACCAGATCTTCTTTATCCATTCATCTGTTGATGGACATTTGAGTTGCTTCTATACCTTGGCTATTATAAATAATACTGCAACAAACAGAGGGGTGCAAATATCTTTTTTAAAATTAACTAATTAATTAATTTAAATTCAAGTTAGTTAACATATAGTGTAGTATTGGTTTTAGGAGTAGAATTTAGTGATTCGTCACTTACATATAACACCCAGTGTCCATCCCAACAAGTGCCCTCCTTAATACCCATCACCCATCTAGCCCATCCCCCTACCCACCTCCCCTCCAGCAAGTCTCAGTTTGTTCTCTGCACTTAAGAATCTCTTATGGGTTGCCTCCCTCTCTGTTTTTATCTTATTTTATTTTTCCTTCCCTTCTCCTATGTTCATCTCCTTTGTTTCTTAAATTTCACACACGAGTGAAATCATATGATATTTGTCTCTCTCTGACTGACCTATTTTTCTGTTTCCATCCATGTTGTTGCAAATGGCAAGATTTCATTCTTATTGATTGCCAAGTAATATTCCATTGTTTATACATACCACACCTTCTTTATCCATTCATCAGTCTATGGATATTTGGGGTTTTTCCATAATTTGGCTATTGTTGATAGCACTGCTATACACTGGGATGCATGTGTCCCTTCAAATCAGCATTTTTGTATCCTATGGATAAATACCTAGTCATGCAATTGCTGGGTCGTAGGGTAGTTCTATTTTGATTTTTTGAGGAACCTCCATACTGTTTTCTAGAGTGGCTGAACCAGTTTGCATTCCCACCAATGGTGGAAAAGTGTTCCCCTTTCTCCACATCCTCACCAACATCTGTTGTTTCCTGCGTCGTTAATTTTAGCAATTCTGAAAGGTGTGAGATATCTCATTGTGGTTTTGATATGTATTTGGGCATGCAAATATCTTTTCAAATTAGTGTTTTTATTTTCTTTTCTATTTTCATTTTCCATTTCTAGTGGAATTGCTGGATCGTATGGCAATGCTATTTTTAGAATATGGTTTTTCACAGTGAGTGCTCCAATTTGCATTCCCACAACCAGTGCAGTTTCCTTTTTCTCCACGTCCTCAATAATACTTGTTACTTCTTATGTTTTTGATTTTAGCCCTTCTGACAGGTATCAAGTAATTTGCATTTCCCTGGTGATTAGTGATGGTCAGCATACTTTCATGTGTTTGTTGGTCATCTTATGTCTTCTTTGGAAAAATGCCCATTTTTAATTGAAAAAAATTTTTTGGGTGTTAAGTTGTATAATTTCTTAAAAAAAAATTTTTTTTTTCAACGTTTATTTATTTTTGGGACAGAGAGAGGCTCTGAGCCATCAGCCCAGAGGCCGATGCGGGGCTCGAACTCACGGACCGCGAGATCGTGACCTGGCTGAAGTCGGACGCTTAACCGACTGCGCAACCCAGGCGCCCCTAAGTTGTATAATTTCTTTACATATTTTGGAAATTGACCCCTTTGTTGGATATTCATGTCCTCTATACTCATCTTTGGCAGTGACACTAATATCTCATCTCCTCTACCCACTATGCTGACTTCAGTTTAATAATATTTTTGCTACTGCCCAAATATTAAAAGGCCCCAATACTCACCTTCTCCTTCTCCAATACATTTCTTCTACCTACTTGCCATTTGGCCACTACTCATCATGGCAGCGGGAATTGGAAACTGGAAAAGAAGAAAGCACATATCACATTTTACTACACAAACATAAATGCCTTTGGTTTTCCTATTCTGTGTCCTATAAATTCATCTTTATCATGACCCTAGTATCCTTTCCCCCTACTAATGTCTTTATACACCCTACTCTGAAATAACTTCAGTTTAATAACACAGTTTTTCTATGGGCTAACTATTCTAAATGCCTTAACACCCCACCTCTCCCTCTCATATCTACCTCTACTTATCTGTCATGTGCTCTCCCCTAAAAATACCTTCTGTCATTTATCCACACATAGGTAAATAGCATTCTTTCTAGTACCCAGTTTGATTGGGTATACCCTAAAGTTTTCTTCATATCACTTAATGACAAACTAATCTCCATATTTCTCAGCAGAGAGATCTCTGAGTCAGGAAGGATGCTTAGAGGGAATTTAGAAGGTTACATCTCACTATCCACATACATCTCACTTTATCCACTAGAAAAAAAAACCAGATAAACAAAAATCACAGTTTATTTATGTCTTTAAAAGCTGAGAATACAGAAATCTAAAGAAAATAGATTCTAGAGTGAGTTGATTCCTCTCTAGTTGGCAGAAATCAGAACCGCTGAGGATATTTGTTAAATTTGGCCATGGAATAGCTGCAAGTTGGCTTAAAGTTGGTGGAGGGGCTCTCATGGTGCAACAGAAACCAAGGAGTCTACTTGAGATGGCATGACCAGAAGCAGTAAAGTGGGGTCTGCAGAAGTGCCCAATGGAGAACACATTCTACCCATTTGCCAGTGTGTCTCCTAGGAATTTTTGTTGTGTGACAAATTCGGGACTATACTGGAAAGCAGACAGAAATGACCTGAGTCTTGAAGTGCTTGGAGCACAAAGTTCTTATGGAGGATGAGACTTGTGTGATAAGCAGTACTTGAGATGTTTCCAATGATCCCCAACTCCTGGTTTTCTGGTTCTTGTGTATTTCCCTCCCCCTGAGTGTGAAATAGACATAGCGACTCACTTCCAACAATGAGAAAGTGGAAGAAATGTTGGGAAGTCACTTTTGGGAATAGGGTGAAAAAAAAAAGATTTCTTCCTACCGCCTCTCTCTCACTCTTTCAGTTGATCATGTTGATGGAACCCAATTGCCATGTTATGAACTGCCCCATCAAGAGGCCTGAGTGTGAAGGAACTTAGGGTATTCTTTGGCCAACAGCCTGCAAACATGTGAATCCTACCAATGGCCCATGAATGAGCTTGTAAATGGGTTTCTGCCTGTCAAGACTTGAGATGATAACAGCCTTGGCCAACACCTTGATTATAACATTATGAGAGGCTCTCTAAAGTATTGAAGTAAAATATCAGTTACCAAATAAATATGTAAGAATCAATAGTTTCCTAATATATCAGTGTAACTCAATTAGAGAGAGAAAGAAAAAAAGAGAACTAAAGTCTCATTCAAATTAGCAAAAAAATAAAAATAACCCTGTGAATCTCCAACATATAAAATGCCAACCTGGGGCACCTGGGTGGCTCAGTCGGTTAAGTGACCCACTTTTGATCTTGGCTCAGATCATGACCTCACAGTTTGTGAGTTCAAACCCCACATCAGGCTCTGTGCTCATGGTGTGAAGCCTGCTTGAGATTCTGCCTCTCCTTCTCTCTGCCCCTCCCCCCACATGTGCTTTCTCTCTCTCTTTTTCTCTCAAAAAAAAAAAAAATGCTGACCCAAGTAAGAGCTAAAAAATGAAAATAAGAAGTTATCTTTAGAGACAGCTATTAACTGGGGCACCTGGGTGGCTCAGCCAGTTAAGCATCTGACTTCAGGTCATGATCTCACTGTTGTGGGTTCAAGCCCCCCACCAGGCTCTGTGCTGACAGCTCAGAACCTGAAGCCTGCTTCAGATTCTGTGTCTCCCTGACTGCTCCTCCCCTGCTCACACTCTGTCTCTCTATCTCAAAAATAAACATAAATAAAAAAATAAAAGAGAAAGGCAACTATTGACTGAGAAAATGGAAATAGTATCACATTCTCTGTATAGAAGACCTAATTCTGCCTAGATTTCATGATTCATATATAATGGATTTACAGATATCAAAATCTCATATTGAGTGATTCAATTGAAAATAAAGTCTGAATTTTATTTTAAGATCCTACAACTTGGAAGTAAGAAGCAAGGAGAGAGCTGAACTTCTTCCATAGGAGAGGAAGGACCTAGAACCTTCTAAAGATACTCATTTGTTCCCCTTTCTCTTCTATTAACATTAGCAAGTCCTGAGAGATCGGGACAACATGGACCAATTGGCTAATTATAAGCTTTGTGTATTGAGCCTCCAAAGTCATACAGTTGTAAATAATTGGCAGGTGCCTCCAGCTGTTTAGTTTGACAGTTCTAATACAGTGGCTCCATACCTGTGTCTCCTCCCCTTGTGGGCATCTGCATAAGAAGGTCCCAGCCAAGTCTGTCTTCCTGCCTGTCCTGAGGAGGGACTGTGAACCTTCATCATACACCCGACAGGAGACCTGTACTCCTCCATCATGCTCCAGCAGAGATGCATTCCCACCCAGTAAGTGCTGAAGGGGACAGTGATTGGAGGAGGGACCATCAGGAACATTTTTTCCTCAACAACACAAACATGATGATGCTTGGGATAGACGGATGGGAGGGCATCATTATATAAACCTTCAGATGAGAGCCCTGTGAAATTTATTTTCTTGGTTCTGGTGGAGGTGTGAGAATTCTCATTAAGAGTTCTTCTGGGGCACCTGGGTGAGTCTGTCGGTTAAGCGTCCAACTTCAGCTCAGGTCATGATCTTGCAGTTCTTGGTTCAAGCCCCAAGTCGGGCTCTGCTCTGACCGCTCCGAGCCTGGACCCTGCTTCAGATTCTGTGTCTCCCTCTGTCTCTGCCCCTCCCCCACTTGCACTCTGTCTGTCTCTTTCAAAAATAAATAAACATTTAAAAAAATTAAAAAATAGTTCTGCTTCCACCTCTCACTGGCTCTGGCTCTTATTGACATCTGCCCCGCCATATAGCCGCAGATGGATCTCTCTAGCCTTTTCCTAAGCTACTCCAAAATGATCATGAAGGAGATTATGATGATTACAAGGAGGAGGATGACATTAACCATTAACCACAACATAGTGTGCTGGGGGCTTCCTAAGTACTCCCATAGTACTGGGGGCTTCCTAAGTGCCAGGCTCTGAGATATGTATTTTATGTATCTTGTTTGATTTCACCTGCATAAGTTGTCCCAAATGATAAATGCACACATTATTATTATTTTATATAAGGAGAAAGGAGAACAGAATTTTATGTAACTTGTACCAGGTCATAAGTCGGAAAGGGTTGATGCCACGTTTGAATCTGAACATCAGACCAGTATTCCCCCCCGACAACCCAAAATGGTCATTTCACTTCCTTGTCAGTCCTGGCAGAGACTTCTTGCTCTTCCCTTTAGGGGTTTCTGGTAGACCACAGTTGGAGAGCAGTCAACTTCCTGCATCAACTATGGGAAGAATGGCTGAGATCACAGGCAATGATCTTAGAGAGTTGGCACACAGTTC